>NC_092654.1:15994-1215994 GCF_032118995.1 Asterias amurensis | reverse complement strand
GTTAACGCTGGTAGGCACTCAGCTTCGTCAGCCACATGCAATCGTGGCACACCCCAGTAACAGGTATGATGATCCCCAGTCAGTAACTGATGCAGTTTATCTCTATGTTTTGCTCTTTCTGTCAATTTTTGTTTCTCCCCTGTTGGCCTCTTCTCATTTTCGCCCTGGCCTTGGTTGCCATCCCAAAAGTCTATTTCCCTCTTGTTTTACTCTTATTTTTGTTTTTATGTTTTATTGGGTGGGGACTTAACATTTCTTGAAAGTAATGATTTGCTTTACGATTTTGTTCCTGTCTCCATCCTGTCCATAGTTGGATTTTTTGGACCGAGATCGGTCAGCGCCCTCGAATCTCTCGTATTGACATGGATGGAGTGAATCGAATGGTCATTGTGAGCAACGATCTGCAGTACCCGACTGGTCTGGCGATAGATTACGTCCACGATAAGCTGTACTGGGCTGATTCCAAGGCTGCCAGGATAGAGATGGCGGATCTTAATGGAGACAATAAAAAGGTTGTCATTCGCTTCCAAACAGGTAAAAAAGTAGGATTTGATACTTTGTATGGTGGAAATACGATATGGTAAGGTTTGCGGTATAAAATCTGTATAAAATTGTTGTAGCACTACAAATTGTCATATCAGTATAAAAATGTCTTCTCATTATATATTTGTCGTGACAATGTAAAACTTTATAGAACAATCTCCCAAACATCTAAAAAACATTAACTCCATTGTTAAGTTTAAGATTGCTTTAAAGACGCACTTATTTTACATTTAATTCATCCATTTTGTTTGTTACCTAGTACATCTTGTCTTTGTATTCGGTTGTGTTTTTCTCAAGAGCGCTTAGTGACATGTTTTATTACTATGTGTTATGCGCTATACAAAAATGGTTAATTATCATTAAAATAATGTTCCACTACAAATTATTGTGTCAATATAAAAATATTGTGTCAGTACAAACTTTTGTGTCAATATAAAAATTTGTCTCATTACAAATTGTTGTATCAACATAAAAAATTGATAGAACCACAAATTGTCGTAACAGTGTGCAAGTTGACACAACAGGGATGTTGCATAATTTGTTAATAATGAATTGAATGACTGACCAGCCTGTGGCTGCTGCTAGTCATTTTATGCGCTAAATTAGACCCCAAAGCACATCTCCATCATCCACCGATGCTTACATCCGATCGGAGTTCACCACAAATTGATCAAATAATTTCTAAGTGAATGATTTTTATTGACAGATTCAGAACGACCCTTTGCCATCGACGTCTTTGAGGATTGGATTTATGGCACAACAGAGCCGTCCAAGAAGATCTTTAAGGTCAACAAGTTCGGACGGACTGACGAAGAAGCAGACTCAGTGAGGTACCTAGTCGAGGGGCTGTCGTCATCCTCCGATATCGTTCTTGTACAAAAGCAGAAACAAGCAAAGGGTGAGTTAGGGTGTTCGGGAAAGTGTTTTGGCTAAATTTTTGAAGAAAAATACTGGTGCAACAAATATTTTAAGAACACATGAGGAACGGTATTAAGACGAGTAAAAAAAGAAAACATGTTTAGCGTCCGGGTTTCTCAAAAAAAGGAAGGAGGAGGGGCTTTTTATTTTTTATTTTTTATTTCAAGATGGCCACCATTCTTTTTAAAATGTCAAATATTCATTGTTTTTTCTACTGCTCAAATACACAATACATATATGAAACATTTTGGTCAAGACATTCAGACAAGACATATAGATTATTTTAGCTGAGATCGTTTAAAATAACCTGTTTCAGTAAAAAATGTAAATAAATAAAAAAATGTGCATAAAAAAGAAGAAAAAAAAAGAATGAAGAAAAAGGAGGCGGCCTTTAAAAGGAAGCGAGCGGGGACGCTTAACATGTTTCTTTTTTTACTTGGCCTTATTGACTCTTGTATAGCGCAGCTCCAAAGAATGATCACTATTTCTTTTGTACTGTAGACATCGTAGACCCATGTCAGTCCGACCCATGCGATGATCGAAATCATCAGTTGTGTCTGAAGTCTTCAGCGGGCTACTCCTGTAACTGTACCGAGGGGTACATGATGACCAATGCAGAGTGTGTAATAATACCTAGCACACCATGTGAGTACATCCAACCCTATAGGGCACCGTAACATCTAAGCCCAATTTCATGCTTCTGATTGCCATAAGCGAAGAATTGGCGCTTACCGAAGCAGGGATATCTGAGCCCAATTTCATGGAGCTGCTTAAGAAGAAAACATTACTTATGAGTTATCTGCTTAACAGAAATGAGCAAGATACCAGTCACAAATTGTACATGTGAGATGGTATTTTGGCTGGTAAACTTATTCTGAAGCAGCACTATGAAATTGGGCCCTTAGCTTACGCAAACCTATTTCACAGGTAAGCAGGAACTTGTTACTATGCACTCTTTGCTTACAGAACTTGCGCAGCAATTCGGTGCTTGCACAGTAAGCAGAGATTGGTGATCGTAAGCCCAGAATTTGGTGGTAAGCAGAGCCATGAAATTGAGCCCTGTTTGAATCCTGTACTATGCAGCGGGTTCCCATCAATAATTTAAAGCGTAATTCGTCTTTGATTGTATAACGAGTTTCTTTAATTGTCCTCTGCTTTTACAGCACCCTGCGTTGATATCGTCTGCCAGAATGGTGGCACTTGTACAAAACTCAAAGATGGGAGACCAAAATGCAAGTAAGTACATGTAGATCAGTCATAATTTATAATTTCGGGAGCTAATCGTCCTTACTCGCAGCTAGAACTGCATTGCGAAGGAAGCGGCTACAACGTGTTCGAGAAGCAGGCATGCAAGGGCGCATTCAGCTGCCAGCCACATCATACCCATTATGACCACGGAGCACAGCCAGAGATCAAAAGTGTTTGATTTGATTTTTCACAAGGGGAGGAAAACTGGATGGTCTTGAAAACCGGATGGTCTAGAAAACCCTCGTGGCACAGCAGAGAACTAACGCACAACTCAACTCACATATGGCCCCGACAACTCACATATGGCCCCGACCAGGAATCGAACCGGGGTCACCTTGGTGAGAGGCGAGCGTTTTAAGCACAAGCCAGCCGTGCCACCCATAATAACAACAATAACTAGACTAATGCGCATAAAGAGAACAATAAAATATACAATGAGAGAAAGATACAAGATACAAATAAGCAAATTACAAAAAAAGGAGTTTTCAACAAGGACTGAAAACATTGTAAAGAATTAGCGTGGTGAATATGCACAGGAAGATTATTCATACAAGGAAATAGAATAAACTGTTGCAAAATGCTTACCACCAAAAGGACAGATGATATAAATGCAAGTACTGGCCTGATGTTTCGAGCCTAGCGCAGTCTTTCTCAAAAGTTAAATGACAACATAAAATGGGTACCTGCGAGGGTAGAGGTTGATATTGTGTATGAAAAAGCCATAGGAACGCCACGACGGGTCGGGCTGTATACTCCCCAGGGAGCTGAGGAAAATTTAAGGGATGTTATTGGCCCTATGACCAGGGCCCAATTTCATAGAGCTGCTTAAGCACAAAATTTTGCTTAAGCGAAAAAATCCTTGCTTAGTAAAATCAGATTACCGGCCAAGACTCCACTCAATTGTTATGCTAAGTAAACAACAGCTAAATACCAGTCACAAGCAATGTATGTGGCATGAAATTTTGCCCAGTAACATGTACAAAATAAGCGAGCTATTTTCGTGCTTAAGCAATTTTTTTGCTTAAGCAGCTCTATGAAATTGGCCCCAGGGCACTAATGTAAGGTGCATTGATATGGTTATTGTAAAATTCGCTATGTTAGAATTTGTTGTTATTTTTATTATTATTATTATTATTATTATTATTATAATTATTATGATTATTATTATTATTATTCCATTTTAATCTGTCTTTCCCTCTACCTAGATGCCAATCACAGTTCAATGGTGACTTCTGTGAGGTCGATCGTTGCGAGCGTTACTGTCTGAACGAGGGAACATGTGTGGTCAACGATTACACCTCCAGGCTGACCTGTACCTGTACCTTAAGATACAAAGGGGAACGATGCTCAACGGATCGTTGTGACTCTTACTGCAACAGTAGAGGAAACTGCGAGGAAAGGGATGGCGTACTGGTTTGCCTGTAAGTCCAGAAAATTTCATAGAGCTGCTTAAAGGCAGTGGACACTCAAAATAGTTACGAGCATAAAACCTTACTTGGTGACGAGTAATAGGGAGGGATTGATGGTATAAAACATTGTGAAAAACAGTTCCCTCTGAAGTGCCATAGTTTTCAAGAAAGAAGTAATTTTCCACAAATTTGATTTCAAGACCTGAGATTTAGAATTAGAGGTCTTGAAATCAACCATCTAAATGCACACAACTTCGTGTGACAAGGGTGTTTTTTCTTTTATTATTATCTGGCAACTTCGACGATCATTTGAGCTCAAATTTTCACAGGTTTGTTATTTTATGCACATGATGATATACACTAAATGAGAAGACTAGTCTTTGACAATAACCCATAGTGTCCTCTGTCTTTAAGCACAAAAAGCAGCTTAGCACAACAAAATAATGCTTAGCAGAATAAGATTAACAGTCAAAGCACATATCACATGTACCCATTGTGCCTGGGTTTAAATCCCACTGAGTGATTTGCCTGTGTTGTTTTTTTTTTCTTCTACAGAACTCGGGGACTATGTTGAGTGTACAGTGCTTTTTTTCACATTAGTGTAAGGATAAAAACTATTTGATTTGATTTGTTGTTCTTCTAATAATAGGTGCGGTCGTCGTTTCACTGGGGACAAGTGCGAAACAGACTTGTGCGAAGGCTACTGTCTGAATGGTGGAACCTGCAGGGTACCATCACCGGTTGGTAACGCCACTGCTGCACCATCATGTACTTGCCCATTCCTATATACCGGGGATCGGTGTGAAGTAGCCCCGCAACGACCCTGTGAGAAGCTGCTGTGTGCAAACCAAGGAATTTGCCGCAACACATCATGTAAGCATTGCTATTTCTAAGCCGCTAAACTTGTACATTTTCACCAACCCAGTATTTAGTTGTTTTGTTGAATTTGAACTTAGCTTTAAGATTGTTATGATGCAACACTTCAAACAAACAGAATTCATTCCGGTTCCACTATATTTTAACAAATCTTAAAATTTTCACCACAGGTCACAAAAATGCTTGTTAATTTGCATGGCCCAATTTCTCAAAGCTGTTAAGCATGCACTAATCTTGATTAGCGGGATTGTGTTACCAGCCCACATACTGTGTGATGGACATTGATCCTGTCTGACTCATTGAGTGTTTTTTAGCTTAGCATAACAAAATTGCTTAAGCATCTTTTCACGTCGATTTTACCAGTATCATGCGAGTGCTGGACAACGGCCGACTTGTCGACGTCCCAAGTGGGCAAATGTGTTCCATGAGTCTGGTATTGAACCTCGCCCTAGACTTTCCACACATGAATTTGGCATAGCATTTGTTTACAGCTTAGCAGGGTTACAAAATTGGACCCTGATGAGCGATGAGACAATAATAGTTGTAATTTTTTAATATTTGTTTATATATTCAACAAAGAATGTACAACGACAACAAATCACAGAATAATAATAATAATAATAATAATAATAATAATAATAATAATAATAATAATAATAATAATAATAATAATAATAATAATAATAATAAAGACTTGTAATGTGCACGAATCCACCCTGCTGGGTGTTCAAGGCGCAGAATAGAACAACAAAATGGAATAATAATTGTTTATTTTGTTTCCAGTGTACTCGGCTGTTTGTGATTGCGCCTCGCCACGGTATACGGGACCTCAGTGCATGGTGGATGGCTGCGATAGATGCTTCGCCCAAGACAAGAATTGTCATGTAGCAATCAATGGAACTGAATGTGTGTAAGTAACCAACAAATTGCACATTCACTTGGAACAATACTCAAAACACTCGCTCTTGTACATCTGAGAAACTAGGGGTTCAATAACGGCAGGCTTCTGGGGGAATCCAATGACCAATTCACACACCAAAATTGACTTTTGAGCCCTCACTGAGTTAGAATTTGCATGCTCACACACACACACACACACTAACTCGGACTCAATACCAGAAATGTTCAATATTACTACTTTTATCTCATCCCTGTTTATGTATTTCATTTGGCAGAGCTTCAGGATTGAATCCGCATTCTGTTCATACGACAGCATTACCAGGTGTCGTCAACCAAAACACGGCAAACAAGTCCAAAGGTACAGTGGCTTTCTAGACATAACCGTCCTACAACTTACAAACTCTTAACATCCCTGCCCTTCCCTAAAGTTCTGAAAAGAACGGTCCTGCTTATTAACTACTTCCTTAACGGAATGTAGGGACTGCTACTCCTGCTAACAGTGGATCAAGGAAAACTTCTTGTTATTAGCTTCACTACCGCAGAGTTAGTTCTTGATTGGTCTCCATGTTTTGAGTAGTTTGCGCTAGTCATCGAATGATAACATACTCGGCGGTAATGCATGTAGTGAAGTTAAAAACGAGATTCGGACCAAACCACACGGGGTATTAAAAGTGTGTCCATTAGGGAGAGCTGTCATTTTAGAATGGATGTTTTTCCTTCAAAGTTACAAAGAAAAAATGGGAGGAATTTTGTTATGTTATGATGGAGACTGTGTATGTAAATATTTACTATTTTTTGTTATTCTTCTTTCATTACAGTTTCTTTAGCAGTGGCGTTACCAGTCATTCTTGTTATCCTGGTAGTTCTCATCATTGTCTTATTAGTGCGGTACAAGAGAAAGTAAGTACAAACCAGCACCAATTGTTAAATCTCAAACCAAAAATGCATTTGATGTCTCTCGCCTTTTCTCGCTCAATGTAATTTACCATGTCATTTTCCATGTACTTGTAAGTTTTTTTGATAGTTAGTTTGTACTATATTCATGTAGGTGCCCTGATCATTGTAAGGGTTAAAAGTGTTCTTCTAAGTATTACAGTCAACCCTCGTTATTTAAAACACTCTTATACAGAGTTGGTGCTTATAAAGAGTACATTCTGAAGTCCAAATTTTCATTTCTGCTTTGTGTTTCTTTGTTTTGCTGTACTCTTAAAACAACATTCCTGTTGTAAAGAGGTTGGCCAGTCCCAGTGATAACTGCCTCTAACTACCGGGAAATCTCAGTAGTCTTGTTGGTAAGACACTGTTCTAGAATTGCAAGGGTTGAGGGTTCTAATCCCACTCGAGTAATATGCCTGTGATATTTTTTCACAGGACTCGGGGGAAGTACAGAGTTTACATTGCTAACACACATGGATGTATGGGTAAAAAATAATAATAATAATATTCTTTATCCCTGATGCAAATTTAACATCTATTATATCCAGTGATTCTGTTATAACGAGAGTCGACTGTACTAAAATTTCTGTATTCTGACGCTTTCCTCCAGGTATACCGGTAGTTTTAAACATCATCGGATGAAGCAGGATCCAGACAATGTAGAGATTGGTAATCCGACGTTCATGTACGAGCCTCAGCTTAATGAGGATGATGGACCACAGCTTGTAGACACAGCGTTTACCGTCAAAGGAGTCAAGGTATTGGTTCACTGTCATCTGTGTGTCTTAAAAACTCTCTATTTGTCTGTCTGTCTGTTGTCTGTAGCAGCCAGTTTGTACATTTGTCTGGAAATGTTGTTAAAGCGGCCTAAACCGGTTCATACCGGCCCACCAGTGGGTTCAAACCTGCCCAAACCGGCCCTGAATTGGCTCAAAGCTAACTCTGATATAAAAAAATATGTATATAAATAAAAAACACAGTTCATACTTTGGAGAATCATTTGCTATGGAGAGAGCCATGGTTGAAACTAAAACCAAAATATCTTCTTGAGTTATTTATTGATTTATTTGTTTTGTTTGTTCCATGCACACCTACTTTAGTTTAGATTTTGTTGTAGCCATAAACAGACATATCATTTGTTTGTTTGATCATTTCATCAGTAGATTGCGGGCAGTTACAGCCGCTGCTGCTGAACGTGGGTGTGTGTGGGGGCTTCGATTTTTTGTTTACAGCCTCGCATTCAAATCCTGTCATTGCCAAAAGATTCTTCATTTCAGCATTGTGTTCCTCGGCCATGATTACGCATGTTTTGTTTGTCCTTGTTTCTCCTTGTTGTTCTTCCAACCAGTCTGTCTATTTTTAGTTGTACACCAGGGTCCAATTTCATAGAGCTGCTAAGCACAACAATTTGCTGAGCATGAAGTTTCTTCCTTGATAAAAACAGGATAACCACCTAAATTTTCACGTGATTTTCAGGATTTAAGCAAACAACAGCTGAATACCGGTAAACAATCAATATGCAACAAATAGAAATTTGGTTGGTAATCCTGTTTTTATCAAGGAAGAAGTTTTATGCTAAGCAAATTGTTGTGATTAGCAGCTCTTTGAACTTGTGCACAGGTCTCCTGGTGGGTAGAACTGTAGCTTTAGATTTCTGGTGGCTTTTTCTTTCGGATAAGAAGTTGCCATGAGCTTCTCTTGCTGCAGTTTATTTTAACTCATAGTTGCGTATTTTTGTGTGTCGCCTTTTTTGTTTGCAGAACAGCCCTTGGTCTAAGGAGCAGCCTATTTTTAGTTGTTCATATCTTGCGTTTGCTTTTGCCTCTCTGCTGGACGGGCAACAGACTGTTTAGCTTGTGTTTTGGGCTTTTTGTTGGTTCTTGTCTGTCTGTCAGTTTGTTGTTGATTTCATGATTTGTACCGCAGAAGTTTGTTAATGTTTGGCCCCTAGTCTCTTTGGTCTGTCTGGTGTGGGTGTGTTTGTTAAGTCCTTTTCACACTGTCTCAGGAAATAGAACCCGGGGTAATTCCTGGGGAATTAACCCTCAAGGCCACCCCATGTTTGATTCAAACTTAATGCTAAATCTTTGGGGGAAATGGGCACCCATTGTTCTAACCCAGGGTTATTTCACTTAACGCTACTCCTAAACAAGGGTAGCTATCTCCTGGGAAACTCCCAGGAGTTTGTCAGGGTTGGCTAAAAGTTGAAGTGTGAACCGGTCCAATCAAAGTTTCCTTGGAAACTTGTGCAGTGTGAAAGGGACTTGTGCTCTATGTTTGTGGTTTACTTTCAAATTAGATGCTTTAGAAGTTTTAGGTTTCCAAAGCGGGAATAAACACTGGAATCTTATAACTAGTTTTGGTTTAAGATATCTTTTGTGTCTTTTTAAAAGTGATGAGAAAGATGTGTTTGGCATTCTTTTAAAATGTTGATGTTTTGGGATTCGTTTGTTTTGAGTGATTACAAACTGGTGCAACAGACTTTCCTGAGATCATCTGCATCTGTCAAACTAGAAAGAACAATAAGAACTTTACAAATGAATGTTTCGGTTAACTTTAATATGATTGTGTAGGAAGAAATATACAAAAGTTAGAATAACTTGAGCCAATGCAAGGCCTCTGTGATGCATTGCCTCTTGATAGCCAAGTCTAATTCTAGGTGCAGATGCACAGACTTTGTTTATAATACTTTCAATAGTTGCATATTGAGCGTTGAATGAAGTGACTGTTGAGCAATCAGCACAAGCTTGCTTGTTGGTGTCATCCAATAAGCAATCAGCATGACAGTAACACCTTACATCTATCAATTATGTGACGTTTTCTTGAAACTTCAGAAGTTACTAGTTTCAATATCTTTGATGGTTAGTTTCATAAAAACTCACTATTTCGAATCAATAAAATCTCACCCCCCAAAAGGCACAACCACTTTCTTGCCAGGTAGCGAAGAGAGATTAGAGACGTTAATTTTAAAAAGAAGGCAAACAAATGGTAGAACTGTGGTTTGATTTTTAACCCTTTTTTTTGCTTTTAAAAAAATAAAATAAAATACTGCAGTCTGACTTCATTTCATACCTTACTTCTCTCCCACCCACCTCTTCTTTCTCTTTGGACGCCCACTCCTCGTAACCCTCCTCCATTTCAGCGCAATTTTAACATCTTCACTCCGTCTTACCGGCGTCTGTCTGACGCTAACATCGACATCATGCTGGACTCGAGCATCTAACCTAAATGCCTTCAACAGTCTCAAAAGCTTCCATTAACCCAAGTAAATCTTGATGTTGGGGCAGAGGGGGGGGGGGGCGGTTGATTCCTCGGAATGCTTGGATGCTACTTTGCTTTTGCATGAGAAAAAAAAAAGTGGCATAATTTCACCGCCTTCTAAGAAATGTATTTGTCTTTTTGTTGTTTGCTTAATTAATTTCACCCTGTATCACCTTATTAAAATTGCATGAGTATTTGTCACATTTTGGTGGGGAAAATATATATGTATGAAAATGTCCTTTTTTCTTTGTGCTGCTTTTTGCTTTGTGAAGCAGTTGTTGATACTGAGAAGCATTAAAAAAATGTGTTTGTGGTTTGTGTCCATGTAGTATCATCAGATAACCTAGTGCCATGTTTTGATGTTGACTACAATACTAGAATCCAAACGAGAAAAGACTATACTGAACTGATTTTCCTTGTGGATGTGTAGCCCTAAACTTCCATACTCACAAGAACTGAAAAATATTTATCAGAGTAAAAGTCAACGTTTGAACATATTTCTTTTTAAATAAAGGTATAACACAGTGAGTATTGTTATTCTTTAACTGTAAACACCAGCATTCTGGACTCGTCCAGTCATGAGTTAATTGGCCCAACATTGAAATCTCTTGCCTCGGACATGCAGTCCAGTGTTCACTTTGAGGTTTGGGGTTTTGAAGTTGAAGGTTTGGAGGTGTAGGGGGCATGGTTGGCTTGTGTGTAAAAGTGCTCGCCTCACAACAAGGTGACCCTGGTTCGATACCCAGCCAGGGCCATGTGAGTTGAGTTGTGTGTTGGTTCTCTGCTGTGCCACAAAGGTTTTCCAGACCATCCAGTTTTCCTCCCTCTGGAAAAACCAAATGTTTTTGATCTCTGGCTGTGTTTACGTGGCTGGCAGCCAAAGGCGCCCTTGCATGCCTACTTCTTGAACACTTTGTAGCTGTGTCCTTCGCAATTCAGCTCTCAGCTGTGAGTAAGGATGATTAGCCTCCCAAATTATTTATGTATTTAATTATTAGCTAGGAAGCGTGTTACCATTGCATGGCATGATAATAATACCATCTTTATGTATTCGCTTGTCTTGTGTAAACCCAATCATACTCAATTACTATCCAAACTTGACCGATTAGATCATTTTTTGTTTTTTTTGCTTTTGTGTATGTTGTATTTTGTTTCTTGTAAACTCATCAATTTTTAGTTTTATCAAACACTTCAGAAATGATTAGAAAATCATAAGTTTGTTAGATTATGTTTTTGTAGATTTTATTTTCATTTCTGAAGGTTTTCTTGTGTTGTGTATATTTGACTTGTAAATTTTTGTAAAGTATTGTGGTGATCCTGACGTATTTGAACATAAAAATAAATTTCTTATGATAAGCAAGTTCCAAATCCTAACATATAAAATCTACTTTATCAATCTTGTTAACAGACGACCAATTTCTCCAATCCAATGTACGAGTCGTTATACGCTGATCGACAGAGTACCGGCTCGGAGATAAGTTTAGAAGAGAAAAAGGACTTACTCGACGACACGGAAACAATGGAAGATGACACGAGATCATTAGGTCTCGGAGAAGATGACGAGAAAGCCGCGATATTAAGATGAAAGTGAGAGTAAATAATCAACGAAAGGAAAAATGTCCCGTCTGTAAGGAAACAGTCAAGGGACTTTTGAAAAGTGTAACTGATCGCTGAAATTAATTTCCAATGTATGACCTACTTGGTCTTGACCACCATGTAAATATGAACAAAAGCATTATTTGAAAACAAAGTTGTGTCCATTGTTTTTGTAAAGTTACAGTACTTGTAATATTAATTTTTTTTGTTTTTTTTAGTGTAATGCGGAGTCAAAGAAGCTGCAGTCTGCTGCCAATATCTTAAGGACCTAATTGCATAAAAATTCTTAGCAGGGAAAAGATCTTGCTGAGCAGAACTGGTTACCAGTTACTTGCTTACTTGTGCCTGGCTCAGCGACTTAAGCAAATAAATACAGCTTAATACACAATATTTTTTTATCGACATTGTTGAAACTTGGGTCCTGCTATGAAGGTGGTTCCCCCATGCCTTTTGTTTTCACTTCAAGGAAGAATCTTCTTGGGTACGAAGGACGAAATGTCAGGCCATTTAGTAATTTTGTCTTTATACTTTTGGTTAGAAGGCAGTTTGCAACAGCTATATCAATTTTTTTTCTTTTTCCCCCTGAGCATTAAAAACTATATGCAAGCACAACCGATAGTACCTGACACGTCATCATTACAGGCAACTTGGGTTTTGGCTTTGAGTTGCGTCAAGCATTATAAATTTGTCTACCCAACCGAGGAGTTTTACAAAACTACAGCAAACTTCATGCTGCATTTATGAAGAATTCAGTAACAAAGTTACTATTATTCCTGGTAAAGATGGCTGTCTACACACTCTATGATGTCAGGAGGAAACTATTTATCTAAGCTTGCAAAACAAAAATATAATTAGACTACCTTGATCTGTGTTTATTTTTCCAACTTGTGTTTGGTGTACTAACCTTTTATCACCTTTATTTCTCTTTGTAAATATATACCGGCATCACAAATGTGGGACCCTTTTTGTTTTCTTGGCCTGTCAATTTGGAAGTAATCACATAAGAAAGATGATTATTTTGGAAATGTTGTTTGTGGTAATGTCTGTTTGATTAGCATGTGTCTAGGTCCCAGTCTCATGGTGCGTGCTTACCACAGAATTATGCGTTTACTGCGCGCTACAAAGCGTAGCAGGGCATAAGCGCAGAATTCCACAGTAAGCAGGCTCATGAAGTTGGATCATGGTTGTGTATCGTCATGGAAACACAATGACTGATGGGTGCTAAAACCATGGACAGGGTTTTCTTCCAGCTAATTTGAGAAAAAAAAAAAGTTATTTTTTATGCTTATCATAACTTATATTTGTACTTTTATAACTGTTTTAGTAGGAACTTTTAAAAAGGGGGCTGTTGCCTTTTTTTGTTTTTGTGCTCATGTATGCTAAGTAATGCAAATTTATTGGATATTTTCATCTTATCTGGTCCGGTTGGAGTGTCTTGTTTGAAGCAGTGAAGGAGTAATAAGTAGCGTTATAATGTGATTCAATTATTCAAAATAAGCAAGCAATTTAGACAAGTTTAGCGCCTTTGGTTGTAAGTGAATGGATTTCTGGCCTAATATGGGTTAGCGCCTTTATTAATTTTATCAGGAATATGCATAGAAAGCCACCCAAACTTTCGTTAACTTGATTGGACGCTAGACGTATTTTGCTCAAAACATCTACTATTGTCTTTTTTTAAACAAATTGTGTACTAAATTAATAACGGCTACTGAGAAAAGTTGCTTAAAATTTGATGAACAAATTCTTCTCTAATGTGCAAGAATTTATAGCCTAAGGAAATTCTAAAAATGGTATCCGTTAAAAACATGTCCAGTTTTCTAATTTTGAGTACTTGACCACTGCAGAAGAATGTGAAAAGTACTTTTGATAAATACTTGATTTGTACAAATTAATACTTACAAATGTAATAAATTTACTTAAAAGTAAATAATGACTTGTAAATTGTTTTATTCAATGTTGTAATAATGTGGCGCATGACTAAAAAGTGTACCAGAGAGTTACTTGATTAATTAGGATGGGCTGTCTTTATTGGAATTCGGTTTTATATTTTGTTCTTTCTGGTTGATGCAGGGATGATAAGTCTGCAATCTTGTTTCAGTTTTATTAGCAGATAGAAGGGCCAGCTTGATATGCTGTTTGGACTTTTCTTGATTGGTTGTTAGCAGATGAAGACAACATAATGAGGGTTACAGAGGTAGATGTTATTATTTAAGTTTTTTTCTTGAAAGTTTTTGTTGAAAAGTTTTATGACTTTGACCATAATTAGGAATTGGATTTTTTTTAATTGTTGACAATTTATTTCTTTATTGTGATTATTGTTGTTAGTTTTTTTCCTGTTCTGTTACAATTTTATTAATTTTATTTTTCATTAATTGTTTGCTGATATTTGTTTATTTATTTATTTATTTATTGACAGTTATTTATTTATTTAGGGTTTTGTTTGTTTTCTGGGGCTTTTAATGTTTGGTTTTTGGTTTAATTGTTTGTATTTGTTTATTTATCTTTTCGTTTGTTATGTATTTGCTTATTAGTTATTTTATTTGTTATTAATAGCTGACACCTGTAACACTAGCCTGCTTGAACAAGCCTCATCATCAAAAAAGTTACTTTTCCTAGTTGTTCAAGAGAGTTTCGATGTATCAATGTTTTTTTCTTGAATGTATAATTTATATGTATTTTATGTAAATATATACATATGTCTATTGTTAGTTTTACTTGTGGACATTGTACTGTTCTGAAATGTATTATTTCTGCTGCCTTTCCCCATCTTGCACCTTAACTTAACTCTCTTCTAAAAATCAAAAAAAGAGGAATGAGATGAAAATACTTCATACACTGCCATAATTCATAGCACTTTTGAATGTACACTTTTGCTATAAATTAGAAACATACTACCTGCCAAATCAATGTATATTGTATACCGTTTGCGACTAGTACTTAGCCAACATCATCATGGATGCTTTTGCTTCGCACTATACTTCCCGACAAGCAGCCATTTATAATGAAAGTGGGTCGAGTTTGCCAATAAGGTTTTCTGACTTAATGCATTGCCGTCCAAGATAAAATGAATTTCAGTCCTAGTGTAAATACGTTGTTTTGGTTTCTCCACTTGAAGAATGATACAATGTGAATGTGATTAAATGTGAGCCTTTACAAAATGGTGGTCTTGGCCTAAGCTAAAGTTTTGATATTCTGTACATTTTCTTACCAATTGGAATGGCCTAGCCATTGCAGAAATCAATTTCAAAAACGCCCAAAGGGTTTTGTTTCCTGATGTGTCCATATTTTTTATAACCGCTTGTTTGTTCTTTGGTGAATTGTCATTGTTCTTCATTTTTTAAAGGTGTCAGGGTATTATGAAATACTAGAACATTTAAATTTTTATTTTCTTACTTTGGAAACATCTTCACTTGTTCTGGAAAATAAACCAAAGTTGCTGAAATGTATTTAATGATGCTGAAATTTAATTTGTGAAGGATTGGCCTCACTAGTTTGAAAGCAATTGGGCAGACCAGTGCGTTGTCAGCAGATTGCTCCGCCCCCTCTCCACACTGAAGATTGCCCCCACCCCCACTGAAGGAGAATTGCAAGGCTTATCTCGTTTATATTTTTTAGTATACACAAACTGCAATTACCCTCGTGTTCAAAGTCTTACAGGTTTTTTTCTAACATTCAAATGGTAAGCCTTGCATTTTCTACTAACACAATTAAGCCTTGTAATTGGCTATAATACTAACTGTAGACTTTGTATAAAGCGCTTTATCACAGCCCAGCACCACAGAGCGCTTTTTTTTTTTTTTTTTTTTTTGGGGGGGGGGGTGACGCAAGTGAGCGCATTTCAATAAAACATCAAAGTCACCTTTTAAATAATATACAAGTTAGTTATGCTTACAAATAATAAGTTGGGAGATTAAAAAAACAAAAAAAACATATCAGCACTGCCCCATATACCTTTAGTCCTTTCACAAATTAATTAAACAAACATTCATAAATACCTCGGACAGTTTCGCTATTCCTATTGGTGGAGAGCGCGTCACGTGGGTGTGTATACACCTTTGTTTATGACCGGTAAAAAGTTGTGAAACATGGGCGTGACACGCGAGCTTGAACCTGGTGCTTATAAGACACATAAGTTTCTTCATTCCTATTGGTCGAGAGCAACAGCCGGGACAGTTGTGCCGCATCACGCGATACGCGCGACACATGGAGGGGTGTTGCAAGAAACCATTGAGGAACAATTATAATTTGTGCATTTATTTTACTTTTTTTACCAAAAGTGATGATGTTTTTTGACCGAAAAGGTATTTATGAATGGGAATCAAAGTGTGTTGAATTGGTTTTCAACTAGTGGTTGAAACCCGCCGAGGCCTGGTTCTTGACAATTTACCTCGACTTCGTCTCGGTAAAATTATCAAGAACCATGATACCTCGTTGGATTAAATCACTAGTTGAAAACCACTTCACCACACATTGATTCCCTTATTTGTCTACTTGGTTTAATAACCACCAATTATGACAATAAAGCGTTTATAAAATATGTGTGAGGCCTACTCCAAAATTCGTTTTAAATTACTTGTATTCCCATTCAAAGGGGGGGGGGGGTCACATACTATATGTGTCTATTGGTCCCCCTTTAAAAAATGGCGCCACCCCTCGTAACAAGTGGTACCGCCATGGTGTGTGCCAAACTTACCTTGAATAGGTCGGAGATATCACTCCGCGCGCGGGGGAAAAGAGCTATTTGCCTCTAAATTATGATATTAAACACAGAAAAGTCAAGGAATTCAATAGAATTTAATAGAACTTAATGTGACAAGAAAATTGGTTTAAAATAGTTGTTTAGACTTTTAATATCAACATTTGGGGACTATGATGCAGGGTGAATGCATATGTGAACGGGACATGCGCACTGGGTGAAAATGGTTAATAAAAAAAATGGCGCTTGTCGTTCAGCACACGCGTGGACACTTTACGTCTTTCAGACGACGTGAAAATGTCACAAAGTTACATGTATTTGATGCACTTAGACAATTTGGCAAGCTCCACAAGAATTGTAGAATATTTTGGTAAGTAACTATTGCTTTTTGAACATGGAAATGCAGAAATAATTGTGTTTTTCGTCGTCGAGTGAGAAATTTTTTTTTATTTCGTTGAAATGTCACATTAAAGCGCCACCTATCGACAGAAGTAGGACAGGCATGTACAACTATGTGGGCACAATCATCACAACATTGAACTGTGACGAGAGGGAATAGTCTGCGCACAATTTGTACACGTAGTTGGCCTATATTCTTCATTTATTCAAGATTATCTCTGCCACAAATTACACATTTTGACGTCAAATCTATCCATGTAGACCTACCAGTGACCAGTTCGTGATCCACTTTTTTCTGATCCATACGCTTACCGATAAGCAATGGCCTTTAACTGGTTATGTTGCCAAATGATTCAATGTGGGGAACTTGTCCACTTCTCTTATGAATATAAAGGCATTACTTATTCAAGTTCCCAGATCAATTTCAGTAATTATTAAAGTTTGCTTTTAGTAGCCTACTTGGTAGGCCTACCTCTGAAGTTTGTATTAAAGTGGGGGGAAAATATTAAACTTGAATCTATTATCTCTTTTTATTCCATTTCATTTACAGACCAAGCAAGTGATTCAAATGGAGGTTGCCAGATCATTAGTTATACTAGTGGCTGTCTGTTGCACAGAAGTGATGTCTCAAGCTGTTGTCTAAGAAGCCTTGTGTGCTGTGTTACACCTTGTTAATATGCAATTATGAAAGGTAATTAAATATATAACCCTAATTTTTGTTTTCGTATTTATCTGCAATTTGGATTTTTTGGCAAGCGCGTTTTCAATTTTTTTGTGACCAATAATGAATAATAGTAACCTTTCTCTTGCTTATCTCTTGCTATTCTTGTACTTGTGAAATAATTTTTGAACATGCTTTTGTATAATGACAACTCTTTCCTTCCCATAATTCTTGCTTTTTAAAATTTAAATTTTGTGAATATATTTGTCGTATAATAATAACTGTTTTTTTCCCTTGTTCCTTGCTTATCTTGTGTTTTAAATAATTGATTTGTGTTAATAATTTAGTTGTACAATAATAACAAGCTTATCATGTAAATTTAATTTCTTTTATTTTGTGAATATTTTTCGTTATAGTATTAACTTTTTTCTTCCTTTATTCTCGACAATTTTATGATTGTTTATTTTAATGCACTTGCCATATATGTGCCAATCCCAAGAAGTTTAATAATTCTTAAATATTATTTTATTCAATTATTACAGGAAGTCTCCAGATCGAACTGAGCCTCTTGGAGCTTTGTACATTGATACAAAACGCTCACTTCTGAACTTTATTAATTTCACAACGAATCTATGCAAAGGTATGTAATATCAAAACGAAACATAACAAATAAATTTTATATTGTAGAATTTAATGTAATCAAATATAGTAATAAGGTTTTGTATTTCCATTATCTTTTTATCAACTGTTTCTCTCAAATCTGAAACAACTCTGAAAAGTCTGAACAAGTAGATTTGAATGTTTTTACAATTCTGATTTAGTCAAACCATGTTTGGTGCTTGAATACACTATTAATGAATAATCACACCTTTGCTCTCGATTATCTGTTTCATATCTTGTATTTGTTGAATAATTTAATTTTGTGAATGATTTTGTTGTATAATAATAACAAATTTTCCTTCCCTTGTTTCTTGTTATCTTGTGTTTTTAAATAATTTACTATTGTGAATATTTTTGTTGTATAATAACAACCGTTTTTCTTCCTTTTATGTCTTGCTTAGCATGTATATTTAATTGATTAAATTTTGTGAATATTTTTATTGTATAATCTAAACTTTTGACTTTCTATTTTTAGACAATTTCATGATTGTTTTTTTTTATGCATGCATTTGCCTTTTTCGTGCCAGTCCCAAGAAAATAAATCACTTTTCAACATTTTGTTTTCTTCAATTGTTACAGGAAGTTTCCAGATCTGACTGAGTTCTGCAAGTTGTATACATTGATACAAAACGCTCACTTCTGAACTTGATTTATTTTTCCATGAATCCGTGCAAAGGTATGTTATATTAATAACAAAATGAAACATAACCAATCAAATTTATGTTGTAGAATATAATGTAAATCAAATACAATGAGGTTTTGTTTTTTCTACTATTTTTCTATCAACTGTTTCTATCAAATTTGAAATGATTCTATCAAAAGTCTAAAAGTAGATTTGAATGTTTTTACCATTTGTATGTTTCCACAATTCTGTATTTTGGCCGAGCCATGTTTGTAATTTGAATACACCCTAAATGAAAAAGGATAACTTTCCCTCTAATTTATCTGTTTTTTATCTAGTATTTGTTAAATAATTTAATTTTGTGAATATTTTTTGTTGTATAATAACAAACTTTTCTTCCCTTGTGTCGTGCTTATCTTGTGTTGTTGGAAAATTTACATTTGTGAATATTTTTGTTGTAAAATAATAACCGTTTTCTTTACTTATTTCTTGCTTATCATGTATTTTTATATCATTTAAGTTTGTGAATAATTTTATTGTATAATATTAACTCCCCCCCCCCCCTTTATTTCAACGATTTTTTTTTATTGTCATTTATAAATGCACTTGCATTTTTGTGCAAGTCCCAAGAAATTAAATAACTTTTCAATATCTTATT
The DNA here is from genome assembly GCF_032118995.1 of Asterias amurensis. NCBI lineage: Eukaryota > Metazoa > Echinodermata > Asteroidea > Forcipulatida > Asteriidae > Asterias > Asterias amurensis. The sequence goes on along the minus strand of NC_092654.1, from coordinate 1,196,611 downwards.
TTCTTCAATTGTTACAGGAAGTTTCCAGATCTGACTGAGCCTTTTTCATTTTTTGTACAAAAAGCTCCTTTTCTGAATTTCATAAATTTCTCCATGAATCTGTGTAAAGGTATGTAATATTAATAACAAAATGAAACATAACCAATCAAATTTATGTTGTAGAATTTAATGTAAATCAAATACAATGAGGTTTTGTTTTTTCTACTATTTTTCTACCAACTGTTTCTATCAAATTTTAAATGATTCTATCAAAAGCCTAAAAGTACATTTGAATGTTTGTACTGTTTGTATGTTTCCACAAATCTGCTTTTTGGCCGAGCCATGTTTGTAATTTGACACTATGAATGAATAATGATAACTTTCCCTCTAAGTTATCTGTTTCTCATCTAGTATTTGTTAAATGATTTAATTTTGTGATTTATGTTGTTGTATAATAACAAACTTTTCTTCCCTTGTGTCGTGCTTATCTTGTGTTGTTGAAAAATTTACATTTGTGAATATTTTTGTTGTAAAATAATAACAACCGTTTTTTTCACTTATTTCTTGCTTATCATGTATTTTTTAATTATTTAATTTTGTGAACAATTTTATTGTATAATATTACCCCCCCCCTTATTTCAACAACTTTTTTTTAAACTATATAACTTGTCGAATATTTTTATTGTATAATATTACCCCCCCCCCCATTTCAACAATTTTCTGATTGTTATTTATAAATGCACTTGCATTTTCCTGCTAGTCCCAATACATTAAATAACTTCTCAATATTTTATTTTATTCAATTTTACAGGAAGTTTCCAGATTTGACTGAGCCTCTTTAAGTTCTGTATCATTGATACAAAATGCTCCTTTTCTGAATTTGATTAATTTCTCCATGAATCCGTGCAAAGGTATGTAACATTAATAACAAAACCAATCAAATTTATATTGTAGAATTTAATGTAATCAAATATAATAAGGTTTTGTTTTTTTCTATTATTTTTTTATCAACTGTTTCTCAACGATTCTACCAAAAGTCTAAAAGTAGATTTAAATATTTTTAGCATTTGTATGTTTACACAATTATGCTTTTTGGCCAAGCCATGTTCTTTATTTTAATACACCTTTAATAAATAACGATAACTTTCTCTCGTTTAAATCTGTTTCATATATTGTACTTGTTGAATAATTTAATTTTGTGAATGATTTTGTTGTATAATAATAACAAACATTCTTCCCTTGTGTCTTGCTTATCGTTTGTTCTTAAATAATTTACTTTTGTGAATATATTTTGTTGTAGAATAATAACAACCGTTTTTCCCTTGTGTCTTGCTTATCTTGTGTTTTTAAATAATTTACTTTTGTGAATATATTTTGTTGTAAAATAATAACAACCGTTTTTCCTCCCCTATTTCTTGCTAATCATGTGTTTTTAAACTATTTAATTTTGTGAACACTTGTATTGTATAATATTACCTCTTATTGTTTTAACAAGATTGTAATATCTTATAAATGCACTTTCATTTTCATGCCAGTCCCAAGACATTAAATAACATCTCAATATTTTATTTTATTCCATTGTAACAGGAAGTTTCCAGATTTGACTGAGCCTCTTCAAGTTTTGTACATTGATACAAAATGCTCCTTTTCTGAACTTGATTATTTTCTCCATGAAAAGGTATGTAATATTAATAACAAAATGAAACATAACCAATCAAATTTATATTGTAGATTTTAATGTAATCAAATATAATAAGGTTTTGTTTCTTCTGTTATTATGTATCTACTGTTTCTATCAAAGTTGACACGATTCTATCAAAAGTCAAAAAGTAGATTTGAATGTTTTTATCATTTGTATGTTTACACAATTCTGCTTTTTGGCCAAGCCATGTTCGTTTTTTGAACACACCTTTAATGAATAACAATAACTTTCTCTCGTTTAGATCTGTTTCATATCTTGTATTTGTTGAATAAGTTAATTTTGTGAATGATTTTGTTGTATAATAATAACAAACATTCTTCCCTTTGTGTCTTGCTTATCTTGTGTTTTTAAATAATTTACTTTTTTGAACACTTTTGTTGTAGAATAATAACAAACGTTTTTCCTCCCTTATTTATTGCTAATCATGTATTTTTAAACTATTCAATTTGTCAAATATTTGTATTGTATAACATTACCTCCCCCCCTCATTTCAACAATTTTCTGATTGTTATTTATAAATGCACTTGCATTTTCCCGCCAGTCCCAAGACATTAAATAACTTCTCAATATTTTATTTTCTTCAATTGTTGTAGGAAGTTTCCAGATCTGACTGAGCCGCTTCAAGTTTTGTACATTGATACAAAATGCTCCTTTTCTGAATTTGATTAATTTCTCCATGAATCCGTGCAAAGGTATGTAATATTAATAACAAAACCAAACATAACCAATCAAATTTATATTGAAGAATTTAATGTAATCAAATATAATAAGGTTTTGTTTCTTCTGTTGATTTTTTATCAACTGTTTCTCAACGATTCTACCAAAAGTAGTAATGATTGTTTTTATCATTTGTATGTTTACACAATTCTGCTTTTTGGCCAAGCCATGTTCATTAATTGAACACACCTTTAATGAATAACGACAACTTTCTCTCATTAAAATCTGTTTCATATATTGTATTTGTTGAATAATTTAATTTTGTGAATGATTTTGCTGTATAATAATAACAATTGTTCTTCCCTTGTGTCTTGCTTATCGTGTGTTCTTAAATAATTTACTTTTGTAAATATTTTTAGAGTAGAATAATAACAAACGTTTTTCCTCCCTTATTTATTGCTAATCATTTATTATTAAACTATTTAATTTGTCGAATATTTTTATTGTATAATATTACCTCCCCCCCCCCCCATTTCAACAATTTTCTGATTGTTATTTATAAATGCACTTGCATTTTCCTGCCAGTCCCAATACATTAAATAACTTCTCAATATTTGATTTTATTCAATTTTACAGGAAGTTTCCAGATTTGACTGAGCCTCTTTAAGTTTTGTACATTGATTCAAAATGCTCCTTTTCTGAATTTGATTAATTTCTCCATGAATCCGTGCAAAGGTATGTAATATTAATAACAAAACCAATCAAATTTATATTGTAGAATTTAATGTAATCAAATATAATAAGGTTTTGTTTTTTTCTATTATTTTTATATCAACTGTTTCTCAACGGTTCTACCAAAAGTCTAAAAGTAGATTTAAATATTTTTATCATTTGTATGTTTACACAATTCTGCTTTTTGGCCAAGCCATGTTCTTTATTTTAATACACCTTTAATAAATAATGATAACTTTCTCTCGTTTAAATCTGTTTCATATATTGTACTTGTTGAATAATTTAATTTTGTGAATGATTTTGTTGTATAATAATAACAAACATTCTTCCCTTGTGTCTTGCTTATCTTGTGTTTTTAAATAATTTACTTTTGTGAATATATTTTGTTGTAGAATAATAACAACCGTTTTTCCTCCCCTATTTCTTGCTAATCATGTGTTTTTAAACTATTTAATTTTGTGAACACTTGTATTGTATAATATTACCTCTTATTGATTTAACAAGATTGTAATATCTTATAAATGCACTTTCATTTTCATGCCAGTCCCAAGACATTAAATAACATCTCAATATTTTATTTTATTCCATTGTAACAGGAAGTTTCCAGATTTGACTGAGCCTCTTCAAGTTTTGTACATTGATACAAAATGCTCCTTTTCTGAACTTGATTATTTTTCCATGAATCCGTGCAAAGGTATGTTATATTAATAACAAAATGAAACATAACCAATCAAATTTATGTTGTAGAATATAATGTAAATCAAATACAATGAGGTTTTGTTTTTTCTACTATTTTTCTATCAACTGTTTCTATCAAATTTGAAATGATTCTATTAAAAGTCAAAAAGTAGATTTGAATGTTTTTATCATTTGTATGTTTACACAATTCTGCTTTTTGGCCAAGCTATGTTCATTATTTGAACACACCTTTAATGAATAACGACAACTTTTTCTCGTTTAAATCTGTTTTATTTATTGTATTTGTTGAATAATTTAATTTTGTAAATGATTTTGTTGTATAATAATAACAAACATTCTTCCCTTGTGTCTTGCTTATCTTGTGTTTTTAAATAATTTACTTTTTTGAACACTTTTGTTGTAGAATAATAACAAACGTTTTCCCTCCCTTATTTATTGCTAATCATGTATTTTTAAACTATTTAATTTGTCAAATATTTTTATTGTATAATATTACCTCCCCCCCCCCATTTCAACAATTTTCTGATTGTTATTTATAAATGCACTTGGATTTTCCTGCCAGTCCCAAGACATTAAATAACTTTTCAATATTTTATTTTATTCAATTGTTAGAGGAAGTTTCCAGATCTGACTGAGCCTCTTCAAGTTTTGTACATTGATACAAATAGCTCCTTTTCTGAACTTGCTAAATTTCTCCTCGAATCCGTGCAAAGGTATGTAACATTAATAACAAATCAACATAACCAATAGAATTTAATGTAATAAAACAAATAAGGTTACGTTTTTTTTATACTATTTTTGTATCAACTGTTTCTCTCAAATTTGAAACGATTCTACCAAAAGTCAAAAGTAGATTTGAATGTTTTTACCATTTGTATGTTTCCACAACTCTGCATTTGTTCTTTGAACACACCATCAATGAAAAATGATAACTGTTCTCTCGTTTATCTGTTTTATATCTTGTATTTGTTAAACAATTAATATTTTTGAATATTTTTGTGTATAAATAACAAACTTTCCTTCCCTTGCTTCTTGCTAACTTGTGTTGTTAAATAATTTACCTTTGTGAATATTTTTTGTTGATAATAATAACAACCGTTTTATTCCCTTATTTCTTGCTTGCTATGTTTTTTTATTTTTTTATATTTAATTTTGTGAATGCTTTTATTGTGTAATATTAATTTCCCCTCCTTATAAATATTGTTACTATTATGATTTATTTTATTATTTTCCAGGTATAACTTGAAGCTACTGAGGGTCACAGGTCGTATAAAGAGCGCCTTGGTAATCTTGCAAGAGCAGCATTCAGAGAATAAAGCTGTCTTGATGGGGAACAGGAAGTCTGACCCTTATACCAGTCAAATTAATTTAATAACACTAGAAAAATTAATAATAATAGTGTCTTCTTATAAAGCACATATCTGTCACTAAGTGTAGCTCAAGGGTACTTTAATTTGTCAGTATTTTCCAGTTAGGTATATGGGACCTACTGCTTTTACAAATTCAACAGCACCAAGACAATGACCAGGGACTGAAATTTTCTAAGCAATATTTTCTGCTGACAGCTTTATGAAATTGGGCCCATGTACAAGTTTAAACAAGTACTGAGTTTAACTTTCTGCATTGCACAAATGGTACACTACTTAAATGATGGGAAAACCCAAATATTACAGAGTAGAGACCATGTGACTGATAATAGTATAAACTTACAATGACAAATTTTATACTTCCTGCAGGCACAAATTTTCTGGACCAGTGTTGAAAAGATCAGACTTAACATGAGAAGAACATAGCTCAATATTTTCTTTATCAAAAAAATGTAATTAGTTAGAGACCATGTGACTGATGATATCGTAGGTTTACAAGTATTGAGTTTAAACTTCCTGTAGGCTCAAATTGTACACAGCTCAAGTTTTTGGGACAACCCCAACATAATAAGCACCGTAGAGACCACATGACTTATGACATCATAAGGTTACAATTACAGAGTTAAAACTTCCTTGGGTCACAAGTTAGATTGACTAATTGGGACTAGTCCTAGGAATATTTAAAACTATGAACTTTTTAAATATCACCGAACATTCAAAACAATTTTGTCCAGGCAGGAAGAATAATTCCCAATAGGAAAACACAATCTGAAATGCCTTACTGCATAACGCTTCTCAGATTCAAATTATTATTGGTGGACGTTTTAGTTTTGTGTTGTATAAAAAGTACCTATCCCCTTTAATGCCTGTGACAAGCCAACAGATAGTTTCATCTATGTTATGATGTTTGAAATTAATAAAGATTTATTATACTTAAGTTTATTTTCCTATAAGTGGTGTTTTAACGCAGATATAACTATTTTTTAAGTATAATGAAGGTTGTCATTGAAATTTGTAATAAATTGTTCATGAAATTTGCCACTTTGTCTTTGAAGATTTGTCTGTTTGTGTTCCTATTTATCTTTAAAAGTAACAATAATTAATTTATTTTCCCATACATATATTTTCATAAGAGAATTACTACTTTTCTCTATATCTGGTATACCCAAACATTTATTCGTTAGTACCTTGATGTAGTTGGTGTGGGTTCAAAAGTTAAAAGGCAGTCAATTGGCACCAAAATGGGTTATTTTCGGTGAAGATGAAATTTTACACAAAACTAAAATACAAAATTCCTCAACTATGCTAACTTCACTTGGAATTTGTTTTTTACCCGCACCAATGTTTTTTAAAACTGAATATTTCCCTACGTTCTATGAAAACAAATCACTACGTTCTGTGAAAACAAATCACTATGTTCTGTGAAAACAAATCACAGGCAATCACTCGGGAGGGATTGGAACCCATTACATTGGTTAAAAGAAAACCAATATGTCTTTATTCCAGATGCAAAAATATAAGCATCTATTAAATTGTTTATTCAACTGCAATGGGTTCTTTTTAAATATTCCAAATATAGGAATTGTTGTTTTATAATAAGTCCATAAACTATAGCTGTTACAGTTATTTGAACAATAAAGGCAATAAGCAAAGTGAATTGGTCATCCCCCCTTCCCTGGCCCCGCCCCAACGGCAACCTCCTCGCCAAGTTTAATGCCCTTTTCGAAACCACTGCATTTTATGCTCCGGCTCAGTCACTTATTTTGAAAACGTGCTTCGGTTTACGAGGCTTTAATCATTAAAATGGAGGTCAAAGCCTGATACTCCAAGGCGTACTACCGTGGTTTCGAAAAGGGCATGGTATCATTGTTCACTCATCTCAAGAGGGCGCTTTGGTCCTGCGCATGTGCAATCAGTACCAAACTCCCTAGCCTGCACAATTTTCGTAAACATGTCGTCTGCTCACACGAAGGTTTCAAATCAAAGTGTTTTCAAACCAAAACATTGGTAAGTAATGATTTGTTTGTTTAGTTTATTGTTTAGTTCGTCTGGAAATAGCTGGTAGATTCTTGGTGTGTATCTACACGCCATTGTGCGCAGTTGTATGACTCTTATGAGGTTAAATTTTGTATAAAACTTTAACTGACACTTGTTTGTTTATGTCGTGCTTATGTAGTGGACTAGTGTAAGTGTTGAATGTCCTTGATGATTGGGGTTACTTTCGTATGTTACCGTTTGTTCAAGCAATGAGTATAGGCTGGCTAAAGTCTTTACTCTTATAATGTGATGGAAAGAAGTAATTAGCAATAACATAGAGCCCCATTCCCAGACACAGGGGGGGGGGGGGGGCCTGAATAGCCCTGGTTGTAGGACGTCAGTCAGTGCCTCTGCATGCAACTTTGGCTAGGCCTAGGGCCAAATCTAAAAGATCATTATAAAGCATTTCCTTTGCTCAATCAGTCAGTGATTTCTTCTTGTTCCTGTCTCTCAGGGGCAGGCTCCTCTGTGGACTCGGTTCGATTCCGGGACCGGAGCCTTTCATGGATTATGTGTTTTAGTCCTTACCTGACTGTACTCCTTCTTGAACTATTTCGGTTTCGTCCGGCTATCGTCTCCCGCAACGGAGACGGGAGACGATAGCCGGACGAAACGGAAATAGTTCTAGGAGTAACCTGACTGCAGGGATTTTCCCCTATAGGGGTTTCCCTCCCACGTATAAAACTGAAATTTGTCCACTTGACTGACTTCTGTAAAAAGAAAGTTGGTGTGATGTTTCCATTAGGATGCTTCGCCGACTACCGGTCGATATATAAGTCAGATTCGTGGTACGGCATAAATACAAGGTTGTTACAGGGAGTCACATTAATATGAAGACAGCTATCAGGGACAAAAAAGGCTCAGTTTGAGCCCAAAATGACTGCTCTGTTCACAAATGGCTCCAAAGATTATGATTGGCTCACATTGAGCCAAGACTGGCTCAGTCATAATTGAGCCACTGGCTCAAGTGTTTATATTATGAAGATGGGCTAATAGTCTGTATCAGTCCCTACTCCAAAAACTGAGGTTTGTTCTATGGCACAAACCTCATACTTCTAGGAGTAACCTTTAACGTGTGTTTTAGGAAGGACAAAATGTGTAGACTTAGTCTCAAAAATGCATGAAAGTTAACACCCTAAGAAGAATCACTTTTTTACTCAAATTGTTGTTGTTTCCCCTTTTTTTAGGAATCCTTGAAGTAACTTTGGTTTGTGTTCATCGCCATTGGTTACGGACGCAACAGACAGGATTGTAGCCATCACCAAACATCACCACACAAAAAATCCTCATTAGATGACAGAACTGTTCCAACTTGAAATTACTGCAAATACTGGTGAGTTGTGGCTTACTTTGCTTATTTATTTTTCTTCCGACAGTTTTGTTGTCAGTGGTGCACAATACTGAAATTACTCAATCCCAAAATATGCACCACGTCATTCTGTCAATCTGGAACCACCCCCAAGATGTAACCCTTTCTACTACCAGCCTGTACTTCAATCCCACCCACTTTCTTTAAATCTTGAACCGCCCCAAGATGTAACCCTTTCAACTACCAGCCTGTGCTTCAACCCCCCCCCCACTTTCTATCAATTTTGAACCGCCCCCAAGATGCAACCCTTTCTACTACCAGCCTGTACTTCAATCTCCCCACTTTCTTTCAATCCTGAACCGCCCCCAAGATGTAACCCTTTCTACCACCAGCCTGTACTACAATCCCCCACTTTCTTTCACTCTTGAACCACCCCAAGATGTAACCCTTTCTGCTACCAGCCTGTACTGCAACCCCCCCCTTTCTTTCACTCTTATGAGCCACCCCCAACATGTAACCCTTTCTACTACCAGCCAGTACTACAATCCACCCACTTTCTTTCAATCTTGAACCGCCCCTAAGATGTAACCCTTTCTACTACCAGCCTGTACTTCAATCCCTTCCCCCCCCCCACTTTCTTTTTCAATCTTGAACCACTCCTCGATGCAACCCCTTAAATTAATGTCAGGCTTGGCCCAATTTCATAAAGCTATTAAGCAGAAAATGTTGCTAGGCTAAGCAAAACATAAGTGGATGGCACGACTTTGATTTTTGACTTGCAACTAGCTTCTCTTCTGTTTAGCAAGATTTGTTTGTGCTTTATGCTTACATGGCTTTATGAAATAGGGCCATGTACTTCAATCCCAAACAGGAACCCCACTTTTCTGTCAATCTGGAATCTGCCCTCCTGTTACCCTTTTTTGATACCAGCCTACCCCCCCCCCCCACCCAACAACAAATTGCACTGCACTTTGTTCATGTATGCTGAACCACCCCCAGTATGCATTCATACATCTTCTGACTGCATGCTAAGCCTAAGCTAACCTGTCTCAACTATGTATCTCACATTTCAACAATCAAACAAGTAAACATTTGTATTTGTTTTCATTTTCTCCATCGTGGGTTTTTTAATTGTATACTTTACTCTATAAAAAACTCAAAAGACTGAGTAGCTATGATGTGTACAATAATTGAACAAATACGGGTGGATACGTGCGCATTACAAGTCTTATTATTAAATAGATATTCGTTAATAATAATAATAATAACAAATTATTATATAGCACAATAACCGTATCATTGCGCTTTACATTAGTGCCCTCCTCATAGGGCCAATACCATCCCTGTAATGTTTCTCAGCTCCCTGGGAAGTATACAGCCCTGAGCTGCCTGTAAGGCGCTTGTGGCTTTTCATACAAAACATCAACCTCTACCCTCGCAGGTATCCCTTTACACCCCAGGGTAAAGAGAAACAATTATAGTAAAGTATAATCACTCGGCCATGACACGCTAAAAATACTTGTCAATTTCATTCGAATGAGACAGATGTTTGCTAAAAATGCAAGCCTGAAATTTCATACCCAGTGCCCAGTTTCAATGAGCAGTTTATTTGCCTCAAAAGTAGCTTAGCACAAAGCAATTTTCCTTTGAATACTAGAGTAAGGTTGCCAGCCAAACTGCCTTGTCACATGTACTATTTGTAACTCATACCCTGCTTCCTTTTGCTTAGCAGAAAAATATTAACAATGGTTAAGTAGAAGTTGACAGTCTACAAGAGGTGCCCTTTTAAAAATTAAAAATAAACATAAAATCTGCTGTGGCCATGTACAAACATGTGGCATGCCATTTTGCTTAGGCCTATATTTCAATAAACATAACCTAAAAATATATTTGGTTACAGGCACTTTTTCACCAAAGGCCCTACGCTACTTTTAACTTATACTGTGATAAGCCCAGACTGTTCAGTTGGATCAGTGGCTCTTATAATTGTGTACTAATTATTCTTTATTCTTGTATTTCTGTTTAAGGTTCATTAAGATGATGAGGAGGAGCAGTTTCCACACAAGAGATGCACCAGGGCTTTGATGAGAACACGTAAATTGCAGCGTCATCATGAATTCAAACACTTCATCATCTCTTTACTACAAGCTGCTCGTACTTCAACTCTGTAAACTATTCAATACTAGGATAAGGTAGGCTTCTTTTGTTTTGTTTATGAATTGTAAAAAGGTCTGTTTACAAATATACACTTTGACGGGGCTGCACTTTGACAGCGTCATCAATATACTTAAATTGCCAGGGTTGTACAAAAACAAGTCCCCACTCGATGAGGCAGTAGCAGGAAGGCTTGGACTATCACCCAAGGCCAATTTTACTTTCCCAATCCATCCCCGACCATGTTCCCTCCTAGTCCTGGTCCCCCTACAATATTAAAATTGTGCAAAAAAGCAATGAGGTATACTTGTTGAAGTCTTACATTTTGTAAACAGACCTTTACTTATAATCAGTCCCTTTATTGCGACTGTTGATGTAAGGTACATTATCGATTGGTGCTGGCAGAAGAATATTTCAAGTTACTTATTTATGCCATTTTGCTGGCAAAACTAAGTACAACAATCAACTCATAAGCAGAAAGCACACTATGATTTGCAATATGTAGAATTGCTCTTATCCAGTTATTCCTAATTCTTTCTCTTGGAGAGTGTAACTGTCCTACAAAGACCAATAAATGTTTGGCTTTATCGAACTCTCCATCCAGCTCAGCTCATAGCGTTGTGAATTCTGAGGAGTTTAGGTCGGGCGTACTTCTCCTGAAGTCCCTCTGCCAGCACACATCTGTAAAATAATGAAAAGACAATTAATTAGTATGTGTAGTATACATTCATGAATCTATGTGACGCTTAAGTGGCTCATAGGTATGGGTGTATGACGAAGCTTTGTCAAAGATCAGTTTGTAGTAGTTTGTCTATTTTAGATTTACACACCAACCAAGCTCAATCATTGAGACTTCAACAAGTTATGTTTAGCTCTAAGATTTTGTACAATCATACTTTCATTACAACGGCACTTCTAGAAAGACGCAAGTTGAATGTTAGGAACAATGGTACCAAGTTATGATTTTAGATTCTATCAAGTAGTAAACTGCACCACAAGGGAAACTGGCAGTGTAAATTGTAAATGATTTAGAGTTGAAAAACTGCATCAATATTTGTTGGTGATGTTGATACATTGTAGCCAAACAGACGAGAACTACAGACTGAAGCTCTGTTGATGTTTCTATATATAGCAGAGTGTGGGTTCAAGTCTCGGTCGTGACCATTGTTGCCTAAAGCAGTACACTTAACCATTATTGACGTGTCCTTCGGATTGGGGGAGGGGGTGGGGTGGGGTGGGTCCTGTTAAACCGTTGGTTCTGTGTGCTGTGTAATGCTCGTAAAAGAACCTGGTGCACTTATCAAAAAGAGAAGGGGTTCCCCCCAAGTATTCTTGGTCAGATTGGCTGCATATTACTCCACATTACCTACAGGAAAATACTGAATTTTGACGCGCATTCAGCATCACTAGTGATGAAAACGAGCGCTTTATAAAAGGGCCACTAATATTATTAGTATTACCCTTAATGCATTAGAGTGCCCTTTCATTTTTGTGTGTTTGCCTACATGTAGAGATGAAAAGGTGCAATTAGTTTGTTGTAGTTTAAAATAAGTGGCGTAACCAGAGGGACCCTCAAACTTTCCCAAACACAAGACGAACTTGGGGTCAAGTCGTTAAAATGTCTGTTGCGGTGATAGTGAAGCAGCTCTCGCGTAACCATCATACAATACGTCTGCTTTGCGAGAGACTACTGCTCTCATCACTACTGCTTTTTTAATGACAAGTTAAAATTAATATTATGTCTTTGCCCCCCCCCCCCATGATGTCTTTGCCCCCACTTGCCAATCCCCCACCCTCCCTCCCCAATCTCTGGTTACACCAAAAACGTTGTAAACAACTTGGCTACTAAATATTGTTATGAATCTTGTAAATTACTCACAAACAGAAATCCTTTGGTAACATTTTGGTATGCTCAAAGATCGTATAAAATGTTGTCTTTGACCCCACTTGCCAACCCCAACCCCCCCCCCCCCCCCACCCTCCCTCCCCAATCTCTGGTTACACCACAAACGTTGTGAACAACTTGGCTACTCAATATTGTTATGAATCTTGTAAATTACTCACAGATAGATATCCTTTGGTGGAGTTTTAGCTGCTCAAAGATCGTTTACTTATTGTATCTCAATGCTTAGAACATATTGTTTATATGGCAACCGTCAAGGTCTAGTTCCCAGTCTCTAACAAGTGGTATACAGGTAGTGATGGGTGTCTGACTATTTTTTTCTTTAATATTTGTTCATAGAAATGTACGTGAATAAGTGCTCGTTTTGAGAGTTTTTTCGTGTAAAATGAGTTGTTTTTGACAAGCAATGTATATAAATTGATTGAATTGTCTTAGAATTGGTATAAAAGTTACAAGAATTGGACATAATGTGCGAAAATGCGTTACTTACGTACGCGTATGTGTTGTTATTGTGTATGTTTAACCGTAGGCCTTCGTACACATTGTACCCAATTAAGTTGCATTTAAAGGCTGTATTTTGAGTTAAGTTGTACATTTTAGATGAATTTTGAAGAGGAAATGTTTGGACTGATGTAATACAACGGTGTAAGCAGTGTGAAGGTGTTTAGAAGTATTTGGGGGCCATTTTAGTGATGTAAATTGTGAAAAGTATATGACTTTGTCGACTTTTGCACTTAGATTTTTTTTTTTTTTTTTTATTTTCACCAAAATTAACGAGCGTACGTTTCAAGCGATTTTAAGAAATTGATCTCTGAAAATGGTGAAAAAATTGGAATTTTTTGTAAAAAAAAATTTCCTACCAACTTTTTTCACCAAAATTAACGAGCGTACGTTTCAGGCGATTTTAGAAAATGGAAAGACCGCAAAAAAAAAATTTTGCGGTCTTTTTTTTTTTTTTTTTTGCCCAAAAATGAAATTTATTGAAAAAATCTTGCCTCCCCCCTTCCCCTCTCTCTCCGGTGCCGCCTCCCCCTCTCTCTCTGGTCCCGGTGCCGTCCCCTCCTCGTGGTGCCGCCGCCGTGTTGCCTCCTGCTGCTGCGTCTCCTCTCCGTCCGTCAAGACCTATCATGTACCTGTGGAAGAAACGTGGGTTATTTCTTTATTTCGCTTACCTCATGGTCCGTGCCGGGGCTCGAACCTCTCATCTTGTCCTCGCGAAACTGTAACCTTATCCACTAGGCCACAACGATGACTGTACAGATCATACATTTTTTGGAGTGATGAATATTACACAACCATGGCTGTACAGCATTGAGTTATATATTTACGGGAATAAATAATTTAATAGCCCCCTCTGTTGGTCAAAAATTAAATTAAAGAGCCCCCTCTGTTGGTCGAAATTGTCCATTGGCAATGACCCCCTAAGTTGGTCGAAAATTTTCGTTGGCCATAAGATGCAAAATTTAAAGTGTAATAAAAAACTTGCTGGCAGTGGCTGTTTTAATGAGACTTTAAAAAAACGTTTTTGCCATTTAATTATTTGAGGAGTCCGATTCGTATCCTAAATTTTGCCATTTTTAAAGCTCTTATATTAATTAAGCCCAATTAATTAAATATACCATTTTAAATTAAAAAACAAAGACAATAAAGAAATAATAACACATGGCCAAATTTATAATTAAATTTTTGCTCTCACGCTTTTATTGGAATACAAATAATATAAATATATAATTTTATTTCTTTTCATATTATAAAAATAGGCAAATTCTCAAAACATGTCACAACAATTTAACCACTCTGTGACCAAAATAATTAAGATATAAACCTGCCTTTGAATTGCAAGAACTTAAATACTCATTTCTAATTCCATTTGCATGTTGTGTCATGTCTTCTTAAACACTGAAACGGTGGTCAGTTTGGAATAAATTGGGTAGATAAGTGGCTAACATGATTTTGTTCACAGTTGGGCCAAACAAAAAGGTTGTATTTTTTCTTTTTATTCACTTCTTTTTTTTTCATAATAATTCCAGTAACCACTATTCGCTCATCTCCATGTTTTTGAAACCCGAGTAATGATTGGGAAAAAGTAGTCACCTAGGGTGGTAGGTGGGTGATATGTTACAAACCTGTTTTCTTTTTTTAGTGTTATAGGAAACATGATGCAATTTTTGTTTGGCCCAACCATCCTTACCCCCCCCCCCCCAAAAAAAAGTATTCCTTTTAAATTAAAAAGCGTGTTTCTAATACTCAGCCTTGATTTCTACACCCTTGAAAGCATCAGTGAAACCTCCACCATTGTTCACCCGATCAAACTCCAGATTAGCATATGCCAGTGAAGATGTCACAAGGATCCAAAGAGGCCCAGGGATGTCCATTCTGATGAATCCACTCCAAAGTGTCTCACAGGCAAAGTGTCTCTCCCGTCTTGGTTTTCTGAAATGTAATACAAGGAGATTATTGCAACATTTTATGGTATCTCAATTAATAATAAAAAAATTGTTGACATGACTTTAAAGGGAAAACATCTACTTAAAGGTGCCATTTAAAACAGTCAATGTTGAAAAACTTTTATTTGTTTTGATAATTGGGCATGAACAAAAATAACATTGCTCCTGAACCCCCCCCCCCCCCCCCAATTTTTTTAAAATATATATTATACAAAAAAGTTTTGCCAAACAAAAATTAAGTGATGTTTTCAAATACACTGACGAGTAGTTGGCATGTTTTTTTTCATCAATAGTTTGGCAAAACAAAGGTAGCCATGGCTCAAATTCTCTAATACACTAATTGAATAGTGTGGCAAAAGAAAAAGGGGGTCATGTGTTCATGTGTTCCATTTACAACAATTCACTGTGTGGAACGGTGAGTGGGGGAAGGGCAGTTTCCAGAGTCCAGCCAGGGGGTGAGGCCGGCGGGAATCAGAATCCCTCACCTGGCTAGCTAGCTAGGGCACATGATTGATGGCCAGTCCAGTTGCAGTGGCAACAACAGTGGTACGACTCATTAGTGACAATGTGGAAATGAATGCAGATATTTAAGGTAAGCACAAAAAGGAAGAACTTTTAAGAAGTACATTAGTTTATGCAGTCGACTGACACTACTCAGTGACACTGTACTGCCTCAGCCCTGTGTGTGTGTGTATGTATGTGCTGTGTGTGTCAATGACGGTACTTATTTTGCCGGCCGTTCATTCAACATTCAACAAACAAAACTTACTCAAAATGCGGGATGCGGTCCGCCTAAAACTTGCACTCATGTCATTCTCCGGCTGGCTGTTCACTGCGATTTACTGTGTATTCCCATATGGCGTGTCAAACGTTGCATTATTCGATAATGTACAATATATGTGCGATGTTTCTCATATATATGCGATAATTGTCACTATGTGCGATATTCATTTGATGTATGCAATAAATGTAATATATATGCAATAAATGTAATATATATGCAACAAATGTAATACATATGCAATAAATGTAATATATATGCAATAAATTGTAATATATGTGCGATAAATTGTAATATATGTGCGATAAATTGTAATATATGTGCGATAAATTGTAATATGTGTGCGATAAATTGTAATATATGTGCGATAAATTGTAATATATGTGCGATAAATTGTAATATATGTGCAATAATTTGCAATATATGTGCGATAATTTGCAATAGAGATGCGATAAGTTTTAATATATGTTTGATAATTTTGTAGTATATTATATGCGATCATTTGTATGCGATGTTTTGTGACGGTATACATATGCGATAATTTAATATACATGTGCGATGTTCGTTCTTATATGTGCGAAAACGGAATTGTGGGATATAGTACGCTTCCTGTCCACTTGATCCCCGTATCCGTAATGTTTTAGATCGGGCCAGACTATACTCTGGACGGTATAGTATGGTTCCTATGGTTCAATGAGATTGTCGTAGGGTTTATAGTGATGGTCAGGGTACGAGACTCGAGCAGCGTATTTCCGAAATAGCCAGCCAGCCGCGTATTCGGATAATAGAACACATACAGTACAGGGAGGTGACAAAATGTTGCATTTTGCTCAAATCTGAAGGTGAAGATCTGTTTTACTCGAACGAATTCTGCAATATTAGCATAATTTAGAATTTTTAATTGATAATATGTCAATTTCATAGCTTCACATGATTAAAAAAATAATTTTTAAAAAGTGAAAAACATTAACAAAACGTCAAAAAATGACCCGCAAACGAAAAGGCAAACATTTTTATTTTGTATTTTTTGCATTTTTTAATATGTCAAAAAAACATCACTGTGAAATACAAAACCATAACTTGAAAAGAATTTATACCCTTCGTTAAAACAAAACATTTAATTTGTAATCCAGAACTTTCAAGACTAATATAGTGGGCGTATCAAATTTTGGAGCTGGGTAAATTTGGTTCACTATCTAGTGGTTAATTAACCACAGTTATTCTGACGCCATTGTCAATGTACATTCCGCCCAATTACATAGACGGTGCACTTAAAAACAATTTGAAAAGAATTTGAACCCTTCGTTAAGACAAAAAGTTGCTTTCTTGTTCCAGAATCTTGAAGGAAGATAGACTGGACGTATCAAATTTTGAGCTGGCTAAATTGGTCAACTATTATTGATTCTGCAATAAAAAGAAAATGTTTGTCTTATCAATTACTAAATAAATTGTTTTATTGTTCGTAAGCATATACTCTTATGTTTGAAAGAAAAACACTTCTATTTCCAGGTGACTTTAAATCGTAGAACAGTTAAAGTTAGTAAATTACCGAGCTATATCTGAAACACTCATGATTGATTATTTTTAATTGTTGTCAATAAAATTTAAAAGTTCTTGTGCTATAAAAATTCAACTGTGTCTTGTTTGCAAAATCATTTTTCAAATTTTTTGAATCTTAGTCACCACATTTATAGTTATGTCAGCCGCGAGCAAAAAGTGGTGACACCCTTCGATAAGACAAACAATTTCTTTAAACATTTTCTTTAAACATTTTCTTTTTATTGCAGAATCAATAATAGTTGACCAATTTAGCCAGCTCAAAATTTGATACGTCCAGTCTATCTTCCTTCAAGGTTCTGGAACAAGAAAGCAACTTTTTGTCTTAACGAAGGGTTCAAATTCTTTTCAAATTGTGTTTAAGTGCACCGTCTATGTAATTGGGCGGAATGTACATTGACAATGGCGTCAGAATAACTGTGGTTAATTAACCACTAGATAGTGAACCAAATTTACCCAGCTCCAAAATTTGATACGCCCACTATATTAGTCTTGAAAGTTCTGGATTACAAATTAAATGTTTTGTTTTAACGAAGGGTATAAATTCTTTTCAAGGTATGGTTTTGTATTTCACAGTGATGTTTTTTTGACATATTAAAAAATGCAAAAAATACAAAATAAAAATGTTTGCCTTTTCGTTTGCGGGTCATTTTTTGACGTTTTGTTAATGTTTTTCACTTTTTAAAAATTATTTTTTAATCATGAGAAGCTATGAAATTGACATATTATCAATTACAAATTCTAAATTATGCTAATATTGCAGAATTCGTTCGAGTAAAACAGATCTTCACCTTCAGATTTGAGCAAAATGCAACATTTTGTCACCTCCCTGTACTGTATGTGTTCTATTATCCGAATACGCGGCTGGCTGGCTGTTTCGGAAATACGCTGCTCGAGTCTCGTACCCTGACCATCACTATAAACCCTACGCCAATCTCATTGAACCATAGGAACCATACTATACCGTCCAGAGTATAGTCTGGCCCGATCTAAAACATTACGGATACGGGGATCAAGTGGACAGGAAGCCATACTATAACCCACAATTCCGTTTTCGCACATATTATATAAGAATGAACATCGCACATGTATATTAAATTATCGCATATGTATACCGTCACAAAACATCGCATACAAATGATCGCATATAATATACTACAAAATTATCAAACATATATTAAAACTTATCGCATCTCTATTGCAAATTATCGCACATATATTGCAAATTATTGCACATATATTACAATTTATCGCACATATATTACAATTTATCGCACATATATTACAATTTATCGCACATATATTACAATTTATCGCACATATATTACAATTTATCGCACATATATTACAATTTATCGCACATATATTACAATTTATCGCACATATATTACAATTTATCGCACATATATTACAATTTATTGCATATATATTATATTTATTGCATATATATTACATTTATTGCATATATATTACATTTATTGCATACATCAAATGAATATCGCACATATGTGACAATTATCGCATATATATGAGAAACATCGCACATATATTGTACATTATCGAATAATGCAACGTTTGACACGCCATATTCCCATGGTAACATTCGACGATATAAAAGCAAACTGAATATTGATGAAAAATATCTTCCTATCAATTCATACAGACAAAACACAACGACGATCATCACAACACAAACACAGTCTAGTCCCCAACTCGTACCTAAGTTCCGTGCTCATTTCTTACCCATTTCTACGCAACAAATTTAGTTAAGGGACCATACTAAATCTGTTACTTCTCAAAATGAGAGGGCGCTTTTTACAAGTTATTTATTTGACCTACTTCCACTCAAAGGTCATGTTATGAACTAACATCCCAATGTTGGATGTTACTATGGAAATTGTGCGGCCAAATATTTTTAAAATAAAGTGCTTTCTATTTTTAAGTAGATGAAAAGTAAAGATCCTGTGTTTTTGATGAGATAAAAAAGTTTGACTCTTGGTTAATGTCTCAATAAGTTTATAACTTTGGTGTAATTTTGCAATATTGCTAAACATTTACAACTAAAAAAGAACACACATTATAGTAAGGTTATTTTAATAATTCTTTTACACTATTTAATTGAAATATCTTTCAAACTAGTTTCTCATCTGAGGAAACCTCTTATTATAATACTGCCCAAAACTTGACTAAGATTGAAACACTCAGCAAGAAAAAGTTAAAAGCTGAAATATTAAAATGACAGGATATTTACTTCAACATTGTATCCTAAATAAAAAATTTAAGCACAATAAGAAGTGAAAAGCATGTATTATTATAATAATGAAACAATTCATGACAAATTTTATTTTTTTAATCCGCTTAACTTTCTCATGTTTTGTAAAGTTAGGTGTCGTATTGCTCACACACAATTACTTTAGTTGGTTGCCAGTTAGAATAGAAAGCAAAAAGTTTGAAAAGAAATGGGTTGAGAAACTGTGTCTTACCTGAGTAAAATAAAATACCACTTTATTGTCCGGGTTTTTCCAAAAAGAGGAGCACGAGGGGCCTTTTTATTTTTCCAAAGAGAGGAAAAGGCCTTTTTATAAGTTTTTTGTTAAGGTGGCCGCCCCGCATTTCAATTATATCTTTATTCTAGATGCAAAAATATAAAATTAAAACAAATGTTTGATTCATCCATAAATTAAGATGCAAAATTCAAGAGACGCCTTTTTTGTCAGGTTAGTTCTTACTTTAACTTTTTTTTGTCGTCTCAACATTGTATTTTTCTTTTAAAGTATTTCACAACAAAAGTTAAAGAATAATAGCAATGTTTGTTTCCTTTGGGCATCCTGGGTCAAGATCAAAATTGAACAAAACGAACTTTTCGAGTGAAATTAGTTTTCAATTTAAATTTATAATAATTCCCAAAACTATAGCTGTAAAAATTATTGAACATTGAGCCACTGAGCAAAATGAATTGGTCAACTCCCCTCCCTGGCCCCACCCCCACGGCTACCTCCCCGCCCAATATAAGACCCCTTTCGAAACCACTGCATTTTATGCTGCGGCTATTTTGAAAACGCGCTTCGGTTTACGAAGCTTCAACCATTCAAATGGAGGTCAAAGCCTGACAGTCCACGTCGTACTACCGTGGTTTCGAAAAGGGCATGGTATAATGATTGTCTGCTTACTCAAGAGGGAGCTGTGGTCCTGCGCATGTGCATTCAGTGCCAAATTCACTGCACAATTATATTTTCGTAAACATGTCGTCTGCTCACACGAAGATTTAAAATCAAAGTGTTTTCAAACCAAAACATCGGTAAGTAATGATTTATTTGTTTAGTTTCTTGTTTAGCTCGTCAGGAAATAGCTGGTAGATTCTTAGTGTGTATCTACACGCCGTGGGGCACAGTTTTATGACCCTTTTCTTTGAAGTTAAATTTTATAAAGCAAAAACTTGTGTGTTGTTATGGGGATGTTAGCGTCTTTATGGACTAGTGTTGAATGTCCTTGAAGATAACTTTCGTATTCCTTACTATGTTGTTACCGTTCCTTCAAGCAATGAGTACGGACTGGCTAAAGTCTTACTCTGGATTCCCTTACTCTTATAATGTGATAGAAGTAATTAACATTCAATAACATAGAGATAGAGCCCCAGGCCCAGGGGCCTGATGCCTGAATAGCACTGGTTGTAGAATGTCAGTCAGTGCCTCTGCATGCATAATAAAGCATTCCAGTGATTCCTTTCTGTTCCTGCCTTTCCCCGTCTTAGCTCATGGGAAGGCTCCTCTGTGGACCCGGTTCAATTCCCGGAACGGAGCCTTGCATGTCGGTTGTGTTTTTTAGTCCCTACCTGACTGCAGGTCGGGGTTTTCCCTCATGTCTAAAACTGAAATTTGTCCATGTGACTGTCTTCTGTAAAAAGAAAGTTGGCCTGATGTTTCCACTAGGATGCTTCGCCGACTACCGATCGATATGTAATTCAGATTCATAGTACGGCATAAATACAAGGTTGTTACAGGGAGTCACGTTATTAGGGACAAAAACGGCTCAGTTTGAGCCAAAATAAGTCCCTACTCCAAAAACTGAGGTTTGTTCTGTGGCACAAACCTCATACTTCTTTGAGTAACCTCTAACGTGTGTTTCAGTTCAATCATGGAGGAAGGAAAAATTGTGTAGACTTAGTTTCAAAAATGCATGAGAGTTAACACCCCAAAAAAGAACGATTTTTTTACTCAAATTGTTGTTGTTCCCCTTTTTTAGGAATCCTTGAAGTAACGTTGGTCTGTGTTCATCGTCATTGGTTACGGGCGCAACAGACAGGATTGTAGCCGTCACCACACAATAAAACCTCATCAGATGACTGAACTGTTCCAACTGAAATTACTGCAAATACTGGTGAGTTGTGGCTTACTTTGCTTATTTATTTTTCTTCCGACAGTTTTGTTGTCAGTAGTGCATAATACTGAAATTGCTCAATCCCAAAATATGCACGTCATTCTGTCACTCTTGAACCACCCCCAAGATGTAACCCTTTCTACTACCAGCCTGTACTTCAATCCCCCCCACTTTCTTTAAATCTTGAACCGCCCCAAAGATGTAACCCTTTCAACTACCAGCCTGTGCTTCAACCCCCCACTTTCTGTCAAATTTGAACCGCCCCAAGATGCAACCCTTTCTACTACAGCCTGTACTACAATCCCCCACTTTCTTTCAATCTTGAACCGCCCCCAAGATGTAACCCTTTCTACTACCAGCCTGTACTTCAATCCCCCACTTTCTTTCACTCTTGAGCCACCCCCAAGATGTAACCCTTTCTCATACCAGCCTGTACTATAATCCCCCACTTTCTTTCAATCTTGAACCGCCCCAACATGTTACCCTTTCTACTACCAGCTTGTACTTCAATCCCCCCACTTTCTTTCAATCTTGAACCGCCCCTAAGATGTAACCCTTTCTACTACCAGCCTGAACTTCAATCCCTTCCCCCCCCCCACTTTCTTTCAATCTTGAACCACCCCTCAATGCAACCCCTTAAATTAATGCCAGCCTTGGCCCAATTTCATAAAGCTATTAAGCAGAAAATGCTGCTTGGCTAAGCAAAACATGAGTGGATGGCACTAGTTTGATTTTTGACTTGCAACTAGCTTCTCTTCTGTTTAGCAAGATTTGTTTGTGCTTTATGCTTACATGGCTTTATGAAATAGGGCCATGTACTTCAATCCCAAACAGGAACCCCACTTTTCTGTCAATCTGGAATCTGCCCTCAATATGTTAGCCTTTTTTGATACCAGCCTACCCCCCCCCCCCACCCAACTAACGTTACACCCAACAACAAATTGCACTCCACTTTGTTTGTGTATGCTGAACCACCACCTGTATGCATTCATACATCTTCTGACTGCATGCTAAGCCTAAGCTAACCTGTCTCAACTATGTATCTCACATTTCAACAATCAAACAAGTAAACATTTGTATTTGTTTTCATTTTCTCCATCGTGGGTTTTTTAATTGTTTACTTTACTCTATAAAAAACTCAAAAGACTGAGTAGCTATGATGTGTACAATAATTGAACAAATACGGGTGGATACGTGCGCATTACAAGTCTTATTATTATATTATTATTATTAAATAGATATTCGTTAATAATAATAATAACAAATTCTTATATAGCACAATAACCGTATCATTGCGCTTTACATTAGTGCCCTCCTCATAGGGCCAATACCATCCCTGTAATGTTTCTCAGCTCCCTGGGAAGTATACAGCCCTGAACTGCCTGTAAGGCGCTTGTGGCTTTTCATACACAATATCAACCTCTACCCTCGCAGGTATCCATTTACACCCCAGGGTGAAGAGAAGCAATTATAGTAAAGTATAATCACTTGGCCATGACACGCTAAAAAATACTTGTCAATTTCATTCGAATGAGAAAGATGTTTGCTAAAAATGCAAGCCTGAAATTTCATACCCAGTGCCCAGTTTCAATGAGCAGTTTATTTGCCTCAAAAGTAGCTTAGCACAAAGCAATTTTCCTTTGAATACTAGAGTAAGGTTACCAGCCAAACTGCCTTGTCACATGTACTATTTGTAACTCATACCCTGCTTCCTTTTGCTTAGCAGAAAAATATTAACAATAGTTCAGTAGAAGTTGACAGTCTACAAGAGGTGCCCTTTTAAAAATTAAAAATAAACATAAAATCTGCTGTGGCCTAAATTTGCCATGTACAAACATGTGGCATGCCATTTTGCTTAGGCCTATATTTCAATAAACATAATCAAAAATGTATTTAATTTTTTAAAGGCACTTTTTCACCAAAGGCCCTACGCTACTTTTAACTTATACTGTGATAAGCCCAGACTGTTCAGTTGGATCAGTGGCTCTTATAATTGTGTACTAATTATTCTTTATTCTTGTATTTCTGTTTAAGGTTCATTAAGATGATGAGGAGGAGCAGTTTCCACACAAGAGATGCACCAGGGCTTTGATAGGAACACGTAAATTGCAGCGTCATCATGAATTCAAACACTTCATCATCTCTTTACTACAAGCTGCTCGTACTTCAACTCTGTAAACTATTCAATACTAGGATAAGGTAGGCCTCTTTTGTTTTGTTTATGAATTGTAAAAAGGTCTGTTTACAAATATACACTTTGACGGGGCTGCACTTTGACAGCATCATCAATATACTTAAAATGCCTCGCAGTCCAGGGCCCAGGGGAAAGCCAGAGTTGTACAAAAAACAAGTCCCCACTCGATGAGGCAGTAGCCGGAAGGCTTGGACTATCAACCAAGGCCAATTTTACTTTCCCGATCCATCCCCGACCATGTTCCCTCCTAGTCCTGGTCCCCCTACAGTATTGCAATTGTGCAAAAAAGCAATGAGGTATACTTGTTGAAGTCTTAACATTTTGTAAACAGACCTTTACTAATAATCAGTCCCTTTATTGCGACTGTTGATGTAAGGTACATTATCGATTGGTGCTGGCAGAAGAGTATTTAAAGTTACTTATTTATGCCATTTTGCTGGCAAAACTAAGTACAACAATCAACTCATAAGCAGAGAGCACACTATGATTTGCAATGGCCACATTTCTGCTAAGCTGAAAAATAAACAGGTGTTGCTACATGTAGAATTGCTCTTATCCAGTTATTCCTAATTCTTTCTCTTGGAGAGTGTAACTGTCCTACAAAGACCAATAAATGTTTGGCTTTATCGAACTCTCCATCCAGCTCAGCTCATAGCGTTGTGAATTCTGAGGAGTTTAGGTCGGGCGTACTTCTCCTGAAGTCCCTCTGCCAGCACACATCTGTAAAATAATGAAAAGACAATTAATTAGTATGTGTAGTATACATTCATGAATCTATGTGACGCTTAAGTGGCTCATAGGTATGGGTGTATGACGAAGCTTTGTCAAAGATCAGTTTGTAGTAGTTTGTCTATTTTAGATTTACACATCAACCAAGTTCAATCGTAGAGATTTCAACAACTTATGTTCAGTTCTTAGATTTTGTACTATCATACTTTCATTTCAATGGCACTTCTAGAAAGACACAAGTTGAATGTGAGGAACAATGGTACCAAGTTATGATTTTAGATTCTATCAAGTACCGGTAGTAAACCACATCACAAGGGAAACTGGCAGTGTAAATTGTAAATGATTTAGTGTTGAAAAAACGCATACATTTTTGTTGGTGATGTTGATACATTGTAGCCAAACTACAGACTGAAGCTCTGTTGATGTTTCTATATACAGCAGAGTGTGGGTTCGAGTCCCGGTCGTGACCATTGTTGCCTAAAGTAGTACACTTAACTATTATTGACAGGTCCTTCGGACTGGGGGGAGGGGTGGGGTGGGGTGGGTCCTGTTAAACCGTTGGTTCTGTGTGCTGTGTAATGCTCGTAAAAGAACCTGGTGCACTTATCAAAAAGAGAAGGGGTTTGCCCCAAGTATTCTTGGTCAGATTGGCTGCATATTACTCCACATTACCTACAGGAAAATACTGAATGGTGACGCGCATTCAGCATCACTAGTGATGAATACGAGCCCTTTATAAAGAAGCCACTAATATTGTTATTAGTATTACCCTTAATGCATTAGAGTGCCCTTTCATTTTTGTGTGTTTGCCTACATGTAGAGATGAAAAGGTGCAATTAGTTTGTTGTAGTTTAAAATAAGTGGCGTAACCAGAGGGACCCTCAAACTTTCCCAAACACAAGACGAACTTGGGGTCAAGTCGTTAAAATGTCTGTTGCGGTGATAGTGAAGCAGCTCTCGCGTAACCATCATACAATACGTCTGCTTTGCGAGAGACTACTGCTCTCATCACTACTGCTTTTTTAATGACAAGTTAAAATTAATATTATGTCTTTGCCCCCCCCCCCCCCCATGATGTCTTTGCCCCCACTTGCCAATCCCCAACCCTCCCTCCCCTATCTCTGGTTACCCCCAAAACAATGTAAACAACTTGGCTATTCAATATTGTTATGAATCTTGTAAATTACTCACAAATAGAAATCCTTTGGTAACGTTTTGGTATGCTCAAAGATCGTGTAAAATGTTGTCTTTGACCCCACTTGCCAACCCCCCCCCACCCTCCCTCCCCAATCTCTGGTTACACCACAAACGTTGTAAACAACTTGGCTACTCAATATTGTTATGAATCTTGTAAATTACTCACAGATAGATATCCTTTGGTGGAGTTTTAGCTGCTCAAAGATCGTGTACTTATTGTATCTCAATGCTTAGGACATATTGTTTATATGGCAACCGTCAAGGTCTAGTTCCCAGTCTCTAACAAGTGGTATACAGGTAGTGATGGGGGTCTGACTATTTTTTCCTTTAATATTTGTTCATAGAAATGTACGTGAATAAGTGCTCGTTTTGAGAGTTTTTTGGTGTAAAATGAGTTGTTTTTGACAAGCAATGTATATAAATTGATTGAATTGTCTTAGAATTGGTATAAAAGTTACAAGAATTGGACATAATGTGCGAAAATGCGTTACTTACGTACGCGTATGTGTTGTTATTGTGTATGTTTAACCGTAGGCCTACGTACACGTTGTACCCAATTAAGTTGCATTTAAAGGCTGTATTTTGAGTTAAGTTGTACATTTTAGATGAATTTTGAAGAGGAAATGTTTGGACTGATGTAATACAACGGTGTAAGCAGTGTGAAGGTGTTTAGAAGTATTTGGGGGCCATTTTAGTGATGTAAATTGTGAAAAGTATATGACTTTGTCGACTTTTGCACTTAGATTTTTTTTTTTTTTTTCGATTTTGCCCAAAATTAACGAGCGTACGTTTCAAGCGATTTTAAGAAATTGATCTCTGAAAATGGTGAAAAAATTGGAATATTTTGTAAAAAAAATTTTTCTACCAACTTTTTTCACCAAAATTAACGAGCGTACGTTTCAGGCGATTTTAGAAAATGGAAAGACCGCAAAAAAAAATTTTTTGCGGTCTTTTTTTTTTTTTTTTGCCCAAAAATGAAATTTATTGAAAAAATATTGCCTCCCCCTTCCCCTCTCTCTCCGGTGCCGCCTCCCCCTCTCTCTCTGGTCCCGGTGCCGTCCCCTCCTCGTGGTGCCGCCGCCGTGTTGCCTCCTGCTGCTGCGTCTCCTCTCCGTCCGTCAAGACCTATCATGTACCTGTGGAAGAAACGTGGGTTATTTCTTTATTTCGCTTACCTCATGGTCCGTGCCGGGGCTCGAACCTCTCACCTTGTCCTCGCGAAACTGTAACCTTATCCACTAGGCCACAACGATGACTGTACAGATCATACATTTTTTGGAGTGATGAATATTACACAACCATGGCTGTACAGCATTGAGTTATATATTTACGGGAATAAATAATTTAATAGCCCCCTCTGTTGGTCAAAAATTAAATTAAAGAGCCCCCTCTGTTGGTCGAAGTTGTCCATTGGCAATGACCCCCTAAGTTGGTCGAAAATTTTCCTTTGCCGTTAGATGCAAAATTGAAAGTGTAATAAAAAACTTGCTGGCAGTGGCTGTTTTAATGAGACTTAAAAAAAACCCGCTTTTGCCGTTTAATTATTTGAGTCCGATTCGTATCCTAAATTTTACCCTTTTTAAAGCCCTTATATTAATTAAGCCCAAATAATTAAACAGACCATTTTAAATTTAAAAACAAAGACAATAAAGAAATAATAACACATGGCCAAATTTAGAATTAAATTTTTGCTCTCACGCTTTTATTGGAATATAAATATAAATATATCATTTTATTTCTTTTCATAATAATAGGCAAATTCTCAAAACATGTCACAAGAATTTAAACACTCTGCGACATAAACAGATTAAGATATAAACTCACAAATAGTAGCACAGTAAAGTGACAATCTACAACAAAGGTGAAAAAAATAAAAGACTTAAATTTAGATAAATCGCTGATGATATATCTTTCCTCTCTCTAAAAGAGTGTCCTGGGCCCAATTTCATAGTGCTGCTAAGCACAAAAATTTGCTAAGCATCAAATTTCTTCCTTGTTAAAAACAGGATTACCAACCAAATTTCCAAGTGGTTTTCAGAATAAGCAAACAGCTGAGTACCAGTAACAAGAAATATGCGGTAAATGGAAATTTTGTTTGTAATACTGTTTTTATCAAGGAAGAAATTTCATGGTTAGAAGCACTTTTTTCTATATCCAACATTACAGAAGTTCGGACTAAAAGACACTGGACACCTTTGGTAATTGTCAAAGAACAGTCCTCTCACTTGGTGTATCTTATTATGCACAAAATAGCAAACATGTGAAAATTTGAACTCAAAGGGTTGTTGATAATAAACTGAAGAAAAAACACCCTTGTCACACAAAGTTATGTGCTTTCAGCTGCTTGTTTTCCAGACATTCCGTTTCTCACAATGTTTTATACAATCAACAGCTCTCCATTGCTTGTTTACCAATAAATTTTTTATGCTAACAATTATTTTGAGTAATAACCAATAGTGTCCACTACCTTTAAGGTATATTACAGGATCGATTGAGCTGACCGTTTTAATAAATTGTGTGATCAGCCATAATAGACATGTACATTAAGTATTTCAGCAAAATAAGAAACCTGTGAAAATTTTTAACAAAGTTTTGAGATAATAACCAAAGAAAAAACACCCTTGTCAAACGAAGTTGTGTGCTTCAGATGCTTGTCTCGAAATCAGTTAAAATATTTTACTGACAAATTACTTCTTTTTCAAGAACTACGTTACTTAATAGGGAGCCGTTTTTCTCCATGTGTTATACTATTGACAGCTCTAAATTGCTTATTACCAATCTTTTATGCTAACAATAATTTTGAGTAACTACCAATAGTGTCCAGTGCCTTTAAGGTAATATACAGGATCGGTTGAGCTGACAGTTTTAATATCTTGTGTGATCAGCCATAATTGATGTGTACATGAGGCATTTTCAGCATGTAAACAACCAAAAGCAGATATGCAGACTTTGTTTTTGAGATATTCTTCAAAATCAGTAAGCTTTCAAATCTAATTTTTAATATAATCTTTTTTTATCCTGCCCAATCCTTTGTAATACCTTTAACAATCATTCAGTTTATTGAAAGATTTAAACAAAGATTTTAATAAAGATAACTTGGGCCTTACAAAACAATAGTTTTTTTAGAAGTACACATTAGCCATGTTCTTAGTTTCTCACTGCAAAAGAGTATAGTAAAACAGTTCACAGTAAGGCCACACACAAAAAATATTATGTAACCTGTTTTGGGGTAACAAGGTGGGCAACTTTTTTGAAGTGGTTGGACCAAACGAAAAATGAAGACATGGGTTTCCCATTAAACTGAAATTAAACAGTTGGGGCGACCACTTTTTGGTGGGCGACATTTCTTTGTCTTTCTTTGTTTCAAAATGTTGGCAAATAAAATGATGGTATTTTTTAAATTATTCTGAAAATGGGTAGATTGGTGGATGGGTAGCAGGTTTTTGGGGGGCCGAAAATCGGTAGCCATGTTTCTTATATTGTACCAATTGGTGGTTGGGCCAAACAAAAAAGTTCGAACACTGGGTTTAGGTGCAAAATTTCAGAAGCAGAAATGAGAAGGACATGGGGCATTGTAGTTTGGCTGGCAAAATGTTACTGTGGGTAGTTAGCTATTTTTGTGCTTATTAAGCAGCTTTATCAAATTGGGGCCAGATGGGCAACACCTCTTTTCCCTATTAAAAAAAAAACCAAAATGACAAAATAAAAAGATACTAATGCTTTACATTATTTTGAAAATAAGATGATAGGTGGGCAATATGTTTTTTTTATCTCTCTTTGGCTCAAACAAAAATTAAGCCATGTTTCCAGTTACACCAAAAAAGTGGGGCACTTTATTTTTATTTACATCTAGTTAGGCCATACAAAAATATAATAATGTTTCTATTACACTGGGCAACGGTTTTTTTTCAATAGTTGGGCCAACCAAAGATACTCTTGTGTTATGTCTTCTTAAACACTGAAAAGAGGGTCAGTTTTTGGAACAAATTAGGTAGACAAGTGGCTGACATGATATTTTTTCACAGTTGGGGCAAACAAAAAAGTTTTATGTTTTTCCCTTTATTCCCTTCTTTGTTTTCCGTAATTTCTTTTTAAAGTAAAGTTGGCCGAGGGTCAATCAGTTTTTTAAAATTGTCATTTAACTTTTGATTTTGTTTTAAATTTAAAACACTACAGGAATATTACAGAAAATTAAGCTGGTCCCAAATTTTTTATTTTTTTCTGTTTTTTTTTCATACTAATTTTAGTATAACCATTATTCACTCATCATCATGTTTTTGAAACCTGAGCAATGAGTGGAAAAAGTAGTCACCTAGGGTGTGGTAGGTGGGTGTGTGTGAAAAACCTGTTTTCCATTTTAAGTGTTGTAGGAAATATGATGCAACTTTTGTTTGGCCCATCCATCATTTACCCCCAACAATAGTATTCCTTTTAAATTAAAAAGCAGGTTTCTAATACTCAGCTTTGATTTCTACACCCTTGACAGCATCAGTGAAACCTCCACCGTTGTTCACCCGATCAAACTCCAGAGCAGTGTTTGCCAGTGAAGATGTCACGAGGATCCAAAGAGGGCCCAGGGCCGCCATTCTGAAGAATCCACTCAGGCAAAGTGTCTCTCCCATCTTGGTTTTCTAAAATGTAAGACAAGGAGAAGATTGTTTACATCAACTATACTCCAGAAGATGACCTGAGAGTAAAAAATCAAGGAACAAGCCAGCTCTTCTCAGAAACACTATGGGTATCGTAGGAGGTCCTGTTTTCGAGGTGTCCCTAATATCGTGGCAAATCTTTTACCTCTCTGTGCGTGATGTAAACAGTCCCAAGATAAAAATTGTGTGGTTTTATTCGCCAAGCAAAGAGTCTCCTCTTCTTTGACCAAAACTTAGAAACACGTAAGGCTCCACTGGTCATTTGCACTTGTAAATGGAAAAAGTTTGGTATTTTAGGCATTTCTACAAGGTACACAAATATGTCATAATGTTGAGGCCATAAAAAAAAAAATTGCCCACCGAAAAAGTTTCATCAAACGCTATTTCAATTCACAATTCATGATGATCAAAATCATGTGACTGAATGTTTTGCTGAGCATTCTTGAAAAAAAATACCGAGGCTTAAAGAAGCCTGTGCCTTATATCATTTTCTAATATTTTTGGAGATTTTTATTTTGTAACCCTCGTATCAATACTATTATTTATATTAAAATTTAAACATCAGCTTGTTGATTCAATTATCACTGTTTATTTATACGCTTTATTATAAATATTAAGAAAAAAAATAGAACAAAAATAAATAGAAATCAGATTTTGAAGCCAGTAATTATTCACACTTTTTATATTTTTTTTATTTTTTTTTATTTTGTGCAAGTTACCATGGTAATTTAAAAAATTTAATAAAAAAATATTTTGAATAAAATGAAGGCAACTGCTGGCTATACAGTCATACACAGAGTCTCAAAGAACACTTGTAGTCACTGCAGATGTTTCTTCCATGTATGGCTTCACCGGGAAACCATACTTTCTCGTTTGCCGTGAAAACAGGAAAAACTCAAAACAAATGGGGCCAGTTGAAGTCATCCAAGATCGGTGTGGTGTGAACATTTCAATGTCCATCAAGTTTTAATACATGTTTGCATACCTAGTATTAAAAAATGAAGATAATTAGGGCATCGATTGATATATGGCATCATTATTTTTTTCCCAATTCAAAGAAAAAGGCATAATAGCGTGATAACTGGTAAGCAGAGGATACTTAAACAAATTGATCAAATTTTATGGTATCTCAATTTACAATAAAAACTTACACTGATAAAATGGGTAAGTTCACAGCTGGGCAACATCTTTTTTATTTATTTTTTCAAAGATTGGCTTAATAAAAAGTTAGTTATGTTTTCAAATACACTGAGAAATTGGAAGGTAGGTGGTGACATGTTTTCTTTGTTCAGTTGTGCAAAACAAAGGTAACCTCTCGGTGACCCATTTTGCTTGGCCCTTGGGATTGTCCCCATCTTATGGTTAGCCCCTGGTGTGTGCATGGAGGTAGAAATGTGTGCACACAGGTTTGAAGGAAGTTTACTCAAAATAAGGCACTAATGTATTCACTGCGAAATGTTCGAACAATTCACCGTGTAGAATTGGGAGTGGGGGAGGCGCAATCTCCAGCATGGGGGGGGGGGAGGGGGGCGGCAGAATCCCCCACCTGGCTAGGCGAGGCACATGGTGGCCAGTCCAGTTGCAGTGATACTACGAGTATGACTCGTTATGTGGCAATGTGGAAATGAATGCAGATATTTAAGCACAAAAAGGAAGAACATTTAAGAAGAACATAAATTTATGCAGTCGACTAACACTAGCTACACACAGCAGTGACATTCACTGTCCCTGCTGTGTGTATCGTATGTGCTGTGTGTGTGTGTCACTTTGACAGTTCAGTCCATCTCAGCAGGCCTACCTGCTAACTTTTGCCGGCCGCTCGTTCAAGTTAATTTCAACAAACAAAACTTACTCAAAATTCGGGATGTGGTCTGCCTGAAACTTGCACTCATTCTCCAGCTAAACTGTGTATTCCCATGGTGACATATTGATGAAAAATATCTTCCTATCAATCATTTAATACGACAATACAGACGACGAAGATAATCACAAACACAAAGTCTAGTCCCCAGTTCCATGCTCAGTTCTTAACCCTAATTTCTACGCAACAAATTTAGTTTAGGGACCATACTAATTCTGTAACTTCTCAAAGGAGGGCGCTATTTACATCTTATTTTATTGACAGTGCAAAGATATATAATGATATAATTTGACCTACTTCCACTCAAAGGTCATGTTATGAAACTAACATGTCCCAATGTTGAATATTACTATGGAAAAATTTGCGGCCCAGAATAGACAAAATAACTTGTTATCTATTTTTAAGTAGATAAAAATAAAGATGAAGTGTTTTTTTATGAGATAAAAAAGTTTGACTCGTGTTTTATTTCCCAATAACTTCTTAACTAAGGTGTAATTTAAAATTAACCCTTTTGTTAAAAGTTAACCATTTTGCAACTGCTAAAAATTAACAACTAAAACAAAACACACATTTAATAACAAGTTTATTTCAATCATTCTTTCACATTATTTTATTAAAACATCTTTCAAACTAGTTTCTCATCCGAGGCAACCTCTTATTATAATACAGCCCCAAACTTGACTAAGATTTAAACACTTAGCAAGAAAAAATTAAAAGCTGAAATGAATGACAACATATTTACTTCAACATTGTATCCTAAATGAAAAGTGAAGCACAATGATTATAAGTGATACATTTTCTAAAATGAAAAAAACATATTATTATAACAATGAAATAGTTCATGGATTATTTGACTTTTTTAATCCACTTAACTTTCACATGTTTAGTAAGGTCTCTTATTGCTCACACGCAACTACTTTAGTCGGTTGCCAGTTATAAAAAGTTTGAAAATAAATGGGTTGATAAAACTTCTGGCTTAGGCCAAATTAAATAATAAACCAATTTATCTTCCGAGTTTTTCCAAAAAGAGGATGAGAGCCTTTTTTTTTTTCAAAAAAGAGGAGTACGAGGGCCTTTTATTAAAAATTTATTTTTAAGGTGGCTGCCAAGCATTTCAATTAAAACTGGCCAACAATTCTTCAGTAACCAAGTTTAATGAGAAATGCACAGAAAATTATGTAGTTCTTGAAGAAAACAAACGTAAATAATTTAAAAAGTTTAAAAAAGGATGCAGCCTCAAAAAAGGATAAGGGAGCCCTAACTTCTGAATAATTATAGGCACAACCACTTTATCACACAACCACGACCCTGACGATTTTAAACGGCCATTTAAGAACTCTTAAACAAAAAATTTATTTTAAAAAAAAATAAATAAAATAAAAATGATCGACTAAAGCTATAGTCTGGGAATTAATACTGGGAAAAATAGGTTTAAAAAATGTTTAAGAAATAAAAGGTGTTTTATTCAAATCTAAGAAAAGTTCATACCATTACAACTGCAGTGCTTCTCACCAAGTTAGTTTTTATATTGTCATTTAAGTATTTACCAATGACCCAATCTAGTACCAATCTAACTGATTTTTAGGGCAAAATAAAAAATAAAAAAAATAAACTTATTAATTGTGTCAAGGACAACACTTGGATTTATCTTAGTTCCTTAAAAAGGTTTGTGATTTGTCGGCAAACATTTTAACGCAATATTCGATAAAACTGGACAGGCTTCAGCTATGCAAACTAGCAAAACTGAAAGAGCAATGAAGATAGTGCTAAAAAAAATCAATAAATAATTAAAATATTAAAACCAAGAAATTAAAAAGTAAACAAGTACCATAATCAACATCCCAATTAAATCTCCAATATATGATGGGTATTAATTAATACATGTAGTTAGTATAGAGCCATTCCACACAAACTTAATATTTGATTAACTGTGTTACACAACAGCATTGCCTGCAACATAATGACAAGTGAAAATTCATGTCTTTAAGTATTGTTTCCTTTTTTAAATTTTCAAAAAAACTTGGGTCATTATTCCTTACCATTTTCATTTTTAAGTGTTCAGTGTGTTTTCTCAACAGAAACAAGATGGATACAAATAAAAATAAATCTATGGCCACTGGTTTTGAGGGCATTGAAACCCCACCCCACAATCTGCTTACATTTTTTTTCTGTGCTTACAAATAACCTGAAGGTGCATCAAACACATATTGGTCAAGTCAAAGAGGATTTGCAACTATTCACTCCATTAATTGCAGATAAGCTGGACTCCCTCCTAAAATTGTTTAAAACAAGTCTAGGAATAATTTGTAGAAGTATCACCCATTGCAAACTGAAAATAATATTTGGTGAAGCCACATCACTTTGTGGCATACATTCATTTCTGACAAAACAATTGTCAAGTATCATGTGGAGGAAAGGTATTTGTTTTTCTTGCAGTAAGCAGCACTGAAGGGAGACTCAGTAAGCAATTCAGTAAGCAAAAAACTATTGCTTACATGTGTGATGGAAAAGGGGATTTTCTATTCACTTGAATTTTAAGGATTAATTTGTTTATACTTTGAAAACAATGACAATATTACAGCAGATTACACGAACTTCAATTTCCATGTGTTGGCAGTACTGTTGGGTAAAATATTCAAACTAAAAAACTGATTACTCTAAAATTTTGTAGAATTAGGTAATGTCATGCTTTTAAATACACTTGTTAGTTGGCTGTTTGGGAAAAAACAGTAAAATTAGTAATGTGATTTACATTAATATTACATCATGTCAAATAGCTATGAAGCAAATATTTGCACACTAGGTGGTGGACTAAAAAAAGTAAATTCAAAATCCAAAAACATTTGAAAAGCAACTTTTTCAAATGATAGAATATGTTTACAGGTTCAATCAGTAGACTGCCAAAAGGATGTGACGTTATTTCCAAAAGGAATGAAAAGTGACGTTTCACACCTGTAGGAAACTTTTGTTTGGAAGACATAGTTGTTTCATTCAGTAAATGGGACTCAGTTACAACACAGGAAAAAACCGGTCACCTTTCTTGTTAAAGCAACGTAAACCAGAGGATGTCTGAAAGATAATTTGGCAGCAAACTTAAATAGATTTTCCATTGTCATAACTCTATGTTAATAAATACACTGTGTCTAAATCAAGGCACCTTCAGATAACGCTAGCTGCAATAACAGTGATGAAAACAGTCAAGAATTCTGGACAGGCCACAGCTGAATCCATGAATTTGGACAGCCTTTCATAGATCAAGAGAAATCTTTTCAAGTTTGCTGCCACCTAGTGTCTCAATGAGACCAGGATCATCTTATAAACCTGCTCAGTGGACAAAATTACGGAACAGATAGATTAGCCAAGTAAGAATCATTAGTTAATCAGTGACATGAAATGGTAAACATTTGGGGACTCTAGGTGGTAGCAGACAAACCAGGTAAATCCATTGTCTTACAAATTTGTGAACATGCTCAGAACAATGGAAAATTACCAAGCATGCCTGCTGCCATCTAGCATTCCAAAGATCCCTCATTTGCATCTCATCTATATATTGGCTGGTACCTGATTTCTGGTAAACAATCTCTGTGACGTTGCCCCTCGTCTCTCAATGGTAATTTCTTTGATTACCTACGACTGTCACATCGACACTAGGATTTCAGAACTTGTTCTAAAACCAACCGTCAGGTCTGAAACTGGTGAAATGAGTGAAGGTATAGGTCGCTTCCCTCTGCATCCACGGTTTGAGCCAAGATTAGAGGACTTTAAGGAATTGTTACATTTCTCATAGTTCGTTGAGCGGTAAGACTCCGCCCTTTGGATGGACTGACAACAGGCTCGATGTGGTGAGTGTAAGGCATTCTCGGTTAAGTTCAAGACGGGGAGGGGTTCTGGTCTGCTACAAGTACTGCAAGATGATGGACGATGTTGTGAGTCAGACAGAGGATTGTCTTGAGTGCTGTCGTCTGTAGAGGAGGGTGGGTCTGACCAAGCAGTCAGTAAGGCATGGTAGAACATAACAAGAGTTGATTGGAGGGTTCTCATCTTGGTTGTTGTGTATCGGGACCAGGACATACTACATGAGCAGTATCTCCCAGTACCTTCTAAACTCTGTGGGTAGCTACTCTGATTTAAACCACATCGGCATGACGATGCCTCCTCTTCCACTCCTTGAAGTCTCTCATGAGACGGTTGGAGTAACCGACCCTTCCTAGAGAGGTCTTGCTGTTCCAGTTCATACCAAGGCACCGAGCAGCGAAGAGAGTTATCGGGGGCAACTCTTTGGTCGTGGGTCAGATAGAAATGCAGAACGAGGTCAATCAGAGGATGGTTGAAGCCTTGGCTGGTCTCAGTAGACTTTGCAAAGTGAGAGCCAAGAGGTAGCGGAAGACAACCATTGGTTGGCTGGAGAGGGATGTTAGCGTGGTGGAGGAGTAAGGCAGACCATATAGTAGTGGCAGCACACACACTGTAGACAAGCGTACATATACTGATCACCTATGGGGAGATACAACACAAAAATCACTTTAATGGTTTTGTCAATGGAGACAGTTCTAACTACTAAAGACAGTTTGTTCCATAAAGCAAAGTTGCCCCTGTGATTGGAAAGATTATAAAGTATATTACAAGCAAGCTATCAGGTGAAATATTTCTAACTTTGTTTGGAAAAATCATCCAAACTAGTACTGAGCCCTTGTACAATCTGATACGCACCACAACATAACGTAGGTCTATCATGTCTACCATTTTAGGAGTCCATTCTTTTGTGTACATTTTGACTCCCAAAATGGCAGACAAGATAGGCGCATTGTGAAATGTCAATAGATACAATTCTTACCTTAACCATGTGTTCTATGAGAGTGGAGCAAGCTTCGTACCATCCGGGATGCTGCATGAGTATACTCAAATCAGTATACGTATACCAGCCTCTTTTTCCTCCTTCACTCAATGCGATCCTACCACAAGAGATAAAAAGAGTCAGAGTTCAGACCATAGAATGAGAAAAAGTAAACAATAGATCAAGCCTGAATGCTTCGTTTTTGAAAGGGCAAGGCCACCATGGCATTTTCTCCTTATAAAGTGCACCATTTATGACCTTCTACTATAGCATTTCAAGGGCACCACTGCAATGTCCAAGGGGCGTCAAGTATCAGGCTGCTTTTTATGCATCTGTCTGTTTTTTTAAGCATGGAACTTACCCAGTGTACGTTCATTTTCAAGATCAAGATGGTTTTGCACAACATACCTTGTTTCAATTCCAAGGAGAAAATCGTAGAAATCCAATGGATCCACCAACAGCTTCCAGTCCTAAAATATGTAAATAAATTATGAATATTCATTATGACGAACCAGCATCTTCCCTCGTTTTCGAGTGGAAATATTAAAATATAAATTGGCAAAGAAAGCTATGCCAGCCTGAATTATGACAATATGTGGTGAATGCATTTACACAATACACAGTCAACCCTTCTACTCTCTGACCATTCAATATCATCCACTTTGGTTTAAAAAGATTAATAAACCAGCTTTTATGGTGAATGCATCTACAAAACACTAGTAATTCAGTGCACAGTTGTTCGGCCATACATAGCCGAGGAATGTTGAGATGGTCAACTTACTGGAAAATTGTACCCACAATAGGAGGGCTTAAGACTGACTTAAAATAAACAAATATACAAAGAAAAAAATCCATACTTACAATGGCAGCCAGGAACTCCATCTCAAGATCATGAACTCGGTTAACGTCAACTTTAGCTGAGTACGAGAAGACAAAACATTGTTCTTATCAATCAAGATAAAACTACAGGCAGGTGAAATAAGACTTAAAGGTTTGCATGGTGGAAAGACAGTAAACACAGACATGTGATTGTATAGTTTCAGCAAATCTGTTATATCGGGGGGGGGGGGGGGGGTTACAACTTTAGAAATCAACCAAGTTGCATTCCTTTAAAATGAAAGGGTAAGAATTCCTGAGGGTGTACATTGACCGTTCTGTTGGACCGCCGATCCATAAGAACATACATAATACTACCATGCACATAAGTAAGATTGATCCAAAAGTTTGACACAATGTTGCGGTCCAGCAGAACATTCTGGCAGTCCATTGGATTAAAGGTATATATCCCTACAGGGACGTGCTTTCAAGCTTAGAATGTGCCCAACATCTGAGACTCTCCCTAAACTAAATCCGTACCTGCGGCTGCCCACTCATCATTGTATAGTTCCTCTTCTTCTCCTTCATCATAAAGAAACTTGGTTGCAATCATCTGAGAATGACAATCAAAATCTTTACATAAGCATTTACATTATATTATTGCAATACCTTGCTGCTGAAGTATAGCGTTCGAACTTCCTCTACCTACTGTCCAATCTCTGTGGTCTAGTGTTAGCTTAGGTGATACTGCTTTTATTTTCCCACAATATAGTATTGTCAAAAAAATTTCAAGATATTTAGTTATATCACAATTTATATTTTAGACAAAAAATTAGAACATCTTCCGATGCCCTACTTCAGTGCTTTAAGAAATTTAAAATTCTAACATCCTAGATGCACAATTTCAAATATTAAAGTGAAATAGTTACAAATCAGGGTATGGCTCTGTGGGGTGTACTATCTACCCATGGTGTTGCACATGGGCCTTTCAATTACACCATAGAGTTCTACTACACACACATAAAGTGTCTTTTAAAGTGTCTACTGCACATGACTGTTCTTACATGTGTGCATATTTAGCTAGATCCCGCCCATTTCATTCTAGCTAACCAATAAGCATTCATAGTGCACATGTGGTGACCTCTCATTCATAAAGATTGTGGGTTCGAATCCCACTGGAGTGATATGAGTCCCAGATATGAGTCCAAGAGAACTCAGGAATGTACTAAGTATATAGAGGTTTACATACATCGGTGTTGGGGTAAAATCAAATGACACTTCTAGTTCCAAATCCTCCAAAATCCTACCTTGGAAGTCTGACTTTGTAGGATTTCACAAAGAGTTAAGATTGAACTGTGTGCGTTTCAATCTTAATTGCTATCGTAAAGTGTTACATCACAAAACAAATCACTTTGGTAACATTAACAACTTGTATTAAGGTGAAATGAGCCCTGATTTGCTGAACTTACCATCGATACCAGAAACAGTTCAGCAGGTTTGATTCTATTCACATAGTCCGGGTTGCTTTCCTGTAGTCGTTTAGTGTACATCATACTAAGGAAGAGACTGCACTGGGTAACATGAGCCCTCCTGCAAATAAAACAAAAGGAAGTTATCATGTTAAATTACATACTGAATGACCATGTTCAAATTAATTACTGAATGCTCAAAAGACTTGATGCAAATCTCATAACAAGTTCCTGAGTTTACATTTGGAAAATTAGTCCTTTTTTGTTATTCTGTTTGTATCAGGCCATGAATTTATCCACAGAACCAATGGCAAGTGCAGTAGTGCCCTGTGCTTTTGCTGTGGTACCCTTAGCAAAGTTTCAACACAAATTTACATTTTCCTCATAGATGTGCCCAGAGGAAAATTGCCGACTCATTCAAGAGGGAGGTACAAGGCCTGTTTTAAATTTTAAATTCTGGCAAACCCATAGCTCTAGAGCGTGGGGTCCAGAGCCCGCTAAAGGGGCCCCTTGGAAATTGTTTTAATCAAAGATTCTCTGTGGTGCATTCTAAGGTGAATCCTGGCCACTTTCCTCAGTTTTTTTTTTTCAAGAAATATTTTAAGAACATGAGTACAATATTTGTTTTCTAAATTTTGAATAAAAATCAATGTTGGTTTTGTAATCGTTGAAAACCTGAAAATTATTGTTTGCTGTAATGTGTCATGAGTACTTCTTGCCAGCTCGGGTAATAACAGACATCTACTTCAAAATATATACTGTTTATTTTTAAATAAAATGTGAAAACATCAATTACATATGTACTCTTTGTAAAAATTTGGTTTAAATTGTGCCTCTATTTCTTTATATTTTGTTTTTTACTTCCCTTTAGATAAAATGAATCAGTCCTTATTTTAACTTACCTATTTACAAACTTAATGGAACAGTCTTATTAGCATAACTCAAACTAGTTTAGATCACCAGGTACTCAGGCTGTGGTTTTTGGCGTGCACTGTTAACCCCATGGTATGTTCCCTTTGTTGGAACCAGCCTTTGTTGCACACACACAGTACTTGTTGTTGTACCATTAGTTACTTTGTTCATATGATTGAAAGTTTCTTTAAACCTTTAACTAGGATTTCATTAGGCTTAATGTAGCAAGTAGAAGTGACAATAAAAGCAAAGCCCAAACAATCGGCTACAAAACTTTGATTGTAAGTGTCCCTTTATTTTCAGTTTAGTGGTAGATAGAATAGTAGAAGAATAACAGGAATGATTAGTTAGGGTGTGGTTGAATACAAAGAAAGTGAATGAGAAAGAACCTATGTGCAAATGCTGTGTGAAGTCAGTTGACATCAAAACTCCATAGTGAGAGGGTGTGTGAGGTTCTGCTCTAGCCACCAACCAGTAGATGTTCCTGGGGCAGATGTGTGCATCACATGGCACACATTTTTTTATGTCAAAGTCGAAAATCATTCAAAGTTTAACGCAGTATTGCAGCAAGCCAGCCAACACATGTATGAGGGCAAGCAGACTCAACCAGCACAACCCAAGAACATGATGCATTCGAAAACCATGGCTTTGAGTGAGGATTGAAGTTTAACTGAAAGAATTGACATATTGGTGAGTGAGGGTGAAGGAGCTACTGAAGCCAGGGTACAGAGTTCAGAGAGAAGCTCTTAGAAGACAGGGAATCGTCGGAAGGGCCAGAGTGCTTAGACACTAGAGAGACCTAGCCGACAGTGACGGCCAAGAACCAGTATCACTGTTTTAATTTCTTTTGTAAATTGATTTGTTAGATTTAACTAAGGTTGAAGATGCACCGAAACTGATAATACTTAGTAATTAATAGCTGAATGACAACCACTGCATTGAAGTGAAATTGCAAGAAGAGAAAAGTGTTTGGTAACGCATGTCCACCTGGACCGAATTGTAAAACAATTTGTGTTATCGAATGTGAAAGTTACACTTCAGTTTAAAAAGAAAGGAAGTACTCGGAAAACTGTGATTTATAAGGAAGCTCCTTGAATTCAAACAACGTACATTGTATAACTTATCATTTACTTCAAGGCAGTGGACACTATTGGTAATTACTCAAAACAATTATTATCATAAAACCTTCCTTGATTACGAGTAATGGGGAGAGGTTGATAGTATTAAACATTGTGACAAGCGGCACCTCTGAAGTTGCGTAGTTAAAAAAAAAAAAGGAATTTTCCACGAATTTGATTTTGAGACTTCAGATTTAAAACTTGAGGTCTCGAAATCATTTTTACAAAAAGGGATATCTCATTGAGGTAAATTAGATACTAGGCCTATATTATTTCATATTGAATGAAAAAGTGGTGGCGCAATACGGGAAACTTTTCCTCGAAATCAAGCATCAGAAAGCAAACAACTTCGTGTTTACACAGGTTTTATATTTTATGCATAAGTTGAGATACCCCAACTGTGAAGACTAGTCTTTGACAATTACCAATAGTGTCCAGTGTAGTTAATTTTATTTTGATATAACTGCCTGTGAATAATTTTGAATGTAAAATAAAACGAGTACGCTTTAACTGAATTAGACAAACTAAAGGATTCTGGTTTTAAGACTTATTTCTGTTTGTTTTTAACTCTGACACCCTTTTCTGACACCTCTTTTTGTTCATAAAAATTAAACATCAAAATAATAAAGAATCTGAAGGCATCTGAAGAATAGGCTAAATTTTTCACGTGAATATAATTATTTCAAACATCATGCGGTTAAACAACATGTAAATTTATTATTTAGAGAGCAGAAAAAACAAACCCAAGCCAAAACAAACAGATGTTTGAGAAATTTCCAAATGCAGTGAAATGAGTCTGACTATGAATCATAATGGAGATGGTAAAACAGGCAAAGCATAATTTCTTGACATGTTCATCTTATACAATGGAATGAAAAATAATATGCAGGGGTTTTCCTCAACTTTTTCCCCAATCACCCGCCGGGCGAGTCAACCAAAAATGTTGATTGCCTACGGCCTTTTTTCACTAACCTGCAATTTGTATGTGACGTGTGGTTTTGTGCATTGTTTTGTTATGATAATTGTACGTGTATTCTGAAACAACTGATGTATACCATATTTCTAAAATATTTCTGTTGTAAATTTACAATGCATAGTAAAAAACTGTAAACCTAGAAAGCGTAGCGGAGCACCTAGTCTTTTCTATAAGTTGGAGAACACTGGTCTATGCTTAGCAAGTTTCTATCCTTACATGTTTTATGAAATGTGGTTCTGGCAGGCTACTTAACAAACTTTAAAACTATCAAAATTCACAAGGACTGGTCATAAATTTGCAGGAGCGTCTAGAAAGTAGAGAAAGAAAGGGTTGCATACCTTGTGACATTAGCGACATGTCTCTTACTCAATTGCCCCATGCGACCCTGATCAGCATTCTCAAACAGCTCCACAACAATATCTGACAATAGAAACATATGAAATCCAATCACTTAATTCACTATTGCAATATCAATCCTAACAGTCAATAATGTTGCACTTTATGCAAATCAGGCATGATATTTGGTCCTTGAAAAAAAAAAAAGGAATATGTCAAACTAAAACGGCTGACCTGCATGTAAACATGGTGCTCCGGGGATCACATCGTGATTCGTAGTTTAAACCTTAGCACATGAAGCAGTAAATATTTGTAAAAATCTAGCTCACTCACCAGTCAGAGGAAGTGATATCTCATCACAATCTGCTCTTCCAGCATACAGCGTCTTCTTCATGCGCTTAGAGAGCTCAGCATGGACAGGAGAACACTGCAACAATAACATAAACAAACGTTAAGTTGAAAGATCAAT
Organism: Asterias amurensis; assembly: GCF_032118995.1. Classification (NCBI taxonomy): domain Eukaryota; kingdom Metazoa; phylum Echinodermata; class Asteroidea; order Forcipulatida; family Asteriidae; genus Asterias; species Asterias amurensis. Next base: position 1,153,350 of record NC_092654.1, on the reverse strand, counting down.
TTCATCGCTTGAATTTTCAACAGTTTGAAAGTGATTTAGGCTAGATATAGATGCATAATGACTGTTCTAGGTATGCTTGATGGTTAACAAATATTCTTTTAAAGTACATTTATAATTTGTTGTCTGACTCTAAGGGGTCGTGAGTTGTCGTTTTTAAGTAAGTGCCTCCCATGCACCTGACTCAACTGAGGGTTTTGATTATCAGAACTAATTAAAACTCATCTATTTCTACTTCCATCATGCTCATTCAATACGCATGCCAAACAAGATACTATCACAATCAATTTCAATCATGCAATTTCCCAACGATTTTACTGTTATTTTTGTATATATAGGCGGCACACAAGATAGAAAAGTAAAAAAACTAACTTATAACTAACCCTAATTAATTTAATCTTATCTAAGTATTGTAAAACAATATAAGTCAATAACCATGTCACGATGATGATATTGATAAATAAAAATTACTATTCTAAATAAATCACCATCATCATCAATTATCGAACTAGCCCCACTTGTGTGGCCAAGGATTATAGATAGCTGAATCCTTAGTTATTCCTCCAGGGTCCGGTTAGCCCTAATAATATATGTAGGATTCAGCTACCCTTGGCCACACCAGTGAGACTATCATCGAACGAACAGTAAGTAAGCAGGTAAGTAAGCAGGTAAGTAAGTAACGGTGGTGGCCGTCTTGTTTCAAATGAATAATCATGACCATTTAAATGTTGGCAAACTCAAATGATGTGGCAACTATTGTGAACGAAAGTGAAGTTACTCAACGATGTCGCAATACAAATCATCTCTTGCCATTCATCGTGCGTAACCAACACAGAGAATGCATACAACCCGTGTGTTGTGTGACTGAAGAACATTTTATCTTCAACTTCAATATGCTCCTCGATTATGACAAATTTATACTACAAATCTTTTCCTTAAGGTCGTTTATACTGTCTATACTTACTTCTAAATCGTCTATATCTTCGTATGTTCTATCCAACTCGCTCAACCGCCCCAATAATTCCATTTTGGAAGCAGATTTTTCCCACTTTTTCACTCGATTTCCTCGAGTATTGCGCCAACTGCAGAACGGATGCGGTTAAAGTATTGCTATCTACACGCACAGTAAACACGCGCGCTGTCACACCATCAACGCCCTTTGCTCTAGAACATATGGAGTAAAAGATGGTATGAATATTCATATTAAACCTCCCATTACTATCAGTAAAGTTCCATTTTGTTAATTTACTATATAAAATGGTATACATTTTGTTTCTTATACTTTTATTTCAAGTTCTCCTCGACAAACTTCCTGGGCTCAATTTCATGGCATTATTTACCAAATATGTCTGCAGTTCTGGACACCCTGTAGGGCTAATTGTAGACTTGATTCAAGTCTTAAATTGCAGTTATTCTTATGCATCTCGGCCTCGAAAATATATGTCCTCACATTATTAGCTATCACGCGCCCTAACTTGATCATAGGCTTAATGCCAAAGGTTGATCACAAGAGGGCGCTGTTTGTAGCAGCTATCAGGGCGACTAAAAAGCCACGATCAAAGACATGGAACCAAGTCTAGGCTAGTTGAGACCTACCATGATCTCTGCCCTCCCTCCTGGGTGATGAGAAGCAATTATGGTTGATTATAAAGTGTCTTGCTAAAGGGTACAACTAGAGGATTCAAGCCCACACCCTAACGACTTTGTTACCCGATTCAAGCCCACACCCTAACGACTTCTCAATCTAACCGACAAGACACGATTAATCAAATGCACTGAAACAGTCAAAATGTATTTTTTAAATACTTTATTTGTGTTTATGGTACAATGCTTGTCCACAAAATATACATATATACAATTAATTACGCTTTTAATCTGAAAGTGCGAATGACAGTGCAACATTTTATAATATATCATTACCAAGTTGACACAGCAGAAAATACTGAGGAAAACAGATCATGCATGTTCAAAAATAGGACAAGAATGGCGTTCTAGACACTACGAAAATGGGTGAAAATGTGTCATTTGTTTCAATTCCCCTTGACTCAGAAGTTTGAATGCATTTGTATAACAAGGATTTAGTAACTACTTCTTCAACTAAAAAAAAATTGGTTTAGTTTGTAAAGGTTAATGTTTATACCTACAAAATATTTCACAAATAAACACGAACCACAAAACTGAACTTAAAACTGTAGGGTGACATTTTCATGTAGGTCACTAAATATGTATGTTTTTGGTTGTTTTTTCCTTTGCTCAGTGTTTACTGTAAAGACAGTTGCAATCAAAGATAACAATGTGAAGACAAATTCACCACAAGATAGCACCATTCTCCTTACACTTCATATTAGTTACAAGGTTCACAAAGTGTCACATAATCATAACAATTATTGTCAACTCAAACAAATTTTCAAATAATAAGTATTACAGTGGCAATGTGAACTGGATGTCTTAGTTTAGCCTTCAGAGTCCAGCACAAACAGAAGAAAATGGTTGACAATTTATCAGATCTGCTGTTTGGACAAAATGGCAAATTTCAAATGCCAAGCATTTTCAGTACACTGCTCTTTCAGAAGTTATCAGTGTATCTAATTAATAAAAATATCAACACACTAATTGGGGTTGTCAATCAACCATCAACACAAAGTGCTTTGTATCTAACATTAAATACTTTCCTAGAGTGGTAAATATTGTAAAATGTTGCCATAAAGTTCTCTTTTCTGTTTGACCTTTCAGTACTATAATTATCACAAAATATATAGTTTAAAATAAGAGCAGACTTCTAAAGATGCATATTCTTTGCTTTTCCCTGCATAATCGGGATACTATGATTTTGATCAATATATTTTATTTAAAATGAAGTCTTTTCCTTTATTTATTTTGATTCAAGGGAAATTACAACATTGACTAAAATTTAACTAACACGCTTTCCAAGAACGAGAAAAGTGAGTTTGACTCACTAAATGTAAACTTGGTTCAAGTTTCAATGTTGAGGTTGGTTCTGCTTCTCAAGTTGTTATCAAAACAGGTAAAATGAGGAAAATCTCTAGCAACAAATGTACTATTCCTTTTTTTATGCTTGGTAAATCTCTTCACTACTACAGATTTTCGTCAGATCCCAGGCACAAACCGATTCCTACCCATCCTAGAATACTACAAAGAGGTATACTTTTACAAACAAATGCTTCAACTTCCCTTTAACTAGAAAACAAATATCATAAAGATATCATTCTCATCTCCACTCACCCCTCCCCAAACAAAGAATCCAATAATATTATGTCTAGAGCCCACAAGGTATGCTAGCATTTCTAACTTTGCCCAAAATGCCTTCCGGCCTACTCCAGCAAAGAAAAAAAAGCAAAGATTGATAGACCATAGTTATTGAACGCTTGCTCGAGCTTTAGGGAGAGAAATCAGACACTCCCTCAACCTCAACAAAACTTCTTTCCTTTTTCTACAAACAAAGTGGACTCTCCTGGTTGGCATGATGAAAAAACGAGAACCTCTCGATTTATAACCCCAGGCCACTCTGACAAGTCGGTAGATTCCGCAGATAAAGTACACTGACTAGAGAAAAAAAAAATCGTTCCAACTCACACTATCGCTTCCTTCTTGCTAAGACCTCACAACCTAGATGCACTCAGTTTTAGCCAGACTTACTGTGGATTTACGCACTGATGTCTGAACGCTTTATAAGTCTATAACCAGTTAGCCATATTTTCCTTGATAATAATACAGTCAGCCCTGACAGGCAAAATGACCACATCAAGTCTCTAAACGAGGACAATGTTAGCCGCTTGAGCTGAAAACACAAACCCTGACACCTGAGCAGTAAAATAAATCCACCCAGTTCTATTTCTTGGGGCTATAGAAATCCGAGCTTGCCAGATATTATTCCACAGCATGCCAACCCGATAATCAGTTAAGTTTGAAATGATTTGTATTGGGATGATGGGTTTTGGTTTGATGTGTTAACCGTCACCGATGGCCAAGTTGAGTGCTGTAAGGTTTCTAGGACTATTGGTCATTGACATCGGAGCTGTACTTGTTCTTTTTAACATACAACACTCCCTAGGGGGAATTGATACTGTCACTTCCATGGCTTCGAGAGCTCTTTCATTTACAGAGTGTAAACCTCTTTGCTAAACATTCTGCGCATCGGTATACCATAGAGTGGGGATCCTCAACTAGTGTACCTGTGCGACACGGGGCAACTAATTTCAACAAGTCTGCCCTCATTATTTCCTTTACTTGAGACGCTAATTTGCTTCACAACAAGCTGGTCTCAAGTACACAATGTGCTTAGCACGGAGAATCATACTTATAAACATAGATGTTACCAGCCAAAAATGAGATGAGCTATGAACTGAAACGGGTTCCAATCCATGTAAATTTTGTGCTAGTCTAGCAAAACCAATTGACAAGCAGAAGTAACTTGCATACAGTACCAGCTTCTTTGGGCCCTACCTACATTAATTTGACCCTACCTACCATATTTTGTCACCATTTTCACAAAAAGCCACATGTTGAAATGAAAAATTATTGATTGATACAGGAATGGAATCTTCTTATATCTCGAAAATTATATTTTGACATAATGCGGCTCTTCGAGAAAATGCTGATTTGCATGGTTTCTAAACTGCTATTTGCTAAACAACACTTTGAGATGTTTCAGATGTAGTTTTAAGGCACCGGCCTTTATATAAACATTGAGTAACTCAATGAAGAACCTCTGGTTCTCATTCAAATAAAATACAAACAAAGCTTGGCCTTGTATGAAAAATAATTTATGGAATCAACAAAACATATCAAGTAAATTTACTTTTGCAAAAAAAGAAATACAATAATCTTATTTAACATACACCTTTTTGTCTAGCTTTCTGCAAAAATTTAATTTTCAGTAAAATAAAAATACACATTTGGTGCATTTTTTCTTCTTTACAGCTAATCAAACTAACATCGTATGTATGTCCTTAGAAAGGAATCAAGTTTCAAAAGCACTTTTTCCCGCTGTTGGGTGAAATTTGACTTCAGGTCAAATATTAATATAGAGAGCTACTATTAAGTACACATCTATTCATCGCCATGGTTCCCTCAAAATATTGTTTGATAAGTTACCTAGGTAGCGGAACATTTCCCTCTTGACAGCTTTTACCAACATTCTCAAGTCCATATCTAGCCAGGCCTAAAATTGTGATTGATTTGTTGCTTAAATTACTAACTGGAAAGTAAGAGATACTTTCTATACAAAAGAGTAATTGTAAAGATTAAAATCCAAGAAAGATTAACTTCAAAAAGAAATAAGTTACACCAATTATGTATCTTTAATTCTATTCTTAATTTATAAAAAACCACAAGTTACAACTCAGCTTTGGTATGATAGCAAGGCAACACAATTAAAGTTACCCAATTAGCGGCAACGAAAGTTGAGGAATTCTCTATGAGATACTCTGTTCTTTAGTTTGAACAATTGAGCATGATTTCTTTGTTTAGGTTTTCAAAACAGAAATAACTTAGTTCTTTTGCGATTAAGAGAAATGTTTAAAAGTCTCCACTCCTTTTTATTTTGTGATGTGCATTAAAGTCAGCTCATATTGGATGAGAATGCAGAGCAAAACTGTTGTAACACAATATATGAGCAACCTTGCTTAAGACAAATGCATTTAATGGCCTTAGCGGGCCTTCGAGGGTCCAAGGATTCTTCATCACTAGGCAGTTACAATTTTGCAAGACAGTGGGGTATTTTTTTTCTTTTTAACACTGCAAACAACAGGTCAAATCTTTGTGCGAATATCAAAAGAAAAAAGAAAACAAGTAAATGTTTTAATACAAACACTACAAGAGATACAACTGCTCAATCATATCACACACAAAAACAAAATACCCCAAGTCTAATTTCCTCACAATATTTCTTCTTCCTTTTTTTGGAGTAAAAGCTTACATCAAAAATTTACAACATTCTATTGCACTTTTGATTTGAGTTTTTGATAAAGTTTAGCTACGCAGATAATTAATTACCAAATGGCAGACATATGCTTTTAAATACAAAAATATCATCAAAAGTTTCTTAGGGGGAGAAATATTAAGCGTACTAATCTTATTATGGTACTGCCTGGGTTGTATTCACATCTATGTAAATTTGATGGGTGCATATAAGTAATGAAGGTGTACTTTATATTTTTCTACCACAAATAGGACAAATTTGTTCATTGTCATAAACCTACATGTATTTTAAGCGCATAGTCATATTGTGACGGTCATGAACTATTACATATGCCCACAGTCTATTTTTTATTTAACTTCACCCTCTTACGTAATACCTCCATATAGCACCCTCCAGCGATCTCATTTTCGCGGGCTTTCAGTACATAAGATCCTTAGACGAAGATCTCATCACACCGTATTTATCTTCGTATTTATTTGAGCATCGTTGACAAAATATTTTCACACAGTTTAGTTAAACACCAGCTTAGTAAACTATGTTGCTCAAATCTATAACAATGAAATAGGGGATCTTTAAAAATGTTATTCTACTAAGTAATTTTTTTCCTTTCATAAGAAGTTAACGCTTTCTTCACAAATGGCACTGAATTAAAACATCACAGACACAGTTTAGACAAGATGTGTCACAAATTGGCAAGAACAAATTCCAGTCTTAGTGCAAAACAACTTTTCTGGGTGCAGAGGTGATAATTACAATTGATTTTATAATTGTGTTCTTGTGTTCATCACAACATTGAAATGTGTATGTATCACACAGGTTAACAAAGTGCATATCCCATACTTAGTGCTTTTGGGTGGAAGATACAAGTGAAGATAAAATTCTCCTTAAAAAGAGGTAAAATTGAGGTATTTGAAAAAGGTAGTCATTATGGAAGATTATGAGTTAAGCTCTGGGGTTGCAAATTAGTTTTATTGCCAATGCCTACCAAACCCTGGTAGGCATAACACTTTTACCAATGCCTACCAAGTCATGGCAGGCATTACACTATTATCAATGCCTACTACGCCATGGCAGGCATAACACTAAGACCAATGCCTACCAAACCATGGCAGGCCTTACACTACTTTTTGTGCAGTACAGCCATTGCGTGCTTCTTCCACAGAAATTATGTAAATGAACTGAGGCTGGAAGACAAAAATAGCCAGGTTCCTTTCTTCAAATATTTATCAAATCACAGTTGTATGATTAGGAAACCAACTACAAACATGGCTGCACTGTACAAAAATGTTGTTTATTTTGAAGGGCCTTATAAAAGATTATAGCATGCAGACATGAGAGAAATTCTTCTTTGCAAGAAACTTGTAGCCAACAAAGAGCAATTCACATTGCACAACAATTTTGCAACAAGCTCAAATCCCATGTAGGATTGGGTGAATTTGCAAATATTTCACTTGAGGTCTTCAAACTAAAAATCAGACACTTAGCCTTTTATTTTTTATGTCACACAATTTTTGGGGGAAAATAATCATTCTCAACCTTTGTTTTGTCTACATGAAATATTGAAAGGAATACCAGTTGACATTCGATTGAAAGAATCCAGATGGGTTATTAATTCTCTGAAACTGACGACACAAAAACTATCAGAAGATGACTGACAGACAAACCTACTGAGACGTTTGCTTAAAATCTAACCTTACTATCCTTTGTTTAAGTAAAATTTTATATTGACATTTCTAAATATTCTCAAGTTTATGTTTTTGTTGTTTTTGTTGGGGCACAAAAACAAAATGGGGATTTCAATATATATATATATTTTTAAACACCCTTTATTTATTTGAGACTGAAGAGGATAATATTGAGGGACAATCAACAGGTTGTTAACATTTGTTTGCCGACCACTGACATGAGTTTCATTTTTCCCAATCAACTAAACTCTGCACATCAGACGGACATCAGTTAAATGTGGACACAGAATTAATTATGTCAGTTGGGACATCACCAAACACCCCCCCCCCCCCCAAACAAAAAAATGGGTACCAAGCTGAGGGTCTATTTCATATGAGCTGCTAATCAAGCACAAAACAATTGCTGAGCAAAAAGAACAGATGTTTAGAACAAATGCTCATCAGTTAAAAATGCTATGAAACGCACATAACTTTGACTGGCGGCCGAATACTTTGTGCTCAGCAATTTTTTTGTGGTTTGCATCTCTATGAAATTGGCCTAGTTCTTCAATGCATCATATCCCAAAAAAAACTGGAAAGGGAAGTTTGCTAACAAAAACAACATTAATCGCAGAAAATATCTCTTGTTTTGTTTAACGAATTATCTTGATTGATAGATAAACAACCCAGGGCTCGCTTTATCCCCCCCCCCCTTATGGATCAGTGATGGTTCCTCAACTTCTAGCATCCATGACATTGATCATTCTGTCAGAGTTAGTGACGCTAAACTGACGTATGTCTGAGAGTTTCATCATAAGACGAGGGAAGACCAGCCGGTCGTTTGGATGATTGAGAAGAATCTGTGACTGGAGAGCTTGAACAATCTGAAGCTGTAATGTCTCGATTTGATCAGGCACTAGTAGGCCTGGCCGATCTGTCCAAAGAGAGGAATAGAAACAAGAATGAGTGGAAAGTTGTCTAGATATCAATGCCGGCTTAGAGAGTGCAAATGAACGACAAAGACCTGCCCTAAAAATAATAATTTATTGCCTGTTTAACAGTTAACAAACAATAAGATAATTACACAGAAAAAGTTTTAAAAGTACACTAGTGAAAATAAGCAAACCAGAAATCAAAGCCTTGACGCAAAAGGTGTATGATCACCATAAAACAATATAAAAACAACAACAATGCAACTTAGATATAATAAAGCATTTACAGAGTTCACAATAAAATTTAAACCAGAAAAGATACAAAACTCATTGCATATAACAATGATAGGAATTAAAGTGCCATCTTAACCTCATTGACGAAAATAAGTTTAAAAATCACAATTGATTTAAAACAGTAATGCAACAATATGCCAGGCACTTGGAAAACAAAAAATAGGAAAATATGCTAGCAGACATGGACTACAACTCCCACACAAAGTGGAAAATGAAAAGATTGAAAGAAAGAAGTAAGAAAGAAAGAATACACACCTGCCGATAATAGGATGACAGCAGTAAATAGCGCCACCTCGCAGTTGGTTAGATCCAGTTGCTTGAATTTCAGTCCGAACTCAATCACATCCTGGATGATTTCGATCAGCGGTGTTATCTTGGTCCCGTCATGGCTAAGTTCCTGCTCAGGAAGGAAAGAAGAAAAATCAAGACGTCAATAATCATCTACTCGGGGACGAGATGCGGGAAAAGAACTTAGTAAGGAAGGAAGTGGGGAGGTAGGGGTTGCTTAAAGACGCCTCATCTGCTGCGATCCTCTGTATGTTCTCTTCTTGAATTTAAAGCTCAAACAATTCTACTTCTCTCATGAAAGGTTAACTCATTCTATTTATAAACAAAAGGCTTCCCTGAAGTTGTTTAGTTTATAGTGCAATTGGATAAACAGGGGAAAAACATTACTTTATTGACCCTTTGTAGAAAGAATGTTTTACTTACTGGACAAATATATTAAATGAACTGACTGTCTCTCAAAATAAACACAAATCTTTTGTCAAAGGAAAGTGAAAGTGACTTGGAGAAGTCAAAATAATAAAAAGAATATAAGTGAAAGCTAGACATGCATCTTGTCCAGTATCTTGTCAGCAAAGTGTTTTTTTTATGCTCCACTAACAACACGAAACAAATATGTTATATTCAGTCATTTTTCACCTTTTTCGAAGGTTTTCAGTTGTGGTCTGGAGGATAAACCACTAGAACAAAAATTATGGTCAGGTGATAATTTTTTTAAGAGATTTTCTGAAACAATAAAAATGCAAATTACTTCACTTTAGAAGTAGTTTGTTTCTTTCAATTAAATATGATCTAAAAAAAAAACCAAGATGAGTGCATACCTTGTGGTATTCTATTAGTGCGCACATTCCATCCTTAACCGAGATGACCTGAGCTAGACGGACCAATAAAACCTCCAGCGATCCGCCCTTGAGTAGCGTGATCTGGTCGTCTTTATCCAGGTTCAAGAAGCCTGGGATCATCTTGGCAAAGCCGATGATGCGAGTGATTGACGGAGTGAAGTTGTTGGTCACGAGGTCAGTAATAAGTTTGGTCTGACTCTGGGTGTTTGTTGCAATGCTATTTCTGTTAATCTGGAGGTAACAACATAAAACAAAATGGTAAAGAATTAATCAATTTTAGATTGTTGTTGATAGGTGTTGTTCTTCAAAGAGTAATTGATGAGTCAATTCTAAAGTTAAATTATTTTTTTTTTTTTACTCTGTATACTATGTACACTAAGAATCAACTGCTCCATCTTCATTTGAGTCTCCTCTGGGTTGATGATGTGTACACCTGAGGGCGACTTGGGCGGGGAGGGGAATCGGCAACTATAGGATATTTGCAGTATAACCATGTGGTTAAATCTCTCTTTTAAATGTGTAGTTCCGATAGTAGACATTATATCAACTAGAAATCACCTTCACCCACTTGTGAGAGTAAGATCAGTTGGCCAACAGTAAAGGCTTGTAAAATAGGAATGAACAACAGAGGGCAGCATTCGCCTCTACATAACACACATTGACATCAAGAATTTCATGGACAATTTCTTTTCATAGGTGCAATATAACAATCCAAAAGTATATCTTGACAGACGTCATTCACTCTTTCAGCAAGGGAACAGGGGAAAAAGGTCACTCTTTCATCAAAAAGAAAAAGAAAAGAAAAAAAGAGTCCCTTACGATAGATGGAAAGTACTCGCTCCATCCGTTGAATGTAAAGCAATCCCATAGCGTTTTCTTCTGGGCTTCATGTATACTAAGAATCAACTGCTCCATCTTCATTTGAGTCTCCTCTGGGTTGATGATGTATTCACCTGAAGGTGACTTGGGCGGGGACGGGATTGGCATACCCTGAGGTTTGCATTTCTTAGGGCATCGTCCGAGACGTACAGCTGAGGAAAGACAATTCGGAGGAAGAGAAAGGGACAAATAAAATAAAAGAACTCTTTTGTATTTGTACTTTATGCAACAAGGTTTTTGTGTTAGTAAGTAATTAATATTTTTTATCAATTTTTTTTATCAATTGTTTTTGTTTATCCATTATTTTTTGTTTCCATAATTTGTTTTTATCCATTGTTTGTAAATAATCCATACATTTTTGTGAGATGTTAGGCAAGGTTTTGTTAGAGAATTTTGTTTGCTGCTTCCTCTTCAAGTAGGTCATCAATTTGAATACTTGAATAACCCAGCCTCTGTTATCTGTTTTACTATCTGTAAGTGTTTTTCAATCCAGGGTATAGGGTCATGAATCTGCTCTACCCTGACCCCGGCCACAGCTAATCGGTCACTATCTACGGGACTGCTTGGACGATCAAGGGCCATTGGGAGAAAGAGAAAAATGCTCTCTTACCATCCTTGGACATGCCAACGTGGAGGCACTTCTTGAGTCGACAGTACTGGCAGCGATTCCTGTTAATCCTCATGATGAGGCATTCGTCTCCCTTGGTACAGACGCGATACTTGACGTTCTGCTGAATGCTGCGACGGAAGAAGCCCTAGGGTTCAAGAGAGACAGAGAAATGGTGATAGCGTCAGACAGGTGGAGTTGTCATCAGAAGGAAGAGGGTCTTTGAGGAGGAGTAGTTTTTAAGATTCAAGAGAAGAAGAGGATGGGACCGATAATCAAATCTTATGGGACTAACTCCATGAATCGTACTCCTGATCTTTAAGAAGTTGTTAAGGAAATTATATGCTGGAAACCAAATGAAGACACTATCATGACTAAGGTTTGATTCGATGGGAGATAATGATGAGACAGATAAATCTTAGTTCTAGATGACTGATGCAGGGAACCAAAATCACTGGAGAAAATGGCAATGAGTTAAGTTTTATTTCAATGGCGTCAGAAATCTTGAACGGAGTGGAAGTTTATTGGAAGTATTGGATAAAGAAACCAATAGAGAGCAGAAGACACAGAATTCGTAGCTTTTTCTTGTTTTTAAAGTAAAATCAACTGTATAAACAACTATATATAGAACAATTTCAAAGAAAATATATTTAAAAAAATCAAAATCTACAAAAAAACAATGTTTAAACAAAGAAATGCAGTCATAGTTTTGTTTGTATATTTGCTAACTAACACAGTTAATACTTATTTGCCGATAAAGGAGCTGGATTGTTGATTTATGTTATAAGAAGAGAACATAAATTTTACACAAAAAAAGAGTATAATAATAATACAACAGTACTGATGCAAATTCCCAATTCATTTTCTCCTTCACCTTTTTCTGTACCTTTTCAGCAAACATTATATAAATGATTCATTTTAAAAACCAATATTAGAAAAAATAATGGTGCAAATGTATATAACTATAAATATAAAAAAAAAATTGTGCTTGTTTACGTGTACCTCAGGTTTGACAAGAACTAAATAATAATTAATAAGTTTATCATTACAGCGCTACCAGTCGTTCTGGCTACACAACGTAAACATCAATCATGTGATATTTTTATTACACAGTGCCCCCTTTATATAAATAAAACGTCAGGTTAAACAGAGTTCATGCTCTACTTGCATATCAAAACCAGTGGACGTGCACGCACGACAATATTAAAGGTAGCATGCGCACAAATTTAGAAGTGACTCTTAACACGTATATTTAATACAAAAGCTAAACTTGGAAAATGTTAACTGTTACAGAATTTCTCTTTTTAAGATAGGTTGTTCATAAAATACAAAAATTGAGTTTAATCCTTACTTTTTGTAAGTAAATTTAGTCCCCAAATCCAATCAACTGTTTTTGGTTTACACTAGACAGGAGGCCCACAAACTATATTTGCAAATTAAAAAAAAAAGAACGACCATCCTTTGGATCTTGGGAGATCCACAAACTTTCCCTTAAGCCTATCAGAATTCCCTTGAAAATTTTTACTAAAACCACGTCTACATGTACATCAATCCCAAATTAGTGGAGCGATTGGAACTGCATCAAAATTTGATTTTGTGAAGTCAACATTGAAATGAACATGTCTCCCATCAGAATGTCCCTGTCAGTTTCTGACATTCAAGACATGCTTTGTACATCTGTACTTTCTTCTCTCTTCTGTACTGTGCAGCTGTGAAGTAATGAAGCACTTTGTTCCTAATTGTTATTAGAAGACATTATGGATGATCAAGTCATCCATTTTCTGACGAATTGCTACAGGAAATCCTCGGATAATCGTTGTTTTGTTTGGGGACGGGGTTACCGAGCAACAGGCTTATTACTGACTAGACATCAATGATGTGAAATTAGAAAAAACTAATATTGTCCTACATTAGTGACGTCCTTCCGAGAACTGTGCCCTTTTACGGACGCCCTTTTGCCATTGTGTTAAGTGGCCGTGGCGCCCTCCGTAATCATGCTAATTTATCAAATGCTTGGGAGCGTCTTCTGCATTAGACCATCAGCAATGTGGTTAGGGGCCTAGCTGAAACTTCTAACTTTGTCACATGAGCCACTTATCAAGAGATTGGTTTCAATATTCAGTGTCTCCGGAGGAAGGGCCCAAACTAAGGATCGATTTTAGGGAGTGACATTTAAACGCAGTCCTGAATATTAAATGGCGTTCAACCAGAATCTTAAAAACTACTTGAATGACAAAGTGACCTTTGTTCAACAGTGTAAACTCAAGATTAAAGTTAACAATGAGCCAAATAGTAACTCAAGATTAAAGTGTAACAATGACCAACAACAGAAACAGCTTGTCTTTCTAGAACTCTTTACACAATATCTTGTTTTGTAAATCAGCTAAATTGTGTATTGGCTGACTGGATGCAAATCATTGTCCTGAAAAACGTTGAATTCTATAATTTGATCCGTTGAATGCAACAGTTACTTATGCTGACAAATGTTGCATTAAATTTGACCTTCCCCCCCCCCCACTATCCCCAGCCCCACCCCAAGTCCTGACAACCCTTCTGCAATAAAGCACTTTCGTATAATTTCTGTCACTTCTGACCTCTTCCATTGCACTTTTGAGGAGCGTGTACCATTGTCATCCTGGTCAAGTCTTAGACACACAGTAAGGTTGTAATGATTAACACTAAGACAACATATCCTGTGAATACTAAAGCTAATAAAGTGACACAGATTCATTGATGTCTCTGTCGCTCGCTCAAAAAAAAAAACCCAGTAGAATACGGGTCGATATAATTGCATTAAGATAACCATTAGAAGAAGCAGAATTCAACTTGAAGCCTTGCATTCCTCTTCTTCTTAATTAATTGATGTTGCCATTGAAAGTGCAAGCCTCAAACGAGTTCAAAACTTTGGGCACAATGAGGGCATGATTTAATTTTCTTCACAAGTCAATAATCTCATATCAAGAACCCAAGAGAATCCAAACAGTTCAAAACCATATAAGACTTGCTCATGCTATAGGCTTCGCAGTTGGAAACAAATTTTACAAAACAACAAAAGAAGTGTGAGATTTATACTGGTTAAACACTGCCTAATTATAAAGATGTTGTATGAGCAGCAAGGACCACTTAACCATTAGTGGGAAGACCCAGTATTACAACCAACTACAAACCTGGGATGACAGGGAGGCACCATGGCCTGTGTTGCCCTTAGTTTTGGCCTTGGTGCCTTCAAATGTTACCCATAGACTTTAAACACTTCAAACAAAGGAAGTGTCCTTTGCAGAATGAAAATGGCCTCTCAAAGTTGAATTCCTGGCCTGTAGCTATGCAGAACCGAATCTATCAGAATCAAGCAAGACTGTTGGATTTTGATTGTCTAAGGTCAGAACATCTAAAAGACAAATGATTTTTTGTTTTGAATCCACTCCTTACCTTGCAACCCTCGCAGGCGTGAACGCCGTAGTGAAACCCTGATGCTTTGTCTCCACATACTCGGCACAAGACGGCATAGCCGTAGCCCCCAGTCATTACACTCATTTTGCCCTGCAAATTAACCAGAAAGATAAGTAAAATAACGGTTAATCAATCAAACAAACAAGTTAAGCAGTTAAAATAGCACACAATTTGTCTCAGTAGATATCCAAATGTTATGGATAAATTAACATACATGGAGTGGCTAGAGGATTAGAGGATTCAACCAATTGGATCAACTCCTCCTCTACAACCCCTAAGATGTTTATCACAAATCCTACAAGATTATCCCAGTCTCCTCTAAGATTATCCCACTCTCCAACATTTTTTCACCTGATCTACAAGACAGACTGCATTAATCTTCAAGACTCATGTATATTCTATCTATGCACAGATTTGTTTTCTCAGAGATAACCTGGTTTTCAAAACTTACACCGACAGTGCACACCAATCTGGACACCAAGAACGCCAAATTGTTGGTTTCACTTCTAAGAATTTAAACTGATTGACTTTGACTGTGGTGGGGAGCCTATCTAGAACATTTCAGCAGAAAATGAGAAAGGGAAAAAAAGCTCCCACAAATTCCAGGGTAACTCTAGGTTAACAGGACACAAAAACAGCATCAGATTCTGACTTCCGCGAAACAATTGAGTTAAGAGCGTTTATACGGTCCGGATATACACATTTTTCTATCGAAAGCTCCACGAGCCTTCACCATACAAGCGGTGTCATGTTAGGACGCTGCCTTCTTGACCTCCATTGGAGAGGGGGGGGGGGGGGTTATATCGCTTTCTCTTTCACAACAAATGGATTTGGTCTCTTTTGATTTATAACACGCACTTTGTGAACCACGGTGCCACATTGGAGGGACTGCAGATACTGCATAGGATTATTTTCATTCAAACAACGTAAATTACAGTTGAAATTAAAATACCCTTAAATTTTTACTTTATCCTCCTATATATTTTCTTTAGATTAACAACAAGATTCTTACTGAAATATTTCCATCTCCAGGGGGGGGGGGGATTAAAATTGAATCTGCCAAATTTCTTTAAGGGCCAGGGCCTTTTACTTGGCTTTGTATTTTTTTGGAAGACTTTTTTGTGTGACTTTTGGTAACCCATCCTACAGACTCTCATGTTTATTTTTCATTGAGTATAAATATCATTTTCATTTTTAATGCAAAATAAAATAACAATTTATATTCTTCAAGTCAACTTTATTAGCAAGAATTTAATGAACATGTTACTAGCAAATTTTGAAACAGATGGAACACATACTGTAAAGACTGGTAAAATGTTCTCCTCATAACCTTCTAGTTTAGATGATTGGATTATCAAAACAGTGCCGTCATCAGAAGCAATTCAAGCAAATTGTGACGCAGAGGTTGATCATCATGCCATGGTCATCCCAGGGACAGCAGTGGTCATTAAAGGACTGCAAAACCTTGGTTATTATAATTCTACCCATGTCACTCTAGTGTCACTTTGCCTCAACGTGTGATTGCTACGGCCATCCAGAGCCAGTGACCTGACCCACAATTGATCCACCTGGTTCCGATACACACAACGGAGATAGCACCTCAAGGGTCCATGCCCTATATATCAATGTAGGTCAGGTTTTTATAAGGTACACACATTTCTCTAGATGCCGGGAAAGAAATTATGATCAACCTACGCTGTGCTCCGAACGTGGGTTTTTAACGGGGAGTCTGTTGTTGGCTTGGGGCTTTCGGATGATACGGGTTAGTCCATATGTAAACTTGTATGTCAGCTGCTGCAGGAAATACTAGGTATTATTCAAGTCCGTTGTACGAAACTAAACTGAGTGATCGTTTCCTTACAGACTTTTTTTCAATTACTGGTTTTTTAAAAGTTCACAAATGAAACTGACGACTCTTTACTTTTTCCAGTTAAAGATGCTGTCTGTATTAGAAATAGAAATGTTATTGTTTGCATCATAAACATACAGAAATGTGGGCACATACTCTTTACTTTGCCCAGTTAAAGATGCTATCTGTATTAGAAATAGAAATGTTATTGTCTGCATCATAAACATACAGAAATTTGGGCACATATGAATTGAAGATCAATTTAGTTAAAGGCAATAGTTTATCAACAATTCTTTCTCCAAATTGAACCAAAGCAAATGAGACTTGACAAAAAAAAGAAACAGGACCACAAATCAACTAATTGATCTGCTTAGCAGAAACCTTTTCTCACCTGGAGCATACTCATGGGAAAAGTCATGAAAAATCAATTGTTGGTAAGCAAACTTTTGTTGTACTTAATTACCCTTAGGCGGCTCTATAAAATTGGGCCCAGCCCAGCTTATTCAGATGACTCTTTGGAAAATGTGCAATGTCCAACCTTGCCTTTATAAAACTGGCCTCCAATGTTTTCATCTTAGTTTCTGTTTTGAAAAGTTTGTAATAATGTTGTGTCTGAGAAAACAGTTTACAAAAATTGTTGCTGTTTTAAGGGTATCTTATGGAATAATGGGTCACATATGAGTAGATTAAATGTACCGTAAGCTTGATATTAAATATGAAATAAAGCAATTCAGCAATTTGCACGAGCTCCAATGTTATTCCATCCTTATCGTCAGTATCCAAACATGACCTAAATTAGTAATCTAAACAAAATACAATAAGTCCATGTCTGAAGCTTTGGTTTGGTTTGAATGTATTTAAAATCCCCTGGAAGCCCTATATGACAAAGCAAAGTAAAATGAAATCCACACATCCGCCATCTCTCAAAGTTCAAGCTTAAATGAGTGCTCACATCAAGGCAGGGTGAATAGCGTAATAAATAATAATAAAATCTCCCTGACACACAGTGCTATAAATAAATTAAATTCAAGCCCCTGTGCCAGCCCTGAAACATGGCCCACTTCATAGAAACCGAGATCCTGTGATCACTGACGACGTCTGGCCTACTTATTTTTTTTTCCTCCTTTTTTTCTTTTCTCTTCTCCCGATGTGGGCAGAGTTCTCGGCTGAAATTAGCACAGCATGTGCTTACGTAGGAGGGAGGCTCGCGCAGTCTGGATACAAGGCTAAGCATATTTCTAGGAATAGCTTTAATCTGGGTCACAGACAAAGGGCTGTGGAGGAGGATCATTATTGATTTGGAATTACATTTTTTTTCAAGGGTGGTGGAAAATATGAAAGGATTGTGGTATAAGATGTGGCAAAAGGGTTGGAAGGTTAGGGCTGTATTTGTTTTTCTAATGGATATGCAAGAATGGAGTATTTGTTTTTCTAATGGATATGCAAGAATGGAGTGTCAGTCATTGGAATCAGGTGTTTCTGTGGCGCTAAAAAAAGACAATCACAAACCACCGCAATGATTCTTCTTCACAACTATCAGGGAGTTTTCTACCTTCAAAAAAGGGTTGCCAGCTTCATGTTTCCCTGCAAATGATAATTAGTTACTTTTCGGCCACAAATTTATCTTTTTTTTCTTCTTTTTTTCTTCTTCATTTTTTGGAGGTTTCCAGAATGCAGGAATTCTGTAAAGTTCAGAGCCATTAAAAAAAAGTACAAACTTTTCTTTGATTTTGATCCAGTTGGAAACAATACTTTTGAGATAATGTTTTAACGGAAAAGTCAAGATTTTGATTGAAACCATTAACTATACCCGTAACTATTTGTATAGTACACTGTAAATACAGCAAACCATTGAAAGTTGATAAATGAGACAGTCATCTTACTCTTTGTTTGAAACTCCTCCCCAATTCCCTTACACTTTTCTGTTTGAACATGGGGATTTTATGGTCAGCCACCCCAAGGGTTTAGGCTTACCTTTCAGGCGGCCCAGTTCCAATGATCAGGCCGCTCAGACAAGAAATTCAGCGTGACGTGACGGAGGGATGAAATGGAAAAAGGGAACATTTTGGTTCTGACTACCATGAGAGCATAATCCATTTTCCAAGGCTTTGGTTTGGAATAATGGAAGGTGGGGGGGGGGGAATGAGGGCAAAGACGTGACATGAATTACCAATGAAAGATTTATAGCCAGGTCGTTGACAGGCAGGCATGTGGGATTATGATTCTTGTAGGGTTGGGTTACAGCGAGAAGGTTGTTGGTGTTGGCTGTTGGTAAGGAGTGTAACATCATTCCTATGGTTGTACATGTAGGACGAGGACAAGGTGAGCCCGGTAGACCCCAGTGACTAGCTGGTAGATCCTGGTAGACCCTGGTTGCTTTATTGATAAACTGTTTGACCTGATTTGGTTAATGGTCTTGGATCAGCGCTAATCCAAAGCTCTGATCCCTTGGGATACGAGCAGGAATGACTGATGGTACCAAGCTCTGTATGCGGACACATTATTGCGATAGCATTCATTGGGCTTGTGGTACTTGGGATGTGAACAACCTAGTCTTTTACAGACTGGAGAAAATGCGGGGGAAAAGGAAGCTGAAGGTAACTAAATAGAGCTAGTCTAAGGGGGAATTAAAAAATGCTTAAGGGTGTAAAATTACACATCCTAAAAACTCTTATAACGACAAAGTTATCAGAATGAGTTGAAACAACTGTATCAATATTATGGTGGTGTTACTCACACTAAGCAATAATCATCCTTTGAAAATAATGACAACTTTGAAAATCTCTTTACTACAGCCATGAAATCCTAACACTCTAAGCAATCAACTTACCCCTTACTCTCCACAGACCACAGCGAAGAAGCAACAACACAAAAGACGCAACTCACAACTTCCCTGACAAAGCAGCCAATGACAATCAAATTGCACGCACGGAAAGACCTTAGTATGGTGAGGGGGAGGGGGAAACTTAAATGCCAGACCAACCACTGATGTTCGACCGTGTACCAACAGATGGGTCTACATAGAAATCACAGGTCCAAGTTACCGCTGGTGCTTACTTATTACAGCGCTGCACAGGATGGAGCAATTGACAAGCCTTATGAACTGCCGCACGTATACACACTGCCTGTGACTTTGAAAATCAGGGCACCACGCTGTTGCACTTAGAACTAGGTGACTGTTGGCTAACCTGAATACGAGTTGACCTCTATCGTATTTAAGGCAGTCCTGAAACGTAGTTGACCTTTGAGCCAGCAAAAGTGGACTGCGTCTAAAACTAAAACTCGGAATGAGTCCTGGCATTACACCAAATGTATTTCACCTCCGGGTGACCTCCTGAGTTTGGCACACTAACCTTAATTTCAACCCCCTATATAGATATTGACTGGTTGTCCTTCAGAACCATGTCTGTGAACCTTATCGCATAAGTCTGCTTTTTGGAGTTCAATTATTGTAGACATTCAGTGATCACTTGAGAATGAAATTTAAACATTGCGTCATGTCAAACAAGTAAACAAGTTTGGGTGCCTGGTACTGTTAGTGCGTGGGCCAAAGAGGGTAGAAGCTGGGAATCTGTAAGCTAACAAAACTCAGATGAGAGGGGCTTGTCGAAACTGTTGTTGTAGTTGTGACCACACTTAAAGATTATTTTACATATCAAGTTATAAACCACAAGGGAAACTGTCTCCGGCAGATTATTTTACCAACAAACAAACATGAATTGGTCAGATTGGTTACAATGACATGCACAAATATTTTCTACATATATAAACCAGTTGTTTTTATTTGTAATTACCCCCACCACCCCCCCCCCCCCCACCACAAACAATGGCAAAAATATTTATTTAAAAGAAAAAGTCACGTTCCTAAAACACTGAACTCCTCAGTTTATTTCAACCTCACTAAAAAAAACCTGTATGGACTT
Source organism: Asterias amurensis (assembly GCF_032118995.1). Classification (NCBI taxonomy): domain Eukaryota; kingdom Metazoa; phylum Echinodermata; class Asteroidea; order Forcipulatida; family Asteriidae; genus Asterias; species Asterias amurensis. The sequence goes on along the minus strand of NC_092654.1, from coordinate 1,132,687 downwards.
TTGTAGCAATAAGTTACTTATCAGATGCATAATTATAAAAATAATAATTAACCAGTGTTGAATATTTATAGGTCGCTCCAAACATTAACAATGGAGGGTTGGGGGGGGTTGTCAGGACAAACAACAAACAAAGAGACATGGAGTGCGCTCATCTTGTTTAGTCTTCAAATGAGAAATGTTCCGCCTGAATAGACCACATCAAGCATGTCAAGTGAGTCATGCCAGAACACTGACTTATTTGAGCTACTGTTAAATAGTTAAAAGATTCTCAGACCAAATTAGAGCTAAATGTGGTTTCATCATCGGAGGATTGTTGGGCCATCTCAATCAATCAAAAGGTTGTGGTTTACTGTACTTTAACCGTGTACTTAAGCTGTAATTGTTTCCAATTTGAATTACATTACAAGTCCCACTTATTCGACTGAGTCTTTTTTTATTTACTTTAATTCACTGAGTCATATCTAGTTCAGGAAAAGACAATAAAAATGTTTTATATTGATGTTTATTTTCAATGAGTCACAGCCAGTATCACTCTTTGAAAACCCAGATGTTTTTGTCTTCAAATTGACCGTACTTTTTACAACGCTTTCAAAGGATAATTTCCTTGCCTGATACAATTTTTGTCTTTTTTTGTCTGTGTGTTGAATATCGTGAAACAATGTCCAAATAAAATATAAAATAAAAACGAAAAAACAGGTTGGTTTGCTTGTTTTGCTACACACAAATTTGGTTCAACTTCATGCATTTTCACAACCTGGTCTAAAAAAAAGTTATTCCATCAAAAAGGGTGAGTGGGTAGGTTGACCTTCCTTGGCATTATTGACAAGCCATGTGACATTCAAACTGGATTATGCAAGCCTATTTATCACATATTGCTCATTTAGCATTTACAGTACTTCCCTCTTCCTTCAAGCAAAATTTTGTGTAAAAATTTTCTCAACCAAAACATTTTTTCTCGTAAAATGTCTCTCCACCAACACACAACCACCAATGGCTTCTTTTGAAAGAAACATTTTCTAGTTATTAGGCAATCTACATTGTCAAATATACTTTATGCAGAAGATTCATAAGTCTGCCATAGAATATTTTGAATTCTTCACCCTTGAAACCCAGATACTCTGTACAACTGAAATGGCAGAACAACTAACTAATCAGCCCTTGTCAGAATTTATCCATCCAAAATCCACCACCAAATAAAATCAACTGCAATATTTATCAAATTCTATTCAGAATAGCCAAAGAACGTGATTTCCCCCAAACATTCCAATTGTCAGCTCTAATTTCCCCAGGCCTTCTGGTCTCACCAACAATCCTGGAGCTGTCCCACGGTGGGGGAAAAACCAATAATATTGGTAAGTAATCGCATCAAAGTGTTGACAATATACCCGTTTCAGTTTAAGAAGACATAAAAAAACATCCAAGAAAGGGCGCTGCTTTAACAGAGGTCTATAAATAGCCATAACAACGAGGGCCTTGCCATAGTTTAAGAAGACCGGAGAAGGGAAAAAATGAGGGCATAACAACTCCTTGAGTTTATCTTGGCCTAGATTGCCTCTGACCCAGTTTTCTATCCATCCACCTCGCGGTGACCTACATAAGTTGCCACGAGAGTAGCTGACAGCTCTTGCGGATGCTAGTTTATCGTACCCCCATGACGCCCAGGGTAACGTTAGCAGAGAGAAGGAGGGAGAGACTCTCTTCAATGGGTGATCTCCAGCAGCTTAGATCTAAATTCTGATCATGTAGGCTGGCCCCCAACAAATATGCATCATTCCCTGGATTTACTCATGTGGATGAGAGATTGTGGCTGGCCTATTATTTAATAAAGTGCACGTTGTTCATGTGTGTGTGTACATGCTAGTGTTCGTTATTCGGTCAGGGCTAGGGTCTTTTCCCCCTTCTTTTTTTTCATTAACCGCTTTTTTTCCCTTTTGGGTGAAGGGAGTAGACAAGCAGGCGGGGGTGATTATTAACGTGACCTGATTTAACGACCTGATTCTCGGCCTACATCTTCACGGTTGGCATTCATAATGATGCAGCAAAACCCCACGGCTATTTCCTGATTTATATTGTTTTAAGCGCTGACAGGGATCAATCGATACAGTACTGCCAAAATACAATGTAACGAGAAAAATGTGTTTAAGTTGACGTCGGAAACTGAAAAACAATGATTTGGGGGATTTTTAGGCTTGTCCAACACACATTCTCCCTGACAATTTCTTAAATGAACGCAATGGCACTTTCGGGAGAAACTTATTAGAAGTTTAACTGAAGCTGCTTTCTAAAAGCTGCCCCCTCCCCGTACTTTTGTTGATGGCTATTTTATACTTTTTGTAAAACAAAAACTGCTTTAATTAGCCTTGTTTCAGTTTTGGATATGAGAGTCAATCTTTGTTATTGTTTCAATAATTCATATATTTTCCTTCCTCTATCAATTCTAAGGAAACATCATGTAAACCTCTCAATCAAATTTTACTTGACGCACCTACAAAAATGTATAAAACAACTAATAAATTAAGAGACTTGCACAAGTCTGTTTTTCCTCCTGCTACTTAATATTCCAGGAAACTGTCAATATCCCAATATGAAATGGCAATTTCCTTTTAACATTTGATTAAAGAGTAGTCAAAAACACACGCCCCGCACCCTTGGCCCGCTATACAATCAAGATCAAACCTGTGTTTATAATTAACCTCTTTTCTCGCTCTCCGTTCGTTCCTAAAAACAACACCTAAATTGTTGCTAACTTAGCGTGGTATTTCGGAGACAAGCTGACTGCACGTTTGTTTAGACAGTTCATAGAATGAGGTCATAATAGGGATTGTTAAAGCCTACGGTGTAATGACACGTGTGTGTTGTGGGGACATGCCACACAGTATTGCAGAGCATTACCAGGAGAGACTTGAGTGTGCTTTTCTTAGTGTTTAACACATGACACCATGCTTGTGTGGTGGGTTGAATGTTTGATGATCTATGATATCAATTTTGCACATTGGGTTATAGTTCAGTTTAAGCGCTCCCATTCCTCAGGCAAAAAGCTCTTAAAGGTTAAACCAAGAGCTTTGGTTAAGTCTTTTTGCTGTAAACTTCATATCAAAAGAACATTTGAGACTTCTACACAGACCCATACATGTAAGAGGAAAAAACATCCCAGCAAAGCAGCATTTATAGTCTTTGAATATATTGTTTTTACACCTGTCATTGAAACCAATCAATTATGTGTCTGTAAACAACAACAAAGAGGTCTTATATTGCCCTACATGCACTGTACTTACATGTAGCCATCACAAACCCACTAAGGTATATTTTAAAATAGCCTTTATATAAATGTAGCCTCAATGTCCTTAGTACTTATTTTTTTGTAGCTTAGGGAGTCATACTGGACACATTCAGTTGAATATTTGTACAAAACCATAAAGTACATTGTTTCCCTTAGAGACTGGGCAGAGAGATGGTGCACGAATAATGCGTGGTAAAGACCATAATTTATGATGTGCGCAAACCCAGCTGTTTCTATGCGTGTTGATTTCATGGCCGAATAATTATGTAGAGGTCGAGGACACATATAGGTCAAGGTGTAACCTTATTCTTTTCACGACTCTATCATATTTACCTTTTAAATTGAACTGTTCTTATTTGAGGATACTTAAAGTTTGTGTATTATGTGTTTTAGGGTATTTGACACAAAAACGAATTGAAAGATATTTGGTTACAATGAAAGTCCACATTTTAACATAAATTTTGATAAAATCTTAAAGATATTACATCTTGAAGAATTAATATTCATTTTAAAAATACAAATGACCATCTGACTTGACCCGTCATAAGTTTACTGGTCAGATGCTGATAAAAGCCCTATATCTTTCTCAGAATATCTTAGTTTTAAAAAGAAATTATATCCGCAGCTTTAAAATACACTTAAAAATTATCAATTTTGAGGTCTGTAGTGTTAATAACTAAAGTCTGTTACTGTTTCAAGAAACACAGAGCCATATGTTTGGATGTAAGAAGGTCCATGCACCCCCCCCCCGCCATATCCTCCCCACACCCCCTCCATATATGTCTCATTAAATAGAAGTTAACCTATATTCGCTGAAAGCCAAGGTCGAAACTAAGCCGGCCTGGCGCCAGCAAGACCGTCGTGATGAAGCCAGCAGGAATCCAAACCCTGTCATGGTTAACTCGGTCAAATATTTTGACCGAGTTTAAATGCTATGCTGGTTCCCTTAAGTGGAAAATCGTTTTTTAATGAAGGGGAAAAAAGAGAAACAAAACAGAAACCTTGGTGTACACTGTAATTACTTATAAATTATACCATAATTTTCATAAAAATTTATCGTTTTATTTCTGGAGGTGAATCAAATGTAGGCCTACATGACTGCAAGATTAACATAATGTAAAACTACTATCACAAAGAGCTAAGATGTATTTTGAATCTGAATTGCTAAGTATGATGTCACAATTCAAACCACTATAATTTGGCAGTAATGACAACTCATCTTTGCAGATGAAACAAAGTCAGTGTTTTTGAAATCAAGGCAAGAATATTTAAAACCATACATACTTGTATTTCTGCATCCATAATTAGGTTTAAATTGCAAGAAAAAAAGGTCAAACATACAGATACTTATTATGTTTAACTGCATAAAAAGATTACACAAAAGTAAACAACTGCAGAAATTCTTGCGTTTACGGTCAGAGCGTTAAGCACAGAACAATTATACAAAATGGAATTCCTCAAGGTTTTTCTTTACTCAAGTGAGAAATATTTGCAGACAGACCGAGCTTTATATCATAAAAAGATTATTTTTACACACATGTGTGTAAAAATAACCCCATTTAGACTCGCAATAATATCTGCTCCTAAGCTGACTACGATTGTGTCAATTCTTGGGCTGATTTAACTGCCTTAAATTTGATCTCAACCTAAACTAGGGCTTCATCATCGGAATTATTTTCCCATTATCCTTTTATTTATTTAATTCAGCTGCGCATGGAACCAATTGTTTCAAACACAATACACAAAAACTTGGCGCTTCTCTGGAATTGGGGCAATCCTAGGGCTGTGATCCAATCTAGGGCTCCTAGAAACGCTTAAAAGAGAAGGCAATGAATTTTGAACTTTTGTCTGCCTCCCTCGCTAGTCAAAAAGGGAACTGGGGCAGGCTTTCCAGAAATTCTCCGTAATTTAATATCACACTCAGAGCAGGGATGAAACTTAAATGTATTTCAAGTGACTTGGCTTTTGGCGAGGCAGGCTTTTCTGAAAGGAGGCATTAATTTCGTTGGATGCTTTTACTTTCTGGATCACTGACGCGTTTTCTAAAGAAAATATCAAAGAATAAAGTTTGCTCTTGTAAGTGGGGGAAAGGGAGAGAATTTAGGTTTGAGAAATAACCCAACAATTGATCTAGAATTGAGGCAGCACTTCCTTAAACAAACATTCATGCTTTTTATAAAAAAAGTATACAAAGATACTGTGGATTGTCATTTCAGTGACTATTTTCATTATTTTCATGTGTTTGCCAAAACAGGAAACAAAAACAATCATGTGGTTTTATTTGTTCTTCTTAGAATTCTATCGCGTGACTGGAGGGTTTATACAACACTTTGTATACATTCTATGTAGGTCAATCGATCGAGTTAATCTGATTTTTATTTCTGGGTCCTTTGAGACAAAGGGTTCCAGTTGTTCAACAGCAATTATTAAAAGACATAATTTCCAGATGGAAGAATCAGTGGTATCAAAATCAATTTGTTGGAATCATTAATTCAATTCATTTGGATTTTTCATATTTTCCAAATCCACATTTGTGAGAAAGAGAAAAAAAAAACCAAATCATACGAAGAAAAAAGAAAATAGCAGAAAGCTGTTTCTCATGATTTAACCCAAGTAATTTTGAGTTTCTACATTTAAAACATTCTCTGAAACATTATCACAATGAGCTAAACATTTGTTTCTCTTTCTATACAAATCTTGTTTGCTTTAATAGAAATTGTTTAAACTCATTTCGATTTATAACACTGGCATTTCTTCATCTTCTCTACACCAGTATCTCCAGACCTACAGGTCACATTGCAAGCACTTTTAAGGGTACATTAATGTCATTACCAGAAAGATATAAAAAAAAATTAATAAAAAATAAATAGTACTAGTTTGTTGACATGCAAGCCGGTATTGGCTGACAATCATGACATGCGAACTCTATCGAATGGCAGGAGGCCTTATAGCTACGTGTACATGTACATGTACACCACCAGCAGCTCATGAAACTAGAACAACTTTGCAATTGGATACTAAGGAATCCAGGTTAATTTATGTCTAGTTACTGGTTCCTGGTTCATATCAAGAAACATGGGTTAGTTTGTATATCAGTCTGTGTTAAACCTCAAACACCAAACAAGAACGTGACACGATGGGTTTCCTCAGGAAATGCGTAAACAGAAAGTTTACAGAAAGGGAAAGAAAATCATTTCGGGTTTTGAGTGTGTTTGTTTTGTTTTAATTATTCGTTTTTTAAATTTATTTAATTTTTTGGGGTGGAGTAGATTCGCCTTCACTCTTTGAGTCTTCAATAAAAAAAACACATAAAATCATGCAACTTTTATAAACTTAATAATAATAGATAATACCAGTATTTTGCTTACCGCAATCAAAATAAATAAATAAACAGATAATGGGGGAGTGGTCTTCAAATGCTATCCTTTGGCAGAATTGAGATCACATTCTACCCAAAGGATTGTTACTTGTTCAAATGGCATAATTAGTCATCTTTTCCAGTTGATTCTCAAACTTCTTCCCCGATTTTTCCGATCTTGTGTATTGTCTTTTATGATTAGAAGAGCAAACTGATTAGAAGTTGAACTTTGGAGAACCAAGAAATTGCAAAAAATCCAATGCTAATCATTTGACAAACTAATAAAGTTACAATAATAATTACTTGGACACTTTCATTTCTACTCTTTACATGGATGTTGACTTATCAATTCATCGTTTCTGCACTTCAAAGCATTTTCTGGTCCCAATTACAAATTTGAACCTCATCATTTAATCATTCAGGTTCAGATTTTGTCTTAAGTTTTGGAAATAAACTTAAAATGTTCAACATTAAGCTACTGGTTTTGTTAGTTGGTGATCAATGATAAGGCATGACATGTATAAATTTTTGGCTTTTGAAGAACTGTTAAATAAAAAACATCGCCTTTATAAAGTGTAAATCCAAAATATCAAAATATTTCCAACAGTTCTTGTAAACTTTTCTCAGAAGTTGCGCAAGGGAAAGAGAGCAGATACCAAGCAGAGATGGGGAACATTACCAAACGGCAACAGTATCTTCTATGCTATTTGTTCAATCAAAACAAACTTTCATTAATTACAAATGTTTCCGTTCTTGAGATGAAATATGAATCAAATGTCTAACGACAGGGTCCCATGAAGCCAAATAAAGCAAGCTAGAACAAACATGAGAATACACAACGACTATTTACGATCAAATTCCACTGCACACACCTCAATTAAAACATTCCTTCACAAAAACTAAGTATAAAACTACAAATATTAAAATAAACACTTCAAAAGACACTCAACTCAAGGTGGAGAGAAAGTTACAACAGCCTAACATTATTAGCGATTTTAAAACACTCCTTAAAAAAAATTCTTAAACAGTTTCACTTCGAAGCATTTTACGCAAATTTTCACCAAAAACTTAGCTAGTTTGAACAAAACCCATATAAAAAAGGAACTTCTTTTATTTTTTGTCTGAGAAACAAGTACAATTTGCAAGACGTCAAACTTCAGAACAAACTTTTGAATTGTGGTCAAATCGTTAACTTTGGTAACCTGTCAGTCAACTTTTTAAAAACAAATATAAGCTTTAGATTACAGTTATTCAAACAAAAGACTCAATCCTAAAAAAAACTTTCAAAAAAGGAACTTTTTAACTTAAAAAAATAACAGTTGAGCTACTCACCAGTACGTATGTAAACAAAAAGTACTGTTTGAAACGGAATCAAAGCGTCTTGCAAGGCGGATCAATGGGACGAGAGATTTGAACTATCAACTATCACTGAAGCTTCCCCGTCCGTCACTGAACATCCATCCCCCTGAGCCGACAGAGCTTGACAACTCATGAAAACTAGGCAAATCTAGACCAAGAAGTCGCCAGAGAGAGAACTTCAGCGTACGCAGGTCGTCATCAGGAATCCACCAATGCAACACACACAAAAAGGGGAAGGGAAAAAAAAAGCCTAAGCAATAAAAACCGAGCCGGTAAGGGAATGAGTGAGACAGGTCTTGCGTTAATGGTGTCAAGCGCGCTGGGGATTGGCCTACATTTCCCCCCACGGCTCTTCCATCACTGACCCAGTTTCGGGAGAGAAAACATTTCCAGTCTGTCTGCGCGTCAATCCGGCTGGAAACATGAGACGCTGTATATGTGTCACAGACGGAAAGAAGCCTGGCCTCCCAGACAACCCAATCCCTCCTTCGTGCATGTACAATGCCTGAATAACGTCCACTGCCAACTCAAAAACTCTGCCTGCCAGGCTATCAATGGGAGGGCTGGAAACAGCAGGGATAAATTTAGCTTTTATCGGCAACTGTGCCGTATCACGTTTTGGTCCTGCCTACCCGATAATTTTTTTCTTCTTTCTCCCGATCCCGTTGGAGGTGTGAAAAGAACCTAGTTTCTGACTGATATGTAGGTTATAAACAAACTATTTAATTCCCAAGCTCCAAGGACAATTTATGACAACGTTTTTCTAAACAAACTGTCCTGTTTATTTATGGCTCAATCCTAATGTGTTTTAAAGTGTTGTATAGTGATATGTTAGCCTATTAGAATACAAGAGAGGGCTCACTGATTACATTGCTCTAGATTCTCGTGCAGGTGACCACGCAGTCAGGGTCTCCTCCTAATTTGTTGTTACGTATTTTTTTTCCAGGTCAAATAAGCCTTGAAATCAATCCAGATACATGACCACCAAACTGGAAAAAAAATATTTGATGAACTGGTAGTTGCCTGACCAGCAGGAACATGATAAGCTTACAAAAAATCATCACTCGTCAATTTAGAAAAAGAAGAGAAAAAAACTTGCATGAGGTACAGTACTGATCACAATAGTATGGAATGAGGTTAATTGACACACAGAAAATTGGGACATCACGTTCTACATGTGTCTCTTTAAAATATTTTCAGTGCAGTAAACAAAGTATGTTTTTTGATATTTTGAGGCAGACAGGGCAAGCATGAGATTGGATGGGCTTGAAATCTATTTTATTTACCGGTAAAGGGGCCTAAATATGTAGGTTGGGTTTAAAGGAAATGTTTAAGAGTAATGTTGTTGCCTATGTTTGTCTGTCTGCCTGTTCATAAGCAGGGTATCTGAAAAATAGTAAAGAATGGATTTCAACCCAACTTAATAGAAAGCTTAAATGGTCCAACATTCAAATGATAAGATATTCGATGTCAATCAGAATCTCTTTGTGGACCCAAGAACAATTTAAAAAGTTACTATTCTTCAAGAGACGAGCGACAAGGCTAAGTATGAGAGCGCCACCTTGTGGGGCATTTCGAGCATTCAGCACAAGTCCCTCACTGCTCAGGGTGACGGACCCAGATTTTTATGAGTGTTTTCAATTTTGCAAATTTAAACCATTCTGCTGCATGAGCCCCAGTCTGGCAAAGTCATTTGGTATGAAGGTAGAGTGATCGGCTCTGTAGTAGGCGGGAGCTGAAGGGGGGGGGGGGTAGTCAAGGAAAATACAGAGCTGTAGGGAGCTGTTGAGAAGCCTGGGCTCTAAGGGCAGATCCAGTTTTGTAATACATTTAAGCTTGGGCGATATCGATTTATTTTATTCACGATATATCGCCGACAATATATCGCAATATTCGATATAATCGCGATTAATTAAATTTGACATCATCAGTCTTCAAACTCCAAGTGAAAGTTGTAGAAGAGACATTCACAGCATAAGAGAGGTGTTCTAATGACCTAATCTTCTGGTTTTACTCCAAACATATGGGGTGCAAGATGTCTCAGCTAGAAAATACATCGCGATAATTGCGATATCCCCCCATATATCGATATTTCAAATAAAACCAAATCAATCCGATATCAAAATCGTTTCCAAATTAGTATCAAGATATTCGATAATATCATGGTATTGCCCAAGCTTTAGTAATACACTCATTTTCCTTATTATAGAATGTGAGGAAAAGTTTCTGTATCCTGCCACCACTTGTTCATCTTATTTACTCAAATGAGACTTCTCCTTTTTGTAAAAATACCGACAGTTCAATTGGGAAAATAAAACAAGTATTTCAAGTCTCTTGCCTCATGCTAAAATGGTGTTAAAGGTCATTCTGTGTTTTTAAAACACTTTCAGAGTGGAAGTTGAAACATGTGGTCAGTGGTTTTCCACAATAAATTGCCTGTTACATTCCACACCCAGGTCAACTTCAATGCCGCTTTGGTTTATTATTGATTTAAAATCTAGGAATTATGAACAACAAATTCCCTGAACAAAATATAAAAATCCATATTATTTGAAATGTGCTATTTGATTATTTTGAATTAATACAAGTTTGTTTGGGAAAACACACTAGAAGAACGCAGGACTACACAGTACTTCAACTGTCCTTTTGATGACAAAGTAACTAGACTTTGAAAATGGCAAAGACGCCCAACTGCTCAGCCTTGGGTGACTGTCTTTGTTCACATAATTGAAAAAACAAAACTTATAATAAAAAAATGCACCTTTGATTCATTTCTATACTGGAAGTTCAGCAGTTGTAAGATACAGCAAGGATCAACAAGCTTTTCCTACAAAAGAGAAACAGTCCAGACTCAAGTAAAAACTTCAACAAAAGCTCAACAGTAGGCCATAACAAAAGTCAAACACAACTTCTGGCAACAACAAATAAAACACAATGGAAACATGATTCCTGTTGAGAAATAAGCACGCACATGTGTGATACAAAAATGCTTCCCTTTAAAAAAAAACATGTGTTTTTGTTCAAATACACAGTCAAAACCTTTGCTGACAGGAAACCAACTTAGTCATCTGTGAACTTGACAATCACTGATATTTCAACAAAAAAGTTGTTCTTATGATTTAAAAAAAGAAAGCCGGTAATGTTTAAAGTTCTCTGAAATTGTGGTTTTGTCCTAACTGTTTTGAGAAAGCACTCGTCCAAAAAGACACAATTTAGTATAAGGGAATGCACTTTGCGCACATTGAGAGAAAAAAAGTACATAAAGGTGACTGTTCTAAACCAGTTTGTTGCTCAATGACCAATTTCAGACCAATTTGCTTCCGACTGAAAGCCTCAACATGGCTGACTTAGCTTTCACTGAAGCCAGAGAGGGTATTACTAAAGGCGCAATTCAAATGAGTATTTCTTTCCACACCTAGAGCAAAATATCAATCTATCGGACTACAAGAATGCAGGATTACAGGGTATAAAAGGCTTGGCGCGGCTTGCCTTTTGAAAACAAGGAAGCAACTTCAAGATCGTCGGTAAATGAAGGTAATCAATATACAATTGCTCCGGGAATGGCTCAGGGTTTTCGTGCTCAATGATGCACAATTTAATCATGACAAATATGTGATGAAATCAACCACTCATTGTAGGACAAATGATTTCTATTGTTTTCCCTTTACCGACATATATTTATCACAAAGATGGAGCTACTGAGTGTTGTTGGGGAAATCTGTGAACAACTCAATATGGGCCCATTCCACCTGTTCCATCAGAGTTCTTATTTCATGTTTTGTAAACTACAATGTCTGAACTATTCTATTTCATGAGGAGCAGCCAAACGAAATAGAAAAACAAAAATTTCACCTCGTGGTTATTTCTCACGACAATGCACAAAGGAAATGGCTCACACATGTGTACATCATTTTCATTTGAAAAAATTGCCACAATAAACAAAAAATAGACACAGAAACTCGAATATCCCACAATCTGAAAATTCCGGGAAAAAAAACTTTTAACAATGAACAAATGTGCAACCTTTGCACCACCTTACCTCATTTCGACAAACAGATGGGGAACGACTATTTTTAAAACAACCCACAAATTCCTTTATCCTCAATTCTGAATTTAATCCAATCAATCAATTTTAAAACAGTAGTTAGGACCTTCTACATTTAAAAGAAACATACAAATAAAACCCTCAAAACATAGCCTCAAACATACTTTGTTTGTTCCAAGGCAATGCACTTTGTGAGTAACAAACTGTCATCAAAGTTTTGAAGCAAGATGCCGAGACTCAAAACGCTGTGACCTCAACCCTTCTACTTCAAAAGAGCCCACCTGTGTTTAACAACCATCTGGAGCAACTTGGCCGTATACGCAAAGAAGCAGCGTGCCGTTGCAAACGTTAATTTTGCACGAAAAGGTTGCTGGAAGTGTACCCACAGAAAATGTACTAAAAATCATAAACATGTTGCAAATATTTTCTATCTTTCAACTTTTTTTTGCAATCAATAGTTTTTCTAGTTTTTTTAAGACAATTTTAAATCCACCTGTTTATTCTGAACAGAATATTAAAGCACATTGTTGGTTAAAAGAACGTGCTAATACAAAAAGCCTACTATTACAAATTCCTCAATTGACCTCTATTGTTTTAATCCATTTTCATCATTCAGTATGGTACCTTTACCACAACAGTTTAACTGTGTAGGGGAACTACACTTAAACTGCTTTTAATTTAAAGGAAACAACCATAAAAAACTCAGGTATGAGACCAGCTTACCTTCCAATAGATTGAACCTCCAAAGCAGAAAAAAGCGGCAAAGATCTAGCTGGATTGTTTCACACTTTGAAGTCACTAATCAATCTGACCCAATTAGAACCAGCTACATGTAGTCTCTCACACAACCACAGCGAGGTTCTCCCAAAATGGCAAGTGGGTTCAAGCACTTCCATCAACCAAACTGAGAGAGTTGACAGGGTTCCCTCCACTGATAAGAGTTGTAATTTTGGGGGTTCTGTTGTTAAACCAGTGTCATGGACCTCCGATCTACAATGAACAAGTGCAAGTTGGTCTTTTCTTACAAGGTCATCAGCCTGCCTGATTGACCTATATAAACTGTGTGTTGAGCTTTTCCTGTTCTCGTTCAATGCGTGTGCTAGTTTAAATAGGCCAGATTTGGGCCATCTATATTCAGATTTATGTTTCTCCTCTTGGGGAAAATGCAGTTTACAAAACGGGCATTTATATTTTATGCAATTGTGTGCATATTGTATTGTCGATTTAGCCTTTGAGAAAGACTCTGCTAGGGTCCAATTGTGAGGCCTTTATAAAAAATGTTAATGCATTTGTAGATCCTTTTGATTTGGTTGATGACCACTTTACATAGGTAATGTAACATTCTTTTTCCAAACAAATTTCTGAACCCCAAAAGCCTGTGTATTATGTATTTTAGTTTTTAAGGGTGCCAACCGTAAACGTTTCAACTAAAGTTTATGCAAGTAACAAAACTTGGACACGTACTATGTGCATAAGAAACCCGAGCTAGTTTTCACAAGAATAATTTCAAGATTGAGTGAAATCGACCCTAATCAATAATCACCAATCGGCCTGATGCTTCACCTTTAAACGTGTTTTCTCCTAACCATTGGGACATCTGGAGGGGCACCAAGGCAGTGACCAGGGGCAGTATTTAGGCCTGTTCACCATTTGGGCAAATTATCATGTTTAACTGGACCGCACACACAAAATCTGAAAAGGACAAGCCTATGAGCTTAGAAAGGAAAGAAACTACAAGGAAAAGACAGCTATGTTGCTCCCTGATCTAGTTTACTCCCAGCACAGATTCTGACAGTTTCCTTGTTCTTAACAATCATCAGAGCCCTAACTGATTTTAAGAGCTCCTTGTTTTGACATCTTGACGCACGCACACCCATAAATATGACCTGCAAACAGATTTAAGACATTCAAATCAAAGAAACCCTTTTACGCTTTTCAGAACACCGCCCCCTCGCATTTGAGGCTAAAACATTTCGCAGCTGTCTTCACAATTACTGGAGAGACTGTCATTAATGACACTTGTCGATTCACCAATCCATTGGCCTAGATCTCAAACCCTGGTCTACAAGATTAATCCAATTGACTGGCTTCTATCTTCAAGATGCTTCTAATCACAAAAACTGGTGAAGGAAACGTCAGAAGAATTAGAAGAAAGTATATATAGAAATATCTAGAAAATATAAAGTCCATTCTTTTAACTTCACACTGAAACAGCATGGTTCATTATCGAACAAATAAACTGTCAAGATCTGGCAACAGGTTTCAAGCATTTGAACTATCAGAGAGGACACAAACTTTGGACCATCTTTTTACTTTGATTGCATTCATCAGGTTGCAGCATTCCTCTGTTTATGTTCAATCCACATTAGTTTTGTAGCCTTCGAGAAAGACTCTGCTAGTGCTAGGGTCGAAACATTAGTAGTCATTTTGGTAAGTAGGACTAAGCAGTTTGAAACAGCTAATTCTATTTTCCCACAATTATATATAAGATGTTGAGATTATTTTGTTGACCTCATCAGCAACAAAAACAGACAACTTTTCTTTTAGAAAAGAATTTTTGTTGCATAGCACCAATTAACAGTTAGCACAGTTCTTTCTTTGTGTGCTGAGGTTGTTGAATTTTGATGGCCTCGGCAAGAAATAAAAAAACGTTTTGTTTTTAGCTGGTTAACCTATTTTTCATTGAGGTGTGTCATTCAGTATTGTAATGCGCTCTTTCTATGTATGGTCATAAACATGGTTTCCTTTCAGTTGTTTGATGTTACTGGACATTGTTGACCTAAGCAATGACCTCAGAAAAGAACAAAAGAACCTTTGTTATGATTATTGCAAGCGTGCATTCTGAAGTGACGTGGACGTAAGTGACGTGGATGTAGAAAATGAGTGACGTGGACGTAGAAAGTTGCCCTTGCTCTTTGATCTTGTCGTAATATGTAACAGCAACATCAGAGTTTTAAGTTCTACCAGTTGGAATCGCTTGCTGCACTCCAAAGTACCAACAACTAACAGAGTTATTGTTTGTCCTATGTGTGATGTTGTTTTCACCCACAAGAAAGCATTCTTCAAAGCCATTCTTGGAGAGCAAAACTTTTTGAAATTCCTTTTCTCCCCAAGACCAAGTCTTCTAATCCAAGGTAATTAGCATAATCCACTACAAACAACAGCTACTGAACTTGTGACCAACCACAGATGTTAAAAAAGTTAGCCAAGTCTGGTACTTTATGTAAGACAGAGAACAGTCTTGCTTTAAATACACTAGACATGTTTGGTAATTGTAAAAGACCAGTATTCTCACTTGGTGTATCCCACCATAAATGCATAAAATAGAAAGGTTTCCGGACTGAGGTCTTTCTCATATTCAACTATTTTAGTGAGAAAATTACCTCTTTCTCAAAAACTTTAGTTACTTCAGAGGGAGTCGTTTCTCACAATATGTTATACCATGGGTTATACTATCAAGTCCTCATTGTTCCTTACCAAGTAAGTTTTGATGCTAACATATATTTTGAGTAATAATAAACTGTGTCCACTGCCTTTAAAATATTCCAGGTCTCTTTGGTCCTAAGAGCAATTGAACACAAAGAGTAACAAATGTCCCATCTCAGTAAGGAAAGACAGATTATAGTAGTACGGGCGTCTCCCTATGCTGTCTTGGATGTAACCCCGACATAGATTTCTCAGAACATTCTCTCAACCCCAGCAAACACGTACACACTCACTTGAACAGGGGAACATTATGGTAGGGGTCACGACCCTGGATCATGAGCTAGATTCACCAAGACTTAGTTTTGTCAAGTGATAGGGTTCGTTGACCCCTTGTAATGAGTTCGCACCGGATCGTGTGACAAAATAAAACAACAGTCTTTCATCGCAGTTCGGGTGTGCGCCTTTACCAGGACGTAAATTTTCCCCCTGGACACCTCGAGGGGATTGGGCTATTGAAGAGAGTGCGGGAAGGAGAGAATGGACCGATCAACTGACAAATGAAGACAAAAATCATGTGAATAAAAGCTCTACAGACTTGGGAATACTAGAGTTCAAGATACATGTATAAAAGCGATGATTGTGACACTCTTGTGATCCGCTCAGACCTGTTGGAAAGAGTGGAAGGGAAGGTGCATTCATAGCCTGGAGTCCCCCACAACATATTCCACTCATTTCCCCGGCTTTGTCTTGAGTATAAATAATTGCTCTCCACTCATTTCCCAAGCTATGTCTTGAGTATCAATAATTGCTCTCAGGAATTGGTTCTTCTCATAGCTTCCTCTAAACCAGTGGTCCCTTAGATGTCAAATGATGGACTATATGGTGATTTACTTTGAACCTACACCCAACTGCTCTTCTTCCTACCCAATTACATACAGATCTCAAGTCTTATAGGAGTCTTGGTTATCGAGCCCTGTGGTCTTAGTCCCACTCATCTGTTAATGTTGATGATCTTGAACCAAAGACCTACAACTTTTCTTCTTTTAGAACTACAGTACATTATTTTTTTTCAGAACTTTGCTACTCATACTCGAAGTTATAACATTTGAAATCATTTGAAATTGATGGGAAAATAGACAAAGTCAGAGATGCCAACATTGAACTTTAAAAAAGAGTAGCATCTTCCAAAAGTTAAGGGCGAGCGTGGCTTGGGCTGGGCTCCCTAAACCGATCTTTCTATTACTCTCTACAATGCTAATTAGCTCATTTTCAGGCATTGTCGTGAAATAACAATTACCTCTGTATGCACCACCAGAACAGCTACAAATGTTTATAATGGCCAGTGAAAAAAAAATCTGGGAAAAAAGAAAAAAAATCCCTTTGTTCCCTTGTACCTGCAGTATTTATCGTCTTTTTCAATACTTTTTCATTTTTTTTTTATACATTTAGCTTCCGTCTTCTTCTTACTTTTTAACTTACCTTTTAGTTAAAGTTTAGTCTGTTTTTTTAAAGTACCTGGATAGTCGTCCTCAGTACACTTTTACTGACTGACTTTTCAAAACAAAACAAATCAAGTATTTTTACTGCCTAGATTTGGTAGTTGTTATTGTGAGGCACTTCTTTTACAAGGGTTATATTAATGCAATATTGTAGCTAACAAATGACAGAAATGCGACATGAAAAAGGTTCAAAAAAATATTGCTTTTAACTCAATCATTCATGAGATCCAAGCTACGGCCTGATTCTTCAAGCTGCAGGTTTATTTGGAACTTTTCTCACTTTCCTGGTTTTTTTTTCTCTAATAGAGTCAGCTCCACTACTTTTATGGGGGTCAGGAGCTGCCATGACATCATACTGTAAATTTAACCTACTTCCTTGTGATTTAGCTGGAGCGAGGGCGTCGGGTCTCGTTCATGACAATTTTAAGGGATGCGCTTGGCCTAGAAACCGGTTGTATCAAACTTCTTGACATTTGGCCAAAGGGCGTCAGACAACATGCGATACACTAACTGTAAATCAGACGCTATTTCAGCAACGGCAACGTGGAAAGTTATCTTTCAGCTCGTAGTTAAGATCAAGACAAATGCAGAAGAGGGTCAGAATGCAAGTATTTCAATTGATCTTAATGGATTGATGCCAATTGGGCTCGACATCTGCCAAGTTGCTATCAAATTGTCACATATGAAAAAAAAAAATCAAAGGAGTTTCCTGCATGAAAAAATACAAGAACTAATGTTGTTGATAAGCTTCTGTACAAAAGTATGTTAGAATTTCTTTGTTTTCTCATGACCTCTTGAAATTAACAGTTTCCAATGTACACAGTTTTGTGCACTGCACTTTAATTAAAAAAGTTCAACCCTAAGTAGATTTTGTTTAATTTCAAAGACGAGTAACAAGGCCATAAAATCAGGGGTACCAGTGAGAGTAGAAATTGGGCCAAGTTGTCTTTTGTCAGCCAGCAGGGCTTACGTGTGTCAAGCACCTTCAAGTCTGGTCCTCTACCCCCCTGTCCTTGGACGAAGTGTCTCTCGAACCCCAGCAGCAACGGACAACCACAAGAAATCCAACTCCCTCAAAACAAACAGCCTATAAAACCAATGCCCTTGTATACCAGAGGGGGAGGAAAAATTATACATACACACACACAACATCTGGGGCATTCAATAGAAGAGGGAAAAAAAATAATAAAACTGGGTCAGTGACGTCAGAGGGCCGGTTTGTGATTGGCCAGTAGGGAGCTCCGGCAAGGTCAAACGAGGTGGGCCATGGCGTGAAATGGCAGCCCTGGGCCCCCGCAGGCCTATATGGATTTCACCATTCAGACCCCGACTTCTCACTGTGATTTGGGTGTGTTATTCGCATCATTGGCATTAAAACACGTGTTGAATGTACTCCATTTGTTTCCCCATCTCTCTCTCTCTTTCTCTCTCTCTCAACATTTTTTTGTCTTCTTAATGTCCGATTCTCTGGCTCACTCCATGGTCCTTTAGTTGGCATTCATCTGTCTTTTTTTTCTATTTTTAGGTTGTTTGTCTACCGGATTATTCCAGTTTCACTCTTAGTGAACCAGGAACCAGACTGGTTGAATGTGGTGAGACAGTGTCAACCCCATATGGTTCATTGACCTAGCCTTGTACTCTCCAATCAAACAGGGGAAAAAGGAATAAAGGGGAAAAAAAGAAGAGCAACCAGTGTCAGCTAGAATCAGGTCAATTTTAGGAGGGGCGGACATCGGGAATAAATGAGGCTCAGATCGAGGGGGGGGGGGGAAATCAACATGTATCACAGGTCAATCAGGAAAGTGGATAGGTGCACATTCTCCTAAAGTAGGTCAACTGGTTTGCAATCATAGCTTCATAGATTAGGTTTTCAATCAGCAGCAAAATTGCATTATTAGCTATTTTAGAGTGTCTCGTTGCTCACACTATAAAATACTCTATACAGCCTCTCAGACACGTTTAATGTTGCATTAAACGATAGCGATACGTGTAGTAAATAAACAGCACAATATGCACTAGAGCCCTATTTTATAAGCACAAAAAGTATCTCACAGCAACCAGATTACTTTACCAGAAGGCTATCAGCCTAATTACCATTGTATCATTTGAGACTGTTTTCCTGCTTAGACTGTTTTCCTGTTTTTGATTAGCAGAAATTACAGCTGAGAATAAGATCTCAGCTGTACGACATTGGGCCAAGGTTTTTGGAAATAATCCAAATTGCCTTATAAATAGGAAAATGGGGGTAAAAACTCTCCCTTTCCTGTAAATATAATAAATAGAGTTGTGAATTCTTATACTCACAACAACCTGGAACACCCACTATGAATTAAACTGCACTGGCCATAATTGAACAAGGACAATCAAAGAGCTGCTGGAACATACTAATACTTGCTAAGTACAGCACACTTCTGCCTACCAGAAAAACAGTTTACCAGCCAAAATACCACACCAACTAACATATAGGCCTACCTGGTTTCCTTCTTTGATTTTGTTAAGCAAACTTTTCTTGAAATCAGGTCCTATTAAACAAGCTGACATAGCTTTATTCTGAAAGTTCATAAGCTGTCAAGTTGATGAAACTACTAACATAAAAACACACAAGCAGACCGCTGGGGAGGTATTTCCCTATGAAGCATAGAGCAAGGAACAGCAAGAACCCCCCCCCCATTTTGTTTTTTTACCTAAAAAAGAAATCAAGCAAACAAATAAACAAACAAACACACTGTACCAAAACTGACTGGGACAATCAGTCAGAAATGTAATCTTTTGACCAATTCACAATTTTGTTACAAGAAACAAGATGTAAGTTTGAAGGTTTACAAATTGTCGGCTTTAAAGACAATGTATCCATGTCCAATGCGGAAATAAATGTTCCACTAATTTGAATTGAATTGAATAAACAAAATAATGTTTGGTGTACAATTGCAATTTCATCGTGTAAATCTGTGTTAAACAGAAAACAAATATGGCTGAAATCCGCCCGCTAAACTGGTTCTCAGAAATGTTTTGAGAGGAAAAAAGAAGGAAAAAACACTTCTGGAGAATTGCTCATTCCAATACAGAAACAGCTGGCAGCTGCTAAAACAGCTCTGTTCATCAATGTGTGTACTTAACTGCTTCCCCTAAAAACGCAATACCTGGCTGAATAAAGTTTGATTTAAAAGGAAATCCTATACAGTATAAACACTTTGGAAGACGGGAGACTGAAGATTTTTTGTAACCCTCCCACTCCAAAATCATTAGCAGATACTTTCTGCTTTGACCTTTTTCTGCTTTTACCTTTTGTGTTGTTTGATGCCCTTTCGTGTCATGTTCAAAGGGGTAAGAGCAGAAATCCATCCGTCATGCAGTCTGGGTAATGTGTATAGTGCGCAATGAGTAACAAGGAAAGTGCACGCCACGCCACGCACATATTTCATGTCTCCATATTGATTATTTTTGATATGAAATTGCGTTAAAGACCTTAAAGCACTGAGCAGATGAAATTTAGCTTCAATGGTATAGTACAATTGAAAAAAACAAAAACTGTTGTTGTGAGGAAGGGAGACCAGTCAATAACAATTTCAAACACACTAATGACTACACTTTCGGTGGTCGTCTGTTTCTAATTTATAGGCCTACCCGCTACTAGGGAGCATCAGTGATTGCAGCAAAGTAATGTACTGCACACTTTATTTTTCACACAATCTGTTACGCATTCCTACAAATTTACAAAAACCTTTTTAATTTTCTTGCCACAGGTTTTTCTAACATTCAATCCTTCTGAAACATGTGCACATCCATAACACCAGTTTGCTGGCACTGGCAGCCACCATGAATGCTTGCCTTCAAAAAAATGCTTGTGGCTCATTTCTTATTGAATATAGTCCACCCCCCCCCCACCCCACCCCCCTCCCTTCCATCATTTGGCACCCGGATGGCATATCTAGGCCACAGCACGTCTGGCAAACTAGGCCAAGCGACCAATTGGCCCATCGTCATCTTGAAACAATCCCGGCAGGCTGATTATATGATTTGTGCATGATCCAGCCATGTGTTAGAAATGCACTGAGTGACGAAGCAGCGGGCCAGGCTTTCCGTAACTTTCCCTTCGGCTTGACCTAATTCAAGCAACGACAAAAAGGGAAAAAAATACGGGGGTTTGCGAGGGACGTGAGACATGCAGACTACATTGCCATCCTCATAGTAGCAGCACCAAGGCCAGTGGATCGCGGGATCGTAATCGTAACTGGGCCGGAAGAGCACCCTTGTAGCACTGCTCGGTGTATACCGTGACTAATGACATTGCATTGATGATGGATGAATGCACCCACTGAATTGATGTTAACAATATAATTTCTGCTCGTTGGTACTGGCTTGTTATTGGTGGCGGGGTGGCGGGCTGTCGGCAGAGAGGGAGACAGTAGGCCCGAGACAAAAAAATCCAGGGCTGGGCTCATTATTGCTGACATTTCTGTGCCATCCGTGAACATGAAAGTTAAGAGTTGATTGAGAGGGGGGTGGAATGTGATTGGGAAATCCAGCTGCACTGCGCACGATGTTCCTCAATAGGCGTGCGTTGGATGTTCTAGCTCATTTTGGGAGAGCCTTCATTTGTTGAAATTTTTTTAAATTAATATACAGAAGATGTTAGCTAGGATCTGGATATGGGACATCTCTAAGTTTGCTGAAACTCTTAAAGACGTTGGCCATTTTCTTCAGTCAAAATTACAGATAAGGCGCAAGAAAAGTCAAAAAATTTACTTTTTGTTTAATTTGTGAGAATGGCACAAAATAACTCCTGCGGCTAAGACTACATTAAAATCTAATGTCAACCTCATGAGTTGTCCATTTCCACCTGAAAACATGTTAAACAAAGCACCAATTGTTATCCATCTGATGGATTACACACTGCTTTAAACTTACAAATTGACTGAACTGGAATACACAATCTCACAAATCTCTTGAGAATGGCGCAGTTACTTACAGTGTGCTTAAAAATAAAACCATTTTTAAAACCAAAACTGAAAAATGTTTTTAAAAGGACAGCCTTTTTTGTTAAAATTGTGAAAATGTTTGGGTTTTTTCTATTTGAAAAAAAGTAGGATTCTAACAAAGTTATTTTTACAAAGTAAAAGCCGCTTACGTATTAATTTGTTTATCTCTCTGAATTGAGTTATCCCTGATGTTTTTACCCTTGGTTAAAAACTTGTCGGTCAACAATCTAAAGTGGTTCTGAAGTAAACAAATAGAACCGTTATGCCGAAATTTCAAGCAAAAACTAACCAGATGTTATTTAATGAATCACATTCAGACAGTTTTCTGCATGGTTTCCCAGCTGGTACACATCATTAAATTAGAGCATTTAGAGCAAATATGCAAAAAGGGAAGAGAACTAGGACAGGGTGTGATTAAGAGATTTAAGTGAAACATCAAGAAAGTAGGCCGAGCACATACATAGATGGACAAGTACATCTAGGTCAGGGCTGCTCAGACTGTGCATCTCTCACAATACGCCTACCGCCAACTACAGTACACTCCTCTATACACTGTAAGCATAGCCTGGGTTTATTTTGTCAATATACGCTTGCTTTTCTGACTTTAATTCGGTTAGAATATCAGTAATACGGGATGTTTACAATGTCTTTTAGTAGTAAGCTCCTTGTTCAGTAAGCCTAACGAATGTAGTAAATATGGCTTCACATTAAATTCCTTTAAAATGACTTTAAGTTCCATTTAATAGATAGATTGTCATCTCAAATGAGGCTTCATTTTGCATGTCATCCAGTGTAGTCCTCTGACTATACAACTAGAGCTATAATGTAATTAAACCATGGAGAATAATCAACCAGCTCATATCAGATCCATCATCTACACTTCAAAGGTTTCTTTTTAAATTAAAGACATTGGACAGTATTAGTAATTGTCAAAGACCACTTCTCACTTGGTGTATCTCAACATACGCATAAAATAACAAACCTGTGAAAATTTGAGCTCAATCGGTCATCGAAATTGCGAGATACTAATGAAAGGAAAAACACCCTTGTAACATGAAGTTGTGTGCTTTCGGATGCTCGATTTCGAGACTCAAATTCTAAATCTGAGGTCTCAAATCAAATCCGTGGAAAACTACTTCTTTCTCAAAAATTATGTTACTTCAAAGGGAGCCGTTTCTCACAATGCTTAAGAATTATACAAAAATATAGTTAGAACCAACACACTATCAAAACAGCTCGTCAGAAAAACCCATCAACAGTCTTTGTTCTACTTTTCAAAATGAAAGCGGATTTTTTTTTTTTTGACACAGAAAAGGAACTTGAACATCCTAGTTTCGGAGATGGGTCCAGGAAATCCTGTTAAAACCTGGGCACCCGGCAGGTCGTAAACATATTCTGTTTTTTGTTAGGTGTGTGATTGGAGTAAAGGGAATTTAAAACAAGCCGAGTAGCTCTACAAGATACAAACGTCTCCTTAATGTCTTGATCATGAGTCCTGGGTGCCACTGAAAGAGGTGCGGTTTGTTTATTTGACCAAAAAGTACACAATTCTGGCTTGAGGGCAGGAGTCTACCCTATAAGTTGAATCACAATCTCCAAACACGGTTGTACATGTATGTAGGAGACATTTTCAAAGGATACAGAGACTATCCTGCACTACATCTCCACAAATTTTTGTGTGGGTTTGTTTTTAATTGAAGGGTTTTCCTTGTACAGTAGAGCGAAATGCAACACAAAAAATTATAATTTGCATAAAATTTGCACACAAAATCAGTCTAAACATTTTATATTATGCTCATAGTGTGAACATTCTGAGACTAATGAAAGCTCAAGAGAGTCCGGTTGGCTATGTACTTAAAAAAATAAGGGCAGGCCCTTTAAAACTCATTTTCTACCTGTGATCATTTCATGCAATGTATTTCTTGACAATGTTAGCTTTGTAGTAAAAATTAAAATGTTGGGGTTGAACAAAGAAGCATTGACAAGGGCTGGACTTGGACCCGCTAACTCCAGATTAATGCGCTGGTGCTCCACCACCCGAGCTATCCAACCCTATGTTGGTGGTCTCCAAAAAAAACACATCACGAAAATATTTAACAAAATCTTGCAGGGCTAGGCTAAACTAAAAGTGCACGCCCAATATCTTCAACAAACACAGCCCAACAGAGGGCAGTATACAGTTTAAAATGCAGCCTATCAACAACAGCACCAAAATTATTGTTAGTGAAGAACTGTGTTTGTACATATGTATGGTTGCTATTATTTTTATAAACACAAAAAGCAAATACATTTTTCAACTGTAAATTCATTTATCATGTAGGTACTGCCTTCCAAATTGAAGATGTCATTGCCACTTGTTCATGTTCAGAACACTCTACATTTTTAATTTCTAGCTTTTTTCAATAAAGAAATAATCACTTATTAATCAGTCCTGAAATTCTCAGCGCTATTTCACTGTTAGTTTTCTTTCAATCTAGTTGAAGAAACGCTGGATAAAATATCTTTCTACAAAAGAAACTCCAGGAGTTGATATTGAGTGTGAAGTGCTACAATAAAGCACGTTGCACGTGGCACAAAACGTGTCATATAGCATGGGTTCAAAGGATTAGTACGTACGGATTGATCAGAAGATAATCAAGGACCTATTTGTACACATGTTTTTTTAAAAATAAATTACAGCAAGGGTCTATTAGAGCATCAACAGCTGTATGAAGACTTAGGTATATCTTGCGATGGTCATCCCGCTGAGGGAGGTTGAAGCCGGACGTGAGACAATCAAGCCTGCACATGACCATACATGTGACCAATGGACTTGTTTTCCAGTGAACCTTAGCGAGGCTGCAATTACTACCCAGAAACAATCTATCACAAATGCATATCAGATGCAAATCTCAAACAGTATCCTCTCCTTTTTGTTGTCCCCAGAGAAAATCTAAACTGTCAACAATAATGAAATCAAGAGTATATCCTTAGGCATCATCACTACATTCAAAAAGATTTCCAATAAAACAAATGGAACTATTCATAAAATAGGTTGTTGAAATGCTTTCAACTCGGTATTAAAAGCGCAAATAAATACAGTTTTTTTTTTAAATGCCTCATTTGAAGATTAGATTTCTTTTTATTCTACTTTAAAATATCTTCTCTACGACAATTAAACTTGCGCTGCACTGTAAGCACTGACCATCAATGTTACCATTTTTATTTGCAAGCCTAACACATTCTGAAATGTTAGGACCAAAGAAATTTGTGATTTTGTGTCTTTCACCAATTTACAAGACTCAGATAAATGTATGAATTATGCGAGGTGATTTGTTTTGATTTTGGACAACTAGAACATAGGTGTTTTACAAACTTGCAATTATAGCAAAACAGACTTGTTTCTTTTTCTTTTTTTACAAAACTGATCGTTTCCAGATAATAAATTTTAAGAGCCTTTGAAATAATTAACGGTGACAAACTAGCTCAACCTCAATAATTCACAGATGAACCTCTAACTTGACGTAAAGTTGCCATAATTATATTAAACCTTGAGGGGAGTTTGGAGATCCTTATAGTATTCCTTACAAATGATTGCAGGTAAACAAAAACAAATCAGAACAAACACAACAATGACTTCTTATAAGTTTTCACCAAGACTAAATTAATAAGGATGAGCAAGTACATCCAATTATTGGATGCTATCATTGAAACGTGACAGTGTCACGTTTCTTGTACACGTGAATCATCTTACTAACGAGCTCATTACAGACATGCTACATTTTACAGACAAACTTTCGACCCCAAATTTGACAGCCGGTGAGCATGAGTGAAGCAATTAATTATAAACTTAACATTCAAAAACAATTAATTAGTGTATTTTATGTATAGTGACTTAATGTTTTTGCCTAAATCTAAGCTGCAAAAACAGAAAGACCATCCTGGTTTGGTATCCATGGTGATAAAGCAATATTTTTTTTATAAAACAACCTATAGGCTATAATGTACTCTTTTTTTATTTATTACTATTCTACATACAGTGCTTAAAAATATTTCTTTGCAGGGGGGGGGGGGGAGAATTGGATTATTTCGCCAGCCATGTGTGCATGGGATCAAGCTCTTTTTAAAGCTTAGCCTGAGCTTTGGATCATCACAATTAGTCCTTCTTTGGTGAAAGTAATTCATCATATAGTTTTATTGTTTTTTTAAATTGAGAAAAAGCTATCTTGAGGATTTTATTCTAGAAAATTCCTCATGAATTTGAAACCTCAATCTTTTTAAGCTTCCCCAAGCAAGACTTGAAACTTCGATAACACATGTACAACCCCTGGGTGTATCTGATTTGAACGCAAGCTCTGAACACTAAAGAAAAATGCTACTCTACAACACTGAAAATAAGTGTGGACGGGTGAAAGTCCGCAAAGTGTTTCAAGTCCCTACACTCTGTGTACTTCTTTTGTTCTCAGGTCCACACTTCGTATGGAGGATAAAAACACCTGCAACTTGGTTAAAAAATACTTCCCAAACATTTCCTGCAGTTAAGTGTGAAAAATCCAACAAAATAGTGTGGAATTATCGACGATGTGGGGTAAGAATGTGGCTTAAGACTAACCTAATAGTCATTCTTCAGTCCGATTCAGCACTTTATCCAATGTTCAGAAAGTTGAAGCTGGTGATTGGTTGTGTCTCTTGTGCAGTGCACCAATAGTGGTAGGGTTGTATTGAATGCCAGGAGGCTCTGGGTCATTCTCTGATGGCCAAGAACCAAGTTTCTTCCCAATCTGTGAAAAACAAACAACCATCCACTGTTAAAATTTAGGTTTATTAATATAGTACTAGTAGGCAATATTATAAGTTGGTTTGGTGAAAGATTTTCATGAATCCTTATTCTTGGGGTTACCTCAATTGATGCACATGAAGTATAACTTATATAAGGCTGGCACATCTAAATTAAAAACCGATTTAGTGATTCCTTTATTGCATGGAATTGGCAGTTCTGAGTGGACTTGACTGGGTTTCATGAATGAAGCTTTCTTTTCACGCTTTTAACCAAGCCACAACTTCAAAATTAGCACCTTCATAATGAGACCCAGTAACTGGGGCACTGTACTACTTTTTTTTTTAATTTTGACATTATCGTATACATTACAACGGATAACTTTCCGTATGGCGCCACCACTTTTTCACTCATTTTTACAAAAAAGGATATCTCATTGAGGTAAATTAGATACTAAATTAATTCATATCGAATGAAAAAGTGGTGGCGCCATACGGAAACTTTTCCATTACAACCAATAAATAATGACAACATTTTGAAAAAGGAGTACAACGCCCCAGTTACTGGGTCTACTTACTTTACAATAGTTTATATCAACATTATTATAATATTAATAGTTTGAGTTTATCCATGAAATCACAGCTATTTACTGAATACTGGGCACGGTAAGTAAGTGCAGAATTCTGTGGTATGCAGAGCTACGAAGTTTGATCCAAACCTGAGGGCTAATTAACCATAAGTAATTA
Organism: Asterias amurensis; assembly: GCF_032118995.1. Lineage (NCBI taxonomy): Eukaryota > Metazoa > Echinodermata > Asteroidea > Forcipulatida > Asteriidae > Asterias > Asterias amurensis. The sequence goes on along the minus strand of NC_092654.1, from coordinate 1,105,239 downwards.
GAAAAAAAAAACTTTTCAATCTAGCTACACAAACAATGTGCTAGGCCTAGGCTAGAGACTTCAGAAAAGAATAGACCCCCCCCCCCCCCCAAAGAAAAAGACCACAACTTTCCACTCATTTTTATTGCCAAAAATAGTGTTATATTTACCAAACTTGGTCGACATGTGCAATGAAGGCAGCATCTTTTTCTTAAACTATCTCTGGTTCCTGAAGGTTCAGGGAGGAGAGTCTGAACTATTGATACTATTTATCTTATTGGAATATTTTTTACGTGATTTGGGGTGTTCGGACGCCATTTTCTCTACAGAGTAAAATACTTCTCTGGGAAGGACTGGTATATAAACGAGACAAGTCTAGTGCGGTATGAAATTAATTTAAAATGGAAGTGAACATTTTTTCATTCATAGTTTTCGATAATAATTATACAATCCTGTGTTAATTTTATTTCTTGTCAATATGAAGAAAACAAAATATACATTTATGGTCAAGGAAAATGAAGCAGAAACTTACACAAACCAGCAGCAGGGGCGATCTTTGAATTCCTTTGCCAGTGCAATTTTTGTTTCAAAAGTCACTGAAGAGAAAGAGGAGAGTAGACCCCATCAACTTGACAGAAAGTTCTCTGTAAATATTGTGACTGATTGGAACTCACAAGAGTCCTGTCAGCCTGTTGTCTCTAGTGAAGCAATGGTGGGTGGTGTAGGCCGATTGTTGAAAATGAAACGTCAGGAACGATTTCGGTAGCTCCCTTCTTGATCTTGGTGGGTCGATGGCTTGGCAAAGAAATGAATGTTTTGACACAAAACGAGAACAGGTAGCTGACTATAAAACCTGGTAGTGGCTATACCACACGCCCACTAACCCCACAAAATATAATTGATAATCGAATGAAGGCATTTCATCAGTGGTTTTTCTACTGCAAACCATGCAACTGAATTCAGTCCACGCGCCTAGAAACGTGAGTTAGCCACGTGCCAGCTAAAACCGTCCAAACACACTCTGCATATAGTGACATGTGCCTCCAACCAAGTGAACAGCAATAATGACGGGTGTCAACAAATTCAGCTCAGAGGGGCAGTTTAAAAGATCACACATCTACTACTTAAATATAACTCATTTTAGGACTTTTTAAAATAAAATATTGGCACAATACTTGAAATTTGTTTTAAGATTGTGTTAAATTAGAGTAAAATTGATTTGTTGATGTAACAATAATGCTTCGATTGTACTAAACACCCCTACTTTGGAAATGGTTCATTCTTTATTGGTGACGTTCTAAACGTCAACAAGAAGAGATTTGGTGTGAGCACGTGGCAGAGACAGAAAGTTGCACAACCATAAATTGTATAAGTTTTTTCCTCATAATTATATCGAACCTCTAATTTACAGTAACTGACCCCCCCCCACCCTCCAACCATGTTGGATCGTCTGTGATGTAATTCATTTGTTACGCCCCTGTCAGATGCAATTGTGTCCGCCATACAATACTGTCCGCTCCGGACACTTTTGCATATGCAACTTTTGCATATGCAATCGTGTCCGGGGCTATGCAAAAACCGTGCACTGAACCTACGTATGTGCAGCATGAATATTCACGTATTTTATGATTGCAGCGAATACCCAACGGCCGAACATTTCCCATGTCATTCATGACATGCACTTAGCTTGAAAAAAATGGCGAACGTTCCGTCGACCAAGGGCGTCAAGGACGGTTTTGCACGGGGCGGACACAACTGCATATGCAAATGTGTCCGGGCGGACACAATTGCATTATGCAGCAGCGTCCGGGCGGACACGATTGCATACGCAAAACCGTCTGGCGTACATTTTTTGCATATGCAAATAATGTCCTCCGGATAGTATTGCATAGAGGAGATAATTGCATGCAACCCCCCCCCCCCCCCCCCCCCATACACGTTTTATTCGACTGGTGCCGTTTTTTCACAGAATTATTAAGTAATAGAGGCTTTCACATAAATAGGTCAAAAAAGAAGCAATGTCTGGATATACAATTTTACAATAGTAAGTAAGCTAAATCGAAAGGTTCTGTTTCTACTATAATAATTCTGTTGTCTGTTGACATCCTTGACTCATAATAAATGACTGGCGCTCGTAATGCGCTTCAACATTGTCTACAGTGTCTTGTCTTGTTGAATGGTCTCCCTCTTTTATTATTGTTGGTTTGAACATGTTTGAAGGTGTCTATTATTCTTCATTAAATATCCCCTCCCCAATTATGTCTTTGTCCCCGCCCCTATCCCAGCCAAGATTGTAAACAAAAAATAACAGCGCCCTCTGTTTTGTCATCCTGCCATGTTTTCCGCGCCAATTTTATATCATGTACACGCCACTAGTGGAATGTACATTGCATTATAGAGTCACACTGCGGCATAAACTAACTGTGTACAAAACCGATCATAACAAACAATTGAAAGTCATGGCGCTCAACGATCAGTCAGAAACAACAACAAAATCTACATATTGTCAGGATGAGCTGCCGGAATTATTGCCTTTGTACTACAGACGTCTATTTCCTTATAATCAGTACTACCGTTGGCTCAACTACGGCGGACGTAAGCGAAAATTTGTCAACTAATATTATTGGATTGCCATTTGCATTGATTGATTGGCATTGGGATGATGACATTATTTAAAATAAAAACTTCCATTATTTTATAAACATTATGATCAACCTCTATTATTAATTTAGCTAGTTTTTGTCGGTGCTTGTACTGACTTATAAATTATATTACTATTAGCTTCAGTTCTTGTTCTTAGCTTGATATAGTTAATTTAAGTTTATACTTGTGTTGTGTGATATTTAAATTAAAACCAGAAACTGTCATGACGGTGTACAGTGAACTGTAGTCACTAGTTTATAAAACAATTCACATGGTTCATGTTTCTTTTGTCAATAAGTGAAACAACAGTACGGACCAAACAGACACAGGTACATCCATCTGAGAGTACAAAATGTTCAATGAAATAATTGACCATGATTCATGAGTGACTCTTGACTTAACTGCAGATGATTTATTTCATTTTTTAGTGCCTAAGACGTACTTCCAGAATCGTGAGTTCTCATTCACGCTAAAAGATGACATCTACATTCGCTACCAGTCGTTTGCCGATCAGAGTGAGATGGAGAAAGAAATACAGAAAAGATGTCCTTACAAGATTGATATCGGCGCAGTCTTCACTCACCGGGTAAGCAAGCAATACCAATGACATTTAGGAATTAAATCGACCTTAGAATGCAAACTGTCATAGATGCCCCTAATTTCATCATCATCATCATTTAGCGGTCGCAACCGAGAACCCATGCACAACGTCACGCCAGAGGTGTTTGTCCCTCATCATGTTTGGAGGGTCCACTATTTCAGCCTCCGTATCTCTCCCGATCACGTCGATGTAGTTGAGTGGTCGAGGTCCTCTATTAGGGCACGGTAGTTTCCAGTATAACACGTCAGGGATGACCTGGTCTTAACGTCTTTGGCACGAAACTTTCAACCCCTGATCATCAATGATAGCTAGATTGCCTTCAATTTTTAAAACAAATAAAGACTTTCCATAAAGAAAGGTTTGTTTTCATTAGGAGGAATTGCAGAATTCTTTGATTATTTATATTTTTGTTTATATTTCAGCCGAAGGATCACAGGACAGTAAAGGCAGCGTCTTTTCAAGCTCAAGAGAAGGAACTTGTATTTGATATCGATATGACAGACTACGATGACGTCAGGGTGTGCTGTCAGTAAGTCAACACTTTATAGAGGAACCATTTCAACCCAGAAATTATTATACCATTTAGTATTGTTATGGGGCAATGTGCATGGTTACTACGTACGTAGGCCTGATACTTCGATCTCGTAAAGTCAAGGCATTATTTCCTGAGTAATCTGCTAAATTTTTATCCAAAGAATGAAGTAATTAGATTTAAAAATATAAATTTTATATGTTTTTCTCTTCATCTTTTAGGGGAGCTGATATTTGTGAAAAGTGCTGGCCGCTTATGAGAATTGCAGTCCGCATCGTTGATCGAGCACTTCATGGTATCCACAACTTTCATTTATTCTTCTCTAAACTTCCCAACCAGAAAGGAGGAAGGATTGTAAATAGCTTCCTGTGTCCCTTTGTACTATCAATGGTCAATACCAATTACCAAACCTGGGAGTCCTATCAGCTGACCGCTAATTTTTCAGATAGAGAAGGGCAAACCCCTTCTGAAGAGGGAGGTTTTCCGCTGAAGGTAAAAAATAATGAACAAAGAATTGAGTAGAGTGGGATTTGAACCAACGACCTCCGGATTAACGTGCCGGTAAAAAATAAATAGAATAACGAAGAGGCGTAGGAATTCCTCCAAGTCTTATGCGATTATTGTTATCAATTTATTTTTATACAGGAAAGCAAGACACAGACACATAGACTATCCATATGTAATGTTTCATCTGATTCCTTCGCTGTCTCGCTGTGCCTGGCAATTTAAGACAAGTTGCAGTTGCTTGCCTGATTTTTACTTAAATCAGTGTCGCAATCATAATTTAAATTCTCTTTTGTACTTTAGATGATTTTGGGTTCGATCATCGCATGTGGGTTTATTCTGGCCGGAGAGGAGTTCATTGTTGGGTTGCTGATGAAGCTGCCAGGAAACTATCCCAGAATGCACGCTCAGCAATCGCAGAATACTTGAGTGTTGTGAAGGTGAGACTTGTGTAATGACAGGAGGGGAGGGGATTGAATATGACAGTGTATTTTTAAACCTTCAAATGTGTGTCTCTCAAATATTTGATTTTTGTTTACTTAACAGGGAGGCGAGAACCAGGTCAAGAAAGTGAGTCTTCCAGAGCATCTACATCCTTCCATCGAGTAAGTAGCGATAATAAATCAGTCTTTGTACACTAAGGTTGCTTAGAAATCCATTTTGCAGCCAAGCCATTCATAGTTAATTGTTTGACAGGCACAGGCTGGAATTACACATAGGCAATGGACTGGTCTTTGCCTTGGTGCCCCTTCAAAAGTTTCCAATGTTCTTGCCCTTTCAAAGATGAAATTCCAGGCCTGCTGAGGCGCATCAGTGATATAAAATATGGTCCACACGTTTAGTATGTGTTGCTATTGGTTGAAGTGCTCAGATAAATTGAGAATTGAGCAGGCTTCACACACTTCAGATTAATACATTAATCCAGTTATGTCGTTTCTTCTTTTGACCTTCTTCAGGCAAGCCAAACGAATCATCAATCACTATTTTGAGGGATATGCTCTGCGGAACCAGGGTCTGATGGAAGACAAAGCATCGTGGGAGAAAGTCTTGACCCTTGTCAATGATTCTAATATCCTTTAAATACAAAGATCTTGAGAAGAAAAGTATCTTTAAGATTCACTGTTTTCATCTTTCAGAAAATCTGGTTCAGCACATGGTTTCCAATGCCCTGGTGTTGGCACTGGTGCCCTTTCTAAAATTTCTCATAGATTTTCCTTTGGAAGTGCCTTTTGTAAAATAAAAATATTGCTGCCCTCTCAAAGATGAAATTCGAGATGTGTTCTTTTAAGAAAGTATCCAAATAAATAAAGAAGTGTTCTATTAATTGCAAAGCTCTTCCTTGACTGTATAGCGCCCTCACATCTCAGGAAACTACTTGCAGAGCAGATAGAGCGCGCCAAAACATCAGCCGAGAGGTGGGATCGTTTAGAGAGATGCATTATGGGGGAAGTCAGCAAAGTAAGCCATCTCAAAGCCAGAATAAGCAATTTCAAACTACCAATTGTTTGTCATATCTCTTGAACCTCGAAAAACAGCCATGATAACTTTTCCCATATTTTCTCGTCTCAGGGAAATGTCAAGAAGTGCCAGCACCTTGTAACGGAGATCAAGTTCCAGTATTGTTACCCTCGATTGGACGTCAACGTCAGTAAAGGAATCAACCATTTACTCAAGAGTCCATTCTGTGTCCATCCGAAAACGGGCCGAGTCTGTGTCGCATTTGACGCCAAAGATGTGGACAATTTTGATCCATTCACTGTCCCTGATATTAGGTAAAGATATTTCTTTCCTCTATGCCCTCTACTTCCAATGTAGTAGACCCACAACTGATGTGCAAAGGTGTAATATAGCCTGGGATTTTTGCCAGTGTGTTTAAGAATTAAAACTCAAACCTACTTTGTGTTAGTGTGTAAGCTTGTCCAGCATGGTTGAAACTTTACAAATCACATTCTACTTCCATTGATTCTTAAAGGGTGTACACAATATTCACAAGATATTATAAGTTGTTACGATTTAAACAAAACTAACATGGTACAAAGATGGTCATGGTGGAAAAGTTTCCTTGAAATATTTTGGCCTGAAATACTATAGTTTATGATTAACTTTTTTGATCTTATAAGTCCCAAATACAAAGTTCGAAAACAGTGGTGGGGTTTGCCAATATTTTCTTGTGACTCTGATGATCAGTTGAACTTGAAGTTTCACAGGTTTTCGTTTTATGTTATGTTGGTGATGTTAAGTGCATATTCTGGTTTTTGACAATTGCCAAAGTTGGCCACCTGTTTTAATTGAGGAAAACTTTCTTTTATTTTCAATGATTCAGCCAGCTGTGCAGGGAAATTGATGAGTTTGACAGAAAGCAAAAAGCTACAAATGATGAAAATGAGCCTCCATCAAAGAAGAGGATTAAGGGTAGGTACATGAAGGTTTCCCTGGTAAGACTTGAAGAAGAAAAACCTCTTAAGTTGTGTTTTACCTTTTTTATTCAAGAAGTAAAATGAGACTGGAAGGCAAGAGAGTTACAAGTCTGAAAGTAAATGTTGAGGCTTGAATAATACGCTAGATTCATCTGAATTAACTGAAACCAGAAGCTTTTGATCCATTGTCAAGTTTACAGAGGAATCAAGACTAGTCTCCAACATTGAGATGGGAGTATCATTGCCTTGTTGCCCTTAAAATGCCCCAGCAGAAGTTGACAATTTCCTTATAGGGTGCCCTTTTACAAGGAGAAAATGCCTTGGGGTCCTTGCCCTTTCAAAAACAAAGCATACAGGCCTGGAGTATGCAAGTAATTATTGTCCAACATGACCCACTTTGGTGACCTCTATCATGAATATTCAAATATTCAAAATCTGGTTGGAAGGGGATAAAGTCTGGTACTGTATATACCATGAGAAACAATACTCCTAACTTCTGTTGCACACAGGAACTAAGACCAACATAATGACGTTGGACTACAATCCACAAAGTGATAAGTTTATGTTTTCTTTTTTTCACTAATCAGATTATAAGAAGACAAGTTTATTGAAGAGCATCCAAGTATTTGAGCAATTTGTCACCGGCTTGGAAGGCACACGGAAGGGCAAACTAATTGAGCAAAGTGGTGAGTATTTTATCTTGTGTGTATGATGAGTGACTCCAGATTCGACTCTTTTTTTGGTTATTGTGACTCACAAGAACAAACCCCAGATTAATCAACTGACTCATTGTCATTGAATGGCTCACTGAGTAGTAAATATTGAGTCCAAACGCTCACCATCTCGAAAGAGCAGAAAGAAGGGTATAATAATAGAAGTAGGTTGACTCAAGCTGTGATTCATAAATGGCAATTCATTCTCATGCAACTTAAAAAAGTTCTGAAATGATCAGCATCAGAAAGCAAGAAATAGTCATCCCCATAGACGTTGGACACAACTGCATATTGAGCTAATAGTGAAGGGACTTGTATTTGCAGTTGTCAATATATCAAGCATGTTTTCTTTCCTCGACAGATATCAAAAAAGAGTTCTGAGCATTTCAACAAGTCAAGCAAGAAGACTTTCGCCATGGCAACATAATCAAGGTTTACAAGGAGATATGGTGCAGTCTGCAGCCAACCATGTCATAAACGCCGGGTAAACCCCTCCACTTAGCAATAAGTGTGCCGTTTGGTTCTAAGCTGCACGACACACAAGACCTGCTGCGTTATGTCCCATATGAAGAACAATACAGTTATATACAAACTCCAGGATACAAGTGCCACTCCAGAACCACACTCTGACAACACTGAAACTGTCTGGTGCACAAGTCCACTCGGCCATGCCATTCCATAATTGAATAATAAAACTAAAAATAAGCTGTTAAGAAATCATCCAGACTCCCTCCTTGTTGACACCATGTCACCTACAGAAATCCAGAGAAAGATGGTTAGTATGAAAGTTGGCAAAGTGTTTATAAACTGGAGTTTATTTCACCAAACCCCAATGTTACACTGTATTTAATGAAAGTTGTCTCAGAATCAAAACTGAAAACAGATCAAATTCATCAGTGTTGTACTTTACATTTTTAATATCTTATGTGTACACTTTCTATAAAAAGCAATTATATTGAGGTTGGTGAATATTCCTAAATTCGTCTGACCCTAGAGAAGACCCTTGCTTCATCATGAAACCCCCAAAACACATTTAATCACAAGTTATTTATCAAGTAAATTGGTTTTTGTTTCCGTCAAATTCAATCCGAGGATGAAGTGAGATTCCCTTGTTTCTTAATTTACATTACATATTTTCATGATTAAAAACACCAACTTTTGAATAAAAACTGTTGAATAATAGGAGTAATTACAGACTTGTAGTGCAGCTAACTGTTTTCCCAACTACCGGTACTGGTCTTAACCAAGCCATATAAATAAAATGCTTAAGCATCTATGCTTTGCAGCTTTTAGATTTTACCAAAGTCAACTATCTTTACGCTATCATTTCTTAGCCTTTGCACTCATTTTGAAAACCTATACTTTCTAACCAGTGACTTCAAACAGGTGAATAGCTTACCAACCAGAATACCAACAGTTGCCATTGCTGAAACTGGTACCCTAGTCATTTCTTGCTTAGCCAAGATGAAATTTAGCCCAGGTTCAACTAAATGGTGGACGACCTTAGCACACTTCAAAGCTTCAAGTTGTATGACTTGGGACCAACGAATTATAATGATTATAATTATATACATGTACACAATAATCATTGTACATAGAGACACGCATTGTCCTACTGATTAAGTTCATGTCTAGTATATTGTCATAATAATTTCTTATGTGTTCTGTACAAAATAAAGACATGTTTATCGATTAATTTCTTCTTGTAACTAGCACCACGATGTTTAATGGGTAAATACAATCTTCAATAATCCAGTTGCAGCTATAATCCAGGCACTCTCTGCATGATGTAAGACTGTTTCACAACGCCCATTTACGGATTCCTAATTGGCGAAGGAAATTCACCATTGATAACTTAATACAATGTAAATTTTGGTTCGGGCGTTGTAGTTTTTGTGAGTGCAAATTGTAGCCAGCACGTCTATAAATTGAAATCTAAAAACTTGTACAAACTCGTTTAGTGAATATAGTCTTATCTAGGCACCATTTTCTACTAGTTGCAACAATGGGATATCATGCATGGAATGGCTGGCTTATGGCTCAAGCCATTGTGTTCACAGTGGACTGCCTGAAGTTTCATGAACAAATATAACAAGAAGATGCCAGCTAAGCATTGCTATAAAGCTTATAAAGTTATGGTTCACAATTATGAGCATTTGTTTATAAGCATGTCTTGAGTTGACATCAACGATTGTTTAAAAAAGGGATTCATGTGGTTTGGCAAACCGAGAATAATCAGAAGTAAATTATGTGCACAAAACCAACGAGGGTGCCTTTGGATATACATGTATAATACACAATTGGAAAATGACATTTATTAAACTGGTTGCGTACATGGCAAAAATGGGTTGCCAGCTAAAACAGCATGTGATGTACATTGTAACTGGTCCCCATAATGTTCCCCTTGGCATTTAAAAAAATCTTAATGACCAGGCTTCATTGTCATGGTTCTGGTTACTGCAGAGATCTATCTGCGCTTATGGCTCATTGATTCCTGATTCTGCAGTAGATTTCGCAGTATTCTGTAATATTCTAGAGTGTTGCGCAGTAAACAAAGCTATGACACTGGAGCCTAGATGTATACACAATTTCTTGGCTCATTGTACATAACTACAATATTATATAGTACTAACAAATAAAAACAGTCGATTGCAAGAATGTACATTTGTTTATCTTCATTAAATTTCTTAATTGTGTGCAAAAAACAAAAACACCCACAAAAAAACAAAAGTGCCGGTGTGGCAGTTTCAGTCTTCCGCCGTGTTCATTTTTCCGTGACTCAGTACGGCACTAACAATTGACTACTTTCGCTTGCAGTGCGCAGGCGTCGCATGACGTAATGTTATCGTATTTGGTCATTCGGAAAACTGAACACGGCGAAAGTTGAAACCGCCACACCAGGTTAGGGAATGCAAAATACAACTTCATTATACATGTACTGTTTCTGCCACAACTAACAAACATTTCATTTTTTAAGAAAAGTAATGGTAACTAAAAGAATTTGTGTACCCCCAAATCTATCCACACAACTTGGAGCCAACTTTTAAGGACACAAATGTTCACTTTTCTGCAGATTTCACTACTGCTACCCTCCTATTTTAACTTAACTTGTAGGCCTTTATTTATTGAGAAATTAATTTACCTTGATCACTAGTAGAAAACAAAGTGATTTTGTTTTGAGGAACCAAAGTCAAACTGGCCACTGTGGAGATTCTGTTTACAGATTACATCCAAAGGAGGAGTGTTGAAATTGCAGACTGCATGTATTTCTTACCCATGTTATGCCCCAAAATGAGTAGCAAGACAGTAACAGTTAAGCCTGCTCCAAGTTGCACTTAAAAGGCCTGTCCCAACTGTAGTTGGGACATTCATCAATGAACCATTCTGCATTCATGATTGGTTAGCTGTTTGTAAACTGCCACATTACACTTGGGATTAGGAAAGTCTTAATCAATTACTTTTAAAATGGTGATTATTTGAATTCACATATTTACATCACAACAATTTGGAAGATTCCAATACAGTGCATCATGAAGAGTTTTCCCACCGAGATCCTTTTTCAAATAAAGGCAGGCAAACCGTGCACTTATAATCTGTGGATTTCTCAAATATATGTTGAACCTTTGCTTCCAAACCTTTGATATTGTACACTAAAAAAAAGGTCATTTGGAGGACTAACATAAAACAAATTTACTCGATGACAGACCCAATTTATAAGATCAGCTTAATTTCACAAAGGAGACCTTGATTTTGCAAAGTCAGTCAACAGACATGAATTGCTAACCAACATGTACACATAGCTAAGGCTTTAATAGACCTTAATGAAAAGTATTATAATCAGGCCAGGTTTGCCGTAGCACAATGTGTAAATCTCTTTGGGGTAGTGTTGGTTCTGAAAAGAACCTGTGGTTAAAAACTCAACGTTTTGATCAGTATGCTCACATCATCGTCAGGAGAAAGTAAATATTCTCTAAAAAAAATTAAGTTTCACATTCTACTCGAAGAATTGTGATTTTTTTCCAGGGAAAACAAAATCAGGAAACAGACTTCGGTAGGAAGAATATCTTGCCTGGTCAACAAGAATGTTTGTGTTTGACAAGCTGAGACAATCTAGTGAGTGACTCTTCACGGTGCGCTGTGTTGTGCATCGTCTACATTGGTTTAAAAAGTCAACCGAGAAAATTACACTAGTTTTCAAAATATGTAACATTAATACTGTGATTGAGTTGTGTGTACAATGGTTTAAAACAAAAGGCACCCATCCTCAACGTCTCATCCTATTTACATACCAAAGTGAAGTGGTTTGTGCAGCACTGTTCTCTAGGGCAAATGCTCTAAAATAATCTCTAAAAATTTTCATCTCAAAGAACTCATCTGGTGAAAAAAACCCAAAGTAATTTGAAATGAGCGTATAGAAGCCACAGCTATGGTATATTTCATACATATTATCAAACCAAGCGACTTGCGCTACGCCGCTATCTACCAACTATTCATCAAGCCAAAGGCACTCTTGATATTATTTCAACTCCTGAGGAGTATGCAGCACCATTAGCCAAGTTGGCACACCCGTAGGTAATCAATCTCAACCCTCATGGGTAACCATTTACTCTCCTAGGTAACGAACAGATATTAAGATGAAGGGTCCTGCTCAAGGAAACGAGTGAATTCAAAACATTTACGCTGATGATATAGCCATCGCGCTTAGCACAAGTTATGAAGTAACCTACCAAGAAAGATTTGTCTCAGTGCTTAACAGGCTGAAGACAAACAACAGTGACGATTGGCCAAGGAAGTTAATTTTATTTTAAAATAATGACTTCTTGATTTTATATTTGAGTATATTTGTATAATTGGTGATTATTACTATAAAAAAAACGCTAGTAATAATTTGTTGGTACAGACCCATAACAAGCAGAAAAGACTGGCCAGAGTAAAATTAGTTTTGACACTAAGCAAACACCAAACTACGCTGGGTGTTATTTCAGTGTTTGAAACAGATCTCAGCAATATAAACAACACAAGATTTAGAATAAAAAACTTACAAACATTTCTAATTAAATAATCAAACACGACTTCATAATTCTCTCAGACTAAACTATCAACAACAAACTTTAACGGGGAAAAAAAAAAAGTGAGTTTACACACAAATAAAAATCTGTACAAAATTAACACTACTGCTTTAAAACAAATTATATTGTATTATCTTAAGCTTTTTGATGCTGTTAAGCCTTGGGTCTTCAAGAAATACAGCAAGTTATGAAAGCACACTTCCATAAAACTGCTTTTTTACTTTCAAAGATCGCACACATTTGGTATCAGAATTTTGTTTACTTTTGTTGATTTGTTTTGTCACTCATTATTTATCTGTTATTGTTTTTCTTTTGTTGAGAAGATTAGGGTAACAACCTGTACCTCCCAGATTTTGGAAGTAGTGTTTCACTTTTTACCTGGAAGTTTTACAATAAAAATCTTTGAGAGGAAATAAAAATTTATTAAAAAAGAAATCATTGACAATACAAAGTTCAAGAAGAGGTTGAGGCCAACGGAGGCAAACTTTCCGACATGGGTGCAGACTGAGGTTGATTAATGATCTGCAGTGTCGCTTGGATACTACCGAGATTAGGAGTGTTACCCTGAGGGTTTGGGTGAGTATTAGCGTGCTTCTTCAGGTGGTCCTTTCGCCAAAAACGCTTGGGGCAATCTGGACATTGATGGCGCTTCTCACCTCGTTCGCCTTGCGTCTGTACGCGGGTCTTCTTGTTGTCGTGCGTCCGGACGTGTTTTGAGAGATGATCGCTGCGCATGAAGCTCATCGGGCACTCTGGACATGAGAAGCGTTTCTCCCCTGAATAAGGATTCAACAATCAAATAAAACCAACCTTAGATTCAAACTGACCCAATAAGGATTCAACAATCAAATAATACCAACCTTAGATTCAAACTGACCCAATAAGGATTCAACAATCAAATAAAACCAACCTTAGATTCAAACTGACCCAATAAGGGTTCAACAATCAAATAAAACCAACCTTAGATTCAAACTGACCCAATAAGGATTCAACAATCAAATAATACCAACCTTAGATTCAAACTGACCCCATAAGGATTCAACAATCAAATAATACCAACCTTAGATTCAAACTGACCCAATAAGGATTCAACAATCAAATAATACCAACCTTAGATTCAAACTGACCCAATAAGGATTCAACAATCAAATAATACCAACCTTAGATAACTTCATTTCTCACATTTTAGTGAAAACAACAAAGAATGTTTAGTAAAAGATTTTGTTAGATAATGTCAGGTTTTACTTAATTGCAGAAATCAAAATAAGTAAGTGGTGTTTTGGGGTGGGTTTTTTTGGAGGGGGAGTTTTTTTTGTTGTTTTTTTTAAGGGGGGGGGGTCAAAATCTTCATCTGCTTTGTTGTTAACTTTCACAGTATTTTAGGAAGCACTATTTATTATCAGGTTTCAGATTCAAACTGACCCAATTTTAGTAGTGGATAATAACAAAACGATGTATTTATTTATCGCTGATTTGGTTTGATTGTTTACCTGTATGAGTCCTGGAGTGTCTCTGTAGTTCATCTGACCTTGTGAAGCATTTTTGACATCCCATCCATGAGCAGATGTAAGGTTTCTCCCCGGTATGACCCCTGATATGAGCCTTAAGGTGGGACGTCTTAGCGAAGGCTTTACCACAGCCTTCAATGTGGCACAAATGCTTCTTGGGACCAAAGGGACTTGGTTCACCCGGTTGCCTGTAAAGGGGAAAACAGGCAAACGTTACTTCACACAAACTCCATTAGCTCAGAGTCTACAAAAAGAATTTCTGAATAAAGGGCACTAACTCAAACAATGCTGTAACTTGATTCTCATTTATTGGAATGAAAACAAATTCAGAAAGAGATAATATTTGGATGAAATTAATGTTGGAAGTTAACATAGTTTCAATCTGTCAACACAAAATTTGCAAAAAATAAAGTGCAAAAACTCCACAAAGTAAAAACAGAATTTTGATGATTAGTAGGAAATTAATGAGGTTGTAGATGATTTTATTAGGATTAAATTATTACAATAAGTGTATGTCCCAGTAACACATTTCTAAAGCAACGCAAGTACCAGAGATGCTTTTTTTTACAAATGTTGATAAGCAAAGATACCATTAGTCTTGGCCCTAAAAAATGTTGTCATTCGTGTCTGAAATTGTACACACAAAATCTTTAGCAACATTTTATAATGATACCAACAACTGTAAAATAAAAAATTAAAATAATTGAGTAGAATTGAATGACATAAAATATCTTTCACGAACTGTATGTAGGGTATACCATCTTACCTGTTGGTGTCCATCACGCAGTTGGGGCAGCTACAGGGCTGTCTTTGTATTCTCTTCTGGGCAGCTGCTTGTTTCTTAGACTCTTCTTCCGATCCTTCAATGGGAGCTTGATTATAACCAACTGATAAACAACAACAACAAATAACAACAACAAGTCTCATCAAATTGAATTGGCAACATAATATACTAAAATAGAAATATTTCAGTAGATTATAAAAAACATATCAGTAGAATGTGATATATAAAAACAGCTGTTTATTATTATACAAATGTTAAATGTATAATAGTACATTTCCGCAGAATATAATCACACAGTGAAATCTGGACTTTTCCACTTCCTGAGGCAAATCAGTCAATAAGCAAGATATATAACCAAAATTATATCCTCAATGTAAATGCATCTACACAAAATATCTACACATTTTAAGCATATCAACAAGAAATTGACACATACCAACAAGATATCATTTTGTCAACAAGCATCAACACGATATCAACAAAAAATAAACAAGATATTATGAAAGTAAGAACACAATACGATGTCATCAAGAAATCAACCACTTATCAATAAAATACCAAAAAGATATCACCAAGAAATAAACAATTTCAACAAGATCATTATAACAATTTCAACAAGATATTAATTATGTCAACAAAAGTTCAACAAATATCAACCAATTATCGATAAGATATCAATAGTGTACCAACAAGCATCAACAAGATATGTACATCTCAATGGGATAATACAACGTTTATATCCACAAGTATATATAAAATCTTGATATGACGTAAACATCAATTTCAAAATCAAATGTATTTCACAATTAAAACGCTTCTCTTCCTTTCCTTACCAGTATTGGATGTTCCTCCCCCAGCTATGGGCACCACGTTGTCCACAACCATGTTCTGATCGGCACTCGCTGGACCAGTCTGCTTCCGTCGACCTCTAGTCTTCTTGTTATCGTGCGTCTTGACGTGTTTGGACAGATGGTCGCTACGCAGGAACCGCTTCAGACATTGTGTACACTGGTACTTCCTCTCCCCTGGTTCCCAGTAGACAAAAAAAAAGAGAAACTTTTCAACAAAAATATATTCTCATCTTAAATTGTGCCAGTTTCTTTCTATAGGATCATGAAGTTAAGAAGCTGTAAAGAAAAAAAAAGTTACAAATGTTCTCAATTCACTAAACATTTTTTAGTTTTACCAAAGATGATCTCTAAATGAATGGGCTGACAAACTCCACTATTTCAACATGCACAGGTCAAAAAGGTATGGAATTATGACACCTTAACTTTGTCAAGCCCCAAATAACTTGATCATGAGAGTAGGGAGGTTTATCTAATGATAATTGGTTTGTGATATTTGTACCTGTGTGCGTCCGGTAGTGTCGTTGGAGTTTGTCAGCCCGCTTGAAGCCCCGCCCACACAATGGCCAGTCGCAGATGTGCGGCAATTCCCCAACCACTTTACTGGGCGTGGTTTTGGCTTTGCGGCGTCTGGCTGTGAATTTCAAACCCCAAACAAAAAGAATTATTTGGGCTCAAGGAATAAAAAAGTTCTTTCCAAAAAGGTAATAATTGACAGTGATTGTACTAGCAAGATTATTTTCTGTAAAAACTTCTGGGGGAAAAAGGGTTATTAATCAGAATTGATAAAGTGGTAGCAGCAACAACAAAAGTAACACGTGTATCATTTACAGGCATTTTAAACTTCATTTTTTTTTTTAACAAAACCAAAACTTCAAATTAAAATCAAATCCGGAACACCTTACCTGTATGAGTCCTGTAGTGTCGCAGGAGTTCATCAGATCGCCAGAAACTGCTTCCACACTCCGGCCAGTCGCAGACATTTTGCTGTTGACCGGTGTGAATCCTTGAATGAGCCTTGAGCTCTGTTGACTTCGCAAACACGCGACTGCAGGCTTGGATGTGGCAAATGTGACCTCTGACCCCTAGGGTGATGCCACTCCTAAAGAGTCAATCAATCAGTATGGTGTATGACATTTAGGAACAAGACTGCAAGTGTTTTTTTAAAAGAGCTGTTTCTTCAAAGTTGTATTCGTAGAATAAAAATCTTGAAAATGTTGAGTGGTCTACCCAGTGAGCCTGGTTTTCATTATGGCAGACAGCTTTTCTTAGCTGGTCGGCAAGTTGAAGCTTTCCAACTGCCCAATCAGAAAATGTTACATATATGTAACCCTTTGCCGGGTTGCCAACAACTAACACAAATGGAAATTTGCACAGCTTTTAAAATTGCTTGAAGGCGTGTCTGGACAAAATTTACATGCCTACTATGTTTGCTAAATAGAATGCCAAAAATACCTAAAACCAAATACTTAAACAAAATAAGAAAGAAAAAATTAAACTTGAAATAAGAAAAAATCAAACTTGAAAAAAAGAAGAGTTTTTACTTTTTTCTGTCTTCTTCACAGTAAGGGCAGCAACATCGTTCCCGTCTAGGTCTCATGGACATCCCTTCATTGTTAACCTCCGCCATTGTTGTCTGAGTAGACGCTCCTCCTTGGCAATCAGCGGTCCCTTGGGCGACACCGGTCATCATCCCCTGGCTGTGGAGCTGCTGCTGCTGCTGCTGAGGTTGAGGGTTCTGCAGGTCGGCGAGCTCGTCAGCAAGGCTGGGTATGTCAACTGCAAGGTCGGGAATTTCAGGGGATTTAGGGTTTTCGTTTGGCATCTCAGAGACTGGTATAATGAAGGGACCAGTAGGCCAATGGTGCTCATTTGCAGCTGAAAGGAAAATTAAGCGATGTGGAGTCAGGGCACAATACCGACAGGGTGTAAATGTGCGCTAAGAGTTTGAGAGAAACCACAGCGGCTTATTTTGTAGAGCTGCTTACAGCACACAGGAGAAAATGTGTGCTATACAGAAACAGGTCACTATCAGAGCAATGCCATGTGAAGATGTGCACAATACTGGTGCCTTGTTAGTGACTGCTTAGCAATAATGTGCACAGTAACACAATCTACTTAGCAGCTCTGCCAAACTAGGCCCCTGTGCAGCGAGTGTTAACAAGCCTCTCATGAAAGAAAAAGCAGAAAGTATAGAAAGAAATAGTAGAGCATTGGTGGCCGAGTGGTCCGGGGTTCTATTCAAGACATGTTGTTAACCATACACAAACTTTCTCAAAGTAAGTTAACCTTTAGTTTTTTTGGGTCAACCCCACACAAGGGGGAATGATTTGCAAGGTAATAAATGATTAAAGAATGAGGTTGGCCAGTTGTTCGTCATCTTCTCTGGAATGGCAAAGGTTTTGGGTTTGAATCCCACACGAGTAGCCTGCCTGGTTGTTTCACACCCTGTTTGTTGTTACCTTTGTTTGCAGGGTCACCTGCAATCCTAGATGTGCAGGCGTGGCAGTGCCATGCTCCGTCTTTTTTGGCATCCTGTTGGGCCACACCCACACAGACTGGATGAAACCATCCTTGGCAGCTGTCACACCCTAAGTAGAACCTGAAAGAGTGTCACATAATACGGCCGATATGTACAATGCTCAATTTTGATAATTTATCAATAATTCTGACAGTGAATGTTATAATCATATTCCACATGACTAATAAAAAAATATTGGTCTAACTATTTTGCATTTCTATATGCGCAAACATAATGGAACTTTTACATGGCATCTCACATTGTGTCTATTTATTAGATCAAGTGATCAACAAAAATATTCTCTAAAGGTTAAATATCCAAAACAGTCCAGGAAATCTATCATAAAAGGAGGAAAGGTATTTACTCAAGACACATGCGATATCTACAATAGATTATTTGTATCGCCTGTGGTTGCAAATTAATTAATAATTAAAATAGATTCCATGACAGATTCCTTAACTATTTCAGTGTTTACCCTGTGCGGAAACAGTAAGCTTACCATTTCACTTGTCTACCATCTTCTTTACTAGTCCTAATCCATTCTAAATATTGATGCTTTTCTACAATCACTTTACATTCAAGCCAGCCGGACCACTTAGAGATAATTTTGACTGGTCCTCACGTGTTTTAACTAGCATTTGGCCAGAGGAAAAATGTTCTGGTAGAATGCTCCATGAGAATAACACATAAAGTAAATCAGAAGAAATTGCATACTGCCTTCGTACAATTCTACAGAGGCCCTTCTAATCTAAGAAAATATATTCCTACCCTCCGTCATCTGGTGTCTTGCAGATGCAGAAGAGTTTAGGCTTCTCATCAGGTTTGACATCAATCAACGCTTGCATGATGTATGACAAAACTCAATCTGAGAATAAAGGAGTGAGTCATTTTTCAGGTCTCAGATTTTAAACGGAAAAATTTCCGTATGGCGCCACCACTTTTTCATTCGATATGAAATAATTTAGTATCTAATTTACCTCAATGAGATATCCCTTTTTGTAAAAATGAGTGATAAAGTGGTGGCGCCATACGGAAAGTTATCCTTTTAAACAACCCTGACGTCAACCAACTTACAAACAAGTGTAGTGTTTCCTTTAAATAATCAAATAAAACTTTTTAATAAAGTAGAAATCATTTCTGGAACATGATTGTAAATTAAATTGTTATTCTTTATAATTTAATTTTTGTTAATAAAATGTTTAAGACATTCAATTCAATTCAATTCATGAATGATTCAGCAGACAGCTGACAAGGCTGGAACCCCCCCCCCCCTGACAATTACATTTTGTAATATATTAATTATTGTAAATGTAAATGTAAGATAGACCCTTCTACAAAGAGGAAGAAATCACAGGAGGTCAATGCTACTTGGAGTCGAACGCATCCGTACATTTAGTGGGACTAATTTATATCCCCCAGTTGCCCATGCCATCCATGCTACATTACTCAAAATGACAGGCGTCCGGAAACTGGGCACTATTTTCACAAGAGTACCAAATTAATGGCAGACAATGTACCACCACAGAATCCTTTATTGCAGTCATTGTTTCATTTCAACACGCAACCAAATACATACGGAGGTAAACTAGAAGCATTCAAAATCATTAAAACGATAAAAGTAAGCTAAAAGTACTCACCATTGAGAAGAAATAAGGAGACACAACCCCGTTTGGCGATCAAATATGCCAGCAAAGGCGCATTCATGAAAGGTTTAAACAACAACCACTTGGTGGCGCCCTCCGCGAGTTATGAAGGGCGGCGTCGAGGTCAGTGAACTCTGAAAGCTTGGGGCAGGTGGGGTGGGGGGGTGGGGGGGGGGGGGGTTACGGGGTTGGACGGGCCCCCTTTTTAGGGCACTGCTCATGTGTGAGTGTCTGAATTTGTTTTTACCAAATGATGCTTTGATGAAATATATTTTCAAACTGATAGTTTTTTAAGAATCTATCTGCAACTTTGAAACTAAATAAATCCCTTATTAGACAAAATTGTCCCTTTCTTTAGAACAAAACATTTTAACCCTAACAAAGTTTTCACTGATTAAGATTGTCACAAACCCACTCCCTGTGGTTCCTCGTTTTCTTTTCTTTCAAATTCTTGCAGTTTCAGAGATTTAACATACAATACATAAACACAAATTGACTAAATAAATAACGAACGACACAAAGTTTCTTCGGTTTATCTTTTGTTCATGTGTTATTTCCAATAACAGACGAGTTCAATAGAATTAATAAGTACATGTACAATTTATTTTAAGTTTTTCTAGGTTTTGTCTCGCAGTGAAGTACTATGATTCCATGCATTTGTAAAATCACTGATGTATACAAGGTGCTTTCCAAGTCGACCAGTAAACAGAAAACAATTTTACAGGCATTATTTTGTGTAACCAATTTTGCCCACCACACAGGAAAACCGCATGTAAACAGAGATCATCATACATACCGAAAAGCAAAACCTACAAATAATTGTTCAATTTGAACAACCACTATTTTATCCTTAGTGTAAGAATAATATCATTAACATATTATATACACGACAAACATAAAAAATAAATAAAAAATGTATAAACTTCAACTACAAGGCTTGCTCTAAATCAAGCCAAAGGAAACACTTTACAGGTAAACCATGTCTACCTTCTATTTGCGTCTGAAACAAAAGAAGACCATGAAAGCTATTCCATCAGATGAACTTCAGAACCTCTTTTATATAAGTTAGTTGAAAATAAAGTGGGAATCTATATTAATTTCATTTCCCTCCTTTTATCAAAATCTGAGTTTGAGTAATTTAAGATCATTTTTCTCAAGGTATATTGCCGGGCTATCACAGAATGAGCAGTTTCAATCATAGAATGCCATGAAACAATAATGAAAATGTTTCTGGAATACATTGTTGTATATTTTTGCATATTAGCTCTTGACAGAACGGAAACTGACATTATCAAATTTCAAATGCACACGTTGATTGACTTGACGTTTTTAAAAACAACTTTCATAATTTTATAAAAGCAATACCCTGTAGACGTCAGAAGGAAAAGACGAGAAGAAAAAAAGACACCATCCCTATTTGTAACATATGCCAAAACAAATTGGTTCAAAAAACTTAATTTCTTAATATGTACAACCAACATTTTGTATACAATATAAGGCAAGCTTGTTCTGAACAGAAACCCATAAATCTTGCTCAACTTGTATTAAAAAAAAGGGTCACATGTACAGTATTTACAATATTTCAGCTTTATGGATAAAAATTGGCACTGTGAGAATGTCTTATAATTGGGGAAAATATACCGAGTATGTTGAAAACAGGATAAAAATGGCAGATGAGATTTTCTTTAAGAAAGCTGCCACTACCCCATGAGTGTATGACTGATAAAGGCTGCATCCAATTAGAATTGACTTCCCTTGGACCACAGCTACGGCCATTAACATCTGCAGTTAACTTTAAACTGGCTATGAACCAAAGTCGTCAATTTGGATACGCCCTAATACTGCTGACTTGAAGACATTTTTTTGATGTTGTCTACATCAGGGGACCATTCTATAAACCTTTTTGAGAAATGGTGGCCATTATAGGTAGGAGTGGACTGTTTGGTTTGGGTATGTATGTACTTACAGACCATTTTAACCAAATCTAATAGTGTCATAGTGCAGTGTCCACCATATCTAAAAATGGCTATAGAGCTGCAATAAGACTGATTTTTCTCAAAACAAAATTGATGAAAATGTTTCTCCATATCACTGTTGTCTTAGCCTTGGTGTACCTCAAATTGTTTTGAGAGTACATACATCAAGCATTGCTATTGTGAATGTTTTACTTTTTAAGTGCCAAGTTAAAATAATATAAAATAATAAATATCACTACCTAAATGCACATAGAAAAATCCATGTGGATTTAAAAAAACAAATCTAAGGCAGTTCATACTGTTGGTAAATTGTGTGTCTTACATTTAAAGACAGTCTTAAAAAAATTAAGTACATTATTATCTTTTGGTTGTTGAAGCTCATTTCAACTGAAACAAAAATCTGCATTCTCGCTTAATTACAAGCTTGATTGCAGGCACAGTTGTTTCTCAAGATTGTTTGTGCTATTGTGAATTTATATCTTATTATAGTTGACTTTACTGTTTGGAGAGAAACAAACATTGATAATTGAAATGCTTTCACAAATAATGTCAACTTATTTTTGGTTCGACATCCTGAAATCATTGTGAAAGTTTCACAATGATTTCAGGATGTCAAACCAAAAATAAGTTAACATTATTTTACAGTAAATGTTAAATTCATGAGATCAGTGCATTAAATAATACTTCATGGAGGCAATTGCCTCCTTGTTCCAATAGAAATTTACAATTTTGACATAGAGTTGTCCTTGACCAAGAAGAAAATGCCGTGGTGCCCTTGACCATCAACAAATGAAGAATCAGGCCTGAAATCAGTTGTACTGTATGTTTCACTTAATATTGTTATTTGTCATGATTTGTTAATGTTTATACACTGGAAAATAATGTGGTGTTTCAACAAGTTAGGGCCTTGTCACACAAGGAACTTTTTGCCGGCAACCAACTGCAAGGCATAATATATGATCACTTTTGTAACACATGAGTCTTTTTTTTCAAGCAATGTGGATCTTCTGATCCCTAAGAAACATATGGGAACATTCAAATGTGAATGCCTTTTCTTCTTGGAGATTGCCTGGAACTGGTTGCCTGTAAATTGCCCCATGTGACATGGCCCTAATATTCAAAACTAAGCCCAACTCCAAAAAGAGTGAATTGAAAAAAGGGTCACCGATTAAAATGCCTGCTAGCTGGCTTCCATTCTGTCCAGAGCCTGTGAACCCATCCGTATGACCACAGCATTGGTCAAGGCCTCTTGGTCCGGAGTGACCATCACTTCACTTCCATCCACTTCCAGTGTCACTGTACCGTCACTAAACTCATCATCCCTTGGGTTGGCTTTCTTATTAGAGTGAGTCTTGATGTGTTTGGAGAGGTGGTCACTTCTCATGAAGCGCTTTGAGCAAGCCGGACAGGAAAACCTCTTCTCTCCTGGGAAATTCAATATAATTGTTGAGAATGTATTAGTTATCCTGAAGATGACTACAGGCCTGATACTTCACAGAGGCAACAAAGGCGATTGCCTCTGTGCCCCCTGGCCATTGCCTTGGTGCCCTTAAAATGCTCCGACAGTAGAAATTTGCAACCTTCTCATATGGGTGCCCTAAACTAAGCATACAGGCCTGTGACTAGATTACACCAGTCAAAATCCTACATTGTTAACTGTTAAATGCTTGAACTTTTATATTTGCATCAATTTTACACTTAAGCATGGGGCATGGTGTACCCTTACTGTGTTTTCAAATGTGGGCTTTGGAATCTCAGAAACGCTTTCAGAGAATTTTAGGGGAGGGGGGGAGGGGGTACCTCCGTACAAGAGGCAAATAGTGTGTTAAAATAGTGGAACATTGAGGGAAGGGGGGTTCCCACAAACCCATATTGGTCATAATATACAGTGTCGTACATTGTGATACCTTTAATACTAATAAATAATAATAATAATAATAATAAGACTTGTAATGCGCACATATCCACCCTGCTGTGTGATCAAGGTGCAAATTATTTGATTATTGGATTATTTGGGTTATTTACATCAAAAATTAAGAAATGTCACTAATACCCTACCTGTATGGGTCCGCCGATGTCGCTGTAGCTCATCTGACCTTGTAAATCTCTTACCACAGAACAACCAGTTACAGACAAATGGCCGCTCCCCTGTGTGCCATCGTAAATGAGCTCGAAGGTGGGATGTTTTGCCGTACACTTTGCCACAATCTGGCATGTGGCAAATGTGTTGTTTTTTGCGACCCTCTGCATTCAGATTCCTATTTTGGTGAGCAAAAAAAGTCTTTCAGAAACGAAAATTGCATGCAGGTCAGTATCCTAGTTCATGGCTTTAATTACTGCGGAGTTCTGTACCTTCGGTGGGCTGTTAAGCATGTAGATTTTTGAGCCATTACCACAGAATTCTGAAATCAGAAGAGCCATGAAATTTGGTCCAGATCTAAAGCATCATTTTCACTAAAACTTATGAAGGATGAAGTAAGTGTCTGACTAAAAAGATTTATTGTCAAACCTGAATTTGTACATTTAAATTTCAAGTTGTATTTATACTAAAGGAAGACAAGAAGGTTGTTGGTCTGGAATTTACATAAAGGCTACTGCGGCAATGACCTCTGTTGTCCTGGTGTTGGCCTTGGTGCCACTTTAAAAGTTTTTCAATTACAAAATAAAAAGTCTAGTCTACGTGAAATGTTTTGTTTTGGCACCAAGGCAACGACCAGGGGCAACAGGGGCCATGCATGGCCTACGTGTAATTCCAAGCCTGTAGTATCGACAGACTCTTTTTATACTCTAATTAAACCTACCTTCCTTCACTGTCCTTGCAGTTGGGACATGTACATGCCACTCTCCTGAGCCGCTTAGGCACCTGGTTCTGTTGTCCCTGGTTCTCTTCCTCATCTGACCCTACAAACTGATTGTCCAGACTAATGGATGTATTAGTCTGCACCTGATTAATAACCTGTGTTTGCCCTTGCCACTTCTTATCCTGAAGAGTACCAGGCTGCTGCTGTGCAACTAAAAGAGACACGAGACATAAAGAATAGTAACAAATGAGTATTCTGTTAGAAAACATATTTCCTCTGAAAAATGTCTGGAAGTGAAATGACAATCTTGTTTTTTACATTTTATTTTACAAGATTGGAGAATTTAAATAATTCCAAATGCTATACTCTTATTGTCTTCCATTTCTCTTGATGTTGCTGTCCACATGTAAAAGTATTATAAAGTAATGCCTCGGTACAATGTCAATAATGCATATGAGGTTAAGTAACACACACCTTTAGGGAGTACAAAGGTCAACAGTCTGAGGCAAAGGTTAAAGGAATGTCTTATTGGTATGAAAGGATGATTGATGGCCACCAAATCTAACTTCTTGACCTGAAATACCTCTTATTTTGATTTTGTTTGGTTTGGGGGAGACCTTATCAAAGTAGATACCAGACAACTTAAAAAGAGAGTTTATACAAGAGCCTGAGTGAAGTTATAACTGAGTGCTCACCCAAAAATATATTCTGCATCAAAATAAGTTTGTTCTGTATTTTCGTTACTCGCTGCATGTTATATCTAAATAAAGATGATGCAAAGCCTTTTCTTGGGAATGTGGAAATCTTGGGAAGACCATTCCAATTTTTGTTTTATTTTTAACACAATAAGTGAGCCTTCATTAAATTGTATTGGCCAAATTTTAACAAAATAAGTTGGACAGGAGAAAAGTGGAGACAAGCAAATTAGTCAGAAGGAGTGAATGGAAGTGAGCGACTCAATAAGGGTTGATTGAACGCCCATTTGACAGCTGGCCACACCCACAAGCTGCTAATCAACTACCAACTAATAAGAAGCCACAACATCCAAAAGGTATTGCAGATCTTTACTGTCAGTGTCTAGCAGTTCAATACCATCCACTGCAGTTGTGGATGATAAATTATGCCAAACATGCGCTTTTAATAGTGAAGTTTGCAGTAGCAGAATGAAAAAGTCTTTAGAAACACCAGTTCTTTTTAGAACCAACACTACTTAAAAGAGATTTACACATGGTGCTACTGAAAACCTCAAAGTTTAAACATCCTACTTAAGAGCAGGTAGAGTAAAGTAACAACCTGGACATTGAAACATCGCCGATGAATCAAATAGCTTTTTCAAACCTACCTGTGACTGTAGTGGATCTTGTGTTGTTTCCTGCTCCCGCTTTACTTATCTGCTGTAGCTGCACTCCCATAGAAACCAAATTCCCCGTTGATAAACTGAAATTTGGTAAGGCTGTGACAGTTTGTGTTCCAGCAACGGAACCAGTATTCCCCATCCCTGCCGTAGATGTTAAAGTTTGTTGAGGCTGGGACGTTGTACCAGCCATGCTGATCCCCTGTATCTGTAACCCTTGAAGGTTGATGGTGTTATTAGGAGAACGGAGGGTCGTAAAGATAGAGCCAGGCAAGATGGTCGCCGTCTGTTGCTGGCCGGGCAATTGGATTGTTTGAACTGCATTTAGGTTCTGTGGTTGTAAGATGAAGTTCTGGAAACCCTGTTGACCAGTGACTGTCTGGGCAGGGATTGTAATGGTCTGTTGCCCTGAGGTAGAGGCATTAATGACCGGCAGTGGTTGTCCTTGTTGGATTGCATATGCCTGCTGAACAGGCTGTACAGTGAAGCTTTGCTGCTGTTGCTGAGGCTGCTGCTGTTGTTGCTGTTGTGGGCGAGCCTGGATGTTTATCTGTTGTGGTTGCTGTTGTTGAATAGTTACTGTGGTTCCCGAGTTCTGTTGAGGCTGCTGAATCTACCACAATAAAAATGACGAGTGAGAAATATTATTAGGTACAGTAACTGCTTTGAAAGTCAAAACAAAAGTACAAGTGGTTTTAAATTTAATATAAACAAAAATTGTCAATGGTTAAAAAAGAAGGAAAACATGCTCAAAACTATAATTTCATGGCTTATGGCTGAAATGTGCTACGACACAAATCACTGAACCACTTCCCTTATGATATGGACAAATTCTTTCAAAATAATATTTGCTACGATTGAAGGATTTTTACTTGACTTTTAACAACAGTAGAAACAAGATAAATTTGCTGTACCTTTTTATACAGCGAAGTCCTTTTTCTAATTTAACAGGCTAAATTGTTTTAATTTAGAAGACTTCAAAGCTGTACCATAGAGATACCTTTTCTTTCATGATATACAAAAATTCAACTGTACCTGAACTTGCTGAGGAGCCATGCTGATGCCGACTGGTATCGAATTGGCTTGCTGCGGTTGAAGCACAATTTGCTGTTGCTGCTGCTGATGGGGAACTACTTGCAACTGCTGCGGCTCTGCTGCAACTATCTGCTGCTGCTGCTGTTGAAACTGCTGAGGTTGGATCTGCACTACATTGGTGAAATCTTGCTGCATTGGAGCTGCTGCAACTATGCTGTAAACCTGCTGTTGCTGGTCGTTCATATTACCCCCTGAGCTAGCCACCGGAGCCAGTTGGAATGTGAGGGGCTGACTGGCCACCCTCGGTGGTGTAGCAATATTTTGCATGATATTGCTGTTTTGCGTCTGTATAATTTGCCCATTTTGCAATGCTAGGCCTGTGAAGTTGTTTGATGCAGCAGTTGGTCGGATGATGGTTGGCGATTGGTTGATAGCATTCGCTAGCTGAGTTGCGATAATGTTACCATCTGCATCTAGCTGAAGCTGTGGAATAATGTTGTACTGAACTGTATTGCCTGATGCACCACCCGAGTTGGCTGCATTTGTAGGTGCAGCTGTCAAAAGCTGGGATGGCTGTATAATTTGGTGGTGCTGCTGCAACTGTGGGTTCCAATTCAGTATATTGGTTCCATTATTCGTACCTGATTGTTTACTGGTGTTGTTTGTCTCGATGAGCTGCTGCTGTTGTTGCTGTAACTGAGGAGTGGCAGCGGCAATCTGAACGGGAAAAGCAGAGATGGTCTGGAATTGTGTCTGTTGTTGTTGTTGTTGTGCAGATACATGAGGAATGGCGGTTAAAACGCCGTTGGCGCCCACAAACCCTATCTGTGTATCTGCCGCTTGGAAGCCCTGATTCTGCCCAACAAACCGGACGGCTGTGGTCGTTGCAGTATTCACGGCTTCCTCAGGCGGTGATCCAATCTTACTACAAGTTGCTGCAAGCAACGCCAGAGGTGATGGCTGCTGTTGGCCACTATTGTCTCCCTGCAAAGAGGTGACGAGAGCAACATTTCTGTTTTTGTGTTGTTCAATAAATCTACGGGATGGATCAAGGGGCGGGCTTTACGTGTGGGTGTGAATAAAGCGTTGCGGAAGTTATGAACGAAGTCAACTAGGCCAAACCTACGACTCAAACATATCTAGTCAAAATGACAGAAAAATTGGTTCAATGTGTTATATTTTCTTACCTGTGTGGCAGTAGAGGGTTGAATATACTCCGACTGTCCTCTTGTAACAGCCGCTGTCGACATTTTGCCCAATTTATCGTTCTTTCGATGGACAATTTGTTTTAAAATAGCGACTTCCCAGACAAGACATGAATAAAAATTGCATCGCTGTACATGGGCTGTACATGGGACCACGCCAGTTGGGCATGCAGGTTGACTGTTTACACTCATTAAGGAAAATATTAATACGCGCTGTTATTTTAGCTTATTTCATGCAATTTATTCCACTAGTTGTAACTTTTATCATTTATTTTGTGGGGCTACATACGACTTAGTCAATAAAATAAGTTATTTTTGACGCACTTTATGATTACCTCAAAAAATATCTCGTATTTAAAACTACTTTTGACGCGTACTGTCAAACATGGCGGAGTAGCGCTGTAAATAGTGCGCTTGGCAAGGCAAGTGATTGACGGCTAGTGACCGGGGCGGCCCAACATCCAGACTTCAAAGGCATTTGCCGAAACCGTTTTGGATCTACCGAGCACTGAACCAATAAGTTTTACCTCTTAATTTGTCTATATCAGTCTTAAAATACATAGGACAATATCGTTACAATACACTTGCTCGAATAAACCCTATTTATAGAATGATAATGACAGCTAACTGGTGTAAATTGGCATAATTTATAAGGGTGTTTTATGTGCAAAATGTCAGAGGTCATTTAGGGCGTGTAGAAACGGTGACATTGCTTTATGAATTACTTTGTCAACACCGAGGCGTCCCGACGGCTGGGCGGCATAAAATATAATTATTTCATTTGAATGTAGAAAAACTCGTCTTTTGTAGAAACTAAAATGATCACTTTCATTGTCCGTTATGCACGATTAAATGTTTTGAAAAATTCATGTTTTCAATTAAGTTTTTCACCATTAGGGGAAGGAAGGACATGATGAATTTCCTGTCAGAAAATCCAAACAAATTTAGTCAGAGAAAAATATATATAGGCCACGAAAACCCACATTGAAAGCTAACCATGGTACATGTATATGTATATTTAGTTGAGTTAGAATGAATGCTTCCATTGTACATTTTACATAGTTAAATGCATATCTTAAATTCTAAGGGAGCCACACAAGTTGTTGACTTTTATTTATGAATTAAAATGAAAACTATAGGCGATGACCAATGTCGTTAACACTTAATTTATTCACAGGAAATTCGTTCCAATTACTTTCAATTCTTAACCAACCGAACACACCATATCAACAAGTGGTAGGCCTGCTGTCGTGTAGTCAACGTGAACCCAATATACATCTCCGGTCCAGAGGAGAACTAAGAATTGTTGGCAATTAAAATTTGTTGCCAGGTAATTTGCACTAGTGTACCCAAGGGTGCACTATGGGGGTCGCTTTTCTCTTTGACGATGCCGCCCACTATGTCTTTGATGTACCGCCTCACTGCCTGGTCACGAGCAGGGTGT
Source organism: Asterias amurensis (assembly GCF_032118995.1). NCBI lineage: Eukaryota > Metazoa > Echinodermata > Asteroidea > Forcipulatida > Asteriidae > Asterias > Asterias amurensis. The sequence goes on along the minus strand of NC_092654.1, from coordinate 1,075,662 downwards.
CCACTAGCGCCAACCAACAGGGGCTGATGGTTTTACATAAAGATCATCTGTCCAGCCCGTGACCATCGTTTAAAATGGTTTAAATGTCAGCATGGGTAAAAAGGACAAGCTGTTTTTGCTCACAAAGCACGGGAATTCAACATATAGGCTGGCTGTTTTTAAACCGTTATGTTAAAAACAATCATACTTTCACACTTGTCACCCAGCTGAGTGAGATTCGTGAAGTATCGCGCCGCGTGTCCCATATATGAACACAATAAAGACAACCCGACCTAACGACGTTCCGCCCATTAGGGTGTACACAAGGGACATTAAGGCGGTCGTGTGGGCGGACACTATAAAGGGGGTTTAGCGGATCCGACGCACCGGCGGCCTACTGAACCATGAACTTCTGCAACGAGCACCTAGTGCTGAGTGACCGTCCGTGAAGAAATGTTACGTCTCGGGTTTTTTCGTTGTAATGGCAAACTATTCAAGATAAAAAGAGGTCTTTGTAGATTGAATGAGGAAAATTATAGCTGAAGAGATTGTGAAATTTCATACCTAATTTGCTTACATATAAAAAATGAAACAAAAAACCCCAAACGTCACTAACATCAAGCGAAAGAACAAAACAAACACGAGCAGAAAATTAATACAATTGTTTATCTTGTGGGAAAAAAAACGTTGTCAAAACCTTTCAAACAAAAGGCCAATCAGCACTTTAAAAACAAATGGGCCCGATGACGTTTCGACTCTAGCCGGGACTTTCTCGATGGCCGATTTTATTTTAGTACACATAGCATTTTCTTGCCCCTGGATGCACAGCAAGTTTCATACAACTTTTACAGTTTTCACACATTTTATTTAACTTCTGTTCTGTCAGCAGAAATGATCGAGGAATCAAAAGTGAAACTCTGAAGTTACGTAATACCACTACACATCACCATTTGTATTGTGGTATCTTATTTTGCTTTACAAGTAAATTATCTATTTGAAGCTCGGCCCAGCAGGGGTCCGTATTGTTCGGCTCGAGGGCAACTTGAGAACCGACTTGGTCAGGAGGCATCTTCAAGATGGACGAGTCAGATCTCGAGGTCTAGACTTATTGCCGCTGAACCCTATAGGGTGGGCGGGTATATGGCTTCGTGTTACGTAATGACCCAACCGCACCCGCCCCCAAGGTTTAATTATTTAAGAAAAGTAGTGCCCTTCAAGAATAACAAACGCCCACTTCTTGCATACAGTGTTTACTGAAAGCACCGAGGACTGGTTGACGTAACGGCAAATTCTTTCACTTTCGGTCCAGTGGTAATCCCTTGGACACATTTTTCAATTGGTATTTTGATTTAAAAAGATGACAATTTCAATAAAGACGACCGATTTACATCAAATATTTAATAAAAACAAACCAACTAAATTTGAGAAAATGTTAACCAGGTGCGCTTTTTCAGAGTAAAACAACCGACCCCCAAAGCACACAAAAACATTACAATAAATATACACAATCCTATTTGTCATTTCATTCATTTATTCGCCCCAAGAAAAATAAATCTCTTGTCTGACATAGCCAACTAAATACCAAAGGTCAGAATTTATTATTGTTTTTACGAGAGCTGACCTACAAACAGAAACCATTTTGAAATCACATCTTGATTGTTTTCATTTTCTTAAACACTGAATTGTTTTTCTGAATTCGCAAAGTGGATTCTGGGAAAGCATTGAAAAGAAATTTCAACCAATGGGAACATAACACAAAAGGGAACACCCTCATGGAAACTTTCAAATGGATTTTCTCCAAAAGGAAATTCGCATAAGTTGAAAACAATGAGTTCTAAAACAATTTGAAATTGCACATCTCTAACTGATATTATGGCATTTTGTAAGATAAAAAACAATGACAGGTCAGAGGTTCTTCACAAGATAAAAAGGTGATAATTTTGAAAAACTCTGAAATAACGTGTAAGTTCAATTAACCAGACAATACCCCAAACCCTCATAATTGTTCATAATTTTCATTGCATGTGATGCTCTGTATAACTCGAACTCAACCACTAATTATAACCACAAAGTTGGAGCGTGTTTTAACAAGTCCAAACAGACACGTTTCCGAAAACTTCCGGGAGCTACCCGAATAGAAACAACCAAACAGTTCCTTAAGTAGGTACATCCTTGAAAATTAATTATCTCTTTACTCCTTTACACATCTATGAGGAAATATTGTATTGGAAAGCTTCAACAATATTGTAGACTTGTTATACCGTCCTCTATTGTTTATAATTGATTAGTGAATTTGTATTCCATCTAAGATGGCTGATCAGTGAGAATAAACAAATCCTGAAACAGATAAATCAGTCCTTCCAGACTCCCAGTGGTTAAGTACTAAACACCACATTTTTGCTTGCTTGGCCACACCGCAAATATCATGTTTTTAAGCAAATAATGGCACATGATTCAGCTCAGAGAAAATCCTAATGTGTTTAAAGATATATTTCATTGAAGATGCTGAAAATGAAAAGAAAATATTTGTACGAGTAATGTTTTTCTTTCTTAAGAAACAGTCAAAGTTCTTGATAATCGACACAACAAATTCATTAAAGATACAAAAAAACAGTACTTTCTGCAGATTAAAAAAACTACTGAATCTTGTCGGCTTCTTCAGACATCTTGTTGCGATGGTGATTTCTTAATATTTATTTTCTTTATGGCTTCTCTACTTCTTCTTATCGCTCAATCCTGCTCCAGCATTGAATTTAAAATGAATAATATCACCGTCCTCCACGACGTAATTCCTTCCCTGTTGTCGATACTTCCCAGCAGCCTAAAAAAAGTAATTAAAATAATAACGACAGTTCAATAACACATTGGGTAATAGTCAACAGTTTGAATTGTTGATCATAAAAGCAATGTTACTATTTTCCATCCACTCATTTTGTTGACCGAGAGATGTAAAGACGAGGTACAGAGATAAAGGATCTTTTATTGTCAACCCTAACAAAAGTTTTGACAAATATTAATTTACAATGACACATAAAAAACATTCATTTAAAGCATTCAAGTTCAATCCTTTTTCAAAAATGGTGATAAGCAAGAATGAAAGACACTCACTTTGACATCATTTTCAGTGCCTAGCTCTTTGAAGTCATTAAACTTCATGACGTCAGCCATGATAAAACCTTTCTCAAAATCGGTGTGGATTTTTCCAGCAGCTTGAGGGGCCTTAGTGTCTCTCTGTAAAGAACAAATAAACTTTCATTGCCTCGGTTACTGAGAGTTGTAAGCTATGCTAGGCCCAACAACAATTAAACCAGTGCTGGTAATAATAATAATAATAAAATGGCTACAAATTTACACTTAGCAATTAAGATAAACAGATAAAGATTGCTTAAGAAAATAACAAACGTCCAATAACAATGATTTCAAATTAAATCATCCTCTGACGAAACACGTTACAACCCTGGCTTTTGATTAATAAATGTATACTTGTAGATCAATGACAACAAACCAAAACAAATATTTTCTAATCTAATCAAATCTCTGACCTGTATTGTCCATGCCCTGACTTCATCATGCCCTGCAGTAAAGAAGTACATCAGCTGTAGTGCTTTATAGCCTGTTGTTATGATCTTGTTCAGAGCACTGCGATAAATAAAATGATCAGGAGTTCTAATTACATTGTACATGGTTTCCTTACTCTGCTCGATAAAAGTTTGACTCATAATAAAGTATAGATTTTGCACTGAGTATTTTTGAAATTACTGTCTTGAAATACATCTATAAGATCACAGTTAGTCGACTACAAAATACACATACACATTTAAAAACAAATATTATTCTGAGGGTGATTTTATCAAAGATATATTAACCAAACAAACAACCAGTCAAAAATACTCCAAGAAGGACACACAGATATACTGACCTTGTGACCTTGGACTCTTCGAAGAAAGCTTTCTTCTCAGCTTCATCCATGTCAAAGACTTTGTTCTCAAAGGCGGCGCTAAACGGAATGATTGTCGCACCTGGGTCATTCACATCAACCCATTCTTTAATCTTTAATAACCTGAGAGGAAAAAACAGTGGGATAAGGCGGGGTTAAGATTTCACTATCACGAAGCAACTTTGTCTGTATCTGTGAGCGAGTGGACCTAGGAACTCACACCATGGGGATTGGTTGGGATTTCTACACCACTGAATGTGCTTGGGATCTTGCTATCGCTGGGTAGGATTATAGGTCTCATTAAACAGTTATTGCAAATGGGAATTCAGTACCCCAACACAGCGGAATTATGAGCTCAATAAGTAAGGTTGGGACCTCATTATCACTCGAGTTGGGTAATGATCAAGTATCCATGAGATTAAAATATATTAATATCACTGAAGATATTCTGATCTCACTCACTATCAGCCAGTTGGATTGGGATCTCACTATTGCAGAGTCAGATTGGGATTTCATTGTCACTTTTGGTTTGAGATTAATTAGAATCCAAGTGTCGCAGGTTCATGGCGAGTCATTTGATGATTTCTATTCTCATCTTACCATTTATTCTTCTTTCTTATGTAGTCCCTCTCTGATAGATTGACCAGATAGATCATTGGTTTAGCAGTGAACAGCATGTGCTTGTTGAGTACCTCAATCTGTTCAAGGAAATGGACAACATTGTTAAAGTGTCAAAGACCACTATCCATACCTAAGATTCAAGAAGTTATAAACCTCTGAAAAATGAAGCGCACTTCACTTGGTCATTGGAGTCATGAGAAAGTTGTAAGAAAAAAATCTGGCATACCCCGGAGAATGGCCACCCTTGCTCTAGAGAGCAATAAAACCCTGGGGTATTCTTGAAACGTGCAAAAGGAACACCTTAGAATAGGGACATAGGTGGGGAGCGTGTAAAAGTGCAACAAGGTGACTGTGGGGTCAAAAACTCATGTTGCCTCCCAGGGGCAGTATTCCAGGGATAAAGTGTGAGAAGGGCTACATTGGTCAGGTATTATTGTTATCAGTAGAGTGTTCTCACCTCAATTCCGTTCCATTCCTTGTGTCTTATTGGCCTCTTGTCCTCGATCACATGTTTCTGAATCTTGAACAATGCATCCTAATAAAAAATAAAATATTACAATAACATAATAAAGTAGATGATAATGATATTTAATTTTTGGGGTTGAACAAAGAATTGACTAGAGTGGGCATCGACCTCCGGATTAACGCGCCAGCGCTCTACCAACTGAGCTATCTAGCCCTATGTTGGCGGTGTCCCCATTTTGTCAATGTCTTTTAGTATTTTTTATTTCACTTGCACAGCAAGCACTATAGACTTGGTGCTTTCTCAACCCTGCAGAAAATCTAATTTCTGCAAAGGTGTAAAACTCAAAATACAATTTTGTATACCAGATACTTAATCAAGGAATTAAAGATAGATATTTTATTTAACCCTCCTACTGTGTTACCATTCGATATCATCCATTGAAATAATGATAGCTAAACTATGCCAGCCTACATTCAATGAAAGATAGACAGTACAATGTTTCACCTCACTTAAAACACTATTATTGCACATCAGGTTGACTCAGTGGTTTCTTTCCCTGTCTTTTAACCTGTGTGGACCCCGGTTCGAATCCCCCCTCAGACTGGAGCCTTGCATGTGGATTGGGTTTAGGTCCCTACCTGATTTGGTGGGGTTTCCTTCCACATCTAAAACTGAACATTTCTTCTTGTTTCTTAGTCATCATGTTATTGGTGCCAATGCTGTTGGATGTGAAATCATCAAATAAAATAAAAAATTAAAATAATGATGACTTACGAATTCTGGTTTGAGTTTCTTGTCAACCCCTCGTGCAGTCTTCTTCTCCATGTCTTTGACCCTCTGCTCAAGAATACTCTCATCTTTAAGACGGAGCTCCTCAAAGATGATTGCAAGATCCCTCACTGGATCCACATCCCCTTCCACATGGGTAACATCATCATCTTCAAACGCCCCTAGAGAGAGAGAGAGAGAGAGAGAGGCAATCAAAGAAAGAGCAACAACATATCAACAAAAGATGTAAACATTGTCCCTTACTGGATACAGTTTTACAGCACCAAGTTTTCAACACACCTGAGCCAATTTCATAAAGCCTGTAAGCAAGCAAAGAAAAGTCCTGCTTAGCAGAAACTGGTTACCAGCCAAAATTCCATTAAGTTTGCATTGTTGCAACTGGTGTCCCACCTAGTTTTTGGCTTAGCAAAGAAATTTGCTGAGCAGCCTTTCTGCTTGACAGCTTTATGAAATTGGGCCCAGGTAATAACATCAATTCAGAAGACCATGTCCAAAAAGTAAGAAACAGCTCTCAACTTACTTGAGAGATGAAAGAGTGCATCACAGGCACTGACATGGGATAAGAAGGCGTTACCAAGACCCTGGCCCTCATGGGCGCCCTTGACCAAGCCAGCAATGTCAGTCACATGGAGGAACGCTGGTACTTTGCTGTAAGGATTAAACAAAACACATATTTGAAAGCTTTTCTGGCTCATATGTTTTCGTAAATACCTGTGACAGTATATCCATTCACATTGGTTATTAAGAGGAGGCAATATTTAGAAGTTAAAAACCTTGCAAGGTATTCCCGCGGTCAGGAGTTTAAGACCTCGTCACCACTCTTTTATGGGATATGGTAATTACTGAAGTCTTACCTTAAAGGCTTGTGGAACTCACAAAGAAAGTCAAACCTCTCATCTGGTACTGGTACCCTATGTACCTAAAACAAAACAAACATACATTTTTGATAAAACCTTCAGTCCATCACATAATACCCAACTGAGCAATAAGTCATAAAAACTTGCTAAGCACATAAATATATTGCTTAGCAGGAATAGGTTCAACCCGGCCAAAACACCATACAGTTTACGTTGCCGAAACTGGTACTTGACTCAATTCTTGCTTAACAATGAAACTTACTAAGCAAAATTATCTGATTAAAAGCTTTATGAAATTGGGCCTTAGAGGTTTCATTCACAACAAAGCAATAATGGAGCAACGAAAAGTGGCAAACAAAAGCACCCTCTTGTGTTCAATGTATATTGGATTACATCCTGCAATAAAATCCCACAGACAATTAGTGGTTTTTGTAAAGCTCAAATTATTAAGTAGGATGAGAATATGTGTATACTTATTTTCATTAGGTTCTGCTCACAAAGATTCCAGGAAACAGCAACAGTACATGAAAGAGAATAAAATAATGTCAGTCAATAAAATTATATTATCAGTCATCACAACTTGTCTCAACAAAACAACTCTTCACACTTGATTTAATATTACACCATTGACATTACATTTAGGACCAAGATTGGGTTGTTTTTCAAAATGACGCAGCAAAGAAACAAAGTCACCAAAGCAATTATGAACAGATATTTCACAGGGTTCTCTCAAAATATGAAAAGGAACCCTGACCAACACATAAAAAATATTAAAAAAAGAGTTTTACCAAAATGTGATTTATTTATTTTACAAACTTCTACTAGGCCTGCTAATAATAATTATTTGAAACATGCACAATCCACCCTACTGTATGCAATTGTGTGTATTTGTAAGGGATAATATTCTTATTTCTTACCGATGGTACAAAATGGGAAGTTTTCTGCTGCAGCTTGACTTTTAGTTAGAACATTGAAAAATGTTGATTTTCTGTAAGAAAAAAATTATATAAAAAAGAAAATGTAACAACAAATAAAGAAGCAAATTTGTTTGCCCTCCTTTGAACAATTGGAGTATAGAGAAAAGATCCATGTTTGTTTTTATACGGTAGTGTCCTGCTCAGTTGGGGGGGGGTAAGTTTCTTAAAAGGCCAGAAATGGTTTCACGCATTTGAAGAAAATAAAAAAATTGCTTGTAAAACAATCCAAGACAAATTGACATTGTATGTAGATACTTCACTGCTTGTCTGAAACTTTTTCCAGTAAGCCAAAGTTGTGAACAGTACAGTCAAAAACAACAATTTTGTTTGAAACCAGCATTTTTCTTACCCAACATTTGGCAATCCTAGAATACCACACTTCAGAGATGTCCCAACTCGACCAATAAGAGGAGGGAGCTTGACTTCTTGCTTCTTCTTTGGAGGCATTTTTCACTCTCGAGCTGCAGACAAAGAAAAACAAATACTGTGGGAATTTAAAGTCATACACAGAATATAGGGGGGGGGGGGGTCTATAAAGAGTATAGGGGGGGGGGTCTATAAAGAGTATAGGGGGGGGGGGTCTATAAACCTTCAAAATCAAAGTGCTGGACACTTTTGGTTAACCCCGGCTACCTGGGTCTACTTCAAAACTAGACCCAGCAAGAACTGGGGCTCTGTACTCTATTTAAGAATGTTGATGCAAGTTAAAGTTCAGAATCAGATACTTAAAAGAATTGTACATAGCCCCAGTTACTGGGTCTACTTCAAAACTTAACTTGGAGGGCATGAATATTTTTGTACAGATAAATGCTACGTTGGTATATTACTGTATAATATACTATATAGTATAACCATGGATGTAGAAATAACCCTCCGTCCTTCGGATGTTCCTCCATCCTTGCTTCCATCTTCCCTTTTGACTGTTGCCGTCGAGAGGATGGAGGGTTTGGTTAGCGCAACTTTCTGCCTGAACTGTTCCTTATCAATAATCATGCTTATAATAACGCATGTTAATTAATTAAGTTGAATGATTCATGATTTGTACAGAAAACAGCACTCTGTGTCCGAGCTCCATATATAATTTATAAATAATAATGTTATTGTTATGTTACTTGTTGTTAGTTCATAGTTACAAGCAGCCAACAGAACATATTGAGAAATCTCCTTAAAATAAATAGCAAAAATGAGACAAACCTATGAAATTTCTAACAAAATTAGCAATAAAATTATATAGTGTCCCTGTGCATTATACTTATACTATAGACAGCAACGAACCATGGAGCAATAAGTTAGAGTTATTAATATTATGAACTGCACCGACTGAGCATGCTGAGTAACTAAGTGAGGAATGTATGAAATCCGTCAAGCTTGTGCTGCTGTTCAACTTCAATGGAGGTAGAAATAGGGGAAGCAGAAATAGATTACATTGTCATTGCATTTAATAGTGTAGAATGGCGTTGACAATTCAGCAAGGAAATTATTCAAACATAAATCTTACCTGCAAGAGGCAGAAACTGACTCAAGTTTACAGATACAAGGGCGTGCCAGACACTGAACAAGCAAGTTTGTCAGATAGCCTCCTGTGATTACTTCTTGCACAGGAATTGCAGCATGGAGGAACAAGCGATATTGCAACGTGTGGTGCCAATGCAATAACATTAGGTCTGGCTGCCGACTCTCCACTTTTGGAACAATTTGGTTTATGATCAAGGGTCCGGGTCCCAGACCAATTTAGCATGCCCTAAAATGTCGGATGGAAGTGGATGGGGCGGGAATTAGGCAGGAATGGGGGGGGGGGGTAAAATAGATTCTGGTAAAGGGCATTTCTCCATCTTTGAAGTTGCAAAAAAAAATACCCCTGCATCACACAGGTCTGAAGCAGATTGATCTTTACAATAAGATTATCCGGTTACGGTTAGAAGATACACAAATTCAATGACCAGAAAAAGGTAAAAAAAGTAAAGACAAAACATTTTCATTTTTTTTAAAGGTATTTATTATTTCAATTGAATAAATGAATAAAAGCATTAAGATGTTAAACAAAATAAATGACTTTGAAAGCAAGACAAAAGTCCTGGTGTCAAAACAGCATAAAATTGCCCTTTTCTTTACTCTGTAGTTGTTTCTTGGGAAAATTAAACTTATTAAAGTATCAGAGAGTCTTAAAGTTCATGATTTGATTGCCACTTGTTGGAAGAACAGACGAATTTGTTGGAGACCATTGCAGTATTCTTCAAAAGAAAACTTGCAAAGCAACAAAATATGTAACATTATGAAATATGGTTTGTCAGCACCAAAGCACACTTTTATAGAGAAACATTTTCAAGTAAACTTAAGAGTATAGCCATGGTATTCCTGATCGTGTAGTTTCAAAGATTTCTCATAAAATTAAACCCTTAACAATTTCAAAGAAATAATATGGCACATATATCTATATAATGAATGGTGGTCAAGAACTGGTGCGACACTTCTGAAGGGAGTACAAATAGACCGAGTCTAACTTGAGCCTGACGTTCTGTATGTAAGAGATAATGGCCTCAAGTTCTTATGATGAAGCGCCATCTTATTTTAATGTTGACAAACTAGCCAGTAGAGTCAGATCCCTAAACATGTGTACCAAGTTAACATGTAAAACATGGCAGCCATGGCTAAAGCTGTTGCTAAGAAGGTTGCTATGGGCAGCCTGTGCTTCAAGACTTGTGCAAATGACAATCAAGCCACATCCACAACTGAACCTTAGTCAAAGCATCACTAAAACAACATCAAGATGGCTTCATTACAAAAAGAGTGTCTACCATACCAACTTGGTTTTCAATTACAACACACCACGTCGTATCTTTCTCAAGTTGGAGGTTACATACAGTGAACACATTTCTCGGAAAGAATGGCATATAGCTTTCTCAACATCTAGCTAACAATTCATGCATTCAATTCTTACTTATACTGTAATGTCCATTGTAAGATAAGAATTGTATTTCTATGAGATGTTCCTTATGATTGTAACATACTTTTATAAAAATTAAACTCACGATTTCATGATCAATCTTCTTACTGGCATTACAAATGTTAGAAATTATCATTTATTTTCAAACTTGAAGTGATTATCCCTGCACATAAAATAGTTTAACAGACATGATTGATAAAATGGCAGAACAAATAAAATCTGATTGAAATAAGTCTGATTACTGTGCTCAGATCATGCTTGAAAAGATCCATTCTATGAAAAATAAAAGAATCAAATAAGATTACTGCTAACATCACAAACAAAATATATATTTGACTGTATCAGCTGTAAATGATACAAAACAAGTTTGTAACTGCATAATATCAATAAAGAACAATAAATCTTGTCAATAATGCAAGAGTTGTATGTAGTAAAACATGACAATTTAGTTATTACTGGAACACTTATTTGTGAGCGAACAAACTTGGGAAATTGAGAAGAAAAACAATGAGTTATATATCATTTAACTTGAATTTGTAGTAAACTGTAACTTGTGCTAAATAAAGAGATCTTGGACAGCAAAATTCAAAGGAGGAAAATAACACTAACAAAGTTTGAGATACAGACTTTGTTTAATTTAAAAGACAGTTTGTTTTTTGCTTTCTTCTTAGAGCGCTTTTGAATTGTCATAAATTGTTTACAATGGTTGATTTCCAAAAATTACACAGAATTTGTCTACACGATTAGTTAGATTAACTTACGCCACATAAGTAAATTTGTATTTCAATGAAGACTCTTTTGGACACCTGGTGGCAGAAGGCATACTAGGTAACTCATTCATTGTTATGTTATCCTGAGCATGTGCAAACTTCCAAGAACGGTGGATTTATAGGCAAGTCAGCTGCCACCTAGAGTCCCCAAAAGTCTGTCATTGTAGTTGAAATTTTTACCAGGAATCCAGCATCTATCTCTTCAAAAAAAGTTGAAAATCCTTAAAGGATGGAATATTGAGATAGTAAACTTTAATTTCTGTAAGATCTTCATTTAAGATTCATATAACAGCTTTGCTGAAGGAAAAAATGTCTTTGCATTGCTCAATCCAAAATCAGGCCAAACCAGGGAAAGTGACTCTACATGATTTTGGTGTAGTTAAATATCAACAATTTTTGGCAAGTTATTAAATGACTCAATTCCCTTTTAAAACAAAACAAATATAGATTAATGTGAAAAATAGAGGGGAAAACAAGTTAAAGAATAATCAGAAGTCTCATTTGGTAACCATGAAGGAAAATAATTTCCTTCCTCCATGTGTTTTAACCAAACTAAACATTTGTTTGGAACTTCAACACATCATGATGGGCCTTCAAAAAAACCTCCACACGTCAAAGAAGACAGTGTTGAAAATGTAAAGCATAATTAAGTCCACAAATCCCACCACCTCTTTGTTAAAAAAAAAGTTGTGATTTCGAAAACAATCGGTCAATATATGTGTTTTTGTTCAAAGATGAAAGCATTACATGCAAAATATTTTGGCATGGGAATATGGATAAAATGTAAAATAAATCTTGACAGTTTTCTTTGTAATCTTTTTTTGTTTATTAAACTTTAAAACAGGTCGTCAACATTGTTTGACAATACCTTTAAGGTATTTTGTTAAGGACCTGCCATGAATTATTCATGATGTAAAACAGGGTTGTCAGGCAGTAATGTCACCACACAGTATTGTAAAACCTGACAACTCCTTCGCTTACATCAACCACGCAACCTTCAACCTCCTTCTCAGATCTCTTCCCAACATGATAGCGCAGCCTGAAAGCAAATTGTAAGCTCTCTATTTCCGGGGCTGGTTTAGATGATGATTCTGTTTACCCTGAGGCGACTTCTGGTGTGAAGGTTGAGGCTTATCATGAAATGCACGTACAGCATCCGGTGGAAAGTCTTTATTCCCCCTGGACAGGGCGCCAGAGATCAAAACTTGAACATCAGGCTTGGGAGGGCTAGAGAAAGAAGAACAATAAATACACAAGTGAGCGATTTCTAAGAAACGTTAACAGACTTCCATTATCCTTCAATTTTCCTGAAAGTTGTGAACCAGTTGACAAGAAAAAACTACAAAGCCCTCCTCTAGTTTGTTATGTAAAGCATACTAATCCTTCACTTGATTTTTGAGCCTTTTTCAGGCGTTGTTAAACCCGCATTGAATGTTGTTTGGCCGACATTAAGTGTGGCAGGCATATATTTCTATAATGGACTCCTTGTACGTCCTTCTTTCACACACATGGCGATAAAGACAAGGTCCATCCAAATATAATTTCTGTGCTTTTCCAAACTTGCAAATCATAGCCAGCAACCATCAGCGAAGCCCTCGATGCCTCACCTTGTAGCTGGGCCATATTCCTCTTCCTCTTCTGGGGTCATTTCTTGAGGCTTCTCATGCGGTTTGGCATTCTGCGTAATTCGCATGCCTCCTGCTTTGACTATATAAAGAGAAAAAGAGAAAAATCAACAAAACAAATCTTAAAAATAACAGCTACATGATTAGTATGGATTGTATTTGTATCCGTACTATTTTATAATACTACAAATTAAAAACATTTATTTTATTTTTAAAGATTATGGTTAAATAACTAGCAGAGGTTGATTGAAGGTAGTTAAACTTAAAGAGGGCTTTCGCTCAGACAAAATGTCTACATAGTACAACATCGTAAGTTCAATGAATTAATGTAATGTGAAAATAATCAGAAACAGATACCAGCTCTACCACAATGCCCACCCACACTTCCAGTCCCAACATGCCCTCTACCAAAGGCTTAAGTTAGACGAGGCCACCTAAGCAGTTAGGGAGGGTCTACACCATCAGGTTTGCTGCAGAATTGCGAATGCTATTTTTGCACAACATACCAGTCAACTTTTTTTTTGGGGCATTTAAATTTTACGATTTGGTTGGGCAACTCAAAAAGTGTTTACTTTAAACTTCAGTACCTGCAGGTGCATGTCCAGCTTTCAAATCCTCAGACATGATGAAGTTTCAGAGCTTCTTTCTTGCGTGTTACTTGCAACTGCTACCCTTGCAAAATAAATGTGTTCGTGTCAAAACGCCCGAAATGTGTATGAACTGTATGCTCCGCGCTGCTGCAGCATGCGATGTGATTGTGCGTGTAGACGTGACGTTGTGCCAAGATTATAAACACCCACTGTTTACGTTTTTGTGACCCTGCGACCCTAGACTCACGGTCGGTAAAATTTGTGACTAAAATTTCAATCGATTCATTTAAATACGTAATCAATCTTAATGTTTTATTTCCATAATACATGTTTTTAATATGTTTTATACCAATTAATTTATGAAACTATGATCAATTATCGTTTAATTAAGATTGCTTTAAACTATTTTAATTGGGGTGGGGAACCCCCGGATGACCTGCCCTTGCGGCAAGACCTTCAAGCGTGACCTCAAAATACACATCATTTAACCTTTTTCTCCGAGGGTTGAGCAATATGTTTGTGTGTATATATTGGGAACGAGGTGGAGAGCACATTATTTTATGACGTATACACAACGAGGTTGATCGCTGTGCACAAACGTATAGGTGTTTTTTAATATCTTGATTTTCCTCGAATTTTGGTTGCCAACTTGAGCTTTTCACAGACCAAGCAACTCAGAATAAGTGATTGATGGGTAAAGTATAATTATATGTTTCTTTTTTGTATTAAATGTTTATATTTAAATCTGTTATACCTGTCTGAATTGCACTTTTACAATTAATTTTTTTAAATTGTCTGCAATACTTTGCATTGCCATTTGTTTGGCTTGCATTCTACACTTAAGACTAAACTAATCATTCAGCAAACATTACATTGACATTAACAACGTGTTGTTGTAGCTTTATTGTAAAGGGTAGTATTCTATTGGCACAAGAAAACAGAGACCATGCAGAGACTGATCTTGGTGTCACCAGGTCAGACTTTTATTATTAATAATAATATTTGTTCTTGTTTCTTTTTGTCTTAACTCTTATTTTATCGAAATCTATGCATATGCATGATGATTAGAATTTAACTTTGAAGCAGTTTGCAGTGCTATATAAACAAGTTGCACCACAGGGCCTGGTTTTTTTATACATATAAATGGCTGCGTCTTCAAAGATTGGGCTCGTCAGTCAGTACACTGGTTCACACTGTACTGTGTGTGGGGCCAGGTATTGATGTCTGATGAGAAGTAGTATAGTAAACCAAGTTTAAATGTCCTTATCGTTTGATGTATGTGATATTCTTTTCCATGTTTGCAGCAGGAGATAGCTAATTCTACTTGTCAAACAACAGCTACAATCGTCCCAAAGACGTACCACCAGTCAAGATATCACACAGAGCAATAACAGACCATCATCATGGGGGGAGGAGATCTGGTAAACTAACTTAAGTTGTGTGAAGCTCGTAGAGGCTAGTACTTACAGAGAAATAACAATTGCCCAAGAAACGAATACATCTAGGAATTTCAATGGAAATATTAAGCAGCATATGGATTATAAAGCCTCAATCTCAGCCTGGGGATTTTTCAGATCTAGAAATATTTATCTGGACTCGTTTTGTACCAAGACCAAAATTGTATCCCAAATAGTAGTGAATTAAAGCATGAAGGAAGAAATAGAGCTTGCAGTTGTTTACAGTATACAGTGTATGTCACACTGTAAAACAAGCCTTTTGGTTAAATATAATAATGTTTTAAAAATCCTTTCACTACCCAAGAACCTGAAGAAGAGTTGGGATCCTCGTCGCCTTGACAACCAGGAGAAGAAGTGGAAGCTAGAGGAGAGTGACAAGAAGGAGCGAAAGAGACTTGCAGAACTCAAGGAGGAGCGTCAAGAAGAGAGAGCCATAGAAGAGATGAGGAGGAGAGGAGAAGATGCTGGGGTCATTGAGTGAGTATTTGAAACTGGTTCAGATACAACACTTCTAGTTTGGTCTGACTTTTCGACTCTAGTGGAAAAGACTCTAAAGGCTAAATGACAACACAACACACTTTACAAGTGTTACATAAGCAGTCAAGTGGGAATACATGAATAGAGAGAGAAAGTCAGGAAGCACACAGCAAAGCAAGGGGTAAACAGTAATAAAAGGTAGACAAAGGGGGAGGGAAGGGGCTGGTTTGACGTCAAGGAGATGGAAACACAAAGGACAATATCAAAGGCGGAAACATTTGTACTAATAAATTTGTTAACTTTTCTCCCATCAACACCCTTCAGAGTTTGCTGGTCTTGCCCAGGGAGGGATAAACTTGAAGTAACAATTAAATTTTGCTTTTTGTTTTTCTATTGAACAAAAGGAAGCGCAAAGATCGCCTAGACTGGATGTACAAAGGACCAGGGGGTCATGTCAACCCTGACGATTACCTGCTTGGGAAGGAGGTTGACAAAGTCATCGTTGATAAACAAAGTGGAAATACCCAGTCCAACGGGGTAAGAAGAACTCACTCATTTTTAGGTTATAAAAAGCCTCTCAAGAAGTATCATGTTCACTCACAAAGTCTTTGCATTTAGCTTGATAATCCAGCGGTCAGACATCAGTCTAGACAGCAGAGGGCTCAATTCCAACTCAAGCCCCCTGTGGATTGCCTTTAGAAAGATTTGTCTACACCTTGTTTCATAATTAAAATGTTGATTGTGCATTTTGTGTTCGTTTTTAGGCTCCGGATCGTGGTGCTATTGCAGTTGTGAGCAGCCCAGCAAGTCCTGCTATTGATGCCAAGGATATGGCCAGGAAGATGCGAGAGGATCCACTCTTTGCAATCAAGTAAATTTTCTTAGTTTTTAGTTTCTACTTCTTCATGTTCTTCCACTTTTTGACGTTCAATCCAACATTTGTAGAAAAATACACAAATAATAAGTCATCATCTTCAGAAAACTCAAGTTGGGTAATTTTTATTTATTTTGGAACTAAGGAATGTTGCTGTTGAATACTAGACTAAACAATAAATGTTGCTTTATAAAATATGCCAAGTTGGGAAGTGATGTCATTTTTACTCTGGCTACTGTATTACTTTTTCAGAAAGCGTGAACTGAACAATCGGAAGGAGCTAGTTAGTAATCCAATAAGGATGAAACAGCTACAACAATTGGTAAGCTTTAAAGAAGATATCTTATTTATATTTCACAACTGATTGAGTCATTCTTTGATGGTTTCTGTACATCGTCCTTCCTTGTTGTATCCTGGAAAAAAAAACATTTTGGTTACACCCTAAACACAGTTGTGTGTAAAGCAGTTTTCTGAATATTTTCGGACTATGAAAAAAAGAAAGATTTATTCCGTAAATTTTTCAAGTTTATATCAATGAACACAAGATGTTTAAACTAAATGAGTTTGATTTTTTATTTTCATTTCAAGCTTCATTCTCAAGTTGGATCCGACAAAAAGAAGAGTAAAAAGGCCAAGAAACACAAGGAGAAGAAGAGGAAAAAACACAGGAGGTCTGAGAGCGAGAGCGATGATGACACAGCCTCAAGACACCAGAAGAGGAGAATGCACAACTCTGGAGCATCCAGCGACAGACACAAAGGAAAACATCACATGAGAGGTCACAACAGAAAACATTCCTCAAGTGGGAGTGACGACGATCGGGGTCGCGGACGAGGACAGGAACAGACACTTGCTTCCCTGAACAAGAGTAGAATGAAAGAGCTTTTAGAGAGAGAAATATTGAAGGAACATAGAGGGAAGAAAGTCCAGTCCGAGTCTTCCTCCAGCGAGAGTGACTCTGACGACCAGGGCATGCAGCGAAAACGACACAAATCAACGGAGCAAATGAAAATGTCACGATCTCATGAGAGAGGGAGAGATAATATGTCATCACCCCCAGCATCAAGGAGACAGCGACATGATGAAGAGAGGATTCCAGCAGGTTATGGTCTGCAGAGAGGAGCAAGAAGCCAGCGAAGATCCCCGCCCCTGTCTCAAGCATCTAGCCCTCCTAAATATCAGTCCGACAGCAGAGACAAGCATAGCTCAAGAAACCATGATAGATCTTCCCATTCTAGAACCAAACACCACGAGAAAAAACAGAATAGGTCACCCTCACCCGTATCCAGAGTAGAGAGAAATAGAAATAGTGACAATCGAGGTGAGAAACGGAGGGGAAGGAGTCGATCACGTTCACCTCTGAAGCATCATGGGAGGTCAGCTGACAAAGTCTCAAGGAGCAAATCTCCACAGCAAAGGAATAGCCAAAAGAGTATGGAGCCCAAAAGGTACAAATAGATAAACAATTGGTTTCTTATAGTTACTTGTTGTCATGTGTTTCAGAAAATTAAAACTTTAACATCTTTTAAAAAGCTATAAGAATTTCAGGTTAAAGGACAAAACTGAAGACCTATTGGAAGTTGGTTTGTTTCCTCATTTGCAGCCATAGTAACTCAGCATTATTGTTTTTTTTTTATTGTGAAGGAAACTGACGACTGAGGAGATGGAGCGAAAGCGAGCTGAGATGATGACGAATGCACAGTGGAGGGATGACCAACGCAAGTCAAGGGTCATGACCTACGAGGTCAGTCTTTAATTATTCAAATGCTTAATTTTGGTGAAGTAAAAAAATCTACCCATAATGAAAAATGTTGGCATGAACTGTGGGTTAGGTTTCAGGACCCAAAATGTCAATTTCAGAATTATTTATTTTAGAACATGTATTTTTGGCACATATAAAAAAATAGCCGCTGAATTCTGGCCAATTCAAAGATCTGAAGAAAAAAAAATCTACATGGCTTGGATGTTCACTGTGGTGTGCACCGCTGTTGGTAGACTAACTTACAGTCACGGAAAGTTTTGCTAAACTTGTCCTTTCCTGAATCTTGCATCTTTATAAATTCGTTTCATACAGAAAGAGGAACAGGCCGAGGTCGAAATGGAGAAGAAGAAATCCAAGAATGCTGAATTTGCACAGTAAGTTATCACAATATGAAATATAACTGTATCACAATACCAGTAAGCCTTCATAAAACTGTCTTGAGTAATCCAAATACTATCAAAGGCTGAAAACTAAAATGGAGAGGTGCAAATGTGTACACACTTCTCACAACACCCCGATGTTGACCTCGGTGAGGGCTCTGTTTGACTTTGTGAGGCAAGAAGCAAGAAGCAAGGGGGTCTATTAAACGACCTCAGTCACGACTATGGCTTATGGCTGCGGTAAGAACACTGATACAGACCTTACAGTGATAATGCATTAGCCACAACAATAGCCATTAGTCCCAACACAGCTTTACTGATCATTAATTTCATGCTTTTGAATTATTCAGACCTATGAAGTTACCCGAGAACAGCTCAGTAGAAGATCGTATCCATAGAAATATCTACAACATCCAACGGACCAAAGCTGCTCTTGATAAGAACTTCGCCAAGAGGTGACCGGAATAATAGTGGATCAACAATGACATTCTTAGGATTGGTAATGTTACTCCAAGACAACTGCATCTTATAGATCCAAAATTGGATTGTTTTGTCAACACTAGAACTGGTTCAGGAACTGGGCAGAAACAAGCTTAAGTGGAGAAACTAGATACAATTATTACATGCATGTACCCTATGTTGTGTCTTGATACTTCTTACTCAAGTTTCATAAACAAAACTCCACTTTAAAGGAAAAAAGACAAAAAAGAACAACAAAATAAGCAAACAATAAATAATCATAAAATTTGTTGTAATTTCATTCGGTTTAGTTCATTCCTCAAAGACCTTTCCTTAAAGTATACGGTACTTTCAATACTTCAATTTTACCCTTTTAAATTTAAAGTCAATAATAATTTACATAATTCAAATATAGAAGTGTTTAACTCTTTTTTTTTTTAAGTCTACATAAACTCTGTTTTTGTTTTTTACTTTTGTTTTGATATACTGTGTATAATTCATGGTCAACTTTTTTAACTTCAAGCTCAACAATCACATTGACCAAATGTTGCCATGTAAAGCAATCTACGTACCAACCAACACTGTGATGTCATATCTAGAGGTTGGTTTGGGGACAATTTATTTTTAATGACCTACTCTTCCAAACATTCTGTATTGCCACATTGATTGACCCCAATCATGAAGTATAAGATTTAAGACTTATGTAGGAAAAACACTATCAGGTTCGATAATGCATGGAGGCAAGTGCCTTCATTGAAATATACCAGTAGATATGTAAAGGAAAAGTACCTTTTCCTCAAACGAATGAAGCGAAAGGCCTAAATCAGATATTGTAATGCATCAAATGCCATGTGTTCATCAAGGGCAAAGGACACCAAATTGCAAACCTGCCCAGAGAATCAGAAAATTTCCAAAATATTTACAAAATTCATTACCTTATAATATACCTGCTACTGGACTGGAAATTACAAATTCCTTCGTAATATGGCAAGTTCAATCTTTAGTAAAGCTGGTAAAACGCTTTAAGGCAATTGGAGCCCTATCTCTTGTGAGAGTATGGCTATGCGCCATTTTGGTAAGCAAATGTTTTGCTACAGCAACTGCACTAATCTGTTGTAGAATAGAAAGAGTTGCTTACTGAAATGGTATATAAAACCATACATTTCAGCCCAAGTTGCCAATCTTGCGCCTGCAGCGCTATACAATCTTTGGATCTGATTTAACAATTCGCCTGTGTGCCTAAGTAAATAAGCAACAATGATTATGAATTTAACAGGGAATGGTTTGGTTATTTCAGGAGAGGATGTGGGACATTTATTAACCTAAAACATAAACTTCTTGTAAATAAAATTCTTGATTTGAATTAAGAAGAACTTTTCTTTATCTTTAATTTCATGCTGATGGTATGACCACCCCTTCCCCCAAATGTTACTTTTTAAGTAAAACACAAACAACTTGAGCTTCTGGTAAATACTCTATATGTACAAAACATTATATGAGGCTGCAATTTGGGCAACTTCTTCAGAGCAGGTATTTGGGTCAATAAATTCTTGAATTAGATATGCTTTGAAAAGTATGTAAAACTTAAAAGGGTGCAGTAAAAACCTATGAAAATTTCTTGTAATTTTTTGTTTAATTTGAGACCTTGTATTGGACTTGTTTTGGGTCAACCTTAACTGTGGTTAAATAATTCAGATGCTAAGAAGATTATTTGATACATTTCTTAGATCCTTGTGTAAACTATGAAAGAGAAAATAAAAAAGTAAACAACTTAAAGTAAGAGCTTCCCTCGTCTCCTTCTTTGTCTTTGGAAATTGCTACATAGAAGTAGTAATTTGAACAAGCCGTAAATCAGTGTGTGTTTGCTGACCACAGGGACATAAATAAAACCACTCTCCAAATGAGCTCATTCCTGTGTTGGTTCCCCAACACTCATGTGAGCTTGGATGGGAATCAGCCTACATGAACATAGCCCTGATACTTCATGGGGGCAATACGGCAATTGTCTCAATGCCCCTGGCCATTGCCTTAGTGCCTGTACCTGACAGCACTCAAACCAGTTAGGGATGCAGGAAGTTTTGAACAGATTCGCACAAGTTGGACCTTTAAATCCATGGTATAGGTATATCACAAGTTCAGAACTTAGTTTACACTTTCAGTGGTAACAACCTCAGAGAGTCAAATGTATGGAAATTAGCTTCGCTAGGCCAAGTAAGTCAGGGTGCCAGACTATACATTATGTAACATACTGTGAGAAGTGTTCCATGCTACATAAATAAGCAAATAAACTGTATTTAGATTTACAGTATATTTAGCTTTAACCATTGAATATTGTCCTTAATCAAACCACCATTTTATTTGTCCTACCTCTCAAATCAATATAAACCAAACGGAGGCTAGAAGGGCAAATAGTTTGGTACCATGTCTATAGAATGAGAATCAGTGTGTGATATTGCCATTCCACACTGGCAGCAAGACTATATATGGTGACACACAGATAAAGATCTGTAGAATTAAACTGTTGAAGCTGTAGCAAGGTTAAATTATACACCTTCAATAAAACAGCCGCAGACAGTGTCAAAGTGAATTTTTCCTGACCAACAAATACGATCAAATCGATGGAGAATGTTTGTCATCAAGAAGATTAATCTCCCTACCCCTTTCTACCAATTCCCCCAATTTTAAAGATGAAACAGAGAGAGATCCAAGTCCTATGATGACGGCGATGTTGTGCTGATTCCAACAGGAAGAGTGGGCAGTGGTGTGGGGCCTGGTATTGTGATACCACCGGGGAGCGACACAGGGGGTGGCAGAGTTGTGACCCCATCACCAGACACTGCTGGGGCTGTGCCAGCAGCAGACATTGCAGGTGTTGTGACTGGGGCCGGGGTAGGCATAGGAGGCAGGGATATGTTGAGATTTGGAAGGCCGGGAATGTTGGCCAGACTGACGGGTGGTAGGACTCCTGTAGAGGCTGTAGAAGGAGAGCAAGACAGAAGTTAATTCAAGAATGTTGACAAGAAACTTGGTGTGTGTGTGTCTCAACTTTCATTTTCATTCATTTATTATTTATATCTTCATGAAAGGTTTGTCAAAAATCACATGGCAACCAAAGGCTAAATTGAGTAAAATATGGGAACGTTCCACATAAAATATACACACAATTATCTAAAAGATACACTCAATAAATTACATGCGCACTCTTTATTGAAAATTTACAAAAGGAATGCTCAATGTGATTGAAGGGACTCACCTGCTGTCGCTGAATCACCAGCAGAGTTCTGTGGTGTGACAGGCACTGTTGGTTGAGCTCCAACAGCAGCAGGATGGGGGATCTGAACAGGAGGGTCAGCAGAAAAGGACACGCTAGACAGACCCTTCTCTATTTGACTTGTGTCTGCTGAAGAGGCTAGGGACACCTACAACAAACAATATCAGAAATACAACTTGTCACAACAGGCCATTTTCAAGAAAAATCTTGTAAAGATTTTGGTGAATCACCAAGAAGTATACATTCATATAAGAAACTTGGAAATCTGTTCAAAACACTATTTATTTGCTAGACCTCAAAGCAAACATCATTAACTGTCAAAGACCAGTATCCCCAACTTTTTGTGACCTAATATAGACAACCTGTAAAAGTTCAAGTTCAAAACAAATTATAAGGGCCAAGTCATACTGGCAATTTACAGGCAACTGGTTCCAGGCAATCTCCAAAAGAAGAAAAGGCATTCATATTTGAAAGTTCACATATTTTTCTTGGGGACTGAAACACAATATTAAAAGAATGACTCGTGTGCTATAAAAGTGGTACTGTAGCCTGCACTGCAGTTGGTTGCTTTCAAGTTGACCGTAAAATTTGCTTTAATTGACAAGGCCCTAAATACAAAATGCTGTTATGAAAGTTTAACAAACTACTTTTAAGTTTCCCACCTCTGCAAATCCTTCTAAAAGTGGATCTTTGCTAACACCTTCTAAGACTTCTGCAGGAATCACCGGAGCATTGAGATGGGCAGAGAATGTCATCTTTCGCCCCTCTGGGAAATAACGTGTTGGTATCCGATGCAGGTATCCATATCCTATTCCACAACCCAGGCTGACAAATAAAAGCATTACAGAATTTGATTTAATGGATAGCTAAATAAATCAAATTAGTAGGAATTCCTTAGAAGCAAGTTTTCCTTCAACAATTTATTTTACACAAAGTGCCGCCTGATTTCACATAGCTGTTACTAAAATTAGCATAATTTTGGGATGAACGAAGACAAATTGAACAAAGCAGGACTTGAACCTCCAATTTCCAGATCAAAGTGTCGATGCTCTACCAACGGAGTAAAAGTAGTGTAGCCTGATGTTGGCATGAACATGGGAGGTTTAAATGTGATCAAATTTTAGGATTTGAGAAATTTCTTTTCAAACATTTTTGTTTTGATGATTTCTTTCCTCCCTTTTTAAAGGAACACGTTGCCTTGGATCGGTCGAGTTGGTCTTT
This sequence comes from Asterias amurensis, assembly GCF_032118995.1. Classification (NCBI taxonomy): domain Eukaryota; kingdom Metazoa; phylum Echinodermata; class Asteroidea; order Forcipulatida; family Asteriidae; genus Asterias; species Asterias amurensis. The sequence continues at coordinate 1,052,206 of NC_092654.1, read as the reverse complement.
GAAAAGCGTTTGTAACCGTTTTTTATAAAATGCATATGGGTAGAAAGATGTTGTAAAAGTAGAATACAATGATCCACACAAACATGCCTCGAAATTGCGTGGTTTTCCTTTTACCTCGTCCACTAACACGTCGGCCATTTATGGGGGTCAAAATTTTGACCCCCATAAATGGCCGACCATGTTAGTTCGCACAGTAGAAGGAAAACCACGCAATTTCGAGGCAAACTTGTGTGGATCATTGTATTCTACTTTTATAACATCTTTCCAACCATATGCATTTTATAAAAAACGGTTACAAACGCTTTAGTTTTGACCAACTCGTCCGATCCAAGGCAACGTGTTCCTTTAATAAAACATAAAAAGAGTACAAATACTGCTAATAATTGTCTTTTCAACATTATTTATCGACCAAATATTCAGAGGGTATTGAAGGATGTCTTCTACTTACATGCCCTCTCCTCCCCAAGTGCGGTTTGGTGTAATGGTGACCTCTCTACATCCATCCGTCTCCACATTGTACACATACAGCTTGAGAGGACGATTCTCATGAGATTCAATTAAGGAAAACAAATCTTCAGACTGAAATAAGAAAAATACCAAATCACACAAGATGATTTATGTGAACTCTTTGGCCTCAAGCCGCTGTATGGTCTTGACTTGATTGATTAATGCACTAGTTAATTCTGCAGTAACTATTTATTTGATTAAACCATACACACTATTAAATAAACTGAATTAAGAAAATGATGGAATGAAACTACAGACAGGTGAAGGAGATAAACAAATAGATGAAAACTTCATCTACAGTACATTACATAGGTATGTGGGTAAAAATAAACATGTAAAATATTTAAACAATAACACAATAACAACAGATACATCTCATACGTCGTCATGTGAGGAATACAATTCAAATCACCAATCCATTAAGTTACATACAAAAAACAAGATCAAGTTCATTACAGAAATCCTGAAATCATGAAAATCCTTAACAAAGCAAAGGCATTTTTCATAGAACTCTGTAAAGTACTGAGTATACAGTGCTTAATTTAGGTCAAACCAAATAATGTTAAAATAAATACATGTTGAGCACTGTAACAGTAAACCAGTGAACTATACCCAGGACACTGTGATACACACACTAGTAATAATGTTATTGTTGAGTTGTATAGAATGACCTTCATGTATTTCTATACATAGTCCATTCAACAATAACATTATTAATAGTGTGTTGAACCATGGATAATTTTCCTTCCTCCATGGATGAACTAATTCACTGTCCATGGATGTCTATTGAAACGGACAAACATACCTCATGTAGGATAGTATCAGCCCCGATGATGTAGTCTGTGTTAGATCTGAACCCTGCCAGGGCTGCGGGTGACGTTGGCTGTACATCCTGCAAAGTGTCAATAATAAATAATTATTAATCAAATTCAGCAATTAATTTATTGAAAATCATCAACATCTGGTTATCCGTTAAAAACAGCTTGGGAAAATGAAAGAAGGAATTATAACATGTGTACTATACAAATAGGGCAGTGTCAAAATAATATTTTAATAAGTTAAAATTTAAAACTTATTTGCTTATTTAAAGACAGAATTATATATTTAAATAATCACAAATATTTTGCAACCTCAACTTCAATTAAATAGAAAAGTGCTTCCAGCACCTAACATGCTGATAAATTTAACACATTTATTAAATTCAATGCTCATGAGCTAAACCTTTTATCACAAATCACTCAATTATTCATTACCAGAACAATATAATCATAGACATAAACATGTAAATAAGTATACAAACATAAAAATATTCAAAGACATTAAAAACATTCAAATTAAAAAAAGCACAGGTAAAAGGCGCTACCTGCAAAATGTGCCAATACCATTTCCACCACTTTGATGGTCACTATATTTGTGTACATTTTGACTCCTAAAATGGGGAACAGGATAGGGGCGAAATCAAACTGAAAGTGCGCTGCCCATCAAGCAAGGAGTAAATTATGGTATTTGTCATCTTTAGTAATTAATGGTTTATTTATCCTTACCAAAACATGCCAAACATTCTCGTTTGCTCCCTCGAAGGAGCAGAATCTAATGCTGACCCCAAGTAACCCCTGACCGCCCCATCTATTGGTTGGGGTCAGCGTGACCTCTCGGACGGATAAAGTTTTGCTGCTGTACACCAGCACTCTGACTGGACGTTCTTCATTCTCCTTCAGGAGTTTCTTCAGAGTGTCATCATCCTTGTCCTGAATCGTCCAGAAACAACACAGGATGAAACAATAATCGTCAAGAAATATCACAGAATGAAACGACAATCATAAAGAAACAACACCAGATTAAAGGGAATTGTCAAAAAACAACACCACATGAAATGAAATTAGCTTTTTATAGACCAAATGTGATGAATTGAAATGTACCCCAATTGGAAGTAAAATACACGGTAAATGAAGTAAAATGCGCGGCTAATTACACAGTTTACGACAAAAGAGTAGGCAGTGAAATAATGTGACCCACGATCCTCTAATCAAATGACAGGGGTCCACTTGGGTGATATAATAATATGATCATTGATGTAAAATAACATACCAGTCTTGTGTTTCCAATGCCTATTACAAAATCAAAGAACGCCTCCAGCCCTGCCTTGTGTCCTGGTGAATTCTCTTGTACCTGAAAAATGGGAAGCAAATAAAATGTGTCAATGTTGGTGATTCTTCCTTGTTTTTCAAAGCTGTTACATAATAAATCATTCAGAATCTTGAACGAGATCTCGAACGGATAAACAAATGCTAGCAAACTAAAAGTTTTGCTGAGCAGAAACAGGTTGCCAGCGAAAACGGTATATGCCATTCAAAGTTGTATACCATTTACTTGCAACCCAAAGACAACGACACCAAAAGTATCGCAAAATTACTTTGACTTATCTTTTGATTTGAGCAATTGAAGACTGAGATAAATGCAAATATTGACTGCTTTGACTGCTTTGAGTGCTTCTGAAAAAGCTACGACCCCCAGATGTGATCGTTTTCGTTATCGCTGCAAAGTGACTCGGCCTTAACAACCCACAGTATTCATCAATTGTGTCTAGACTGTCTAGGTACCAAGCAGCTGCTGTTGCTATGGACACACAGCACACTGCTTGCAATGCATTGGTTGCCACGGGTACGGTACATTGTAAAACTACAACTAATCATGCAATGCACTCTCAACCGATATAAAAAGGCAGAATCCTTGTACAATGTATTGGGTGTTGGCTAAGACAATTTCAAATTCTGATGCAATACCACAAACAAATGGTGTGGGTGTCTATGAATTCCCAGAAGATTTTACCAAGATTTAATACAGTTTAAAGTGCCACACACAGCGTCAGATATTTAACAACTTAACCCAGCAGCACATTATGCACACAAGCAAAGCCAAATTTATCAGCCAATATCAAAACTTCAATAATAAAGGTTTAAAGATCGGATACTTTACTGGTTAATTTGGTTATCAAAAGAATTAATTCAGATTTTTGTTGCCTGAATAGTTAAACAAATTCTTTGTTAAATTTGTTCCTACACAATGCTGCAATACATGTACGTGTATTTATGGCCGGGTAATGCTTTTGACAATTTTTTTTTTTTTTTTTGGGGGGGGGATTGGAGTTTTGCAACCGAAGCAAAAACCTGTCCCGTCTCTGTATAAAGATAAAAACAGGCCATGAATTTTTGTGATGCAAACAATAAAATCTGTTTCAGCTCTGCCAGTATCTGTGGGACAGTCACCTTTGATCAGCAACTACTTCAAATTATCACCTGCAGATGCATAAAGGCTTGGCGCATTCTTGATTTGATACAAACACTTTGAGGAGACTTTGGACATTTCTATTAAAATGTGTAATAATTATTTATAGGTCATTGGCAAACAGAACACAAAATAGAGATTAATCATGGCATTTGTCAATAAGCTACTGGACTAATATGGTGTCATGTTTGAGGAAAAAGCACCTAATGCACAAAGGGTTTTTAGCTTCAAAGTTGAAAATATTGCATATGAGAAAATGGTATTCCCAAAACCGACAAGGCTAAAACAAAATTAATGGAAATGTTCCGCAATGTAAAGTACTGTTTGAGCAAACTGTCTTGTGTGTCTTCAAATCAAGAAAAAGTTGAGTACTAAACATTTTGAGTTGCATTGGGTTATTGCTCTAGTCTAACCAACAACAATGGGACTGAAATTGGTTTGATTTATAAAAACAAACAAACAAATCAAATCCAAACCTTAACAAGCTTGGATTGATTGTTGATTACTGGAATGGGCAAACTTGTCCGAGAACAAGCCAAGAGACAAGCATAATCTAATTGGTAAAGTAACAGCTGGTCAAGTTTGACTGCAGAACTTGCAATCACAAGGTTGTGAGTTCGAATCCCCCAGCTAACCACTGATTTTCACAAGGACTAGAAATAGAACAAATATTGTCGTCTAGTTACTGTATCATAATTTCTTGATTTGTGCAATACATAACCATAGACGTTAAACCAATGTTTGCTTGTATGAGCAAGAAAGGGTCAGTTAATTGTATCTCATACAATAATACGTACAATAATTTAGCAACTCTATAGTCTATCTCTCCATGATAAACAAAGATTTTCTTTACAATTGAATTAAACGATAATGTTCATGCAGTGTTATTAAGGTGGCTAATTATAAAGTGTATAAAACAAGGAATAACCAGTTTTAAACAGATTTACTGGGAGTTGTTGGTCAAATTTGAGGCATGGACTTGACTGGTCTAAATGACTTGAGGTGATTCATGAATGAATGTTCGCAAAATTAATTTACACAAAATTCTTTTTGAACAATATTATTCTTACAGTTAATTAGCCCCACTTGTGTGGCCAAGGAGGATTCAGCTATCCTTGGCCACACAAGTGGGGCTAACAGTTTATGTGCACAATTTATGTTTAAGTCACGAACAAATACAACTACACATGAGTACAGGAAAATGGATGCATACAGCCAACTGAATTTGAACATGAAAACCGAATCCAAACTTGGGAAAATGGCCCGGCAGAGAAGCACTGAGCTCGGCCGTGGTTTACGGCCTGAGATACGGCGTGAATGTCATTCCTTACCCGCAAAACGTGATATCCTTCGGTACCACCACCGGGAACTTCTACGCTGGTATTTCCACCCATGTTCACCTACAAATTAGTCAGAAAATAATGCACAAGTCGTGAAATATGTCTGATGGTCGAAACAGCCTCCGTAACTCCGCAACAGACTTTCTGTATTAAGCAGAAGCAGTAACTTTTGAGTTGTTTTTTCGTCCTACCCGGTGGATAATCTGCAAACACACGGCGCAAATTGATACACGTCAATTTTGTGTGCAAAGTTCGATCGCTGGTTGTCGCTTACTTCCCTGCCACCCTACACTGTATACAAGCGGACACCAGCTACAAAATGGCTTCTTACGTGGCATCCAATGCATTGTGGGTGTTGAGTTAGAGCACCACTAATTGATTGACAAGAAAAAACAAAAAATAAAGTTGACACTTAAAATTTGTTTTGTGAATTGAATATTATGTTCAACTGAGAGGTTTAAATCCAATTTGCGCGATTACAAAGCAGAACAGACATCCAATTAAGTGTAATCTAGTGACGATTGTTACCCTTTTGGTGGTACAAATAAACTTCCATTTCTGAGTGCTAAATATTAAAAAGATTAACACTTTTCAATGTAACGGGAAAATTATTCATTGAACTTAAATCCCCTGCTGAATTTAATATGGGAATCCCTGGGCCCGTCGAGTTACTCCTCTTCCAACTTTATATAATGTAACTCTCAAAACGAGCCTCAATTTGAAGAAAAAATACCTACTCTCATCAGTAATAATGAATTAAAAAAACCAATGAGGGCCTATGTCTCCCAAAATAAATCAAGTTGGAAGTTTAGAACCCCTCGGTCATAACTTGGCTTTTTTTTTTTTTTTTTTTGCACTGAAACCCCTTTTTTTGAGCTCTCAAATATAGACGACAACAAAATTAATTAAGTCATTTATTGTTACTACGGATACTAGTACGCTATATTCCGAAAAAAAATTACCACTGTTTAAAAAAATAAGAATAATTGCACCGACAACTTTGTTGTACCTTTCAGTGTTTTTAACCTTCATCAATAGAACACAAAACTGTCTTTCGAAATTCAAACATAACACGCGTTTTTGTTGTGTTTTTGTGGGGTTGGAGGTTCAGAATCTTTTTATTTTGTGTTATTCGCCCGTGGTCTATCATCCGAGAGGAAGTTTTTTCTTGGGAGCTAGTACTTTTTTTGCCAACCGATGTTTGTTTTTAATGAATCACTGCAAAACGATGGCAATAAATAACGTTGCGGTTCTCAAATGGGGCATGAATTTATTTATGTTGGGGCCTTTTATTTATTGTTTAGTGTATTATTTGCCACAATTGTGTTTCGTTTGTGTTTTCCCTCTTAGTTTCTATCAAAACACAAACGAGCACTCGGAGAATGATGACGAGAAGAGACACCTATAAATAAACTCAAAATTAAATTTGCGCAGGGCTGCAGCCGCCCCCCCCCCCCCTCCCCAAACCAACCCAGCTATAAAGCTTGCCCCATGTCCTTTCTCTCTGGTAATAAAAGTGACATCTTAAAACCCCAATTACGACTCTATTGTTACACCTGTTGCTGATCCGTCTGCGAGTAAATCCAGTCTGCAACCGCAAACCCACTCATGCGATTAGTAAAATCAGTGAAATCTTTGGAGGGTAAACATGGTCACGAAATCTCTATACACAGAGGGGTAACCAAATTGAATGCAGCGATAACAACCTGTACGTTGGAATGTGACCTTTCACATAAGCTGAAAGGCCTACCAGCAGCGGCAGGGCAACCCAATCGCATTCTTTCAATCGTGTGTGGCGCTGGGTTTGAAACTCAACTGCTACCTTCAAAACAAATAACAACTATAGGCCTGAATAGTACACAAGACATTACAGGGTAATTTCCTCGTTGTTTGGATGATGTAATTGGTGATGTACACTCTCTTGTCATTACTGTCAAGTTGATGACTTGAGAACTTTAGTGATGTCATTCCTGTGTCCAAGCGTGGGGCTTTTGAAGCTGAGGAGATTTACAAAAACAGGTAAGCATTTTTACACAGTAAAAACAAAACTTAAAACCAGATAGAAAATGTCCTGTCCATGATGACTCAATGAGTATATATTCACTCAGTTGTCCCAATAGTGGTGTGGTTTTACGGTTGTGACTTCTTGTGGAGCACGTATAGAAAGAACATTCTGTATTATATGTTCCTCTCTCCGCATTGAGCAATTAAAAGCTCTCCGTGCTCTACACCTAATCTTACAAGTTATGATTATTCAGGAGGAAGGAGGTCCACTTTCACCTTTGTCTATAATTTATACTAGATAATATTCTACAAACGGTGTGGTACGGTATTATCACAGTGTTTGATTTGTAACTTGATATATATAATCAATAATTATAACCCTAATTCCTAACAATCCATAAAATCACTTCCACTGTTCAGTTCAAAACGTTGGGACTACTCCTTATCTCGTGTGTGTTCCTAGCTCATGATAAACTGTTAAGGCTGAAGGATGATGGTTCAAAAGAGGGCGCCATCACTCAGACGAGTTTTTACAAAAATAATTCGCCGTGGGTGGCCCGAGGGAGGGGGGGGGGGAAGAATCTACTCCATGGATACTTCCTAAAAATATTTTAATAAACAAGGTTGTCTACCCGTTCAGAAGAGCTGACAACCCTCTCGAGTTCTTAAAAAAAAAACTAACAGTATCTTTTTTTAAATTATGAAAATTTTTCAACATCTCTCAGATTATGGACACTTTTACATCTCCCTGCTTGTTGAACAAAATCTCCCTGATGGTAAGAAGCAAATATTGACAGCTTTGGTGTCCCCTATGACTAAATTTCATAACCTAAACGTTATCCCATTTAAAAACAAATCATTTTGCGTTTTGGATAAATTAATTATAATTTGAAATCACTTTGGTGTCGAATTACGTTTTGCATTGTCTTCCGTTCAACAGGTTTTGCTGGGCCAAGGACAGGTAAAATTCGTTCCAACGTCCGCAATCGGGGAACATCCGTCTCCTTCGAGAGGAGAGGGAGCGATGTCTCTCTAGCATCTCAAGGAGGCTTCAGCGCCCTCTACGGTGACATAGGATCAGGTCGTGAGTGTGAAACGGGGGGACGAGAACTTGAACGACAGGAATCTTACGCGGGAGTGTACGTCGGTGGAGGTACACATTTTTACACGGTTTATTTAATTATCTGTACAGTCAAACGTTGTCTTATTTGCATTATTTTGTTCAAATAATTCGTGACTGGCTGTGACGTACCTCCAAACTTTGACCCACTTTTCAATGTCTTTACTTTTTTGTACTCACTATGAACCAAGAACATCTCATTTTATGTATATACCCTCTAGAGTTTTATTTTATGTACTGTTGTTCTTTTCAGATGCTGAAAAGACTCTACTGACAAATGATGATTGCACAAAGCCCCAAGATACCGGTTTTCTCTCACGCGATCCTGCCACCGTACAGTCCTTTACTTTCTTTGAAGAGACCTTCATCTCATCCCGAGACCAACATGACGTCACTAACATTGATTCAATCATTGATCAGACAGAAAATAATGACACCTTTAAAGAGCAGAAAACTCCAGCCCAGTCTTACGGACGTGACCCCAGGACAACGCCGTCCAGCAGCGGGAGCCAAAAGGCACACTACAACCTACCGACGTGGGTGAGGCAGCGTCGGTGCCTACCCACACTGAACGAGGTCGATTTTGATAATATAGACGCCGTCAGTCTGGGTGGTTTCAGCATGGCGTCTGAAATCGGCAAAGACGATAACAACAATAACAAAGCAGCTGGAGAAAAGGCTTCGAGGTCAGAGGTTACGGAATCTAAAAATAGTATGTGTAGAGTGAAGAGAACCCACAGTGATGATTCAAATGATGTTGTATTCAATGATGACCAGATTCAGCATCCAAGACATCACCATCTCCAGCACCCAAGACATCACCATCTCCATATGAACATGATTGCCGATGACATGAAAGCCATGAATGTATACTCCCCAAAGAAGACGCGAAGAAGTGAGTCTGTCATGACCGATGATTCCGTCTTCGAAAGAGAGCCTCTTCTTCTCCAGAACTCTCCTATTGCTCCTAAACAAAGACACTCAAGAATAAAGAAGTCTCCAAGTATGGAGAGTCTCAGAAGGAGGTCTAAAAAGATGGGTTCGTTTAGAAGGAAGGAAAAGCAACCCGTGAGGAAAAACTTGACAAAAACTTCCACACAAAATATCAACAATGAAAACATTGAGCATTGGAACCGAGGACAGTTTAGTGCAGTCGGAAGCCTAGTAAGGTCTAAACCACTCTACATGCGAGCAACCTCGGAGCGTGCACTGGATCCAAGTGCAGTAAAGCTCAGGCTCGAGTCATCCACGGCCAGAAAATGGCGCCAAACTGGAGAAAGATCACCTTTAAGTGAAGCCACCAATGTGAGTCGCCCTCGGCCGTCTGTCTGCCTTCGCATGGAGATCATTCAGCGCCCGGTCAATCACCAAGATACCCACCCAGGAGGAAGCTCCGTCTCGGTACCCCCACCGGCTCACAGGACAACCCCTAGTCGGTCTCTTCAGGGTTCGGTGAAGTTGCCTGCAGGGAAGTTGAGACCCACCCCGCAGAGATCGAACGTCAAGAGTCGACGGAGAAGCTCTCTCAGACGAGTGTCAACTGAGGTCACGAATGAGTCTCCACGCTCGCCAAACCTCACCGTGAAGGAAGAAAACATTGACAATATTTTCATTACTAATAAAGTTGAAATGAAAATACAGAAAGCAACTCGCAATGCTGTAAATCGAGAGGGTTTTTCGAATGTCAAACTTGACTTACGATCAGTGAACTCAAATACTGTAAAGGAATATTCAAATCGTGGTGCCGTGACAGACGTTAACTTCGAGGAACGACATTTGGATGGTTCAAATAAAAATAGAGCAGGAGTTCAAATGCAGCGATTAACCTCAGTATGCAAAAGTGACCCCGGACCAAATGACGAGATTTTCGGTGAGAAGGAAGACGAGCAGTCCCGTCAGATTACTCCCAGCACTATTGAGTCCTCGGTTATACAAATAGATGAAATGAACGTACATTTAGAGACTGTCATTGATAAGGGAACTGTTCGTGCCGAGGTCGTTTCAAATCAACCGCCTAAAAATCTCATCCACAAACCAAAGTTTGCCGCCAACGCACTCAAGGAGGCAAAGATCGTCAGTACAACCAAGATGGCGCCTGAAACAACTCCAGGAGTTGATGAAGATGGTCGAATTCCCCCACTGCCCGTGAAGATGTATAAATCTGCATCTTTTACCGGATCAACTAACCAGACTAAAGAAGACCTTTCTGCAACCTCGGCAACAAGATCAGCAACTAACGTTCGTGCTTTGCAGATCCCTCTCTCCAACCAACAGAAACGGAAGGTGAGACGTAGCGCCCCTGGAAATCCGAATGGACGCGCCCGGCATATCTCTGCCGTGGAAGCATCCAGGGAGGACATCGTGAAAGTTGTTGCCGCAATGAAGGCTTCTTTGGACTCTACCACTCAAAAGAGGGATAATCATCAAGAGAAGGGCGCAGTTAGTCGAAGGACCGATATCGTGAAAGTGGATCTTGGGGAAGCCGTGGCTGTCTACGCCTTCGAAGCGAGGAATGAAGGCGATCTTTCATTGGACGTAGGGGAGTGTGTCCAGGTGCTGAATATCGACGATTCTGATTGGCTGCTCGTGAAGAAACATTCCAAGTTTCAAGAGGAAGGATTTGTTCCGAGAATATTTCTGCATATGACATCCGAGGAAGGTTAGCATTGAAACAAAAACAAACTCCCATACATTACTGGATTTGCCATTTTTCGGCACAATAAAAAAATAGTTGCCGATATTTTTTCACAGGACTCGGGGAAGTACTGAGTATACAGTGCTAACACACATCGGTGAATGTGGGTAAAAACAAAAATTAATATTTAATGAACTCATTCATAGTATACTTGTTTATTGTTTTGTTTTAGAACCACCAAGTCACCATAATCATCGGGACAACTTGGCATCTTCTTCCGGCGAGCAATCTCTGCCCAAGCAACTAAATCACACATCTGACTCAAACTCCCGCCATCTTGCCCAACAAGCCAATCCAAAGCGCAAGTCTGTACCATCTGATAAGCAGTCCACCGACCAATCAGCTGTGGATACTTTCCCCTCAAAAACTATCAACCAATCCCACTCAAGTTCTTCACAAAACATACCCGATTGTCGCTTTCTCCAGCCAATGAGAAAAATTCGAGCGCGTCCCAACAAATTCAACACTAACATAAGATCACAGTCTAGCACCCCCTTGATTGAGACATACGTGGTGATTGAGGATTACACTGCGCATGACGAGGACGAGGTCAGCGTGGTTGAAGCAGAGGTCGTGGTGGTGAACTCAGGTCAGCAACGTGAGGTGGACTGGATGTGGGTGTACGTGCCGCGAACGGAAATGTTTGGTTTTATGCCGGCTTTTAGCGCGAGGCCGTTGGGTTTTCACTACTCCGATGTGTAGCAAACGCAGCTGAAACAGTCATGGGGGTGTGGAGGCTGGGCATATTTTTCTATTTTTTATATTCTTTGTATGTACATCAACCTATTATTTAACCGTATACATGTACATGTATATTAATTGTAAAACTTTAAACATCAAAGTACTCGAAGTTCGGCATCGTGGGATATTCAATTGTGGGTTTTTTTGGTCAGCTGTGAACATTTTGCTAAAAACATGTAATTTCAAAACTTTATAATTTTACAGACTGATGGTAAATTTGCATCGAGAGTAAAGAATATAATTTGTGTTTTACCCATACTCCGATGGGTAAGTACTACAAACTCGGTGCTTTCCCGAGTTCCGTGAAGAAAAAAAATCGATGAGAGTGGACAATTTTATTTGCAATTTATATCAGTTCGAACTTTAATTTTTAAAAGGAGACATTTTTTACTTAGGTAGTCGATATCGCACAAAATGGTGTGATGTGCAAATTCTTTATTCGCATTAGCTATAAATTAAACCATATAATTAGGCTACAGATCGCTTATTTTGTATACTATATTTTTGTATTTGGCCTCCAGCTACGCATATTATTTTTTGTTACACTGTGCAGATAACTCTGCATTAGATATTTTTTTTTATGATTGGAGTCTCGCGAGAAATTGACCCTTGACACCAATGGGGACCAAGGGTGAAATTATCGCGAGACTTGTTGCTTTAACGTGAAAGGACGTTGCTTTAACGTGAAAGGGCATCAAATCAAATGTAATAGAAGATGAACTTGTAGACAGACTCTTCTTTAAATAGGAGTACAATTTATTTCTGTGTCATAAAGGAAGTAGCATATATACAGAGATTTTAATTTTTTTTTTATATTATGACTAATATTTTCTTGCCTAGATATAAAAATGCTTTGTACTCTATACATGACAAAATATTTGGCCATACTTCACAGAAGTTAGAACAATTCAAGACAATGCAGCAACAGGTGGATAGAGAGAAGCTTTCTATAAGTTTTTGCATTATTCACAATATGGGTACAGGTCATCAATATTCATGTCAGCTTATGAATATGCATTTAAACAAATCAACATGGGGGTTTCTCTGTGACAAGGACTATGTTGAACAAAAAGGTCAAGAGTATAATAATATTCTTGACACAGTCAAATCAGTCGGAAAGTTGTGCTTTTATTCCTTGATGATTGGTGATGGTCTGAACTTTTTTATCAGTGACCTGTCAGATTATCCAAATGACCAATCCTCCTTCTGTAAAATCTGTTCCACGATTTCTGGGTCACCATGTCACCTCATCATGACATTCTGTTTTGATGGTTGCCACACCCTTGACACAACACACATTGAAACAGGTGCTTTCTTCAGCATGATTGCTTTCAGCATTGTCATCGGTTCATGCACCATGGTAACTGATTTAACTTCCTGCTAGTTATAGTTTGGAACATAAAGCTCTAACAAAATTATTTTTCAATGGGTTTTCTGTTCAACAAAATATATAGCCACAGTAATACCCCAAACTGATTGCTTTTGAGCCAAGCCCTTACTTTTCAAAACTGCTTTGTATTAAGCCAGAGGGTTCCCTTAAACAACTTTTAGAAGTTTTTAAAATATATTTCCAGCCTTGAACTTTATGTACCAAGCGCCCTACTTCTTGCGGGTCTTTATCGATCTATTACCGTCTTGTGTAAGTTTCCTGTACATGTATGAAGTTGCCTACTTTTAGTTACAGAAAGCATATGCCTTACTATGGCTTAGTTGCATTGATGTAATTGGTGTAATTAAGGGGTCAGGACTAAAAGAACAGAAGTTTTACACCTATGCGTCCGTAGGGTAAAGTTGCACATGGCTGTACAGTGTGGTCTTGTTGCCAGTGGCCAAGACCCACCCTTTTTCTCTTACTAAAAAAATAACGAACCTAGGTCGATTTGGGGTGTGTGATCCGGGGCACATGCTCCCACCTTACCCTACATGAATATACTTTGCTGACCAAAAGCAAAAAAGGAATTAACCTTTTTTTTATTTTTTAATGTAACGATTGTCTGTGAGTACTTTTTGTAACTAAAATTCCGCGCTTATTTTTCCATGGCAGAAATGTGTCAGCCAATTATTTCTTCATACACAGCTCAATGTGGTTATAGAAGTTATTTCTCAAAGACAACAATTTTGTGTAATAGTAGTGCATGATTGGCAGAAATGTGTGATCTTTTTGTGGTATACGTTTATGGATATAATGGACATGTCATTTCAAATAAAAATACCTGCTAAGAAGAAAATCTAGACTTTTCAATTTATTGTCCCATCGAAAGACGTTGTGCCCTGAAGCTGCAAAGTTATAAATAATTATGAAAAACTTAGTAATTGCTATTTGAGATAAATATTATGAATATAGTTGAAGTTTTGAGCATAGACCTAGTGACCCGTTTCAACTCAGTGAAAGACTGGATATTGTGGGAACGACGATCCTAGCTATTGCTTGAAGACATCATCCCCTCAGACTATGACTTGCTTTGCTACAGTGATGGGCACCCTTTTGAAATCTCGGATTGGCTTTATTTGATCCACTCCAGCTTAGGCTCCTTAGTTTAAGAAAACCGAAGCCAGAGACAAAGCCGTGAGATGGTGACACAAAATGACAGCTCATGCCTTTTGTTATGAAACTTTGAATGTCTAAATTTATTGGTCAAATTGAAGAGTATGTCTTGAGCAAGAAGGTAGACTATAATGCTGCTTTCTCTCTTCGAATTCATATCCATAGTTGCATCAATAATACAACCGTTGTCATGACAATGGACTGCCTCTTAGTGACTGACCAAATCATAGCAAGTGAGGGCGTGGGTTCAGTTTGTTCAGATGCAAGGAGGTGACTTCCAGTATCTTTAAGAGTGACGTCAAAGACTATAGCGTCATTCGAACCTTCTGGGATTTTGAATTTGAGGTTTTGGGTCACAAAACCGTACTTTGATACCTGAAAGAAAGGACACAAATTATTGATGATCAAAACATTTCATTTGTAACCTAATTGATAAAATTAAGACATCACTTTAAGGAAATATCACCATAATATTGCTACATATTATATTGATAAACAATTTTATTCAGTTATATATTTTTCATTTCTTTGTTTGTTGGAGAATGAAATCGGGTTATTATTGGGATACCAAATCAATATACATGTACTGACATTTAATGTGTACGATCCTGGAAGAAGTATTTTCCAATATTCTCCAGACGCCGTGGTGAAGAGAGGTAGAGGCGATTTGTGTTCCAGGACCCATACGCTAGCGCCCTCGATAGGGTTCCTGCTCGTGTCAAACACTTGACCTTTTACACCTAAAAGTACGTACAAACAGTAGATAAAAATTTAGAAGTCATGTAATAATTTCATTGGTATGTAAACGCATGATTTATAAGGGGAAAAGAAGTTTTAAGTTTACTCAATGTACAGAATAAATAAACCTGAAAAGACAAAACATTTTGTGTTAGCATACCTCGATTTGCTTGCTTGAGAAATTCCAGCATGGGGTGCCGGTTCTCGTTCCAGAACTTCAACAACTTGGAAGCGGTGGGGTACTTACAGCAAGAAACCTCTAAAGTGATCTCCAAGCAACCACCGTAGACGTAGTTGTAATCTTGCATCCCACCTGAAAAACAGATAATATTAATTATCTGATTGTATTCATAACGTGTCGATTGTAAACCTTTGTAATACGCCTGCATATTGTAATACCTTTCATAAATGTTTATTGTTTTCGATGTATTTTTCGTAGATAACGGTAATTTTTTGTGTGTATTTTGTAGTGTGTAAAGTAAAAACGAGGTTTTTTTTTTAGAAACGCAAAACCAAAATGCATTTCAAAATATAAACTATTTTACATGTGACAGTAAAACATTAAACAATTTATACTTTCCTTCAATACCATTTTTTGTTTACACTTCATTAATTGAGGTTCTTATATTGTACAGCCATGGCTGGGAAAAGTATTCGACATTTTCACCCAAAATTGTATTTCCTGTAAAACATCCCACACAGTCAAATAAATATAAAAAAATCAAAATCGAGACTGACCCCTTTTGATTGAGAAAAAGTAAACACTTGTTACAAAAAGCAATGGTATGGGTCCGTGGACCTACTTTTCAAAAGCATGGTTTCGTTTCAAGCTAGGACCTTTTGGTATTCATGCGGTTCGGCACCGGGGCCAGGGTTTTAAGGTGGCTGACTGAGCCTACAGATACAAATTTCGTGGTTTCGAAAAGATTCTGTAAATGCCTATTAATTTGTGTACCTGCAAGAGGATACCAGTCTGCTCCGTTGGTTATCCCGTCCGTAAAGCCTGCATCGCTGTTCGGACCACATGCGTTCTCATTGGCAAGATGCATTCGTGGGTGTGTCTTAGAATACGTCTTGGCGAGGAATTTAAACACTTTGTCGTCTGGACTTTGGTGGTATGGAGTTTCCAGGGTGTTTTCAGCCTCTGTGATCAACAAAATGAAATAGATCACCGTTTTTTCTTTTTGCATTCACCATCTCCCTCTAGATGGCGTCTTGTGTAGAGAGATTATGAACATAAATATATATTGTTTGTATATCACACATAGGACAACATATAATTTGTTTTGAAATGAAAAATGTGAAACATTCCCCTAAGCCAAGAGATAAGTCATTTTATATAATTGCAAAATGATGAGGGGTTTGTTGGAGCAATTTGCCAATCAAAGTACAGAGAAAGGGTCTGCTAAACTAATTTTTGAATGTGACTTTTCCAAATCGTTAAATACAATTCTCATTTTTTACACTGTTCGAGTAGCCTATGAGGTAGGGACAATTGAGAGCAAGCACCACATAATCATTGACAGTTACAATGAGGTGTGTCTATCTTGGAGAGAACGTCATGTCCCATGAGGCAATTTAAAAGTCAGAAGTTCCAGATATAAGACAATCTCCAAGAAGAGAATTTATTCACATTTGAATGTTTACGTATTATATTCTCAGGGATCGTAAGACATTGTTTTGAAAAAAATATACTCATGATGGTTATACCAAAGTAGTCCTGTAGTTTGCACTGCAGTTGTTGCATTCAAGTTGCCAGTAAAAGTTGCCTTGTGTGACAAGCGTCAAGAAAGGTTCGTAAGTCACTTACCAGGCGGCCTAATATCGTAGGGGTAGTTAGCAACCAGAGCTCCTCCATGGAAGTTAGCAGACAGGACAAACTGGTTTCTTTGTATCCATTGAATCACGGCCAGTGTCTCCGGCTGAAGTGGGCTGTTGTTTGGCTCAAAGAAGTCCGGAAAGTTCCTATTAAGATCGTAGCCGTTGTCGTTCGATCTGAGGAGAAAGGTAACTTGAAGAGTCAATTCAAATTATGCAAAAACCTTGTAAATGTTGTGCCCTTATCAAAGGAATACTTAGTTATTCATAAGTTATCATTAGGATATACCAGAAATGCTTGCCTACCTTGAGTCAACCCCTCTACATCTTTGCGTGGATAGTTCAAACCCATCTGGGTTCATAGAGGGTAAGATGTGGATCCTTGTGGTGTCCATTAGTTGTATTACTTCGCTATTTCCATTCTGATATTCCAGAAGTAGATGCTCCAAAAAATGGAGTAAAATTTCTCTACCGACAGCCTGAATGGACAAAACAACGAGGAATCTGTTTTTGAAATATTCATTTTCCATTCTTACTTTTCCGAAACAAACACTCAAGAAAATTGGTCTTTCTTAAAAATCTGTTGGGCTCCGGCGGGCTCTAGGCTCCACGGCTGATGTTCGAACCACCTCGTGCAATGTACACGCTGTTTGAAACCTTTGTAATGGAGCCCGAAGCGGATGACGGGGCCCAAGCTTATGTATTGGTAAAGGCCTATAGGACTAGAACCCACCTCATTGCCATGCATGTTGCCTACGTATTTAGCTTCTGGTCTGCCCGTTACCCGACCATTTGGTTTACTCCCAGCAACAGCCATCACCCAAAGGTCTCTACCTAAACAATGATAGAGGAGAGAAATGAGTGAGTAACGTTATTGCAGGACATTATGCGGTTGTGGTTAGTTAAATGTCTTGCATCAAAATCGTTCCAGACATCGAGGCCTTTTGGGAGATTGAGATATACAAGCCTGCCTGGCATTTCCCTCGTCTTGTCATCTTTGTCCCACATCAAAAAGATACAAATTAAAGTGAATAAGGTTTGATGTTGATTATTTAGAGAGAGGCTCATCTATTATGAGAGTGAAGTTTGACAGATTGCTTACACCCTCCAACGTAAGTTAGAAAAAACCAGGATTTACACAATAATCTACGACAATACACGAAGAAAGTAATATTTTGTTAAATAGAAGAATGCATAAATAAATCCACAGAACAGCCCAAAAGTGCAAAGCCAAACCTTTCACTGATTTTCCAATGCTGTACATGTAACTAGTATCCGGGTATATTTTTGAAAGTGACGTCATCACTGACGTCAGCTGTGCATGATTGTGATAATCAGTCTTCACCACTGGTAATGCTTCTGCAGCACAGGTCAGGTAGAGTATCAAAATGGCCCTCAGCGTGGACGTCATGGTGACGTAATTATCAGACCTAAGATGACAGAGAAAAAAAGTATTAATAATTTATGGACAATAGTTATAGACGGTTTGGTACCTCTATCTAACAATTACTACTGAATCGAGACATGAAGCAAAAATATATGGTTCTCCCCCCGGAACTACTGGAGGCCATTCAGAACTTAAAGGGAAGGTACACGTTTGGTAATTGTCAAAGACCAGTCTTCTCACTTGGTGTATCCCATTATAACCATAAAATAAAAAGCCTGTGAAAATTTGGGCTCAATTGGTCATCGAAGTTGCGAGAAAATGAGGAAAGAAAAAACACCCTTGTTGGACGAATTTGTGTGGTTTCAGATGAGATAAGATTAAAAAACTTCTAGCTAGAAGCCTTTTATTACTTTAGTGAGAAATTACCTCTTTATCAAAAACTACGTTACTTCAGAGGGAGTAGTTTTCCACAATGTTTTGTATTATTATCAACAGCTCTTCAATGCTCGTTACCAAGTCAGTTTTTAAGTTAATATTTGTTTTGAGAAATTACCAAACGTGTACCTTCCCTTTAAGTATGTATCAACTATGTGTAAACTTTCTTCGATCATCACCCATCCATGAAAACATTTGATTTGCCATTTTGTATTAGATTTTCAAATATTAACTTTGACACAACACCTACCCACGTTCAAAAAGGCAATTTGTAATGCTCAAAACTTCAATAATATTATGAATGCCCCACAGTAACAATTCCTCGTACTGAATACTTATATAAATTATTATGAGCAATACTCCCACCATTGACTTTAAGGTGTCAAAGAACTCATTGGGTGAAGGTTGATTGGTTTAATATGTGCACTTCCCTGGGAAGTTATTAAATCTGGAAACAAGAGGTTAACTGTAAATCATATCCTATACAGTAAGCCTAATCTTCCTCTAAAAAAAAAAAAAAAAAAAAAAAATCTCAACAATGACAGGGTGTTTTCTCGAAAGACATATTTTTGGTGATTGTTTGAAACCAAAGAACGGGAACGTGTGAATGGTGCCTTTACGCAATCCGTTCGGGAATGCAATTTGAATCATATTCCCCTTGCTCTACTTCACAGTGATTTTGATAAGACAAATCTGGAGACTTCTTTAATGATTTAAGTTTGTAAAAGATTATGCCCCAATCTATATTTTGGTAGAATTACTTTTATTTTCCAATAAATATTGCGCCTATATGAAGATCTCTTGTAACTTTTGGACTGTAGGCCTGCACAGTCGTCCAGTAATTTTATAATGCAAGCAGGCATGCGTACATATTTACTAAGTACTGTGAACTTGTCCGGAATGCCAGTCAGAAAGAATAATCAAAAATAGACCTCAGAAATCATGGTAAGAGAGGACAGATCTTTGTGTGGAGCGGGTTTATGCAAATCAACCGATGCCGGCATCCACCTTTGTAACAATACCGAATTCCATTCTAATAATATTGTTTTGTCAAAGTGCAGTTGTGTTTACATAATATCCTGCAGGTCTAGTCTGCCATTGTTTTCAATGTTTTCCCTCGCTTATTGTGCTTTTTGTGTATTATAAATGCAGTTATACCAAACTCTGATTCTGATTTGCAAACTTTAAATTATGTTCAATCAATATTCACAATTGAACAACGGTTCTTCTCATAACCAAAAACTACTATCATCTACCGCAAACCCTCATCTAATTATACTCCCACCATGCAAGAATACTTCTTATTAAAGGGACTTCGTAAACGAATTTGCCAAGTGATTGAACATTTTGGAGGGAAAACAATTCTGAATTGCTGTTACTTCAAAGATTATGTTGGAAACTAATCTCATATCCATTGTCTTCCAAAGCAGGAAATAAGTGAGAAACTTTGTTAAAAGCCTAACATTAGCGGTTACTGGTTCGTTTTCTTATAATCAGACAGTGGGAATGCAATGTGCTGTCCAACAGAAAAAGCAACCGGTGGTTCATTACTCTTAACGTCAAATGGGAACGTACTTCCAATTTAATAAGATTCGCACATGCAAGTCAAAAAGCAATCTATGCCTCAGTTGGGGTTCAATTTAATTATCCGCATAAAGTACAATTCATTGAAGGTGGAAGTTTTGGTGAATACCTGTTTTTTTTTATTTTAATTTTATAATGCATACGGTTAAGTTACCTTCTACTTTAAGATGGAAGCTGTTCAACATGCTTTGGATATATATTTTATTAAAACTATTATCTTAGGATTTTACAAAAGGCCTATTACAAAGCCCCATTCATAGCAATCCTTCTTTGACATTTTTTACTGGGGGTGTATCTACACTACAGGTCGAAATAAGACTAATAGGAAAAGAACACTTGGAATAAAAACACATCCACAAGGCAACTTTTGAGACAGTTTTTCCTTCAGACTCGTTTCCTTTGAATGTGTCTAGGGACCTGATCCGTGTTGATGGGCACGTCTTTTGAGTCACTTTACGGTTTGGCAGTCTTGCCTCATTCTGGGAAACCTTGGACAACTCTGGCCCAACCCTCTCAAAATAACCAGCTCATGATTCTTTACACTACAGTGGTTTGATTTATATTGGTCAAGAATCTCACTGAAGCTACTCAAGATAGATATTGACACGAACCGATTATGGGGATTTCCCAAATGTTGGCTGGGGTTGGAACACTCCAAACGTATCCTAAACCCAGGTCACACTTCGGCACTTGGGGATATTATTTGCTTGTGTTTTAGATCTGTCGTATTGGGTTAACTTAAAACTTCTGGATCACTGGGTCAGAATTGACCCCGGATCAGGGTACCCTGACGTTAAGAATCTGATTCAAAGTGATCCAGAAATGGTTTAAACTTACGCAAAATTTGATTTTAAAACTACTTTCCGTGTCAGGCTCATCAAGGAATGGGCCCGGGCCCCTGTGACCAGATAGTTTTATAGAGTAGGATTGATTTAACACATTCTGAAACTTATTGAAACTATTGGGTCTAACACGCTAACCTTTCAACACATATACAGTGTACACATATCATAGGCCTAGCTTCAACCTACGTAGGCTAACACTAAACACACAGCTGTTTCAATAGCAATCTTTAATAATGATTTATTGCTTATAGTAAATTACTCTTATAATTGAAATATAAAATGAAAAAATAAAAAAATCACCGACTTACCGTTTACTCCTGCTCCGAGAATGAACATTCAAGACGAGCAATTTAAAGTCCTTGTCTTGCTTTGGCGTTGATCAAAGTCAGGAACTTTCCAGATCCACTGTACTGTTGGACTACCCCTGGGTTACGCGCATGCACAGTGACACATTATCAGTCTTCCATTCATAAAATCAGACGATTCTTACTGCAAGAAATCAATGGGTCGTTTCGGGACGTCTACGGTTTAGAGTGGGCTGTTAGGAGCGAAAGTTACGCGTACAGCCATGAGAAGCCCGTGGTGGGATGCGGCAAGTGACTCATGATTTTCGTGTGACGCATTTCCGACTGGTCAAAAAGCGACAAGTTCAGGGCAGACTTGAGATCACCCGATTTACAAAGACAGAGGCAGGCGGATGCCATTACCTTACAAACATTGGGTTGGTGCTCTGGGGTTTTCCTGTCATTACGGTAGCTCCAAATATAGAGCTTTATTTTATGTACGGTGATTAACAACTTTTGTTATGTCTGTGCTCCCTGGTGTCCCATTTCCATTTCCTTGTAATTTCCTCGTTATAATTGCATTGCTTTATTTATTTTTTTCGTGATTTTTTTCATTTATTCACAATTTATGGGGTATAGATAGGGGGCAGTATTCATTTTTTTTTTTTACATTTTTATTTACGTACTAAAATGTTTATATTTGTGTATGTATTGCCTTATGCCTAAATAAAGAATTGTTATTGCAAACCAAAACCACACACATGGGAAGAGAGACGCAACTTGTTGGTGACCTCATCATTCCATCGAATGATGCCTGATTCTTTATGATGAATAGTCATCATAATCTATGAATATTCATAGCATAATTAAACCCCTCGTTATCAACACTCAGTTGAACAAAATAACTACGAATTTAAAGAGCAAGGACCTTAAAATTTAAGAAAAAAACAGCGAGAGATTAATCCGTTTGTTAACCCAAAATACAGGTCCGACTGACCATTATCTATAAACAAGAAATCCCGAACACCTGGATTTGCACTTAAAAAGTCTGCAGAGGGCGCAGTTCTTTTCATATCTGTCTTACACCCCCCCCCCCACCCCCGATGGAGGTAGAATTCTACCTCCATGCCTCACCAAAGGAATGTTTCATAAAAGAATGAAAATAGGGTGGCAGGAACCTTCTAAACGCAGAGAAAACATAGGAGATTTTCGCTTACCAAACCATTAGTCCTTTGACGGTTTATCCATCGAGTGGATAGACAAACCACTCACAGCACTCTCGAAATAATGTTAATTTCGCCAGTTATTAAACAGCAAAACTCACCAAAAAGTTAGTCTCGGTATAACCGCTTTATCCCTGCAAATTAACCCGTGGAAACATCCATTGGTTAACCAAGGTTTTCACGTTCTCGTTAAGACTCTCCACTCAGTCAAATGTTCTAAATTAAGATCCTCGCCTCGGAAAACGGTGTATTTCTAGTTTCTACCCTACTAACTTCAAGTCACTTCAGTCAGCAAGGACAGCACAATAGAGTCCAACAGTGCTTTGGAATCACCATAACACATACTGCACGTTTCTCGAGGATTCCAGACCAATGTTTGTGTAATTAGAGCAAAGCTATGACTGAGTTTTCACAATTAGAGTGAAGCTGGAATCCCGTTTAGTTTAAAAAACACTTCAGCATGCTTTCATCACTATACAACAACAATCCAACTGTCTTTTATCTGCCGAATGACATTTCGATATCAGCGCCATATAAACACCTCATTTGCATAACAATAGAACCCATCTCAGCCAATCGGCTGTGGTAAAAATGTCAGTCTTAACAATCTAAGGAATTTTTGTCGTGAAACAAAAGCCCACCTTCTTCAACTCAGAATTCTGTACGCAAGAATATTTACCATGGGACCCGCCTCTGGAATTCTACTGGTCTCTGCACTCGCCAACAGTCCTCTGTTGGTAGATTCAAAGCCTCCTTCAAAAACAGCTAAATTAAAAAATAAAATATTCAGTGATTAGCAAGTTTTAAAAGTACTCATATTTTTTTGAACGGCCTCCTCCATTTCCCCTCATAGCCGCCCGTTCCTCCAACAAATGTTGGTGTCTTGAACAATTTGTTCTTTTTCTTCAAAGTGAATCATTCCTAAAATATATATTTATGACAAATAAATAAAAAACAATATCGATGATTAGGCCTATATGCTCACCACTAAGGAGCATAGATGAGAAAGTGTAGATTCGTGGATAGAATGTACGAGCTGAAGGCAGGTACATTGTAGTCACGTTAACAAATAATGATAAACCAAATAATAATAGTGATTAGCAAGTTTTAAAAGTGTAATCAAAGTTAATATTTTTTTAACGGCCTCCTCCATTTCCCCTCACAGCCGCCCGTGCCTCACCCAACAAATGTTGGTTTCTTGAACAATTTGTCTTAATAATTAAACTTATTAAATAATTAAACTTATTAAATAATACTTATTTAATAATTAAACTTATTAAATAAATAATCTTAATAAATAATTAAACTCACATCTGTGCTTGTTTACTATTGTAATGCGCATCGGTGCATATTTTTTTTAAATTTGCGCATAATAAGTTAATAAAATTATTAAGCCAATAATCTAGGCCTAAGGCTAATTTCGTGTACTTTGTCAACCGACTGAGATGATCACATTTTGCAAAATATATAGGCATACTTTAATATATAATGCTTGCAGCATTATCGAGTACACTGTCACCAGTTTTCTCAGTTAACAGTAAGCAAATAATTATATGTGACAGTAGTTTTCAAGTTGAACTATTTACTTTAGTTTGTACTAACGAATCTACAATAAGGTATTGATTTGTAAAAATAATCTACACTTTCATCAATAGATTGAAGCTTGTAACTGTGATATAAAAATAAGAATGCTAAGATAACTCAAACATACGTAATATTTAGTCTATCTAATTTCGTGCACTTTGTCAAACGACGGAGTTGGTCACATTTTATAAATATTTGCAAAATATATAGGCATACTTCAATATAGTATAGTGCTTGCAACATTGTCGAGTACAATGTCAATTTGCTCAGTTAACAATGAATGAATAAATGTGATGCTTAAGTGACAGTAATTTTCTATGTTGAACTATGAACTTTAGTTTGTAATAACGAATCTGTTAAGTGTCGATTCGTAAAAATAATCTACACTTTCATCAATAAAGTGACGTCACATTAAAAGGCTAAATAGTTTAAAAGCCTGTAACTGTGATATAAAAATAAATGTAGGCCTCCTGGAAATTATCTAGCCTGGAAAATAAAAAGACTTAAAAGACTTAAATTAGGCCTTAGAATGACAAGATAACTCAAACATATACGTAACATTTATTACCTTGAATTCGATGAAGTATACACCGTTCCTTGACGGCAAAGCTGGTTTACTGACCAATGTTCCGCGTTGCAGGTCCGGTAGAGTAATGTAGGCCCGGTACGCCGTACGAATAGCTATATTTTATTTGCCCTAATATTGCAATTTTCGATAGACACGTTTTCTCGATAACTCGATTTTCTAACAAAACACATCATTTTATTTGCCCTAATATTGCAATTTTCGATAGACACGTCTTCTCGATGACTCGATTTTTTAACAAAACACATCATTTTATTTGCCCTAATATTGCAATTTTCGATAGACACGTCTTCTCGATAACTCGATTTTCTAACGAAACACATCATTTTATTTGCCCTAATATTGCAATTTTCGATAGACACGTCTTCTCGATAACTCGATTTTCTAACAAAACGCATCATTTTATTTGCCCTAATATTGCAATTTTCGATAGACACGTCTTCTCGATAACTCGATTTTCTAACGAAACACATCATTTTATTTGCCCTAATATTGCAACTTTCGATAGACACGTCTTCTCGATAACTCGATTTTCTAACAAAACACCTCATTTTATTTGCCCTAATATTGCAATTTTCGATAGACACGTCTTCTTGATAACTCGATTTTCTAACAAAACACATCACACCAATTACAACCCCTCCCTTACCACACGTCATTTTGTAGAACTATATTTGCAAGAATTGCTTCCATGGGCCCCGCCTTTGGAATTCCATTCGCCGTATTCGTACACAGTCCTTTGTTGGTCGATTCAAAGCCTCCTTCCAAAACATCTAAATTAAAAAAAAAATATTCAGTGATTAGCAAATTTTTAAAGTGTAATAATATTTTCAACGGCCTCCTCCATTTCCCCTCACAGCCGCCCGTTCCTCACCCAACAAATGTTGGTGTCTTGAACAATTTGTTCGTTCTCTTCAAAGAGAATCGTTCCTAAAAATATAAATTTATATGAAAAAACACCTAACAGCATCGATGATTACTTATCTATATTATAACACCCCTTGCAAGTATTCTGCCTACTCATTGGTTTAGAGCGCGTCACATGACATGTCTTAGTTTTGCCAGACGACGGCCGTGTGATAGAGCGTCGGTTTGCCATGCGCTAGTCCGACAGACTGGCACATGGCGTGCAGTACCCAGACGTCCTGTGCGTGTACGAGGATTATAAATTAATAGTCTGTAACCACTTCGAATTGCACGACACTACATGCAACACAGTAAGTAAAAGTGTATGCAATCTGTATTCGCGTCGTCCGTGGATTGTAGCATTCAGTTCTGTAACTTAATAATAACAGTACAGTATTTAGAAATGTTTGGGGTGTTATAAAACAAATATTGACTGCTTTTACTCGTGCAATGGTTAAAAACTATGACTCCCTCGGTGATCCCCGTAGCGTTCTATTTTCCCTCGGCTTCGCCTCGGGAAAATAGAACGCTCCGGGGATCACCTCGGGAGTAACAGTTTTAACCATAGCACTCGAAGCAGTCAATATTTGTATACTATTAGGCCTACGAGAAAGTGTATATCCGTGGGTATAGAATGTACGAGCCGAAGGTGAGTACATTGTAATCACGAATATACACTTTGTGTTTAGAGTCTATTCTCTGATTAAAACTATTTTCCACATTTATTATGTAACAGTTTTTCTCAATAATGAAAATACTTATTAAATAATTAAACATAAGAAATAATTAAACTTACTAAACTTATTTAATAATTGTTAACATCTGTACTTTTTTTTACTATTGTAATGCGCACCTGTAAATATCTTTTTTAAACTCGCGCATAATAAATGTATAAATTGTTAAGTTATTATTAGTCCATCTTACCTCGTGCACTTTGTCATACGACGGAGTTGGTCTTATTTTGCAACTTTTTTGCAAAAATATATATGCATACTTTAAGTACAATGTCAGTTTGCTCAGTTAACAATAAATTAATATGTTACTTAAGTGAAAGTTATTTTCAAGTTGAGCTTTACTTTAGTTTTAAAACGAATCTACAGTTAAGTGTAGATTCTTAAAAAATATTCTACACTTTCATCGATGTCTAAGAAACAGTTTAAAAGCCTGTAACTGAGATATAAAAATACATGTAGGCCTCCTAGAAATCAACTGGAAATCATCTAGGCATACTTAATTATAATGCTTGCAACATTATCGAGGACAATGTCAGTTTGCTCAGTTAGCAGTATAAAATAAATGTTACTTAAGTGACAGTTATTTTCTAGTTGAACTATTTAATTTAGTTTGTAATAACGAAACTACAAAAAGGTATAGATTCGTAAAAATTATCATATACTTGCATCTATAGAGTGACGTCACAGAAATAGTTAACAAGTCTGTAACTGTGATATAAAAATACATAGGCCTCCTGGAAATCATCTAGCCTGGAAAATCCAAATACTTAAATTAGGCCTAAAAATGCTAAGATTACTCAAACATAGTACCTTGAATTTGAAGAAGTACACCGTTCCTTGACTGCAATGCTGTTTTTCTGACCAAGTTCCGCGCTTGAATTCCGGTTGAGTATTTTACGCCGTACGAATAGCTCGCCTTCTCCAGAGCAAGATTATTTTACTTTCCCTAATATTGCAATTTTCAGTAGACGCTGCGTCATCTCGGATAATCGATTTTTCCATTAAAAAACCCCATTTTCTAACAAAAACACACGATTTAAAAAAAAAACACAAAAGACACAGTTTGGCTGCACATAGCCTTCACAATATCGTTGGAAGAAAACATTTTGTTATATTAGTGATTTCTTCCATTGTCAACTTATGTTGAACTCACGTTGTATACGTACAACCGTTCTCAATTAAGCTTCAACCCCCCCCCCACCCCCCCAAAAACTTTATTTATGACTTTCACTCTTGAAACATAAAATAAATACGTGGTGAATCAATCTATAATACAATTTAACACAATCAGCATAACAAAACAAAACCAAAATAGAACAACTTGGTTGCAAAGAGCCGACATAACAAGCTCGTTTACAGAAAATGTTTTTTTTTTCAGTAGGCTAAAAATGTCGACTTTTTGCTGAACTTATGTGGCAATAAATGTTATAAACCTCCACACAAAGTTCATTTTCCAATCACATATCCACAGTCACCATATGACAGTTTCAGAAGTTTCCAAAGCGGGTGATGGTTATTCATGAGTTGACTCTGAATCCTCTCAGTCGCGATCCTGATTGGTGCATCCATTGAGGCTCACGCGATGACGTAATGTTTTTATTCCCGTTCGCAGTGCGCAAGCTCTTAGAGATGTCACGTGTTACGTAAGACGTTGTTGTCTGTTTGACTGAAATGAGCAATGTTTGATGTTTGTAAATGTTGGTCAGTTTAATTGTTTTAGTTAAGTTTAATTAGTGTAACAATCGCCCTTTAAATGTGTTGATTGACTATTTCGATCACACTTTCAAATTTCATTCAATCAACTGATTCAGTCAATTTGCTTCATCACTCACTCAATATACTCGTGTCAAGTTGTCACTCACAGATTTGTTACGTTTAAACTAAATACAATTAGGCCTATTGTAAAAAAGAAAAATAACAAGATAAACCCGCTTGTTTTCCACCTAGCAGTGGTATCATCAGGTGATGATACCGAGCCGAGACCAATACTCCTCCGAACCGCCATAAACGTGTCAAGAAGGTAACATTGTTTGTTTGCATGGATCTCTGGACTCTGTGCCTACCCAAGATGATCTTCTCCTTTGGCAAATCGGTTCATTTTCCCTAAAGAGTCTCGTCTCGTCTCGTCTCACTATTTTTCCCAGCTGGAAAATGGTGCAATGTGTAGAGTTTCCCTGGATGTGATATGCAAGTAAAAGTTATCCCGAATTGGTAAAGCTCGCATCCTTGAAGACTTCCTTTTATTTCCCTTCAAAAAGATGAAAGACAGTTCTGGGAAACTTGAGCCTGTACTTGCGAACACCTTCTCGCGTAGCACGGGATCTGAAGTAGATATGCACCGTCCCTCTTGGCGTCAGAAATTATGTTTGCTGTATAGCAGCTTGCTTGAGAAGTTTTGGCATTTAGCTTAGGCGGATGTATCATCTAAAGACTAATGTCGTCCCGCCTTGGCATGAAGAGTGCCCGTATTCTGCACACTTACCTTTTCTGAAATCATTCTGAAGCTGCATGTCTTTACAAGGTCAACAAACCTACACTTGTCGAGGTACCTTCTCTTCCAAGATAAAGAAGAATGCCTTAAGATGACCGGAGAAAGACAATCGGTGCCTATAGTGTCCTGTAAAGAGAACACTTACACCAATTTATTCCAAAGATAAAGAGCCACCAAAATCCATGGCAAACGAAGAAGAAAGCAGCCTGAATTTGGGAACGTTGACATAGAAAGAAAAAGTTGTCTCCATGAAAAAGTAGTCAGACTATCCATTCTTGAGGATGCGGAATATAATCCTTTCAAAAGGAAAGGATGTGGTGTACAACTTGACGACGGAGACAGGCGTCCTTCCTTTTGAGCGAATCCCACCAATAACAACCTTTGAGCGAATTCCTAAGTTTACATTAACTATTATTTTACCTAGGCCTAAGTTTGTTTCCTTAAATGGGTTTAACCCATTAGCACACGAAACCCATCTCTTTTCATTCATCTGATGTCTGACACACGTTTTTATTAAACTTTTATGAAAATTTATGGACAAAAATTTAGATGTTGTATTCGTTTTGTTAACGTTTGTATGACTGTTTAAAATATAAAAGTGTTAAGTGTGTGTTTGTTTTGTTTGGCAACGCGCTTGGTTAGCTTGTTCGGATGGTTAATACCGCTCGAAAAGTATTGTCCTTGACATTCTCCTTGTCAACTGGCCTTTGAGCTGATTTGTAAAGAGTCAAATGTCCATTGTTTAAGAAACTGTTCACCTGCAATAGTGTCCTGGTGGGTATGTCACTTCCAGCATCTCGCGTGAAGATTGGCACAAATCTTGATGTAAGAAATTGTTCACTTCCAATAATTGATTCCAGATTATAGTTCACCTGTTTCTTGTTGTAAAATAACC
The DNA here is from genome assembly GCF_032118995.1 of Asterias amurensis. Taxonomy (NCBI): domain Eukaryota; kingdom Metazoa; phylum Echinodermata; class Asteroidea; order Forcipulatida; family Asteriidae; genus Asterias; species Asterias amurensis. Next base: position 1,022,459 of record NC_092654.1, on the reverse strand, counting down.
TTTCCTATAAGTAACTAATTTAAACTACAACAAACACAATATATAAGCATTTTTTGTTTAGCTCATCCATCGAGGTATATCCAGTGATGTATATCCAGTGAGGTATATCCATCGATTTATATCCAGTGATGTATATCCATCGAGTTATATCCAGTGAGGTATATCCAGTTAGGTATATCCAGTTAGGTATATCCATTGAGGTATATCCAGTGTTGTATATCCATTGAGGTATATCCATTGAGGTATATCCATTGAGTTATATCCATTGAGGTATATCCAGTTAGGTATATCCAGTTAGGTATATCCAGTTAGGTATATCCAGTGAGGTATATCCATCGAGTTATATCCATTGTGGTATATCCATCGAGTTATATCCAGTTAGGTATATCCAGTTAGGTATATCCAGTGAGGTATATCCATTGAGTTATATCCAGTGAGGTATATCCAGTTAGGTATATCCAGTGAGGTATATCCATTGAGTTATATCCAGTGAGGTATATCCAGTTAGGTATATCCAGTTAGGTATATCCATTGAGGTATATCCAGTGTTGTATATCCATTGAGTTATATCCAGTGAGGTATATCCAGTTAGGTATATCCAGTGAGGTATATCCATTGAGTTATATCCAGTGAGGTATATCCAGTTAGGTATATCCAGTGAGGTATATCCATTGAGTTATATCCAGTGAGGTATATCCAGTTAGGTATATCCAGTTAGGTATATCCATTGAGGTATATCCAGTGTTGTATATCCATTGAGGTATATCCATTGAGGTATATTCATTGAGTTATATCCAGTGAGGTATATCCAGTGAGGTATATCCAGCGAGGTATATCCAGCGAGGTATATCCATCAAGTTATATCCAGTGAGGTATATCCAGTGAGGTATATCCAGTGGTGTATATCCATTGAGGTATATCTATTGAGTTATATCCATTGAGGTATATCCAGTTAGGTATATCCATTGAGGTATATCCAGTGGTGTATATCCAGTGGTGTTTATCCAGTGAGGTTTATCCAGTGAGGTATATCCATTGAGTTATATCCAGTGAGGTATATCCAGTGAGTTGCATCAATTGAGGTATATCCAGTGAGGTATATCGCTTGAGTTATATCAATTGAGTTATATCCAGTACAAGCTTTATCCATTTGTGCATCTTGCTGACTCTTGAAGTTTTAATCCATCGAGTAATTCCACAATGACAAACTGATCCGTAAGACATAAAGTTAATTGTTGAAAGTCATTGTTCCTTTTTTCATTGTTCCGTAACATTCGCTTGGCACGCGTGTTGGCGATGAGTTGTGTTTTTTGTGAAATTATGTTTGACTGAATGATCTCAGTATTGGTTTAAAACAACTACTAATGAACAGTTTATTGAACGTAGTAAATAATACCCATCCATCGAACCAACCAAACATTCACACTTATCGCACCCTCAAGTTATTTTGTGTTACTAATTTACGTTGATACTTTTTAAAATTAGTTTTAGAAATTGATGTTAGCCTTTACTCTTGCATAAAAAATTATCTATGAATAAATAGACACGAGCAGTCGAAGAAATTTCCATCAATTCCTTAGACTCTCGAATCGTTGTTTTACTGACTTTGAAGCTAAGGACTCTCAGAAAAGTGAGTTCAATCCCTGTACATAACCAAGAACTCAATAAAAAGAAGAAAAGGAAAGAAATTTCAATTTTAGATGTGGGAGGAAAGCCTCAAAGAAAGAATCCATGGGAAAACCCAAGCAGTCAGGTTGGGACTGCAAACTCAAACGACGGTGTGCCCCCCCCCCCCCCTGGCGTGATTCGAACCAGGTTCCTTGAGATGGAAGGCGAGGAAAGACCACACGCCAACCTGACAGCCCTTTTCATCTTCTCCTCAGGTTGGTAGATTAAAGAGCAAAGAAGACTTATCCCCATGTTTCGACACCACAGAGACCATTCCAAACTATTTCACTATTCCAAGTACCCACTGGTACAGGAGGTATACCAAGAGAAATTTATAAAATTATTTATTTATTCGTTTATGAAATCATTTTTAATGGTTGTTTAATACTATCGTATACTGTTTACACCGAATCATTCACATTCTCATCCTTCACTTCATACATGTTTTAGTTATCATTTTTAAAAACAAAAATAAAGATTTTTAAAATAAATTTAGTGTTTGTTTCCGTGTAAAAGTGTAAATGGTTTTGGCTGTTGTACGATGTGTTGTGATTGTATACGATTGTCATAGCGAGATGATAGTCCTGCTGCCCTCAATGTTCAAAACGTTCCTTTTTACGTCCTTAGTTGTTCACTATTTGTATACATACAAATGTTATCTCATTCGGACATTAAGCTGTTTCTAGATGACAAGTGCGCCCTCGACGTTACGTTCCGTTTCGATAACAAACATTGCGACTGTGGTGTCTCAATAGCTCTGAAGAGTTGTAAACTTGACACTTAATTTCATCTTGGTCTACGGTAACATTAGTACAATAGTTATTCACGACACTTGAGTTGGACCTTGAAGACTGACTGTATTGCATGTAAAAAATTTCATGTAAAAAATTTAAATTTAACAAAAGTACAAATTTATGTAATTTAACACCAACTTAAATCTAGAGTAAACAATGTACCCGAACTGTATGTGTCTGCTCTAGTTTTGACACGAAATCAACACTACTTTTGTTCAGCCTGTTTTACTCAACTGAAAAGTTAGATAAGCAATAAAAAAGTCTCATTAATGTTTTTGACCATCCTTTCTCTTCAGGGTATGGATAAAGATGCATTCTCATAATCGTTTCTGGGCGTTGTAAAATGCACTGACATTGATGATTTCTTGGTTGTCTTTGGTAGGCGTGGTTAAATCGACGCATTCACATTGATAATTTCTGGGTGTTTTTGATGGGCGTGGCATTGATGGTTTCTTGGTGGAAGTGACAAAAACCCATAGATGGGCGTGGTCGATTCGACACTGCTGTTGAAGATATCTCATTGGGCGTGGTGCCACAGCGAGAAGATTTCTGACATTCGATCAGCGGTCAGAGTCAATTAATGTTAGGGTACATCATTAAGAAATGACAACCTCGTCTCAGTTTCCATCTTTGTACACGCGAGGGCTTCATCGTGCCCAAAGCTGCGCAATATAGCAATGCGATGCGTTTGCTGTTGTAACTTGCATGAATGTTTGTTTTGAAGTTTTATGTTTGGTGGATTTTTTTTTATTAACCTAGATTTTATTTAAGTATTATTTAGTCAAATAAATTAACTCAAGTTCCAATTTATATTTCTTCAGCATACTATGCATCCATCTCCCATCCATTAATTCACATGCTCTTTAATTTTCTCCTCATTTATCTAATTAATTAACTATTAATCAGCAAAGTAATTACCTGAGAACTTGTTTAGTTTTAGGTCTACATACATCATGAAACAATTTATTTATCTATTTAACTTTTGAAAGAAAACAGTAAAATGGAGGTCTCTTCCAAAGTAGTGTTCCTGTCCTGACTGAGTTTATCCAATGTTGTGGTCCTGACTGAGTTTATCCAATGTTGTGGTCCTGACTGAGTTTATCCAAAGTTGTGGTCATGATTGAATTAATCACGTATCTGGCTCAAGTTCAAGTATTGTTTTATTATAGTTGTCCCCTTTTCGACATGAGCATGTCTCAAAATGTTTACTTTATCCTCCGGTGTCTTTTCTAAAGCACACCATCCAATGTGTGTTTAGTATCTGTTACTCCTTATGTACACACACTTACCTGATTCATGACAATGCCAAGAATTCGGAAATGAATAGAAGAAAAAGGGAGGGAAATGGAATCTGAATTGAGGAAGAAAATAGATTGTGCACCATCTATTTTCTTTCCTAATTCTCATCCATCAAGATGGGTTGTACAAGCATAGGAGAGGTTTAGTGATATATAGGACGTGACAACCAAATGGACACTTCATATACGAAGTGAAAGGAATGTCACTAATACCTTAGGTTGAAAAGTCAACAGAAAGAATAGAAGTAGAAAACTAATGTAATCTTCACGATGTACATAGTTCTTCTTAGTACTAACGCTACATACAAAGGCACTACATTTATTACCTTTACACAATGTATACCCACACAATACAATCGGAGAGTATAACACTGTCATTGTTACTGTTACCAATGGCAACTGACAGGTGCACACACTTACCTTTGTAAGACAGGTACAATTGTGTTTACACCAATGGGAAAACCAGGGAAGTAAGGAGTGTATAAAGGAGTCAGAACCTTTTCATGACACAATAAAGACATTATGCAAATAGGTGGTGAATATTTAGATGAGGATACAGTGAGATAACAGCTCATAGAAACGGAGTGTCTTACACCGACCGTTGGGGACAAAAGACATGGATGAAAAAGGAACTGTGTCACTAAATAAATAAATAAGTAAACAAACACATAAATTACACCAGAGACTACATTAATTCAATTAACACGTTTGATACACTTGCTATTTATATACTCAATTTATATACCCTTGTATGTTAACTACAAAATACTGACACCTCAGTTAATACACCTACAATATTACAGAGTGGAAGACATGTGTACCCGTATATGTACAGACACTTACCTTCAGTCCCTGGCAAAAAAAACAACAACCCAGATTGTCATGAGATTGGGACTGCATCTTGGAAAAAGAGATTCAGAGAGTTCATAGATAGAGAAAAGAAATTTATAAGATAAGAAATTTACTGTCTCGTAACTACCTCACATCCTTCAGCTAAGGACAAGAGACATGTGATGATAAAGGAAAGGTGCCCAACAGGAAAAACAAAATAAAAATCCCAATAAATTGCATAATAGACTATACACTTACTAATTTACCACGCATACATACTTGTACCTTTCCTACTTACAAAAATGTTTACCACTAAATTTGTACACAGAACACACCAAGATATTACCAGTACAACAAACACTAAGTTGCAAATATTTCTGACACTTTGGGACACATACCCATACATGTACAGAAACTTACCTTGAGTTCGCCATCCCATACCAAACAGTTGTCATGGGATGGGGACTGCATCGTAAACAAAGATAAGACAAAAGAAAGGATTTCCAAGATGAGATGATAGCCCAAAGAACAAATTGGATGAGAAAGGAAAAAGTGTCCATAGAGGGACAAATTTAAAAACCCAATAGTTTGCACTACAGACTACACTTACTCATTTATCATGCTAATTATGACATACTTGTGCCTTATTAACTACTTACACAAATGATTACGCCCTGTACTCAGAGCACACCTAAGATATAACCAGAATCTTGACACGACTCATTTAACTCGCTTACTAAAAAAAAACCTTGTACCTTATTAACTACTTACAAAAACGCTTACCACTAAACCTGTACACAGAACACTCATATTATTAACCGTGAGACATAACAAGTTAGTAGTAAATATTTCTGATATGGTAATAGCCATATATGTGAACAGAAACTTACCTGAAGCTGGTTAACTGACAAAACAGAATGTCATGAAAGTGTATTACAGAAGAGGAGATCCATTTCCAGAGTAATGGATATATATAAAAAAATATTTTATAAGACGTAGGGATTTCAAAGCTGACATGACAGCCCCAAAAACTGTCTTATACATCAATGGGACAAGAGTCAAATAGGATGAGACAGGAAAAACCAAAAACCCAAATTATATACAAAATATACAATAGTTTGCACCATATGCTATACACATAAATTACCATGCTTACTAAAATACTCATACCCTATTAACTGCTTACAACAACTTTAACCACTAAAGACAATAGAAGTTGTTAATATTTCTGACACTGTAAACATTTACTTCGAGATGGTTTTATCCAAGACCAAAAAAGTGTGTCCTGGGATGGGAGTGTGTCTCAGAAAAAGGAGATTGGGGATCAAAGGCAGAAATATTTTCTGAGATAAGGAAATAAGAATAAGTGTTTGGAGGGGGACTGTGGGAAAAATTTCCCACAGGTGATGAGGACAGCCCTAAAAAGCTGTCTTGAAGTGTTACAGACAGTCACAGAGTAAAAACCACCTTAGATTGAATTGCTCTTAATTACAATTACAAACAAGGAATTGTTTTACTTGCAACTTACTTACACTTGTACCATAAACACTTCCTTAAAAATATAACCCCAAATGTAAACAAACTATAAGCCGGGGATATAATAGTAAGGGAGAAAATTACTTCTTATTTAAAGAAGATTTACGGTGTTTTTCTTACCTTTTTATCAAATCCTTTGAATGGGGAATTGATGCTACCATTCTTTTCAAACAAAGACTATGGTGGCAAATGCACATATGAAGAAATGTCAATGAAATAATCAACACAAGAAGAACAGCCAGGGCAAATGACAATTGGGTTTTCATGACCTCAAGATATCAATGACAGACCGCCAAAGTTTCTTCAAACAAGGGAGTAGATGGTGGCAAGTACAATTCAAAGAGAAATGTCAATGCAAGAATCAACACAAGAAGAAAGTATGTTGATTAAGAAGACAAACCACAGAGAGAGAAAATTCCATCCGAGTCTTCATGACCTCAATACCAGTATCAATGGCAGACCACGGAAGTTTACAAATAATACTTAATCTCTTGACAAATTCAAGACAATTTCACTGTTAAATTCTCATTAATGTGTACGAAAACACTCATTTAACTCACACCCGGATTGCAAACTTGTGAACACCTGATTCACACAGAATGAGTTCCTTATGTGATGAAATGAGGCATGATCATAGAACAAGAATAGTGTGCATTAATGATCTCAGAACCAAGAAAGATGAATCCACGAAAGGCAGCATGAGCTTGAATGTAGGGACATCAACAGAGGTGGAAAGGACTCCAAAGCAAGACTTTGAATAGACAAATAAGAAACTGTATTCTTCCTAGTGAAAAGACTAACAACTTTAGACCTAAGTAAAAAAGAAATTACTTAAGTAATTTTTGTTCTGTTGTTTTATTTAATAATAGTGTGTGCATCCACTCATTTAGCAAACATTCATTCCCTCTCCAGGAGGCCACATATTCATCAAATTGTTATCTCAATAATTCATTCTACACTAAAAAAATGTAAGCCTAAGAACGTTAATTTACTTCATAACTCTACTTCCTAAGTAGTGTTCATGTTGCTGTTTTATTTCACAATATTTTGTGTATCCACTACTCTTTTAGCAAACATTCATTCCCTCTCCAGGAGGACACACATTCATCAGATTGTTATCTCAATCATTCACTCTACACTACTTGGAACTTGAGTGATTAAAAAGCTAATTGGGCTAAATTTCCTTAGGAGCATTTATTTATATTTAAAGTCTAGTGTACATAATTAATAATCGTGTGGTGGATTGTTTGGTTCAGTAATGTTGGTGTTGAGTTTTGCCTTTGCATCGCATCGCGTATAAACAAACCGAATTGTTCAAAAGTCAGTTTTCTCCTATAGTAATTTAAAGTTATGCAATTCAATAGACCCTATAATCCTGTTTGGTGCGTTGAAGCTCAATGAAGTTTGCTTCCTTTTGCTGATATCCTTTGAAAATTGTATTACTTTTTCTTTTGAAGATGCATTGAATGACATCAGTTCCAAGCGAAGTGGTTGTGTGTGCTGGAAGCTGTTCGTTTCATTGTTCAGTTCGTGAGTGAACAGGTGTGTGCAGTGCGAGTTCAACAGTAGCCGAGTAGTGATACCACATTCCAAATCAGGCTATATATGGCTACACCTTATGTTTGAATTAAGTCCAATGAACATGTATTTTGAAAAATTCTAATATGACCAAAGTAATTCTTACATGTCTTTAGTGGACGGTTACACAAATTTGTGCACAATATACATCAAATAAGATTGTAATATTAATGGTATTAAAAGATCAACACAATTTCCACAAAACATTTTTTAAATGAGTTAAAAAAAAATATTGACAAAGAATGTTCTATTGTACAGTTGCTTTTTTTAATGAAAACAAGTAACTGCTACCAAGCATTTTCCCAGACGTTCTGTTCATTTTGCTCATTTTGTTCATTTTACTCACAGAAACTTGAGTATGAATGAAAACTACATTTTGAGAGGAATTTGCTTGTGAATCTTTGTAAACCAAATTTTGTCTTAACGTGGACTTGCAAGTGTTTTCACCAAATAAACTGGTGTTTTCAACAGAGAGCTGACACAGTTTTGTTCCATAAGATATGCAAAATAAAACCTTTGAAACAATATCTCTAAGTTTCTCGAGAGTTGTAGTCCCTACTGAGCACTGGTGGTTCTAAAAAGAACCGGGTTTTGTGTTGACTCATTGACTCACCCCCTCCTGGTCAGGCTTGACCATGTCTTGAACTCGACACAATAATTCCAGCAGGACGACAATATTCCTCATTTTGCTAGGAGTAGAACTGTCTCTCTTATTGCACACAATTTGTCGCAAGTTTCAGCACAACATTCGCCACCAAGCAACATTCAGAGTCTTTGCTCGCAGTTGCCGGTCTCGCCGTCTCCAAGTGCAAGCCGCCGTGCCGCGTTTGGCGGACGGCACACGGGCAAAAGTTTGAGATGGTGCAGCATTTTCACTCCCGAAATTCAGCATTTTTACTCGTCCAGTTCCAGCTTCAAACAGTTTACATTTGGTCTATATCATTTAAGGCGTCCACTTAAATCCATGGTTTGACCAAATTTGGCAAAATTTTGAAAATTTCCGTAAATTAGAAGAGCAAAATACGAAGGAGTCGCAAATTTGTTAACATCCGTTCTATATGCGTTAATTAAATCAAATGAAAGACAAACAAATTGCCTTGACGGACCGCTTGCTCATGATCATATCTCTACGCGAGGCGTTTACCTGTTGATAAATTTCAACAAAGAATACATTTTTAATGACAGTAAAGATTTATTTCTTCAAACGTAACTGAAATTAAATAACTTGGAATTTGTTTTAATTGTGTCTGTCTTTTTTTCTCAATGTTGACCCAGCAAAGGCGAACTACTTTCACTGGTGCGCGGAAGGATTTAAATGTTCTACGGTCGCGGAAATGTTGTCCGTGAAACTTTGAGCATGAGAGGCAAATGGGGGGGGGGGGGGTGCACGTAGACTGGTCCCCTGTCTTTGTCTCCAATGATAAAGACAGGTACAGTGTTGTTACTTTTTAGAACCAGCGAAATTCAATGGAAACAATAATTTCATTGGATAAACGTGCAGTGACGTAAGCATTCTGTATCTGTGTTTTGATTGGTCCGAGGTGCAGCTGCACTTGCGGGTCGTCTGCATATAAATGTAGGTGAAAGGTGAAGATAGACGGGATGCAACTATCTTGCGTTTATAGACCTTTCTTTTGCAACGTCACAGCTCGAGTTTTTGCCAACCCAGGATGGAAAACTATGGAAAGCCACAATGCAAATCAAAAACAGATCGCTACTGTGTGCAACAATGTTAAAAAAATAGTCAAACATAGTGTTGATTTTGTTAAAAACAAAACAACTAACTATGGGAGGTATTATATTCATTGAAATATTGCAGAAAGTTTAAGATTTGGTTGAAACATCTGTTAGTATGATTAAGTGTTTTACTAACATTGGCCGGCCATGTCAACCAATGCGGTTTGTTTATGCGGTCTACTACAACGACCATCTTCGAATCAGGCCAACTGGGATGCGCAAGTGCCCCCCCCCCCCCCCCCCCCCGACAACAACCCATTTACAACTTAAGACTGATCCACAGAGCACGGCTAGTGACTAAACCCACTGACAAAACAAATAGACAGAATGGAGTCAAGGAATTCTACCTAGACAATGGTGGTCATATTTTATTCGGTCACCATGAAACACATTATACCCTACACCATTATTATGGAAACACAAAATATATCACAAACACCAAGATTCTTCTGCAGTTATCACAAAGAGTATAAAACCAACAATTAGCCCGTCGATTCTCGTTTCTATAGAATACAGCAACGAGCAACATAACAACAATAATCATTGTTATAAATCTTATAAAACGAAATACACATTGATATGGTTTATATTAGTATTAGTATATTTTTTGTTCATTATTTTCTACACCGGAGAATGAAGAATACAAATTGCCCTACAATAGTAGATAATATTGAACGACCCACAACAATAGTGTACAAACAAAATAATGAGGACTCAAACTACGAATTACATGTACACGATTAACAATGGTATTGTTCCACACTGAGAGGGCAGTACTTTAAAGAGCTGCTTAGCAGAGAATGGTGCTTAGTAAAACAAGCAGAGGACCAGGCAATCAAACAGAACAGACATAACATTGTATTTTAGTTGGTAACCAGTGGAAAGTGTATGTGCTTACTTAATTAATGGTTGGCCGAAGCAGCTCTTTAACGTTTGACCGTTACGACAAACTCAAATTACCTGCTTTTACATAAAGTAGGCTGACACAATAATTCAAGCTAGACGGCCATCTGTGGCAGAATAAGCCATTTGGAATTGTTATAATACACGATTATATTCAATAATTACAAAACCAATAGAAAAAGGGGAAGATTTCACGTTTTATGTTAGTCTCTCGACTGACAATTGACTATAGTACCGGCACAATGGTTCACTTTGTCCATGATTTTACTCTTAAAAAGTTAGGTTGAAAATAAACCAACAAAGACCAAAACTTACTCCAACTCATAAGGGCTTTCAGAAAGATGGAAAGAATTCTTTAAAGTCTTCATTTCAACGACCTAGAGTAAATTTCAATCTGGAACCTCTAAAGGTAAATTTGTTGTTGCATGTACTTGTCCAAGGAATACCGATTTATGTACAAGAATATTATTGGTGGATTAAATAAGTCTAGTAACTAGAAATGTACATCTCTAAATGCATAATTACATTTTCCCCTAAATTTTTATACAATTGTATTTAAGCGGTTGTTCATAAAATGGGCGGGGTTTGCATGTCATTAACCTCCGCGTGTGCTCTCAACACAACTTGGTGTACTTTAGATCAATCACAAGCGAAGAAAATATTGGAAGGCCTGTGATTGGCTAAGACAAGTTTCCTGGATGACCAATTACATTATAGACTTATCAAATTACAATATTTTCATGAAGAAGGTTTATGTAGAAGCACCAATTGTTGCTTTCAAATTCTAACAAAGGTATAAACTCTCAATATAAGAAATAGAAACTAAATTGCATATCTAAGTCTACTCAACATTGTAAAAAAAAAGGTGAACAATCTCAAAATGGGCAAGATTAATAATTTACAATAAAAATCATTCTGATGGGAAGGAAAGGTTTAGTCTATTTGCTTTCGAATCTCGAATTCCAATGTGAAGGTAGAGAAATTGTGTTAATAGTAAAAAATATTCAAGCTTTAAGGAAAATTTTAACATTTTTTTCAGAGCAGCAATATGCTTTTGCTTGATGCTAGAATGCAGACGACTGTTTAATGACTGAACCACATTGCAATTAAACAACAGTGATTGTTATAATGACATGGTAGATGTACACATGTTGGTGAACCTTTAATGAAATAGTTACAACTATGCATCCATAGCATTTTGCTTCAGCTAAGGCCAATAAATTTTAAGTCAAGTTGTGTCTGATGCGAAGCAACAATGAAAACTTTTATTGGTAAATTGTATTGAAATGCAAAACTTAAACTTTGAGTTACATACACATGAAGCTGATATCAACAACTTATAGAAGTTGGCACAACTACATAAAGTAAGCTTATGCAATAGTTTCTGTGTATCCACATAGTTCGTGTGTCAGCAAGAAGTTCGGCTTGACAGTTTTGTGGAGTTTCAACTTTGACATGGTGTCCCACATTCTGAATAATTTGTGCAAAGGGCCAATATCATGCCACATAAAAATGTTGTCTTAGATTAAAAGTAAGCAACTTAAACCTGAGATAAACATTAACAAGACTGGTAATTTGACACATGGTATGAAGCAAGAAAGGGGGAAACAGCGAAACAATACCTCAAGTAGCAGGTGTTTAAATAACACTATTTTGATTAATTTCTTTGACCTTTTTGCCTTTGGGATTTGCCTCAAGAAGTTACCTTAAGTAAAGCATTGTTTGAGGTGCAGGGATAGACAGGAAACAAAACTAAGCAAACAATTTTCCTGCTCGGCTGAATATTTTTTTCAATGGGGAAGTTTTCCTGAGAAGGTTTCAAGCAGTCATCACAGATACTTCTTGTGACCAGTTAAGTTTTTTGGCCAACTTTATTATAAAATTACAAATAAAACAAATTAAAAGTCCGTTAAAAAAAGGTTCTACACAAAACTACAGAAACTGCTTTTAGCAACAACACATTCAGCTAACAGTATTGCGCTGTTTTGCCTACAAAATTCTTTTCTGGGACAGATTCCCTAAATCTGGTGGTTAAATATGAAATGTATCAAATAAACTGCTTATAAATGCTCTAAGTAATATCATAAAAAAAAAACATACACTTGTAAAAAACAAATTATTTTTGCATACTCGTACCACTACAAAATAATGCTTAATACTAGTTTTGTTTAATTGAGTGTTCTTGCTAATCTCCTGGATACCTGCTTGCTTTAATGACAAAAGAACTTGACTGTGTTTGTGTGCTTAAAATGCATTCTGCACAGTTACAGTAAAATCCCAAATGTCGCAACCAAGTTTGACCATGGGTGATGACTTCAGGTGGTTTGTTTGGCCAATAGAGTCACACAAAATAGGTTTTGAAAAGGCTCTTAGTTGATTGGACCAAACTGAACATGAAAGTCAACACAGGTTTGGTTAATAGCTCACTCTGTGTATTATATGTAGAGGTGATTTCAAGATTGCAAATTTATAGTAGGATTTTTCTAATTGTGTCTAAACTGATATAAAATTAAAAATACTATAAGATTAATTGCACCAATATAGATCACCTTTCCTTTACAGTTTTCTTAAAACTGTTAAAACAAAACTTCTTTTACGCTTACAGAATTTTACAAAAACAAAACAAAGTCTCAATTCTGCTCAACTGTAATAATCAAATATAAAGCCTCAAAGACTTTGGGGTGTTTTTGAAAAACAGTCAAATTAATGATGCAAGTCATTTGATTATCTTTTCGGAGTTATCAACAAAATGGAAATAATCAGGAAATAATATAATCTCCACTGGAATGAATACAAGAATTCTGCATAAATTGCTAACGCTTTTTAAAACATATGACACCAAGATTTTTCAGAGGCTGTTGCTTTCTTTCACCTACAGTTTGCCAAAGTTTGGAGAGACTTAACAGTGCTTCTCAATTACCGGTACCCTCAAATTTGATTAAACTTTCCACTGACTTAATACTTTGTACAAAACAAAAAGAATCGTATGCTTATCAAAAATAGACAAGACAAAATAATGCTAATCTTGGAAATAATTTTTTACAGATCTAAGCTGAATTATTAATAATCATTGATTCAACAAATTAATTTCACTCTAAAAGTTAAACTTTGACTAGTTTGATTTTTCATTAAAATATATCTGTCTTTATGCACCTCAAAGTATAACAAGATATCTAGATGCCTGTTTGTGAATGTTAAATATGGGCGATAGGTTCGGCACGGATCAACTTAGAGTTAAGATTGTGACCAAGGTGTGTTTTTGTTTTCAAACCTAAAAAGCAGAGATACAGCGCAAGCATTTTTTGAAGGAAAAAAAACCCATTTGAGTAATATTAGTACCCTTTCAATAGCAGTGATTGGTCTGTAGCCATTGAAGGAACAAGCTCTATGCCACTAGGAAGCATGAAAGTCCAGTATACGCAGTGGCGAAAACACACCATTGTCACTAATCCATTATGAACGTATGCCATGTACATTCTATATACAGAGTGTCACCGTCAACTGGATGATCTTTTTAAAGAATGGAAGTACTTCGTACTGGAAAGAGAAGGAAAAGAAACCAACACAAAATAGCAGCTGTCCATTCATCAGAATTCCTTGCAGTCACATGACTATCAGATAATGAGATCAGTATCCTTGGGTCAAGGTTCATGAACTCACTATGCCAAGGTCCCTCCAGGTCACAATCTGTTCAAATCCAGATTTCCCTCCAAGGCCCCGTGTCACTCTTGAGTCGCCATCATAACATTGTAATCCTCGTTCAGGTCACTTCCCTAGTCTTTGACCACAACCTTAATCACATTTCCAGTCGCAATTCAGAATTGTAACTCGCAAGAAGTCACTTTAAGACATGAGTTTCAGGTTATACAGACCAACCTCTCATTATAGTCTTTGAATTTTACTAAGAGGAGGTTGTAAACAGCTTCTTGACAGCTTTCTTAGACTCCTTTCCAGTCACAATCCAGGGTTGTAACTCGCAAGAAGACACTGAATTCGCCATCTTTAGAAACAAGTCTCAGATATTTGACCAACCTTCTCTTTATTGTTTTTGTATTTGACTAAGAGGTTGCAAAGAGCTTCTTGACAGCTTTTTTCTCTTTCTTTTCCCGGTTTTTGTGCTCCTTAGCGATGGCCTTCTTCTCCTTCTCAACCTGAGTCTTCATCTCCTTGATCTTTTTCTTGAAGATGCTTCGGTCTGAGCTGTTTGTCACTCCAAGGCTCTAGGGTAGGATAAAACCACAGTAAATGAAGGTACGATTAGTTTGATCTTGCATGTAATCAAAGTAACGATCTGCCGTCGATTTCACAAAACTCTTCCTAACTGAAGACTAATCTTAGGACTTAGGATGAGTCCCAACCCTGCACTGTAGCATGCAGACCTTAAGATTAATCCTATTAAAGTTAGGACGAGTTACTTGTCCTAACTCGAGATAAGACGAGTCCTAACTCTTTGTGAAATCGACGGCTGGGCCCAATTGCATGGCTTTGCTTACTGCTGATTTCTGCGCTTACGATCACTATTCTCTGCTCAATATGCCAGGGCCTAATAACTAGCTGTGAAAGCTAAGAATGCCTAGAAATGTGGAGTACGCATGCGCACAAGCCAAAATTCCTATAACCTGCGAAATGCACTTCATGTTAGCATGGAATTCCCTGCTTCTGTAAGCACTGATTCTTTGCTTATGGTAAGCAGAGCAATGGACTTGGGCCCTGATTTTAAGGTATCATAGATACTAAATTTGGGGTCAACCATGTCAAATCTGTTGGTTCTGATAAGAACCGTTGTGGTCTTGATGTTTCTACTAATTGTCAAATCTGTTGGTTCTGATAAGAACCGTTGTGGTCTTGATGTTTCTACTAATTGTCGGGAGAATGCTGGAATGATCTGAGAAGTCGTGGGGCCTCTGATCAGCAGGGTACACCATAAATATTATATTAACAGCAGCCTCTCTACAAACCTTTAGTTTTGCAGCATCAAGATTAAGTAACGCCGTCCCTGTAATGTTATTCGCTGTGAAGTCATTGATGTAGTCATCCAGGCCGTTACCCATAAGCCACTGGGACACGTGGGTTGTATTCCACTCTGTGATTGGTCGATCCTCAATCTGGTGAGGTTTCCTGCTTGGCTCCATCTAGTTGTACAAACAACAGTGGTGGTATTATGGGAGAGACCTTTGACAAAGTTTTCTGCATTAATAAGTACTAATTGACGAGTGCAGGATTTGAACCAACAACCTCCGGATTTACGTGTTAGTGCTCTACCAACTGAGCTTTCTAACCCTATGTATGTTTGTGGTCTCCCTATTCCGTCAATAACTTTGTCCTGGGGTGCCAGTCAGAAGCCATACAAAGACAATCTTTTTGAAACAACATACTGGCTAGTTATAGTCCCAATTTCATGTAGCTGCTTTCAGCACAAAAGTAGCTAAGTTCAACAAACTAATGCTTACCAGAATAAGGTTAACAGCTAAACTACCATGTACAACATGTATAATTTGTGACTGGTATCCTGCTGATTTCTGCTAAGCAGAATGTTAGTAAGCAATATTTCCTGCTTAAACAGCTCTCTGAAGCTTAACTTACACTTTGTAGAGGAGATGATATCTGATACTTGGCCGCCTTCTTACTTTTCTTCTTCCCTCCAAACTCACTCCCAGGCATCGAGTCAAAGATATCTCCTCCTGCTGTGAATTGGTGAGAACCTTTAGCCCCAAGTGACGTCAGTTCATCTGTTGAACATGCAAAACAGAGGTGATAACTTTTCTTTGGTTTCTAAGAATTGCATTTCTTCTTGAAGGTTTTATTTATTTCTTTGGTGAGAGGACATCTCTAGTCAAAGAACATTTCTAGGAGACCTAAATGAAATTTGCACAGGTAAGTTTGGTGGTAAATATATACATTATTTAGGATTGAAACAAACAGTTGGTTCCAATTCTCAAACATATACAATCCCTTTAAAAATTGAAGCTTCCTTGTACAATGGGAGCATGAATGGAAATGTACACATGAAAATAAAATATAAATTCACCTGTATTGAATCTTTCCCTCTCCGTAGTCCCCTCGATCGTTGGACTCCCAGGGTCCGGTGAGGTTGCTTGACTGCCGTCACCTCCTTGCTCTAGCGACCTCGTAGAGAGCAGTGTGACACCGAAACCCTCTGATGATGAAGCAGGGGGTTGGAGGCGTAGGATAGGCATGGCAGGAGGAAGACCAGATTTGGTTGGGCGGGGTGACGTTTGGGCTGTCTTGCCTTCACTGGCTAGTTCTCTGTTGAAGAAGAAACAATGTTGGGGTTTATTTGAGGATGAGAACAGTTAGAGTAAATTTTTCAAGATTCTATTTTTACGATCTAGAAAAAAAGTTGATAAGTCAAATTACAAGGATCTTTTCTACTATTGATTTCTGTCTTGATAGGGGAAGGGTACTTGACTAGGGTCAATCTAACAGCTGCTTCATCAAATCACTTACTCGTTATGCGTCATGCTGGAGAAGCAAATTTTCATTTGTTGTTATGCATGTTTGCCCCAAACAAGGCTAAATGCCACTCTTAATAAGCAAAATCTTAATCATACTTTATCTTCATGCTTAGTGTAACTGTAGATACAACACATGATTTTACTCTGTTGTGCCAATAATGGCTTCATTCAATGCAAAAGTGCAAGAATATTGAGAGTGGAATTATTTCTTTTACAACTAGTGGAAATCATTGTCATCAAGAACAGAAATTAGCAAAAGAAGCAACGTTGTTAAAGTTAAGAACAAGACAGTTTTTTTCTTTGCATAAACTTCTGTGCTGATGTCCTGTGATTAGGAACAACAATGTCTTGCACCAAGACTACAACTGTGTAAGCTGAGCTGTTTGCTTGCAATTTATAAGCAGTTCAATAAAACAGGGCCTGGCCATCTTTCATAACTTTATATACTTTATCCTAAAATAAAATATACACAACAAGAACAACTTCATCTATTCATATTTTAGCTAAATCTACGATGATGAAAATCACTGAAAGAAAATTGTTATAAAACAAAATCTGAAACATCATAGGAGTTATTACAAGGATTCTCTACAACAAAAACTAGAAACAACTGGTAAATCTTGCAATCAAGCAAACATCTGTTAAGTTGGGGACAAAATCAAAACCTGGAAGGATGAAATTTATACAAGACAGAAATGAACCCCAGAAGCAAAATTCCAAATCCTACTCATGTAGTTCTACATATATATGACAAATAAACAATAAACAATAACAAAACAAGTGTAATGTTATTTCAAGTCAATGGTAAATTACAGAACATGCTTACACAGTCAGTCATAAGAATCATTCATTGGTAAACTACAGTAAGACTTCTATAGTGTCAACGTAACAAGAAATGGAAAGTATGGGGAAAAACTTCTTCTACTGACCCCCCCCCCCCCATACCCCAAAAGTAATCAAAATATGTCTGAAGATTCAAAGTATATAAACTATAATTAGTCATTCAGATTTAATGAATCATGCTAAGACAGTCTGGAATACAACTCCTAATAAGATGACACAAACACTGAATGATAAAGAGATAGAATATGAGAGAAAACTGGGACCAGTGTTAAGCCCGGTTCATACTTCCTGCAAATGCGAATGAGATACGACTGTTGACGTCACAAATTCGCAACGAATAATTCGCAGCAGTTCAACATTGCTCAACACACTTGCAAATATTGGTGCGAAAGGAGGTTTGTGACGTCAAATTCACGTCAAATTCGCTTCGCATTTGCATTCGCATTCGCAGGAAGTATGAACCGGGCTTTACCCTCCAACTTAACACTCTGAGGACCTCACAGAGGCAACTTAGAGCTCAAAAAGTTCCAATCACAAACGAATTTTGGTGCCAACAAACAGAATGGTGACTTCAACTTTTAATTTCACTTCTATTGTTACCCAAAATGCCTCTTTTGCAAATTTTAATTGGATACACCTGTTTTTACAAATTATGTCTATTCTTTGTTATTAATCACAGCAATTGTTAGTTTGCAAATCTGCTGAGCAGGGAACATTCAAAGGTAACAGCAAACAGCAAGAGAACAAGCTTGCTTTGAACGCTTGTGGTATACAACAGAAACATGCCCAAATGTAAAAGTTCTTTATATAAACAAAAAAGGAAAGGCCTGTTTAGAGTGTCATTCGTGTTTCTTTTTTGTGGCTTGTGATTGTGGTACCAAGGGAAAGATGTTCAGATCAGGATGAAAGGTATGACAAAATTCTGCTGCATCGTTTTGCTTAAGTTTGGACAGAGAGATTGAGAGAAGTTAGACTAGAGAGAAAGATAGAAGGGGAAGAAGGAGGAGACCCCTTAGTGATGATACTCATTCCTTAAAGAAGGCATGCATCATCTGAGAAAAAGAATAAAGTAATATCACAGGCACACACAAGACGGTCAACGTCTTCTCATGTCATCTGATCAAATCTACAACTCTCACATATACTTTGACAACGATGTATGGTTTACGAGGAGGGGGAAGATGTTGTCGGCAATCCAACGCTCCAAGTATCTACTGCCACACCCTTGTCATCTTCAAGAACGGTCAAGACAAGCAAGAGGCAAACAACATTCGTAGTGGCATAGAGAGGGCTACCAAGGGAAAGACGATAAGAGATCTTTGAAAATGTCTTTGTACATGCAGAGAAGAATGCAAGGACAAATGAGGAAATAGATATTAATTTGATTCAAGGGATGGTCGGGGGCTGGGAAAGTAGTTCTCTCTCTACCACCTTGAAGATGTTGAAGACTTTGGGAAACCCTTTCTTCTGCCTTTGAAGAAATTTTGTTGTACATTATTCTGAAAGACATTTCAGATACCTTTCATTAAATGAATCAAAGGGTGTGACCATTTGGGCCCACATTCACGACACTGCTAAGCGCATAATTCTGTGCTTAGCAGTGTCTTGAGTGTAGGTCTTTGCTACTGATTGCAGGAGGGGGCTGGGTACCTTACCTTATAAGCTGTCTATACACTGCGTCCATGTGATAGTCTACAGGGCTGCTGCCCATAAATAAAGACCAATTCAAACAAGTTGTAGGTATTATTGTACTGGTGCTGGGATACCCCCGGCAAATTATGTTACTCTCTAGGTCTGAGTAACTTTTGGCAGGAAAAAGCACCTGTGTGCATTTCAGACGGCATGAGCAGAAAAGAAACCTCCACCATGCCTTTTTATGGGATTTGACCTACAACATGGGGGTCTGGGTAGTTATGTAACATGTATTGCATGGAGTTGTAACATTTTTAAGGGGAGGTTTCAACATTGGTCACAATACACTCATCCAACTTCTTGATTCATCGATACAAATGTGTAAATAGCAGAAATAGCAGAAACAATGGTGTTACAATTGCTATACACAACAAAGCATGTGACTGCTGTGCACTAACTTTGAGAAAAGGAACAAGTAAACATTTTCAGGGTCTATACATATAGGTAAACAAAATATACACTTTTTTTTGACAAAATAAGAGTTATTATAACTTTCCAACATTACCTTTGAGAGAAAGGTTTGGACTTAAGAATAGCCTGAAATGCATTTATACGCTATGATATGTACATGTATTCTAACATCCATCATTGACTTTCATCCACTCTCATAACTTCTTTACAATCCTCCACTGAGTACCTTTAAGTCTATGGACATGCATCAATACACCGACCAGATCAGGCCTGAAACGTTCTGGGATTAGGATCAGTATCAGTTCAGTTTGTGGTACCTACGATCAGTGTTGTTGACTCGAGTCAGACTCAAGTTGCCAATTTCATTGACTTGCGATTCGACTTAAGAAAAACTTACTTGGTTACAACACTTTCAAGTATGAGATTTATTGGATGTTGTTCTTAAAATTTGTCCTTCTCTTCATTTTGACCAGCTTGCTCTAGTTGCAGCCAGTTATCTCTTGAAGATGAAGAGGTTTTTCCCACGAACCGAACTGATTATATTCACTTCTTGTCAAGATCAGAATTGGAGGAAAATCTGCAATTATCTACACCGATGTTCTCATAAAAATGGCACCAAATATAAAAAGAAATTCAAGCACTATGCTGAACTACAGAGGACATATGTTTGTGTCAACTCTCATTATGGATGAAACATATAATTGAGGAATATTGTTTTGGTACTTGACTAGTTGTTTGGGTACTTGGCTTATTACTTGAATGCATGTTGTGTTAACACTTGGCAGGGTCTTCGGGTACTTCTGGGAGATTTGGGGTTATTTTGGTTCTGGCTGGGTGTTTGGATACTTGGCAGGGTTTTAGGGTACTTGACTTCTAAAACAGAGCAACAATGGTTTGCAAGACTTCTGACACACCTACCAATAACCAACGGAGATCAAGTCATTAAATCTGTTTAAGTTTTAAATGTGTTAAATATTGATAAAAGGTTAACTTAAGGGAGCTGGTAACATGTATTTTATAATAATTTCTTTAGGTTGGCTTATTTACAGATAGTAGGTCAACTTATTAAGCCATGCTCAAGCCAAAACTCATGCAAAATCTGTGAACACACAACTTAAGAAAAAACACCATCTGCAAAAAGTATTAACGCCATATCAGAATACTTGAACGTCTTGTTAGACAAACAGAGAAATGAAAGCAAGGGGAGAAAGAGTCCAAGATGTGAATCAAAAACAAAAGGAGCATTTTGAGACACGTTACCTGCGTATCCAGGGACTGCACATGAAGCTGATGATGGGGAAAGGCATTGTGGGAAGATGCCCAGAAAAGTAGGAGGAACGAAATGAAACGAAGAAAATAAGGCGGGACGACGCAAACAAGGAGGATTTTGGTAAGGAAGAAAATAAATGAATAGAGAAAGGGAATCAGAGAAAATCAAAGATTCAAACGATTCAAAAGAATTCAACCAGGTGGCTGTCATCTTGATTTGTTTGTTTAAATAGTGCATGTAATGGCAGGTACTCATTACATTTGTATGTCAAGTTTTTAATTAAGAAATGTAAACAAGATGGCTGCAACTGGATCAAAAACTTAAATAAAAGCAGGATACTTTCATTTTGGGGGCAGAAAAAATACACAATGCTTATGATGCGCTCGTCAAAGAAAAAGCTTCAGAACTCAAATCGTTTTCATACTCTTGCCAATATTATGATGCTGTGCGAAATTAAAGTTAATTTAAATATGCTGAGGGAGCTATACAACTAAAAACTGCCCAATGTTTACTGTAAAGTCTGAGTGAAGGACTGAATTAGAGGAAACAGAGTTCACAAAACACATCTTGTTGTTTGACAGTTGTTCGTTATCTCTGCTTGGCTTTTGTTTTTGGTCATACCAAACTCACAATTTAATACACCAATGAATAGACCAAACATATTTTGGAAAGCGCCCTCAGCATATTCAAATTTAATCCAGTGTGCGTTTGCAGAAAGATATAAATCAATCAAACAAAATATAGACCTTGTCTTTGAAATCATTATAAATTTAAAAGTAGAAGATTAATTTGTGCAACAAAACATAACAACAAATGTGGCTATGTGTTATGGTAAATAATTCTAACGTTCAAGTTAATTCAGAGCTTTCTCTCCAATAAATTGAAAACTGCACTTAAAAAAGTTTTTGATTACAATCAAGCAATTTTTCAGAAATACCTGTGATCCTATTATATTTTGTATGGACTAACTTTCCTAAGAAAATGCATGTTTTTTTAGACATTGTTTAACATGTGCAAGAATCATCAAACAATTTCTCTTGAACTCTAAGATAAAAATCAAATCATCAGACTAAAAAAAGGAAAGGAAAACAAAGAGACTGATGCAACCAAGTCTTTTGGGTAGCAAAAGCGAGAGAGCGAGGGTGCACTTACGATGATTCTCCAGTATTAACCCGTAGTTCTGGTTTGCTCTTCTTTCTTGGGGGCACCTTAGGCGACAACCTCTCTCGCCCGTCACCAGGTTGCATTGTGCCTGCCCCTGGCAATACTGGGACCCTGGTCAATGTAGGTGATGCCTGCTGGTTGGTCTGTGGGGGCGAGGAGGCGGTGGGCGGTAGCACTCGGTGTTTGAGCAGGGGGGAACCATTCCTAGGATGATCTGGGAGGGGAACCGGTTGCCGTCCTATTCTCGGACTACCGTTGGTTGCTGGTGGCTCAGAATTCCGCGGCTGATTGTGATAATATAAAAAAACAGATTTATTTTCTTGGCGGTAAAAACTGCATGCCGCGTTTTTTTTCAAAAGTGCAACAAGCGTCAAGCAGGATGAGAAAGACTCACTGCACAAGGTTTGTGACCTAGTTGACCAAGAAGCTTCTCACACAGATAGTTAAAGCAGAATATCGATGAGGGTCTCGCTAACTTCTAGATGGAGGGGAGAAAATAAAAGACGACAAGACAGTGTACAAATGTACCCAATGGAAACGATTACGTCAACAGTTCTGCACCTCTACTGATTAAGGTGCCTGCACATTATTGAGGTAAAGTGATTTGGGCCTAACTTCATGAAAATGTTTTTTGAAAAATTCTACTGACAAAATGTGTTTGCTAAGTAAGATAAAAAGGGGGTATCAATTCAACTATGTGACTGATAATATTGGAAGGTAAGATTGACTTTTCCATGGTTTGCTGTTCTACAATAACCATTTTAACCACACTTGTGATTATTTACCAAGAATCAATAAAAAATACCCAAAGTAATAGAAATCTCTTCATAAACAGTTATTTGACAAGCGTTTATTTCGCTTAAGAAAAACACTGTATTATGAACAATGCTTTAGTATTATGGGATGGATAACTTTCACTCCTATCTATCTACCTCTTCTGCGATTGGCCGCCTCTCAGCCCAGCTGTTAGACTGCAATGCATTCTGGGCTAGATGCGCCTTGGTGGGCTTCTTCCTGCCAGCAAGCATACTGTTGTTACCGGTTACCAACTGAATCTTGGATTTCTCAATACTTGTATCCAACCTGTCAGCGTCTGGTATCTGCTCAAACCACTCCTGCTGCTGTTGCTATGGAAATTAAACAGAATGTAGGTCACAAACATTTTTTCAAGTTGCATTGAATAGGATTTGAAACTTTGTAGTTGGAAGTATAACTAAGAGAGGTTTGCAGAAACACCATGTGGATATCTCTTTTGAATAGGTTGAGACGTTAACCACTGTTTCTTTTTAGAACCAAAACTACTTAAAAGAGATATTCACATGATTTTACCGCAAACCTCTCTAATTCAAGTCGATCCTTTGACTTAGATATATACAATATACAAATATGCATAGTTCTACACTAAAGTATCTGCAATCAATCAATCATACACTTAATCTTTCCATCTTGCTTGTGGGTCACACTGAATCTATGCCTGTAATCGATATAACTCTGACGCTCGTTCCAGAAAATGTCTAGCATCGATACAAAGATAGGTCGTGCTTCTATCAACAAACATTAATATCGGCGCGAACAATATGCATGACACATTTTCCCATGGCCATTGATGTTTCCAGCGATTTAAATCTGTCTGTCTCTAATCTCTGTCAAAGATTCAGATTTCTTTTCCAGTAGTCTACATTTCATGAGACTACGTGCGGGAAGTGATATTTTGACGTCATGAAACATTATTTATTCTGGATCTTACCAAACCCTACAGGCCATGTATAACATTTGTATGTCATCCCTCACTAAGTATCAATTTCATTCCTTAAAGCAAACTGACACTATTTCAAAAACACGAAAATTCATAATTTCCCAACTAAACCAAGAGCAACCTCTAGTTAATCAAAAACCCAAAGCGTCTCCACAAAATTTACTTAAAAGGAACCTTCTATTGAATTGATCAGTTTGCTCTTTGTTATCAAATAACATATGGGTATGCAGAGTGGGTCAGAATAACTGTTACATCTCACTCAAAGCGTAATTTGTGTTTAACTTGAAACTCAGTAAGAAATCAATATCGGCCGGGTGTGTATTTGGGAGGTGAGTGACGGTTGGTTCAGCTTATTTCAAGGAAGCATTTCTGTCTTGTGTTTGATGATATAGGAATGACTAGAGACATTGTTAGAAGACTGATTTCTGATCTTAAAGACTGCCCAACAGTGTCCGTTTGAAATGCTTATATCTTTGAAGTGTAAAAGTGTTCGATTCTTTTGTGAAAGGGAGACAGCATGGACGCGTTCCTTACCAGCATATGGGCTTCTTTCAAGTCGGCCTCTAAACTCATCTCAAGCTCTTGCTCCTCAAAGTCTTGTGAGACATTGTAGCCTCCCTCGTTACCTGAGGAGTCTTCATCTGACTCGTTCTCCACTTCTTCTTCTTGCTCTTCCTCATCTCTGGTTGAGGGTTTAGTAGCAAAATCTGTACTTCCTATCAGTGGGATGATGGGTGCTGAAATGGCATACAGTAGAAACGTTAGTAATCTAATAGAAATTCCTCATTCAAGGAAGAAACAGGGCTCAGAATTTATTTCTTTTGAGGAAGGACAAGTTGCAAACGCACAGTCAAAAGATGCTAAGCATAATTAGTTTTCTGCGTATGTATTATAGAGCAAAGTGTGATATATCATCAAGTGTCTTCTAAGATCTTCGTTTGTGAAATCAGCCCACGGATTGCTACTGCTAATCATCTAAATTTATGCTTAGCAAAATAAGGCTCATTTAAACCCTAAGCACACACTGAATAGTCACTTCTTCATTAAACACTGACTCAAGAAAATTCAGACACTATTTGAAATACAATCACAGGAAACCAAACTGTACGAGGATGCAAGGTGCTTCAACTTAGAGTTGAAGATGAAGACATGAAGGTGACAAAACAAACATGAAAGAAGAGTGCAAACTTTCAGTTGAAACAAACTTGAATAAAAAGGTGCTTCAAAGAGTTGGTACAACATTGATGTTTCAGAAGATACATTAAAAGCAATCACTGGTTAAGGAATTATCTTCTTAGCTTTCCCTTCTTGTTCATGTCAAGAGATTGGAAGGAGTATTGAGTTCAAAAGACCCATGTCGTGCTTCCCTTCCACAAAAACAAGTTTTTTTGCCGCGGATGTAAAAGCAACCTAATCACGGCACGCAATGCCTCAGAAATGTGTGAAAGCAAAGCATTCAAGCCCTGCAAGTGTATTTGTAAGAATAACATTTCTGTTTTCCTTGGCTCTCAAGTCTGTGCAGAAGACATGCCTAAGATATTATCCTTGGTAATGGCATTTGAGTCAGCACTTGGTCATGCATGCCAATTCCATCGTGTCCGTGACCAGACTGTTTTCGCTGCATTGGCGCAGCTAAATGGCCAGTCGAGGCTAAATGGACTTACTTAATAATGCCTTATATGCTTGAATGTTCTGATTTTACGATTCCTCTGAGGTTTGTCCGATTGTCTCATGGGTGGTGAAGCTCTGATAACCCCTAGGAAGGAGGGCTTGAATTCTATAACCTCAGCGATACTAGAGTTTAAGACCTAGTGACTACAAGGACAGTGGCACACCTTAAACAGGGAGTTGAGGCGGGGGTTAAGACTTGACAATCCTAAAGAAACAAAGTATAAATATCCATGCAGCAAATCATGCTCAGCTTTCATCAACTAAAAACATTAACTAGACGAACCATTGCATAGGCCACTGTGGCAGGAAACCTTACCCACATACTATATAGCAAAGTGTGTAGACATTTTATCTGATAGCGCCCTCTTCTGAATCAATTTCCTCCAGTTCTTATAATAAATGTGAGGGCCTGGAGGCCACGACTACACCCCATAGGTGCCGCATACATGTCAAGTCAAATAATGTTTTCATGCACACCCATAAAGATGAAAAAAAAAAAAAACACTGCTAGCGACAAAGATGCAGTAAGATGGCAACATTCAGAAAAAATAACCACACACCATGAAAGTGCAATTTGTGAGACATGCCTTGTCCATGCCCCTGATAACAGTACATGCAGGGGCAGACATCCATTACATGCACTTTTCTACACTTTATATTTTGTGTTATTCCCTGTGATAATTCAAGCAGCTGATAAGGCATTAGTGTGACATTTAAGGTGAGCACGGTTCAGCAACCATGGAGGTAATATTTGCAACTAAAATTTGGAATAATTTAGACATTTCTGAAGCTGTGATGTCACCTGTCAGACACATTTTCCAGGAGAGGAAACCGACCTTTAATTTAAAATTTAAATTTAAATTTCCCAGACGGCTACCTTTGGAAGTCATGCATTTTTATTTACTTTAATAAGGTGTGAAGTGTTTACATTGGGCCAAGCAGGTGGAAGTTTTTACAGCATGGAGGCAATCCCCAAAGGTTTGTTGACATTATTTTATTTTTAAAACAATTATTGCTAAATCCTTCTATTTTTTTTTCTCGATTTAATTTGTTTTAAGAGTACATAAGATAGGTTTCCACACCTTTTCGCGTTGTCAAATTCTAACAAGAAAAAAAGTTATTGGTTGTCTTTTCCTTTTTGCATTTAAGAGAAATGTAGAATTTAGTTGAAGTGTCCTTTACCATTATCATGTTGAAGAGAAGTTGCCCCACATATAAAAACCAGAATTTTCAAGAAGAAAAAACCCAAACCCTGAAACAGAATATCTGTGTGTAAATGGCCTAAGAAGTTGAAAAATAAGACGGCAAAAACTGTTGTGTCATGGCCTAAGAAGTTGAAAAATAAGACGGCAAAAACTGAAAGAAGACATGAATTTTTTGGGGCAGCCTCTCACATGCACAGAGGCCATTAGTTCCTTGGAATCTCTGTAAACCCTCTGGTCTAACATCCGCGGTCTCAAAAGAAGGTCAGTAGGTCTAGCATCTCAGAATCACCTGAAGGAATGGACCTGGCAAAGTCACCTTGGGGGATCAGTCTTAATGTCCTTAGGATGTAGCAGCCAAATGCCAAGATCACTCTGTATCATCCGGCCTTCCTCCAGGTGCTCAAACCACCCTGAGACCCCCCTTCACCTGCCATGGGTGATTCCAAACCTACTAAGAGTGTCGCCGGCAGCATTGTTTTCCCCAAAGGACACTGAAGTGGTTGTCCCCCTAAAATTCCTACACCATTTTTTTTGAAGGAATTTAAAACTGTCGACCATATAGACTAAAGAGATGCTCATTGTATGTTTGCAGTGTTTGAGGTTTGAGGGCATGCTGCCTTTATCTAGGGTTCTACTTTACCATGAATGAGCTTAGGGAGGTAGATTTGGGTAGCGATAGTATCATGAATAGTCTAGGTCCCAGACCACTGCTCATTGCTGTACACATTATCAGCGCTCGGCAGGTAGGGCATGGGGGGCGATCATTCAGGGAGATAGGACAGTTAGAAGAAATAGGAGCTCAACTTGGCTACAAGGAGAGGTTGCAACACGGAAAGCTACGACTACAAGCATGAGAGGAGTGTGAAAATGATCACAAACGGAGAAAACTACTGAGGTTTTTGTAACCATTGCATAGGCTTAAAATCAGAATAACACCAACATCATTAAGGTCATATGCCTTAGGCATTAGACTTCAAGATGGTTGATGTTATTCAAGCTTAACTCTTAAAACCTAGGCGATGGTTTCTTAACACCTTTAAGTCTAAAACAACAAGATGAATGTGGCCCAAATTATTTATCTTACCACAGATAAGTTGATCGCCGTCAAAATCCCACTCCCATTCAACTAAAAGTGGCGAGGTGCATGAGGTAGGCAGTGAAACAGAGCGGAAAAACATGAGCCAAACACCGGAGAAAAGAATGCAGTTGAATTTTAGGAAAGAAGATTATAAAATAATGAAAAGAGTGTCGGGACGGGAGTGAATTTGATTTATAAACCACTT
Source organism: Asterias amurensis (assembly GCF_032118995.1). Classification (NCBI taxonomy): domain Eukaryota; kingdom Metazoa; phylum Echinodermata; class Asteroidea; order Forcipulatida; family Asteriidae; genus Asterias; species Asterias amurensis. The sequence goes on along the minus strand of NC_092654.1, from coordinate 994,343 downwards.
AGACAGGAGTTGGCCAGATGTAAATAAACGCCTTGGGTGAAATGTAACTGTGTGTGCATTTTGTGGCTAAATACTATCTGACAATGGGAGGAACATGTATAATCAGTGAGCCATACATGTAGATAAATATGCGAGCAATTTCTTCACGCTGTCAACACGTTTTTAGATTTAAGTAAATGGTGATCTGAATAAATCTATGTCTACTCACAAAATACTTAGTCTTTCTGAATTTATATTTACACCACACAAATAAAAATCATCACTTAAAGCTGTGCAGTGTTTTTAAATTTTCAAATAAAAGTATTTCAGATAATTTGAAATGACGGTCAGGCAACAATCCATTTCAAATTATACAAATTATTATTGCTGAATAGGCACAAACATTTGTACAAAAACTTCAGCAATTCGTGTAATTGTGAGTGAATACCAACTTTATTGTACAAAGGGTTTTTAGTTCCAAACACCAAGAATATAAAATTACTTTGAATATGCAGAACTAAACTTTCAAACGGAACAAGAGAGGAAAATAACAAACAAGGAAAAAAATGATTCAGGAAAGGCTAAATGAAGCAACCAAAAGAAAAAGTGAATTCTCTACAAGCTTTTTTGTCTGGAATCTGTTAATGAAAGAAATAAGACAACTGTTCAGTTGTGTTGCATCCAGAAAAGGGGTTAGAAAGAAACAAAATGATGTCAATGATTGGGTGGAGTTAGTTAAGTGCAAATGTAGAGAAAATTATTGATGAATTTAAATTGTGTTGGTGTATGAACAAAACAGACAATGTCTCCTAAAACACAAAAAGTGAACAAACAAAAAGTTAAAATTTTTCTTTTCGAAAACAGTTTTAAATTATAACAGTATTTTTTAAAAGATTTTTCTAACTGTAACTTAACTGCTGGACAGTTTGCAATTGTTGGCAATTGTTGTATGCTCAAAGTGGGAGCACAACATGAATTTTCATGAATATTTAACAAGGGGCGGGGCTTGGGCCTCACCTTCAGGAGAGTCATCCATAATAATTGGTTTGCCGCCCTCAGCGTCTAGGATGTCCTCAAAGGATGGCAAGCCAGTGTGCCGTATAAGAATCACGCCTTCATCTGTGCAGTGTTTTGAGGAGAGCTTTGAGAATATCTGACCAATAAAATGCCCTATGTTCCTCATGAATAATATTCATAACCAATCCGATGGTTGCCTTTGTTCTCAGACTGTGATCTTGACCAATCAAAGACCTGGGTTTCCTACTTATTAATAATGATTAATGAGAATATTCTCATAGATTGGTTAGACTTTGATCTCCCCTGACCAATCAAAGCGGTGCTTCCATTTCTTACGAATAATATTGTGAATATTCATGACCAATGAGGTAACTATGTGTGGCAACCAAGAACACATTGAACTCGTTCTTGGTATTGTTAATTACTGTTGGTATTGTTAATTGCTGTTTAATTAACATTATCAATCAGCAGAAATAAATCAGGAGAGAAGAATTTGGAAATAATAATAGCAGTCTTAGAAAATTAAAACTGGTTAATTGTTAACAAGATGCAACAGGCTTTTTCCAAAATGCACAAGACAGCTTTGCAAATGTGTGATACAATTGTTTGAAAATCATTTTATAAATTGTATCCATCAATTAGTAGAATTTTAAAACTTGGGACAAATGGGTTAAAAACACTGGTACTTGATTTCCCCAGTGAACCTGGTTTTAGGAAGCAAATCAGGATTTTAGGTTTTTTAATCAAATTGCCGTTTATATGGAACCTACAAAAATTACACTGTTTGCTCTAATTCATAGGCTTATAACTAATGAAATCCAAGGGTTGTGTTTCTAAGGCTTACTCAAAGGAAGTTATAAGATATGCTTATCTTTTGTTCTGAGAGCAGAGAACATTAAAAAAGTGAGAGATGAATCTGTCTCAACTTACCCCCGTTATCCGGCGAGCTTGAGTCCTGATCAGCCTGGATTCCGTCCGATCCCTCCAGGCTGTTGCCCCTTCGAGAGTCGGCTAGCTTCAGCTCCAACTCACGAATCTTGGAATTCAACACCAATATTGTCATTCATATGCCAGGTGTAATTATTAGTTTATACAAAATAATCAAAAATTATAGCCCCAGGGTATGACTGATCTATTCTTATAGATTCAACAGTGCCATAGTAAAGATCATGATTTGGACACTTGTAGTACAATTTTAAATCTCGGTCTGAAACAAGCTTGTAGCAAAATTTAAATGAATTTGGCGGCACTGAAAAAAACCGGTGGTAGAACAATGTTTCGCTCAAAATGCTTTGATTGTCTCCGATTGTCTTTGTGGGAAAGCTATCTGTGTTTCACCAGAGCCCCAAATGATAAAAAGGGTAAGCATGAAACGTTGCTACTAAGCACAGTAGCAGAAATAAATTGTTCATGGACTTTTTCAATTTAAAGCTAATAAGTAAAGAAAAATGGTTCATTTACTTGAAGACAACCAATTACAGTCCTTGGGGAAATAATCCATAATTGAAAAACACCCCCCCCCCAAAAAAAAAGAAAAAAAGAAGAAGACATTGCTCATAATGTGACCGCAATGGTGGAACAAAAAACGTAGCCATAACGTCTGAATTTCATTGCTACCATATGCACACAGATGAAAGTCCCACACTATTTATTTCTAGAACTTGCGACAAACTTTCTTCCTTACCTTTGCCTGTAATTGCATTTTTTCTCTCAGCTGCTTTTGTTCCATCTTCTCCTTCTCCTGTTTGAATTCATTCTCCTTGGTTTGAAACTCCTCCTCCCTGTCAATCAAAAATACACAATTTGCATAACTCCGCCTACTTTAACAACTTCTGTCCATCCATAAATATTATTAAGAGTGCTCCTTCCACTTGGTAATAAACCATCAAAGATATTGAATTTCTTGATGCTAATCAAATTATCATAGAACTAATAAATCTTCCCCTTCTTTAAGTAATCCAATAAACTCATATTTAATATCCACAAAAAAATATTGCTCAACAATTTCATTAGACGAGCTTGACATATTGCTTGACTGCATTAGCTGACCACACAAATAATTGATGAACTAGACTTGTCGCCAGCTTCTGCTAACCTCGGTTTAATGTGCTAAGCAAATCTATGTTCCTAAAACTCGAATGAAAGAACTGTGTATTGGAAAAATCCTGCTCACCAAACTAATGTCAAAAACAATCAGAGCACCAATCACAAACCACTTACCACATACATTTTGGTTGGTAACCAGGGCACAGTTTCATAGAGCTGCTTAAGCACAAACAAGTAGCTAAGCACAACAAAATTATGTTTACCAGAATATGGTTATCAGCCAAAATGCCATTGCTTTGACTGGTATCCCGCCAATTGTTGCTTAGCAGAAACTTGTTAGTCAATATTGTCTGCTAAAGCAGCTCTATAAAATTGGGCCGAGATTCTAAAAGCCAACTTTGTCAGTGCATGGCAAACTGTTCTGCTGATCAACTCTATGAAGTTGAGGTCCCCAGGATTTGAAGTCTAGATCACTCTGAGCAATTTACAGGCAACCAGTTCCAGACAATCTCAAAGAAGAATAGCCATTCACATTTCAGTTTTCTCATTATTTTCTTGGGGATTGTAAGTTGCTTCTGAAATAATGTCTCTTGAGCTGCCATTGTGTACGCAGTGCAAAGTTGATTGCCTTCAAATTGCTTGAAAATATTTGCCCTATGTGACATTTGCCTTTAGATTCTTTACATATACGGAAAGTTTGACGACATGAATTATTTACAGAGTCATAATTTTTATTTTGTTAAAAAACTCTTGTCTCAATAAGGCGAATCTTTCATATGGCTAAGACCCCGCCCTAATTGGAGGAAATCATCCCGTCTCCCTGAGCTTTTGACTATCTCTACTGAATCAGACTGTGGTGACGTAAACACCGCGGATAATTGTTTATGTGCGTCAGGACCAGACGGGGGCGAAGGGGATAAGAGAAAGTCAGCGGTATGGTCGAGGCGCTCGAGGTGATTGGAGACAAATTAAATGGTTTTCATGTTCAAGGGGTGATGTTGGAGGAGCTATAAATAAACGAAATGTTCAAGTGGGTCTCGTCCTTTTCTTGGGTAGTGTTTTTTTATAGATGGTTTATTTTTGTAGATGTCATGGATGAGGAAACATGATTGAATCACATTCATGAATAACTTCAGAAATATGTTCAACACTTGATTTAACAAAAAAGAAAAAGAAAATAAGCAAAATTGATATAGAAGTATATTTTATAATGATAAAATGATTGCACAGTAAATTGAAATCCACTGGTACATTGAACTGTCTGTGTGAGAATAAAAGAGAGAGAGAGAGAGACTGAGTTTTCAGACAGTGGAGGTGGGGTAAGATAAAGGGCTTCAAAGTGTAGAGTAGTTTTGAGCAGGTTGGGGTTTAGAGTTTGGTCTGAAGAAGAGGTTGGACTGGGTTTGACCGTGAGCGAGGGATGGGTTTCAGTAGTTAGGGATGTGGTTACATTTTTTAACGAGGCTGTGACAGGTGCTTCAATTTGTGATACCAGTTCTTTAGAGGGCATTTGCTGGGTTTGAAGGTGAGTGAGGTAGATGTGGTTATTGGTTTTAACGAGCCTGCTAGTTCTATTCACAAGGTGATTCTAGTCAAGAACATAAGATAATTGAAAAAGATGATCAATTTCAAAAATACCTTAAATCTTGTCAAAAACCATCTCAAATACCAAAACCTTGCATGAGTTTCTATAACAACGCTTTGAATGTACCGACCTGGAGAGCTTAAGTTCACAATATACATTATCCTGAACTGCACTACATGGCCATCAATAATGCACATATCAATTTATTTTGTTGTGTTAGTACACAAGGCTCCCCAACCCTCAGGAAAAGCTGGCGCCGAAGCCCATAGGATCCAATTCATAGACCCAGTGATATTTACTCCAATCAGTACAGGGATAAGTTCACAATTTATTAGTACTTCGCTCTCAACCAGTCATCGGAAACCAATTGACATTTGAAATTAATGATAACAAAACTTAAAGAAAGAAGGTCTCAAGGAAAACTCAGCCGTAATTTGTCTAGTGATAAAGGTACAGGCCCAATTTTATGGCTCTGCTAACTACCAAACTCTGCATGTAAGGTGCTTAAGAATAAATATGCTTGGTCCCTGTCACTAATTGGACAGGTGACAAGGTAGATTGGCTGGAAACCTTAGTCTGGAAAGCACAATTGTTTTGTGCTTTATAACTTTTTGTGCTTAATAATCTTTGTGATATTTGGCCCAACTCTCCACAAAATTACACTCAGGTTAATTTTTTTTTTAAATATGAGGCTCCAAATTTCCAAATCGGCACCATTTCCTTTTTGTTTTCAATCTTGTCAAGGCGAGGCAGGCATGAAACAATACTGGCATCGCTCATTAAGAGAATTGGAACTGTATCCGCCATACCGTTACCCAGTGGCTTCAAAAAACAGCAAAAATAATGAACAGTTAAATATCAGAGTTCGTCTGGATGCTCGACTACATCACTTCAATAGTGGTCTTAATAGACACAGAAGGTCAGCCCATATATTGCAACTACATGACTGACCATGGCATATCAAGGAGGTTTTTAGTAAGCCAACCCAGATAAAGGAAGGAGATAATTGGAGAAATGGGTTAAACATAAAACACTAACAGACAAGACGAGGTCATCGGAACAGATCTATTATTCATAACATTTGGTTCCATGGTCAGCTTTAGAAATCAAGGAAACCGAGTTGTAAATTACCTAAAATGGCTTTGCAACAAAACCCAAACTTCTGAAATTATACATGATCATATATCTGTTTCCTGGACATACAAAAGAGCTGTATGTTTCCGGCAACATAACTCACGACATTATATGTCGGAAATTCCTGTGAATGAAGCCACAAGTTTCAGCAAAATCGACGTAAATCCAATAAAATGAATCCACAAATACACATTGATGTACCCAAAATACATCAGAAGAATGTGGCCAATGGCTTTAAATATCATGTGGTCAGTTTAGCTCTTGTTCTAAAATATGTTTTGCCCATTTGGAAGAAAAACAACACATCCAGAGGAATAGAAATCAACCTACTTAGGTTAACATTTAGGATGATTTGTGAAATGACGATTTCACATGTTCTTGAGAAACGTTTCGATGTTAACATCAAATTTACAGAATCATTTTGATGGCTTGGGTTGATTTGTAACGACTCGCCTCATATCTCACCGTGTTCTTCTTCAAAAAAATGTCCCATTTTTGACTGGTGTCCTGCACATTCTTGCTAGGCTAAACATTTTAAGCATTATTTTCTGCTTCAGAAGATCTATGAACAGTGACCCTGTTCAAAGCCCCATGGCAAAAGGGAATGTTTAACAGATTACTGACAAACGCAAAGGCTGAAGTCAAGTGTGTGGATTCAACAAGGGTTGATGAACAAGTAAGCCCTAATATGTTCCATCTTTACGACTTACTTGTTCTGCATGTCCTTAATGAGCTTCTTAGCCTTGTGGTACTTCTTATCGAGGATGGAGTACTGATTCTGGTTCTCTTCTAGGAGGCGTCTGACCTCTGTGATCTCAGATTGCGTCTTCTCAAGTTTGTCGTCCAAGAGGGAGAGCCGTTTGTCTTGGATCTCAATCTGGTGTTTGAGTCTCGTCTCTTCAGCTTCCCATCCCTGAGCTTGCATCACCTAAAGAGAGAGACAGTAATAGGAGGAGGATACAGTTAATAATAACAGAAGTTGGAAGTTTGCATCAGGGATAAAGAATATTAACTGCAAAGGTTGTGGGTTAGAATCCCACCCGTTTGAAGCAATGAGTCTTGAGCTGTCGTTTGAAGATTGAAGGATTATTTTGTGTTTTTAGGTCAAGCAGAAAGCATCAGTTACACTCACTGTAGCATATTTTATCAAAGTTGTTTTTCTTTCTTTCTAGTAAACTTCAAAGAATAAATTGACAAGTAACCATAAATGAATCACAGTTAGGAAGAATATTTTCTGTTTCTTTGAAGAAGTACAATGAAAGAAGCTGATATATGACTATCAGGTTACTCCTGAGATATTAATAATGTAGTACGGTTACCAGACCAATTTATTTGAAAGGAAACACTAAATTTTCAGATTTTTATTTCATTAAAAATTGCCATACTATATTTTTCCTTTCAAGAACTCAAAGGTTTCCCTTTAATCATAAATTCACTTTGGGAAAAAAGTTCTAGAAAATCTCACTTCATTATTTCATTCAAGGGCTCTCTGTGATCATATCATGGGAAATCTTCTCGAATGGCCAACATCTATTGATACCCGCTCAATCTGTATATTAAATTAAATAAAACATCCTGTTGCCCCTAAAGGGATGTAAAAATATTCTCAAAGCAATTGATGTTGTGTTCCCTACAAACCTTGTATGTCTCGATTTGTTTCATTTTCAGGAGAAATTAAATTGTCTATGGACGGTGTGTGTGTCTTTAAATAAAACTAGTCCGTCTTATTTATATTTTCTTCTTGAATTGACCTTTTCTTTAACAGAAACTAGGACCAAAAAAAAAAAGGATTTAAAAAGAAAATGAAGTAATAAATTCTTAAAAATCTCTTGTACCTGGGCCCAATGTCTTTAAGCTGTTAAAGCAGAAAACACTAATTGACAATTTTCTTCTCTAAGCAAACATTTGAGTGGGGCCCGAGCCACGACCATTTAGACTTAATGTTATTTTGGCTGGTAACCTGTTTCGGCTAAGCAATACTATTCTGTGCTTAGCAGCTTTACGAAATCGAGGCCTGAGACTTTGTATTAAGTATGAGAACTGCTACTCTCTGTGTCAAGAAACAATATTCATCTGCTAAGATTTGGTGCAACCTTGGACGTCCAATGACCCAAGTCTTGATTAAGCTATAAGAATTACTCTCAATGAGCTCTACATGTCATATCAGGTTTGTATGATTACATAGATATAGGTATGCTAGATTCATTTCAGTCTGCCTCAACCCGGATAAAGGACTTAAAGGATCTAATGTGAAAGCAATTGACTTGTTTCCTCCAGTCCTGCACATCTTGACTTCTACTTTATCAATGTAAAGACGTTTTTAAGTTGAAAAGTGTATTTGATGTCAAAGATAATTTGCGGGGAAAAAGATATCCACAATTCTTATGATTCTGCACTTTTAGTTTTGAACAGCTTTTAGAGACAAAATTCTGAGAAGCAAGGCAGAACAACACCGGTGAAATTGAACAACATCTCACTGGAGTGAGTGTCTCATTAAAGCAATTGCCCTTTCTTTCTGTTGAAAATGTTTCAGCTGGTTGCTATATCATCATGTACGAGTCATTTAAGTGTAATTGCACGGAACTAATAACAAAAGTCAAGGAAAAAACAAATATTTGGATTATGATGATAGATCGATTGTCAGGCAGTCATTAGTGTTCCAATAAATTTGAGAGCTTCTGGAGTGGTTTGGCTAAATTTGTTCGCGATAAGCTTTTGGGTTGTGACCCATACTTTGAAATTCATTGCTCTATGTTGCTTTCTGTTCATTGCTCCATGATACAATGTATGTGACTTATATTCAGCTTCTTAAGAAGATACTTGAATGGCGCACAGTACTGTACATGCCAAACCAGACAGCACATTGATTTACTAAAAGTATACGTGCACTTTGAAGCAACATGTGTGTATATCCAACCCACTCAGAGTTTACTCCTTAAGTCAGGTATTGTACATGTAAGTGAACCAGCTGGAAATAGTGCATCAAGTAATATGGGTAGTATGAGATATCATATAGTGGGATGAACCGGCCTCAAGCACTTAAAAAACATTAGGTTTTAATGGTTACAATAAGTGTGTTCAAAGACGTGGATTCTGTGAATTGTAATCAATGAGAGTAGAAAGAAAGATGTATCTCATAATCATACATTAAACGGGGGAAGCCCCCTCGATGCCGTGAGATTCTTGTTAAAGTTCAAAGCCATTAAGACTGCCTCTTGCAATCTTGCGCTATCACCTTGTGACTTGACAACTTCAGAGAGCTTTAAGCTCTCAAGTGTTACAGTGGACTTCCAGTGAAATATTATCAACCTAAGACTGGGTCCTGTATTCAGCGAAAAGAAGGGTGCAGTAGGCTGCTCTGAGTACCTTGGGAGTTGGTGACATTTAGCGGGAGATGGGCAGTTAATGCATTAGGCACTGGGATCATCATTAAAGGTAACAACACAAATCATTGATAGTTTCAATTAGAGTCGAAAAAAAAAACTTCAAATGATCAATTGTCTTCAAAATACCGAGGTATTCCACCAGCCAGCCTCAGATAAAGCAATCAAAACCTGCATGCTGGGTTCACAGAAGTCAAAAAGGAGGGAGCTAGTCACCTTGACGGGTCTGTTAAGATGTAGTTCACCTTTAAGGTTATGGCACCTAGTTCTCCTCCCACTTTAAAGGTAAAGAGGGCCAGTAGGCATCTGAAAAACTGAATCCAAGTGGATTCCACAATCGTAAGATGCCTAAACCATCCTCCAAGCAAATTCTTCACTAAGTAAACCTTGCAACATCGTTTGAGATTCACCTCAGATTGAAACTGTGTCAGTAACCTCACGACTAGGTGATAACTCTGACAGGAGTCGGACTTTTTCCTCTCTCCAAGAATTTGGCTTAGTGATATGATGCCTTTTCAAGATAGTCATTATCCAGGAATTTGTCTCCGATTAGGCGTGCTACATTCTGAGATGCATGACTACATTCATGAATTGAGTGGTACAGTTTGTTTGTGTTTTCTTCAGCTCATACTAGCCACTTGTTAGGGTGGGTGGGCATTCTTTAAAACAGTGCAGCAATGCTTCTCCACAAGGTTTTCTGTGTTTAACGTGTACCCCGCAGAACAATTGTTTAGAAAATGGAGCAATAGAGTAACATTGAAAGGATCCCCACATATCGGCATCCATTAGATTGACCAGGGTATAGAGGACGGGGTGGGGGAACGCGTCTATATCAGCTCAAACCAAGGAAAAAAGGACCGAGGTGTTTTGACAAAGTGTGAGACGTCTGCGCTTCACTGTACGAATGAAAGAATGAAGATGGCTTTGCCATGACGACAATCTGTCCAAGGTCCTTCCTTGTCTTGGTGTCTCCTAGAAATCAAATATTCAGAGGGTTTTTATTATCATACCACATATCTTACATCAGTATTTATATTTATATAAAAAAAAATATAAAAAATAAATAAAAAAAAATAAAAAAAAAATAAAAAAAGAGAGAGAGAGAAATTCAGGGTCTGAGCACTCAGCAATAACCCATTAGCAGACTATTTATCATCAACACCCGACATTATTCTGAAGGCTTCTTCCTGCACAGTAAACATCTCTGAATATGATATACACAATCGTACCACAATTCAATTACAATTGGATGTTTGACTCGCAATTATTGCAATTCAGTATGAATTAAATATTGGAGAGAATACAGCATATCATTTCCCGGGGAAGATTTATGATCCTGGAAAGTGATCTTCCAAACGTGAGAGGCTTTGCGTGTTCAGTTACCAGACTGTGGGCGACCGAATCAATGTGCAGCAATTTGTTCAGAATTATGGAAAGACGGGAACCTCGAGTGGAGGAGTAGAGTGGAGGTCCCTGGATGAATAGGACTGGAAAGAATCATTTAGAAATGGAATTCATAAAATACCAGGATGATTGATGCTAAAAATATGTTCAGATGGCCCACAGATTATCATCATAATACTATCTGTTGCATTAATAGAACATCTCTGCCACTTGGTGAACAACAACTCAAACTTAAATGGAAAACTGATATCGCCCCAAACGGCACGACTTGAAAAAAAAAAAACACCTCTATGCTACTGCGGCTGTTAATGTCCCCAGAGTCAGATAAGTCACACAAAATCTCCTTACAAGCTCCTTATCATCATGAATGTGTTTCAATTGAACCATATTAGAGAAGGGGTTCACCAGGGCCTAAGATTCTCCCCTTGGTCTTGATATAGCGGCATCCCCCTGTACCTCCCAAGTTTTATATTTCAAGGGTTTTTAAAACCCATACAGACTATCAATAGTATCGGCACAAATAACAAACATAGACGGTCAGGCAAAGTGCAGGTTCTTCATTTCGGTGAGTACTTGGCAACTTCTAGACAGTTTTGAGGCAAAGGTTTGTCAACCCCCCCCCCCCAATCAACCCTAACCCAATGACTTAAGGTACTGCAGTTTGGTTTATTAGGTGTTCCAACATTCTGAAATTGTTTGTTCAACCCTTCCTCTCCCTCAGCCCAACCCCACCCCCAGAAACCCCCCAACCCACCAAAACATAAAAATGCTAGTACTGATAAAGTTCTGTGGCATTAGTTTTTGACAGCATTCTCATGGTGAAAGAAAATTATCTTTTTGGTTACTAATAAGCCTGGTGCTGCTAAACGCTACATTGTTTCATCATCATTGGCATTACGATTTTACAAGTGAAGGGGGAAACTAAAAGTGACCTGTGTGAAGGATTGCCATTGCCTTGACCAACGCGTACAAATGACAACCTAGTTTCATTTAGATGTCACATTTTTCACTACAAACACCTATAGTGTATCAGTTTGGGCAGCCAGGCAATATTAACTTAAGACAGGTGACAACATATTGAAATAACACTAAATGCGTATTCTGCATAAGCATATGTTGACTAATGTGAGAGCACCTCCAACGCTTCCAAAAACTCATCTTCAAGAACACAAGGAAACCTGGCAACCTTGAGGCAATTGCCAACAACAAACTGTGGAAGAAGTGAAAAATATTTAAAAGTTGTCCAGGGTTGCTCCCAATTGTCTCTAGGACTCCCACATTGCTTTTCTCCCATGGTAGATGGATGTACCTGGCTAAGTACAAACGCCCCCTCCTTCCGGAAAGAGTGCTACGCCCCCAACCCACTTTACTTATAAATACTTCACAGGTTAACATTCTTTCCTGACTTTATCACACACAACTAAATAATTTTTAAAATGTGTGCTTGTTTACTGTGTCTTATGGAGACCAAATAAAAGATCTCCATAGGGAAATTCTAAAGACTGGGGTGCTCCACAAGGAAATTTGTGAACAAATTCTAAGGGAAACTGTCAGTGCATGGATAAAGAAAAGAAAAAACAAAATATCCACAATGATGCATTTTGTTAAAAGGCAGTGGACACTATTGGTAATTACTCAAAATAATTATCATCATAAAACCTTTCTTGATTACGAGTAATGGGGAGAGGTTGATAGTATAAAACATTGTGAGAAACAGCTCTCTCTTAAGTGACGCAGATTTCGAGAAAGAAGTAATTTTGTACGGATTTGATTTCGAGACCTCAAGTTTAGAATTTGAGGTCTCAAAATCAAGCATCAGAAAGCACACAACTTCGTGTGACAATGGTGTTTTTTCTTTCATTATTATCTCGCATATGACCGATTGAGCTCAAATTTTCACAGGTTTGTTATTTTATGCATATGTTGAGATACACTAACTGTGAAGACTAGTCTTTGACAATTACCAATAGTGTCCACTGTCTTTAAGTCAGTGTACTTATGGCATTTATTTTTAGTATGTGGGCTGCCTCAACTTGGTGAACTTACGGCTTCCCTTTTTGGAAGCGAAAAAAAATTCTATTCCTCACATGCAGATGCTCAAATTATTAAGTAAGTTGTAGCTAATGTTTGGACACTACCTTTTCATTTTGATTTATCACACAAGAGAGGGCACTATCCTTCACGAAACCACTCTTAAACACAATCTGCCCTATGTGTTGACATGGATGATAGCAACCCTTGGGGGTAAATTGTGACAACTCAAACACAGAAGATCTTGCACCAGGATTTATAGTTGTAGGTAACCTACTTCTATGGTGTAGTCAGTTAATGAGGATGAGTGAGCCAGATTGATTGAAAACTGTTTCCAAAACATCACTGAAATTTCGAAAACTTCTTTGAAGATTTGTTAAGATCCTACATTGTCTCTTTAATTCTATCACTTTATAATTTGGACAGCAACTCTGAACAATTCCAAAATGAGGAATTAAGACAACTTATGAGATTTGTATGAATAGGCTGATGAAGGTGGGGAAATACATACAAATCTTTCACAGAAAAAAATAACCTACATTATTAAATTTTCACCTTCTATTCTAGTGTTGACTGATTTCAAGTCTAAAGCAGAGACCGTGTTTAAAAGTTTGGTCTCATCTGGTCATGAAGTAGTTGGAGAAAAAGAAAAAAAGGGCTGATGTTAAAGACGTCAAAAGTCAGTGATGAAAAGAGCATGATATCGAGTAAGGTACCATTGGCTAATAGTAGCGAGGGGGTGGTTAAGTGTCCTTAATGGGCACCTTTCGAGTAGGCGTACATACAGCAGCCTTCATTAGTCAAGAGTGGGCATGTGAGAAAACTTGGTCTAGCGGGGACCCTCGCTAAATTCCCAGAGAGTGTAAAGAAGCACGATCTCTTGCTGCAGGAGGATTGATTTTTTGTTTTGGAAAAGATAATTTCAGGACATGGCGAAGAACCATGGGCAGATTCCCTTTGGAGAAATGGATTTGACATTTTCAAAATATTTTGCAGCTACGTGTTTGGGGGAGTCGGTGCTGTTTGTTATTTATTTGCTTTTGTCGAGGGGTTGCTGCGGTTTGTTTTGTAGCTTTCCACTGGGATGGATCACATTAAATTACTGCACGTGCTGGATAAGGTGGGATGAATGTCAAATCCTATATTGCGTGCTAGATTTGATACAACTCTTTTACAGATCGATGCTTTCTAAAAACAAGAAAAGTGGAACTACAAGACGTCTGCTCAGCTTCACAACAAGGAGACCAATTCTCATTTAAAGGGTTATTTCATCCCTGGTTTCTGACAACAGATAAAAAAAGCTATCCCATCCTCTTTTATGCGTCATACAATCAACTTCACAGTCAACTTCAATTTCATACAAATTTAGGTGATTCAAAATTGGTAGAAAACATGAAAGCAGCTGTTAATACTTCCCCTTTGGTTTGTGTATTTTCATATTCTTCTGTTGATGCAACAATCACGTATATATATCTCCTAAATGGGCTTTTATAATACACACACATTTTGAAAGTGCCTGGATTCACACACAGAGGCAAAAGGTGTCAAAATACAACAATTTTGCACAGAGAGTTTTTTCTTGAGAGATTTGGTGTTACATTGTATTACAAAAATGAACGCTATTATATTGACACAACTTCCATCTCACAAAAGCATTATACAAATTCAAGCATTGGGGAAATGTGCAATGTTCAGTAAGTTTAAAAAAAGTATGCTTTGAGATAAAAACAAAAAACATTTTTCATCACCAATAACCTTTAATATAAACAGACTTGTCATATTTGAAGCAAAATTTCCAACTATGCTTTCTTTTTTTGGTGTATCTACGGCAAGGCCACAAAGTCCTAATGGATTTGGAGGGGGGGGGTATAAAATAAAAAATATACACAGCAGGCAACACACACCCTCTTCCAGATTTGTTTTCCTGTTCTCAGCAAAAAAAAATCAGTTCTAAAACCATCACAAGTTATTGCCGTTTTAATATCTCTTGAGAGATTTTATCAACCATGTTTATTGGCTCGGAGTGTTATTGTTGAGAAAATCCAGATGGTTCAAACACAAATTGTTGAGACTTTGAAATAGGTCAATTCGCGGACGAGTGTTTGTCACGCTGAGAGAGTTGCTTCAATCAGTTTCTCCTGAAGAAAAAAATCCTTTCGGGCCGTCTGTCTGAGAAGTCTGGATGTTTAGGCGCAAACTACATGGCATGTTCTGATCCAGAAAGCTGTCCTTATATACATCATGTTTTACTCACACAAATTGGGCATATTTCCCTGATCTACTTATTTTTGTAAGATCAGATAGTTCAGGTATTAAAGTGAGAAATTCCCTTCAAGGACACATTCTAAAAAATATGATAATAAAAAGACAGAAATACTCAATAATCCCTACAAAGTCGTTTTAGTGTTTTGTAATATGGCATTGGCACCCATTCTAATTATGTATATTTATTTTGAATTCTAACTTTAACTCAAAGCATATAGCAACTCAAAATCTAGTATGGTTTGCGGTTACACTTTTGAAAGTTCTTTTATGTGAGATGTGACATTCTGAAAAACCAGATAAGTAAACAGTTTAAATTGATCGTAACGTCTGACATCGTCAAACAACAATCTGAACTGTCAGGCCAGGATGCTTTGACTGAAGATAAATGTTTTTAATCAAATGGGCATTTTCATGTTCCCTAGATTAATAAGATCTATATCATATGGAACGTGTACACATCATCATGTTTGTATTTGTGTTTCACGAACCCAAGTTTCAGGAAATGGAGCAATAAGAAAGTTGGACAAGAAGCACACGCTAAATAATCAGTGTCTGCAGAAACTTCCTAAAGTTCAACAATCGGAATTCTAGAGACTTCTTCCAAATAAACTACAAGTTGCCCCTTAGGATACATACACACAGGTACCCCTTTTACCACCGAGTGAAGAGGAGCAGTAAGAGTGTCTTGTTCAAGGATTCATGTTTCATAACCGTGATTCGAACCCGCACCCTGATGACTCAGCCACCAAAACTTGAGTCCAATGCACTGAACCGCTCAACCTAGACACGCCATTGTTTTAATTATGTGAAAAAAGAGCAACCTTAAATTACTTGAGTCGAGTACTTTTTGGAGTCCAGAGTTAGTAAGATTACACTCCGTCCAATCTAAGCATGAATTGCAAATGACTTGGCCCTAGAGCTCAGTCAATCCCTCTAGCAACCAGAGATAAATAATTCAAACCACCACATCATTACAGATGTAAACAACAAAAAACCACATCGCAATAAAGATTGTCCTCCTTATCAGAATCACGAATCCTCCAGAGGCATATAGAATCTTTTACTCCAAATGCATATAACCCCCACCTCCGACGTTACCCTAATCAACAACCCTACCGGGCTTGGTGACACAGAATCTCTGCTCAGCGACTTCAATCAATTCCAAACGAGTCGAGATTCTTGTTAAGAGGACTGATAAAGTGAACTCATCCAAAGACGTGATCTGTACTAAATGATTAAGTACTTGGAATATTGTTACGAATTCTGATCAAACTTGGTAAAAGAGCAATCCCTACATATACCAAGAAACAGTCTTAACTGTTCACAAGGCAAGCTGGAAAACTTAGTGCATTATTATTGCAGGAGAAAAAAAACATTATAAATTTATAATGTTATTTATAATGTTTTTTAAATGTTTTTTATAATGTTTTTTAAATGAGAAATTTCTCAAGTTCAAATGGCGGCCTTCTAGTTCAACATTATCAGTGTCTGAAGTTAATGAAGAGGTTTGAAAGACCAGAGGGTGTTCGTGGATGTTGTTTCAGGGTGATTGTGAGGAATGATAACCCAATTTCATTTCCCAAAGCCCCTTCTAAGAAGTTATTCAAATCTATGGTGAAGCGATAGGATCTAAATATTAAACAGAGACTGGATAACCATAAAGATTAACTCAAGCTATAAAAGTTATAAGTAGCTGAAACAGGGGCCTTATCCCTTCAGAGAGAGGTCCAGACTATTTGGTCTTGAGGGGGGGGGGGGGGGGGGGGAAGTGTATACTATTACTTATCATTTGCACCTCTACCAAATTTGGCCCAGACGCCTTTAAAAACTCTTTAAAAATTACTACATTGAACTACTGTTTTCTTTTAACCAATTTCTCTTTTCCAGGCAACAGGTAGAAGGAGCCTTAATTGAAAAAGAGGGAATACATACTGTTCATTAATCTCTGCCTACGGCATGTCTAGCGATAAGCCACCCACGTCAACCAATAAATTTTCTGTGACATTTATGTCACATACAATGATTTTAGTTCATCGAATGTTTAAAAGTGAACATTGATCACGTCTTGCAGTAAACACCCAAATTATCAACCAGCATGTCCTCTTTTTCCTTGCCAGTGATTGTTAAAAAAATTCCAATTGAAATGTCCTTGTTTCTCCATTCCATTTTTGAGGCGGCAATAAAAAAATCTAACTTGCAATTATATAAAATGGGTCTAGGACAATTCTTTAACAGCATGATAGGTGGGTACTTTACACCCCACCCCCACCACCCCCTCCATGATTCTACCTTTAAGGTCCTCGGCCAATTTTAATTTCTAACAGGTAGAAGAACTGCAGATGGGAACTCAAGCTGCAGCTGGTCCGAGTAGATTGATCGTTAAGTGTGTCCTTCACATGTCCCTTAAAATTGAAGCAACTCGTCCTTTTCTTAAACTCTTACACCTTCTGACATTTGATTATTAACCCTCCTCACCCCCACATGAGTCTAAATCCGACTGGGGTTTCAATGTAGGCTTGCAGAGCCTATCCATGAGTTAAGGCTTGTACAATTTCATGGGCGTCCATTTGATAAAGAAGCTGGTATTCTTTTTAATAATGTTGCAATTTGACAGATTCTAGCTAAACCTTAAGACTGCATTTTACCTGCTGTCTTGTCTCTATGATCTTCCCGTCCAGGGAACTATAAGCAAACTTCCACTAAGGGATATAAACACCAAGCTGACAACAGCCAATCTCTCTCATACAAACATTGCTTTAACGTCTATGATTATGAGTTGGACAAATCAATAAATTGATTCAGTGAAGACAATACTTATTCTAGTCATTGTAAAATCAGAGGTTCATTTGGTAGGATTCAAACCCAAAACCTTGTGATTGCAAGTCATGCACCTAGGATTTGTGCACTATAAGAACCTAATTATTACTATTATTATTTTTATTATTAAAGGTAGGAAGGGTGCAGAAGTGGAATCTCATATTTGAGAGGGCAAGGCCATTTTCATTTTGCACCAAAGGACACCAAGGCCTAGAGCAGGGGCGTCAGGGGCCATGGCCTCCGTGCAATTCCAAACCTGAGGGTGTTAACAAACCACCTACCTGTATTTTGAGCTTAGCAATCTCAGCCTCTGCCACAGCATTCTTATACTGAGCCTCTTTCAGTTTAATCCTCATATCAATAACGGCTTGATCCGGAGCTAAATCCGACGAGGGTGAAGTTGGCTTGCTGTTTGAATCACTGCTCATACTCTCATCCAGGTCAAAGGTATCCACGACCAATTGGCTGTCCTCATCACCATCAGACGATTCACCAGGGAGACCCAGCTCGATATCGTCTTCTTGGGGGGAGAGCTACCATGGGGAAAGAAGGCCAGGTGGGGGGCAAAAATGATTAATTAATACAAGTGTTTATCTATTAATTTTAATTAAAGTTAATGAGAGTTGACAATCCAGCTGATCCTTTGGGGCCCTCTTTTCGTCAAACTACACCATACAATTAAAAGGAAAGCAAGACACTTTAAACCGACTTGATTTCACACAAAAAACTACCAACATGGGCTAGTAGCTCATTTGGTGGAGTGCTGGCACGTTAAACAGGAAGTTGTTGGTTCAAATTCCGCTCTAGTCAATGTTCAACCCCGGAATTGAAACATTTGTTTGTTGGTACAAGTTCTTTTCTATTGAGACTAGTGCCATGCTTTCAAGGATGTATGACCCCCCCCCCCCCCCCCAATGGTCCCTGACACTACACAGAATTAAACAAGCTATTAACCATCCATGTAATTGGCTTACATACACATGCACAACATCATCTTTTTAAATCTATGGCTCTTAGGTTCCATCATTGACTTTGGGTCTTCCGCATCAAGCTCCCTCCGATCAACCAACTACCACCAAACAATGTGTACTCTTGGCAAACCAACTCAGGAACATAGAAATATATCAAAACCAAGGTAACATTGGGTCATTTAAAGGACTCATTTCTTTAAGACACCTTGTTTTGAGATTGGTAATATTGTCTACTAAAAGAAGGAATAACTGACAAGCAATGTCATTCACTTTACAATGCATTTTTTTTTTTTCAGATTCAAATTGTTTTCTTGCTAACAGTTACAAGAGTTTGGTTGATACTAAATTTTAATATCAATAGCTGTCTAAGTTTCCATACAACTTTGCTCCGATAGAGTTACAAGATATCATGCACAACCAAAAGACATTCATAAAACCACGACATCAAAGCATGCCTACAAAATAATACAAAAACCATCACATTTAAGAACTTAATCCATTAAGACAAGGTCCATAATACATCACCAGCATGTCACCACGGTTACCATCCACAGGCCAGTCAATCATGCCACATGTGACAGTATACTCACAAAGCCATTGGCTCGTCTGAAAAGAGAGGAGGGGCTATAGCTGTTGTAGTTATAAGGCCATACCATTGACTCGGAGGGGCTTTGTACTGGAGTAGTCTCCCTCATTGCTTTGTCGTGCTGAAGCGACTGGGAAATCAGCTGGGCTACCTCACTGTTCTCACTGTCTTTCTCCCGGCCAATCATGAATCTGTAAAAATCAAAAAGCAAAAACACAAAATCAACAAGGCAATTTATTTCTAATAATGTATACTCATAAGGCATGAAGCATATTGGGTAGAAGCAGACAATGTGATGAACTTGAAGGTGGAGTTTGTTTTGGTCAATTAGCACTCACGGCCACAAAGAGAAGAATCCCTTATTCATTTGCAAGGATGCTTTAATCTAAAGATGATTAACTCTAAATATGAAGCAAGTATTCTCCGTTGCTCATGACGTATCTACTCTGTCCTTGCCAATGGCACTTCCTGTTTCATTATTCAGTTTTAAATCAAAAACATTAGAACACACAAATTAACTGCAGATGTATTCCGATCACAGGCGGAAATACTCTTAAAATTTGTATATAAACAAAACAATTTACAAAACTTGATTTCAAACCAGAAACTTGATTTCCTCTGGCTTTTCTTTTAAAACAACAATCTGGTTTCCGTTTTAAAAGCTTCTCATTTGATGCTCAGACATTTTCTGAAACAAGATCTTTCTAGGTTAGGGCTCTTTCTTCTCCCATAAATGCAAGTCTTGTTATTTAATATCTGTATATTTGAGTTATATATTTTTATGTTACTAACACAAATGAAAGCTGTAAGCAATGATCTTATTTTGAATTAAAATGAAATGTTGAAATCATATGTTTCAAATTATTAACGGTCAAACATATTTACAGCATTCTACATCTCCCTTAAAAAAACCTCTGCCATTAAATATCCATCAAGGATGCTCCAACCATTCGTCTTGATTAATTATACAGCAATCACTTTAAACAGCATTAAACCAAGTCAGTCAATAATTGAATCATACAAGTTACTTATGAAAGCTAAGCCCATCAATCATAACACAATCCTTCTTCAATGTCACTGCACTATTCCCAACTACTTTTTTTTCTACATTAAGAATTATCACCACGCACTTGGTGCAAACGCAATTTCCCAGCCTACCACACGCTTAATAACAATTATTTCCTGGTCTTTCCATTAAGTCTTTGATCCTAGTAAATGACCCTATTAAATTCCTTTCATGAGACACGAAACCGTAGCTTGTAAAACTCAACAAATAGAAACCTCTGTGTTAGTATTAGAATGCGGAGAAAAGGGTACACGTACTTTTATCTAATCTTAATTTGTTCATCATTGAATCTTTCCGCATGTGATATTGAACTTGATGGTTAATGGGCGTGTTTAGAGTAATTTATCCTAGGTGGGAACCCAGCATAGGGTGTGGGGAAGGGGGGGGGAGACCATCAGCAGCTTTAGGAAACTCTCGGGGAGATTAAAGGGGGTCTCAAGTGTGTACTTAACTTACTTATTTAAGTGACTAACCAAGACATGACACTGAGGAATTATTGCCTAAAAGGTCACCTGGATGATACTGACTGTGGACTTATTCAGTCTCTGTGGGGATTTTTGAAGAGAGAATGGGTGAATCTGGGGCAGGGGAGTTGGTGTGGGCATGTTCTTTTTATAGGGGGTAGGGGTATGGGATCCAACTGGCAGACATACATTTTTGTTCTGGGAGTAAAAAACGCTTTTGTTCAAGTTAGGAATCGTCTAGAATTGAAAGGTCAGTGCACACCGTGGGATCTCAGTAAAACAAAAGCAGTGTAAAACCACCAAGCTTATAAAGAATTTTTCGTAAACTAGATTTTAGTAACCAAAGGATTCTGCAAAGAGTTCCAGGTTCATGGACTAGATGATAACTTATTCCTGATGTGGTGCTATGTTTGCCGACAAAGGGTCCAAATTCCCACTGAGAAGAAGTATTAAGCAGTCGCTGCAACCCTTTATCTCTTATAAAAATGTTCATCACTCAAACTTTGACAACTTCAACACTTTTTTCGATATTTTTTTAATAAAGGCAAAATGAAATGAGCTGCTACTCCACAGATCATTGAGTATTTTCATTCACCGAAGTTGAACCAAAATGTATTTATTTGATTCTAACCCTGTGATCTCAGAAAGGATAAAGAAAGATGGTTTTGATTGAAATGATTACTGCATTGGAAGGAATGTAATAGTGTTAACAGAGAACATAATAACATGTCATGCACGTTGGTTTTTAATAAAAAATAGAAAGACAAACTGTTGGTAGCAACTGTGTGTCAAAAAGTATGATTAAGTGACTAGTGTCCATGACTGGTGTCCTTGTCAATTTTGTCAAGCAGATAATTGTAGAGCGACGTTTCTACTAAGACTCTTTAAAGTTTTGCCTCAGATACAACTGATTTCACAGTCTTTATATTGGGACCCAGAAACAAAGATTTGATCAAGGAAACCGTACTAGTGTAACTGTAGCAACTTTATTTTATTTTTTTATCTAAAAATGATCTTGTCTTTTTTTCGCTGTTCGGAAACAAGACTACTGTTTCCTGATCTTGTGCGCTTTTCCTCATCTTTCACATCTGTAATAGGTCTTGGCTAATGTTGCATTGTCAGACAACCTATCGCTTCAGAGAATGTCAAGTGATCTTCGCTAACTAGAACAACGTTTTCTCAAAGTGATCTTGTCTCAAGTAGTAACTGGTTTATTTAGCCGACCTGCTTCTATTTGCATCTTTATTAAAGGCAGTGGACACTATTGGTAATTACTCAAAATACTTATTAGCATAGAACCTTAATTTGTAACTAGTAGTAGGGAGAGGTTGATAATATAAAACCTTGTGAGAAACGGCTCCTTCTGAAGTGGTGTAGTTTTCGAGAAAGAAGTAATTTTCCACAAATTTGATTTCGAGACCTCAAGTTTAGAACTTGAGGTCTCGAAATCACAAGGGTGTTTTTTCCTTTCATAGCTATCTCGCAACTCCGACGACCAATCAAGCTCAAATTTTCACAGGTTTGTTATTTCATGTACAAGTTGAGATACACAAAGTGAGAAGACTGGATTTTGACATTTACCATTAGTGTCCACTGCCTTTAAGGTTCTTGCAATGCTTTGAAATAAAGTCCCAGGCAATTGTTTTTCGGTGATTCCTTTTTGTTGTATATGTTCTGATGATAAATCTGGAGATTCACGCAATATACAGAGTCTTCTAATTTGGTTATTTATTATTTGGAACGATACAAAATTGTTAAATGTTGCCCAAGTCATGTCAATGTTCAATGTACGTCTTTCACAGCTAGTTCACATCCGAAAAAACATTTCAGCCTTCTTTCCTGTTAATGCAGTATTTTGCATCAGCACCCCCCCCCCCCCCCTACAGATGCTCGAGAACTATCTCCTCTGACCAGCACAAATAATTCAAACCCCTCGTCGGCACGTTCCTCCGGCCTTGGTCTTTCCGCTGCCACCTCTATCAACGACCAGCGTGACAAATGCACAACAACACTAGCGAGAACACATGTTGGAATCTCCATCAGAAAAAACTAAGAACAAAATCTCGAGCTGGAGAAAGACTGAGAGGAAATCTTGATGCGTGGACATTCCTCGGATTCTAAAGATGGTTAACTTTAGTGGAGAGCATGACTAAGATCAAGCCCCGTCTAACAAGAGAAGGTGATAGGTTCAATTCAAAGGTCAATGAATAAAAGGTTGCATCCCAATCAAACTGGTGATAAAGACCTCAGAATTGACCTCTTCAAGATGGTTCTGATTGTGAAATTTCTCTGACGACATCAAATCTAAGTATTATTAGAAATCAATAAAATAAGTCATTAATCGTCTTGTTAACTAGCTTGCTCCATGATTTAGTGCAGTGTCAGACATCACTAGCAAGTTGAACAGTTTGGTCATAATCGACTTTGATGGCCAGATGTCCAATTTTATATAACAAGGTTTTTTAACTTTGTTTTTGAAGGTCAAGATAGCCCCCCTACCTGAATTGAAGGGCAAGGTTATACTATTACATTCCACAGGCGTGAAAGTTGAAGAACTTTGAGGAGAGGATTTGTTCTCTTTCTTGGACTTTTTAGGACCATGGTTCGAATCCCACATTCTTGTTTTTCAGTCCCTATCCACTATCCACGATTACTTTTAAATGTAAGACGAGAAGGGTTTGATTAAAAATGCAGTACGTAATACAGATGTATAAATGATTTTCATCATTTGATTGCCTGATCCAGTTAACCTTGGCATATGGAGATTGCATAGCTTCTATTCTTATTGAATGTTTAGACCAAGCTAGATCCGTCATCACATTGATCTCTCACAGCGCTGATCCCTCAGCTTGGCCAGGAAGTCACGGCTCAGAGAGACCGTAAGAATGCCTGAGATGTCTGACAATCCTCTCTAAGATCACGTTTCTCAGAGATTCAACAACAGGGTCTTTAGATTCTTTCTATTTTGTGCTTGACTTTTGCTCTTCGCTGACAGTCTTTTTCTGCTTCTTCTCTTTTTATAGCTTGGGTTGACATTGAATTCAATTTTGGTCGGCAATTGATCACATTAGATGAGAAATGATCTGCAAGGTTACATTGTTTTTGGATGTTGCAAGCTGAAAATAAATTTTACTTCAATGGTTCATGGCTAGAAATAAAATTGATTTGTTGGCTGAAAAAAACTAATTTTATTTTTATTTTATTTCATTTATTTTGGTTGTGATGCTAACTTAATCACTGTGCTAACCAAGAACCCAATGGAGAGAAGACAAGGAAAGAAGTTTAGAGTTTTAGATGTAAGAGGAAACCGCCAATCAGGTTTTCACTCTTTGCTTACTATATACCTAAATTTAATTTTTTAGAAAAGAAGACTAAAAATATTAGTGCGCTTTTTGACGGTAAGCCAACAAATCAAATTTATTTTAGAAGTTGACTATTACAAGAGAGCAATGCTCTTTCTTGACACTGCCTCTTCAAGAAAGGAAAGATAAGATTGATGAATGAGGTTTGCTGGAGCATAAAATGAGAAAGAGAGACAGACGATGGTAGGTTACAACAAGTCATCAATCTGTCTTTTTCATTAACCAGTTTCACTGAGGTATGGCGTTCGAATGACCTTTAAATTCTGAGATGATTTCAAAAACTTCAGGTTTGACGGTTTCTGTGTCCGGTCCCTGTGATGTGGCTTTATGGAGATGGTAAAAACACAACAGAGACTTGATTTGTATCCTTGATGTGGCAATACAATCTGTTGAGATTAATCTTAGACTATTGTAATCCTAATATTATTAAACATTAAAAAAAACCTGAATGATTGCTTACACGTTTGCAATCATTTATCACATGTTTCAACCTTCAAGTAACAAACCACATGTCTCCAACTTCACATATGTCCGTATTTCCAATTGCTTCCTCATGAGTGGGGATGAACCAATAGTAATCTCAACTTTCTTATGAAGATTAAATCCAGAGAAACATTGAATCCCATCACTCCATAACTTACAAAGCAAAGCTTAGAGGAATGAAGTCAAGCCACCATCATCATCATCATTGGTTCTCTACATGAGTTTGTGATTAATGTAAGACTTCTCAATACTGCTTCATCCTCGTCATGATCTTCACATATCTGTATCTCTGAAACCCTTGCGTCTCTGAAACACTTCTTCCTCTCACCATCTTCCTTCAATTACACCCTTCTGTAAACAGTTGCCTCACAATATGTCCAATTCACTTCTCTCTATGTTCAACAACTTTCAACCAATCAGAGCAGTGACTGCTCTACAAATAGCCCAACATGTCGCACACTCTTCAGTGTCCTAATAATGACTAGAGCAGCTAGTCCAAATGTTGAGACCATTTAATAACTCACTCCACAGTAATGAGTAACATGTACAAATGGTACTTTGGCTGGTAACCTTATTCTGGTAAGCATATTTCTGTGCCTCATGGATAGTTGTGCTTAATCAGCTTAATGCAATTGGGCTCTGATAATGATGAAAATTGTGTGAATCGACAAAGATGGGTCTCTATCCAATCACGCCAGGGGTGAGAGCCTGTCAGTTAGGGTTGATGAAGAGGGGATGATGTTCAACACACTCAAGATCCATTGTTGACTTAACAGATGTACCATCATGTATACAATTAATTCAATTACAGCCCAGATGTCTAGTTACTGATGAGAGCCTACAAATGATGGGAAGAGCAAACCTGATCGAGACCCCACATCGCTAGGGACACGCACCCTCATGGAGAGACGCCCTGCCTGTCATTCCATGCATTCTGTGAGGCGTTTTTATTGTCGACGGGGCAGCGTATTAATCAACCGCAGTGCAAGAAGTTACAAGGCTCATTGGGTTTCTCGTAACAGTGTTGGCTCATAGCGTGAGATAAACCCCTGTCGTGATATATATGAAGGCATGCAAGTAATTAATTTATTAACATTTTTCTTTTCAAAACGGGGAGGGGGAGTGGGAGACAATTATTTACAAATGCTTTTAAAAAGTTCTTACTGTTTGTTCACCTGCAGGGTAGCAGACCAAGAATGAGAAAAAATCAGGAAAAATTCTGAAAAATCCCAAACCTGGTTATATTAATGTAACAGAACACAGAAAATGCATCCTATAATTTTAACCTGACATTAATGCAATAGTCATTATCACACTTATTTTCTGCAGCCAGGTGTACAGCACGTTCTGGACATGTGTGAAATATTTTACATATCACAGTTGAGTAGCACCTGTTACATTTATGGTGTGTAATATACACAAGAGTACTCAATGAATAGGGGTGGCCTCTATTGAAGTGTCTCATTACATTGTGATCTCATATCTTTCCTGTCAATATCTCAAGCACAGCCAGGGGTATCTTAATAAAACATGAGCCGATACACACTGTTCACAACAATCAATACATGAACATTTATCAATATGTGGCTTGTCATAGCCGAGTAGTCTAGTTCACTGTACTCCAGCTATGTTGTTGTCAGCAGCAGAGTGTGGGTTCGATTCCAGGTCATGGCACTTGTGCCCTTGAGCAAGGCATTTAACCATGGAGCAAGAAATAGACTCCATGGTTTTACCATCCAGGCCCCTAAAGTTGATGATACCCATGCCTACATCCTAATGGACTGTGAAGAAGGGTAGCCCTGTTTAACCCCTGGAGTAAGTAGCAATGTGCCCTGGTGGCAGTTGATTTTAGGTCGATAGCCCAAATCAGTTGTGTAGCCCTCACCACCATGCCCTCACTTTGAAGTGACAGGTTCAAATCCCTCTCCAGACAATTTCTCAATTTCCCCAAATCAGTATCTTTCTGATTAAACTCTTCTTGTATGAGACCAATAAAAGTTTTGTACGAACTAGGAACCTTGGGTTCACATTCACCTGTCAAGAAAAGAAAACCTTGCGATTCATCAGGGCCGTACATTCAAATATTGGCCCTATATGAACCCAGTGCATTCAAATTGACACTTCAAAGTGATCACATTAAACATCCAACTTGGCAATGGAGGCAAATTGTAGTCTTTATCTTGAGGGATTTGCGCTAAATCATTACAGGAAGTGGACTCAAGTCAATCTGTATAAAGGTACTCTCAACTGGCAGGATTGAAAAGTTTCCCCATGAAATATTGGCAGTCTTTCGTCTGGACACTGCCGCGCCTGCTCTAATTGATTACCTATTAACCATCTGACAGGATTGCGACACGAAGATGTATGTTTGCTGGTTTAATACACAAACAAGTTGGGCTTGAATTATTGACAATTTTCTATGTCTAATGTAAAGTTCATTTACGGCGAGTACACAAGAATTAAGTGCAATAGCGCTGACTAAACAGAGGTACATGTATGTGAAGTTCAACAGTAGGCCACTAGGCACTAGGTTTGACTTTGAGTGTTGTTCTTAAAACACCAATATAACGCAATATATTTATTAGGTGACAGATAGCAAAGAACAGTTTGAACAATGTGTATGTCACAAATGGATTGGCATCTGTAACAAACGAGGGCGCTTCTTGATTACGTCACATGAGGAGCTCAATTTCAAAATACAAAGCTACACATAAAAAAACATTCACAACTTTGGCAATATGTGTGCAGATTAAATGATGGTGATACCAAATACGTTTCATATTCTGAGAGTTAGAAACCTTTTTTGTTTACCTTTTACTCAAGGTATAAATATCTAAACCCATAGTCCCATGGGTGCACACTATGCTGCATTCAAATAGTGCATTTTTAAACACTTAAATTGTGGCTTATTGTGTTGCTAAATAAGCACATCGGCGTATATGGGTAAAAACCAAAAATTAATATTAAGTACAAAGTTGACACAAAATTTACATTTTAATTTTAAAATAAGTTAGATAGAGAAAATCTGTTTTGACCAACTTGTAACAAAACAAGTGAAATGTCACTGTTTGCATATTTAGTGAGAAAACAAAACACAATGTGATTTGTTTTGCTCTTAAAATAGACAAACAAAGGTAGTTTTGAATCCTATTTCCTGAGTGAGTAATAATCTCTCCAAATACATACAATAGTAGATAATAGCATCTTTAAGACACGCTTCAAGAAAAGCTTTCACTGAATCAAGTAAAATTATTGATTGAAAAACACTGAAAGTTTTGCAAGTTGGCAGTCAGAAGTACAGAAGTAATTGGTCCCATTCTAGAAGTCAACTTACCTCACCAAGAAAGTCTAGTCCCCTATATCCATAAGGCAGATAACACACACTGAAAACCCATTATGCCTTGCATCTTCAACATGTCTTTTAAGAAATAGAGGGGAGAAATAAAAAAAAGGCACGAATCCAGCAGGAGTTCAAACTCTTCCTACCTCATTGGACGGGTCAAGACAGATGGCGTACTCATCTTAGGGTTAATTGATACCATCTAAGAAGCTAGCTGACACTCTCAGGGTCACTCAACCAATGATGATGGCAGAGGAAACAACATCTCAAAGAGGAAAGTCTGAGGAAGGGGGATGAGCATAAACAGACCAGAGATAATGCTAAGGATGAGCTCCTCACTACCAACGCTGGTGGATGGCCACGGATGGCTGGTGTATGGATCCTCCAAATATGGGCTGCCTGCATGTCTCGCATAGTTCTTGTTAGGGTTGGAGAGTTGGGTTCTGAGACGGAAGGGGGGGGGGGGCTGGGTTAGACACCATCTTCACAATCTTATGAGGATCACTGACTGTACAGACAGACGTTCATATTTGTCAGTCAGGGTGACGATGAGTGATGACCCTTGATATCAGCGAAGTGAATAAACAAACTCTGACATGAATTAGCTACAACCATGGGCTTGTGTTTGATGAGTCAGAGCTAGTTAGGTTTTCTCACCAATGATGGTCACAGGGTGGAGGTATTGTACAATGGAAGGTTTATTGTGTCTTCAAGCTTCAGTGCAGTCCAGCTTAATGGACCCTTCCCATGAAATATGCTAATTACATTCACGCATGCTTACAGACCCTGTTGGTTGGCAAACGCCATAGAGTTGTGCACTAAGCAGACGCGCAATCGCGTCTGCGTCACGCACCCATTAGCCGTGTACAAAACAACGCGATGTTCCCTTAGTGCGCACGTGCTATGTGCAATTTCATGGGAAGGGTCTATTGCAACTATCTTTTAAAACACACAGTTGCAACAGAATTGTTTAATATGTTACCTTACAAATAGAGCTATCCATAGCAGAAAAGATGGTTTGTTTCCTTTGATGAATTATAAACAAAGGCCTAAATTTAACCAGCATCTTTGCTGTAATCCTTGACGTGTCTTTTGGGATTTGACTGAAGTGCCTTTTTTCCAGCGGTACATTATTGGGCTGTTCCAACACCCACATTCCAATGTCAGAACACATTACTGTGTTTACAGTGCATGGTGTTTATTTAAAGGTTAGTGTTGGGCAGAACCAATTGGTATTTGAAAGAATGAATGATTATCATTTATTCAAAGATCATTCACAGATAGTCTGGAGTAAGGAAATCCTTATAAAACATTCCTTTCTTCAAGCCATCAGGCAAAGTATCTTTATCATATTAATTCCAATTTTACTTAAAAAGGCAGTCAATTTTGGAATGAATAAAAGACAAATTGGCTAGGACGGGATTTGAGCCTACAACCTCTGGATTAATGTGCTGGCATAACTGAATCTTCCCTGCAGATAGTTCTACTATTGCGATGGAATCCGCCTGTGGGAGTTATTTTCTTAACCTTTCTTGGTACAGACATTCCAGACAAATCCATGAGAATTTTCTGTTTATTTCTGTACATTTGTGAAAGTAGGTACACTTACTAAACCATGTCACCAATAACAAAGTTCCACTGGAACATTAACAAAAAAGACTCCAATCCCTGGAGTGGTAAATAAAAAAAAACTTAACTTCCTCAATCCTAAAAATTCCTCAAACAGCTCTATTTTTTACTCAATCCTCTGCAATCACCTAGACTTTATTATGCGCTTGCCCTCAATCCGCCAAAATCATCAAAATCCAGGGGTTGAGATGAATAACCATGGGAAATCAACATCAAATAATGCAGATACCTCTGATCAAAAACAACATTCCCTAAACTTATTAAAATATAAATATTTCTCCAAAGAGTATGTGTAACTTTTGTCCACTAACATTCCAATTGCTTGCGGAATGGAGAGCTATGGATACAAATATTTTCAAAACTAAACAAATGTTTTTGTCAGCTTTCACTTCCCACAGTGATACATTTTTAAGACCTCTATTGTCACATGGAATTAAACGCAAGTATTGGAGGCAGCCATATTTTCAGATTTTATGTAATAAAAGCCCAGATGGGAGAAACATTTTTAAAACCATTCAAAACAACTTCACAATTTGATGATAACCTGACAACCAAAACATTTCCGGAATCAAAAGCCATTACGGTTGTCATGTCATTATCTCTCAACCAATCAGAACCAATGAACTTTAAAAGGCAAACAGTTCATACATACCGAAGAAAGGTCTCACTAAATTGGCAAGTCAGTCACTGAAGAAAGATGGAATTTGTTACTCTTGAGAAATTTAGACCGAAGACTATCAACCTTTGCTGCATCAGTTTATATAGCTGTGTGTTTCTTGAGTGGGAAAACAACAATCAGGGGTGTACTGTTCTCACAGAACAGTGAGTTGAGTACAAGACGATAAGGGTACCAGACAGGAACTGGTTAGTTATGGCGCCATCTTAGATTATGTAGACAAGAGTATAATCCCAGTAAGCTACCAAGGACAGATCATATAATGTAATTGGTAGATAGTTACTAAAACAAGGATGAACCAACACTACAATGTATTTGTCATTTAGGTGTCATTATTGATTGATTGCCACACTTAAGTCTTCAAAGGGTGTGGACCCCATTGATAATCAGGCTCAAATTTTGTTTTGACCACAAGAAAATCACAGACAACGCGTTTGGTTGAGATGAAAGATATTCGTGGAATAAACAAACATCCTGTTGAAGGAGTTCATCCATGTGATACCTTGTCACCTTCAGACAGAAAGTATTATGCTTTTAAAAAGCACCAGTCCAAGTGGCTACCTGAAGGAGACAGTCTGGTTTTTGTGGGAGCAAAATTTACTTTTTTTTTTTTTTTAAATTCATTGCTTTGGAACAGTTAAGCTCAGATCTTTCCTGACAATAGAAAATGTCTCCTGCCCTAGCATCTAGTCTCCCATTTGACACTTGACAGGTTTCAAACGAGCCCTATGAGCTCAATTTGATGTGTATTCAACACTACTAAGCATTTTTCACTTACACAGCTTGTGCAGAAATTCAGCGCTTGCCGGTAAGCAGAGAATGGTAATTGCAAGTGCAGAATTTGGTGGTAAGCAGAGCAATGAAATAAGGCCCAGGTTAGGTTGAGGATAACCTGTTCACCGGTAAACATAACCAATCAACACTCTTAAATTGTCTTCTGAAATATGCCCCAGGTCTTTATGAAAACCCATTCCCGGTCTAATGTATAGTTCTATAAAAAAAATTGACCCTTAATCAAATGTATGCACGCAATATCGTAAAAGCGGCGAAAGCACTCGTTAAGAATACTCAACATCTGTTTTGGCCGTAACAATTATTTTGCAATTACGTTGGATGCCGCTGTTCATAGGCATGGATTGAGGCTGATCAATTGGATTAATTAAAGCCATTAGAAAATAGAAAATAGCCATGGATTTATGCCCTTGAGCTTTGGGCTCATGTAGGTGGATTATGGACTGCAATAAGGGTAGTGGGGGTAGCAGCGGTTGTTGGGGCAGTTAGTAGAGGTAGTAGGGACAGTATGAGTAGTAAAGGTCATGGGGGCAGTAGGGTTAATATAGGTAGCAGGGATAGTATGAGCAGTAGGGGTAGCAGGTCAGTAGTGGCAGCAGCGGCAGTAGGACAGCAGTGGCACCAGAGGCAGTGGGGCAGCAGGGATAGAAAGGGGTTTGGGGAGTATAAGTTATAGGGGCATTAGGGGCAGTAGGGGCAGCAGAGGTAGTAGTGGCAGAAGGGCAGTAAGGCTTGTAGACCAATTTTGCTTGTAATATCCTTAGACAAATACAAAAGCTAACAAGAGTTAAAAATGCTAACTGCTGAGAAATTAACTATGTTTTGCCACTCTTCAGTTATCAGGAAACTCCTCCCAACCCTCACCTTTCACCACAGCTTAACTCCAGCCTTCTCCGACTCAGATCCATTGAATCTGGTCTCATGCCTTTGGGAAACATTCCATCGCCCCGTCTGGGACTCCGGAGAATAACTCCAATAGGACTGTTGACTAACTCCATACTTCTGTTCACTCTATATCTCATATAGAGAGAGAGAGAGAGAAATTGGTCGCCACAGAAACGTCATGAACAGGAAACCATCAGGCACTAAGTTGTAGTTGACATTGTCGACACCAAAGATACCAGAATAACTTGATAACAGACTCCCACAAACACTGATTTGTATCGTCTACCTGACAGTGTTCCAACGCATAAGTTTTCAACCATAAAAATCCTTCAAGTTGTCGCTTTATATTCCAGTGTATAGCATCCTGCCCAGGCAGAACTCTGGGATCCAAGTATTTATCTGTTATAATCCAACAAGTTGTGGCACGTTCAACTCTCAGCATCCGTTGGAATCAAAATAGCTGATCAAAAATACTGATTAAGAACTCACTTCAACTTAAAACAATCACTTCCATGATCTAGCAAGTCACAGACTGGTGTTGTTTTTTCTTCTTCTACCCGCAAACACATGGATAGCATAGAGTTTAACTGCGCATATATCAAGATTCACTTTTGTTTTCGGTGTAGACAGTGATATACTATATGGATATATACTTGTTCTTTTGTTTCTGAAACAGGAAAGGGAATTTCCTGCTTGTTTTTCAGGTAACCACAGGATGTGTTGACATATCCATGGACATAGCTATTAGCAGCAAAGAACACAGATGACCGGACCGACTTCCCTAAACCAGGTAGACCTTGGTCATGCTACCCACCTTCTATGACCTGTTTACCTCAATAATATGTATTATTTCTCATAATAGCAAAACGTTACCCAGACCATTTCCTCTCCAAGCCTCAGATTGGTGGGGTAGATTTGAATGGAAGTAAACAAAGATGGAGTCATTGTGATAAAGCACTACTTCGCGCGGTGTCTTTACCTGATGTGGTTATACATAAATAATAAGGTACTGTGCCAACAGAGATGGCCCAAGCAATATTGTAAATTTTAAGGTAAGTTGGATGATAAACTCTTTAATATTATAAATATTACACACACTGAAACTGAGTAATATCTAGATTGAATTTTGGTTTCTGCTTAAAGGCAGTGGACACTATTGGTAATTGTCAAAGACTAGCCTTCACAGTTGGTGTATCTCAACATGTGCATAAAATAACAAACCTGCGAAAATTTGAGCTCAATCGGTCATCGAACTTGGGTGAAAATAATGAAAGAAAAAAACACCCTTTCTCGAAAACTATGGCACTTCTGAGGGAGTCGTTTCTCACAATGTTTTATACCATCAACCTTTCCCCATTACTCGTCACCAAGAAAGGTTTTATGCTTATAAATATTTTGAGTATTTACCAATAGTGTCCACTGCCTTTAAGTTGGCACATTTCATACCATTATCTTCATTTGTTTTGTAACAAACTTTCCTAGACAAAACACTTTTCACAGTTCCATTGATGTTTACTATAATCACTCTTCTAGTTCATGGTTTTGTTCAAAGGAAATCAGATACTTGATTGACCCCCTCCCCCCACCCACACTATTTCTTGTTCCCTTACTTGCCAAGTAGACCTACAAAAATTAGAGTCTGTTTAACAAATCAGATTTCTGATACCTGTGGTCGATGTAACATGAGTTTGGCTCCTTTTTTATTAAGTTCCCAAGAAGTGTTTTCATAAATTCAACATCTTCAGTCATAATTGCGAAGAAAGTAAGAGGGTATCTTGCAGAAATATACTGATATTTATTTGAAACTGCTCTGAGATTCCTTTAAACTAGTCTGAGTAAGACAATCAGTTACATATTCATTTACAAGTCTCAGAATTACTGAGGAGCGGCTAGCGAGGCTGGCTCCTGAACCGTGGTAAACCAAAACCTGAACGAGACGATTGGGTTATTCTTTAATTTTTAGGGAATGAGGTGGTCACGATCAGCTACTCACAGGCAATGCCGAGTCATTGACCGGTTACACATTTGAAATATTAATAACTCTATGATATAAACCAATTGAAAATGATAACATGTCTGATGGAATGACTTCTTAGGATGTTCGGCGCCGAGATTGGTTTCGTCCAAGCTAACCTTTCTTTGCGTCGGTAATTGGCTCAGTATCGTTTCTTCTAGTGGTGAAAATTACAACAAGCGTAAGCCTTTAACTAAAAGGGAAGGTATGCATTTGCTAATCACTCAATGGCAATAAAAACTATTGGTAAGAAGCCTACAGCAGCTTTCAATAGTTTCATTTCATTTCATTTCAAAATGGTTTATTAAAAAGTACAAGAATCGCAGCCAAAAGCTGAATTACTCATGGTTTACAATTGAAACAGCAACAAAGTAGAAAAGTATTTTGAGAAACATTTCACCTTGAAATTGCCTGCTTTAAGGAGCTTAAAAAAAATTGGCCCAAGACAATCAGTGTCAAGGTATTTCCTAATGAGTTTAACTGGCAACAAGATAGATACATTTTTATTAAAAAACAATGTCTTTGTTTTTTTTTAATATTCTCCTTCAGAGAACTTTGGACTCAAATCTCCTTGTTTATCAAGGAACAAATTGCCTGAGCCAGTTTCATTACGCTATGCAAAGAATATTGAGATATTCCTATTAAGCAAAGATAATTGACGCAGCAGTCACAAACTATATCAGGCCTCATGCCTCACCAATATTAAAAACGGAGTCTCCCATTGGGTGAGTAAATTCTGCTTTGTACGTGCCCGAATAAACTTCATTAGCCTAGATGTTAAACACGTATTGACAACAGTAGTTCCCCTGGCCATTCATACGTGAGGCGGCTCACCTCCCTACTTGAAGTGTACACCTTAGTCATTTTTTAACCAACAACACCTCACCGTAAACATTGGCTGTGAAGGAAAAACTGATGAAAACATTTTCGTTTTGTGTAATTTTTTCCTTCTTTCGATGTTTCCCTTGATATCTGTGTATCAAGAAGTCACAATTTGGATGTGTAGATGGAATTACTGTGCATTTGTGTGAGCATATTTAACTTTTAACATGTTTAAGTAAACACACCAAGGCTGTTTTTGTCCCAGTATTCAAATCTGAAAGAAAAGAGCACAATTTTGAACCGCATGCTGAATTTAAGAAGTGGTTTTATTTTCTCCCATTTGCTCTCCCCCTTACCCCCCCCCCAAAAAACGAAAATTGTCTAGTTACATTGCATGCCACTGCTTATGGCCTTTATCTGTCAAACACTTTAACACCAAATTGTATCCCTGCCAACACCACTGTTTGTCTAGCGAGAAGAAGAAGAAGAAGAATGAAGAACTTCAAAGGCACAATTTATTATTCTAATCTAGGAATCTGTTTCATGGTCGTCACAATGGACGACAAATACATGGCTGCGATACTCTAGGCTAAATGATTTCCATCCACAGTGACTCGCACTTGGGTTCAAACACCTGTACACCGTTGGACATAATATGCAAACCCTGGGTGAGGGGATAACATGGAGGGGTGTACATGAAAACTTCTATCTGACCATATTCTTGCCGCTGCAGGAAAACGTAACTCGGCAAGCAATTATAAGTATTGGAACCAGTTACCAAAAACTATATAAGGGAATGCTCTTAAAGGAGCCTTGTATTTCATTCTTGAAGGACCACAGCAATTGCCCTCTGGTAAGGGGCACTTATATGAGGAAATTGTAAACTTGTATTGGAACTTTGCAAAAGGCACCACAGCAAAATCACAGGGCACCACGGCAATTGCTGTGGGTGGCATGTTTTTTTTTAAGGCCCGTAGTTCGATGTTAAATGGCTTTTTGACAGTGATCTCACAACTTTTATAAAACTTTTTAGAGACTAGTTTTTTTGTTTCTTTAGTCAAACATAAAGGCAATACTTTTAACTAGCCAAGCAAACATTCAACACCTGCAATCCTTAAATCAAATTATGTTTAAAAGTGTAACCCCGTCATGGAAGGAGGCATGACCAAACCCCCTCACTTCTATTCTATCCCCATGGGCTATTCTTCTACCCTATTCGAGCACAGTATTATCCTACACGTATATTGAGGTCATAATTATGGGAGTCAGGTGCACCTTAGTCCAAGAAGATTGCGGACAAATACTTAGTCAACCACAGCTCAATCCCACATGTGGGCGAAAGAGAAATCAACTTCACCACTCAGTATCTCAGAATCTTGGTCAGAGAGGATGCTCATACTTTTTTATCCCCTAGTTTTTCCAGGGAATTGATGGAGAGATAAGAAGACTGAAGCATTACACAATCCAAGGAGTTACACAATCCGATCACACACATGACCATGGGACTATCCAACCCACAGATGAATCAAAGTAGGCGGAATGCCCCCTAGCTTCCTAGTTTAAAGCTAATCAAAATGCCCAGCAGCACCATTCTTAAAGGTCGACAGAGCACCACCACACATACACCTGCGAACCTAGGGGGCTCGCTGTCAGTGTGAAGACTTCAAAGATGGATTAGTAGCAGAACTGACAATTGTGCCGAGAGTGGGATCTTTTGCAGACTGGGGAGACGAGGACAGAAAAAAAAAGGTGAATGTTCACCATAATTGCACAGGATGAGAGACAGGGATTAGGATTTAGAGAAGAAAGTTAGAAAAAGAATGAAACAGGGAGAGATGTTAGATAGGTTAACTCAGGGTGGTTGGCAATGAAATGGGACACAGAAAGTAGAACGGTCTGGATCCCAGAAGGAACAAATACAGGGTGATGGGAGAGGGAAAGGATGTAGGACACCACAAGATAAAAGACAGGATGTGTGCAATGGTTTGAGGATGATGAAGAGCGTAAATGAGAAAGCGGCTGAGGTGGATGATGGTGAGAGATGAGAGGGAAGCGAGGGTCAATGGACAGGAGTGGATTCAGAGAGTGTGCCATCATCGTATCCACAGGGAAATATGGGACACATCTGTCAGTGTACAAATGAGGCAAAATGAAAGCAACGTTATTGGCTCAACAGACACATACAGGCCTACGAGGTGACAAAATTGAAGACAAATGTGTGAGAAATCAATGAAGATAAATCAAAATGCATCGAATGCAGCAAGCTTCATGTGGTGCTGACGAGCAACTTAGTAAAGAGTGAAAATTGATTCTGAACACCCCCCACCCCCTCCCTAAGGATTCGAGTTGGAGCATTTAGACAGCACTGTCTGCGTAATTCATGGGTGTTCATTAGCCGATGACTAGGATAGTTTCAACAAGTTGAAAAACAAACAGGCGTGTTTTATCCTTCTAAAGGTGACTCAAAGACCTTCTAAGATGCATGAGGGGAAAGTAGTATTACATCCCAAAGGATATTGCTGGACAGGCTACTGACAGAGAAGATTATGTGGGGGTGACAACCGGACAAAATATGGCTCTTAAAAAAGGATGTTAAAATGTGGGTAGGTATTTCAACTACGGAAATGGTTTATTGTATTAGCTTGAGGTATGATGTAGTGTTTGCAGGAGTGGTTTAAAATTACAGACAGTGGGTAGGAAGTGGGCATGGCTTCATATTTCAGATTGGGAGTGGTTTATTATAGACAGTGGGAGTGGATATACAATGTATAAAGAGGGAGGGGTTAAAAGTTTAGTGTACAATTTCTATAAATTATATGCAAACCACATCCACCTTCCCCACCACAAGTTACAATCCATCTGTCCTGAGCCAGACTGCATCCATTCACTCAACACATAACAGTCTCTTCTAAAGAACAGATACAGGTACATCTTAGAATGAGACTGAGGGGTTGTACTGTAGGTCACCTCATCATACCATGTTCCCATGACAATTTATCATCTTCAAATCAAGTTACAACGTCTTCAATACAACACATGTGGGTTGAGCTGTCAGGAATCATGTATGGGTGAAAAGCTAGACTTTACCAATTACAACATTGTGATAAATGCGCTCCAGTTAGCACTTACATGAAATCCAATCCTAAAACTTGATGCCTTGTTTTTAAATGAATGACATTTGTTCATGGTGGCAGAATTGAAGGATGTCTGGACTTTGATTACAGCCTACTTTCACCCACTTAAAAGGGAAGATATCGGTACCGTTGATCTCACATTCATTTCGCAGTCAAATTCTACATACAGGTATACATATGTAAAACATCATTTTACAGATGTACATGTACGCTAATAAATATACATTGTATCCAATGATATCACTGGCTCTGTAAAACCTATACCTGTCTTTATCCTTGCGGATAAAGACGGGGGACAAGTCTAACATAGGCTCTGCTTCTGACCAAGCACTCTATTGAATCATCAATGCATGGTGATACTCAATGGAGCGTGTTCTTCAAGATTCTATGACAATCCCTGGTGTATAAAGCACGATGGACAACACAGATATTAGCGTCATAAATACGGTGTCTTGATCGAACCTAATACCCCTCCCTCTACTAAGGTAACAGCGCTAGAGCACGCATCGGAGACGCATTGTGTCTTAGTCCATACCAGTCTAACCTCCAGTAAACCCTCGACAGAATGGGGCCACAAATCTCTCCATGTAGAAAATCATATAAAATAGTCACATCTTCTTGCCCATTAACTTGCGATGAACCAATGGTTTTCATTTCACAATCACACTCAAATACTCAACAACCGGGAGGTGGGGGGGGGGGTGATAATGAACGAGAGTACAGAACCCCATTGGCTAAATATATCGTTATATGATGCACTTCTTTAGGAATCTTGCGGGTTTTGACGATATTTCAGGAGAGAGTTTCCCTCCTGAGAGAGAGAGAGGTGTCACCTAACCCAGGATGAAGACAGTTGAGTTGGATCCTCGGATAAAAGGATGTCTGAAATACTACTGGTTATATAGGGTGTCCACATGGAAACGTACCACAGGTGGTCAAAGTACACAATGACTTGATTGAAAAAAGAGGAGGGGTTGAGGCAGGGAGAAATGGATCTCTGTTCAACTGTGTACGTAGGGGGCTGGCTCTTGTGTGCTTTGTTCCATGGGAGCAGAATTCCAACAGGTTCATGCATAGTTGATGAAGACTGTGTAGGCATGTCCTTGCCCTTCAGGGGGTAAGATGTGTAGGAGATGTTTCACTCTACCAGTGGTAGCTCATGCAGAATGACCAAATATTCACTGTGTGTGCAGACGGCACTTAGATTAGTGACCATTTAATGTGGATTAGTAAGATTTGCTTGGATACATACCATAACACGGACACGCTACAATTAAATACCGACAGGGGAACTCTGAAATTTGATCTTTTGTTCGTTACAATGTGACTTGGTGCCACAACATTGGAAAAACGCAGAAAATTTCTGGCAAGTGTTTCTTAATTGACAAAAACCTTCAAATTTTTACTTTTTTATTGAGTGATCAAGAAGGTAAAAGAACCTTAACTCCCAAATAAAACTTGATTCATAGAATGTAAAAATTCAAGTTTTGTAGTATGTTAAATTCACTACAGATAAGATTCAAATAAAGCATGTCACGACAGTGGAATTCATTTACCCTAGACAGAAACAATTTCACGAAATATCCACAAAGCGGGGGCAGTCTGATATGGAAAAACACTGAGCCATACCTTCCACCAAAAGACATGATTTATACCCGACAGTAAACGGTTAAAGTGTAGTTTACGAGTCGCTACGGATCAAAACCATCTCAAACAGAGCAGTGACTAATTTGAACTGATGCGTCAACGGTGTGCGACTGCATCCTCGTATGTAATGCTGCGGCTTGCCAATTAAAAAAAAATGGCACATCGCTGTAATCTGTGATAGAAATGTCTCTCTAGTCAACAACGTTACAGTTGGTTGCAAATTTGAAATTACATACGTGAGAGTTATCGGTGACATTCCACACAGCTATACATGACCTGTCAATGTGAGTTATGTATGATGCCTTCAACAGTCATGTTTCCTTCGCTAATGTCTTGATGTAACTCATTGCATGTCTGCGCTAGTGCCTAGTGTTGACTGAAATCATATTACATAAGTTGGTGTCCCCCCCCCCCCTTCTCAAAGTGACATGAACGTAAATTGAATTCTACATTAGGTGAACTGAACTACTTTGGATTAAACATACTCTGATGACCATGAAACTATCCTGCGCAGGTCTGAAAATGATATTTGTTTGAAGGGGGAAAATGTTCCAGAGTTTAGGAGCAGAGATGAAGATAACTTCAGCAGTGGTGAAGGAACTCTTAGATGTAGGTAACAACAGCTATTTGTCATCACATCAGGAGGAATATAAACCAAATTTTCCAGGTGCAAAATAATTAAGATATTGAGGATTGTAACATGAGTAACCAGGAGTGTAATGTGCGTAACCGTGGAATTTCTCTAAAGTTATAAGCAATTGGAATCACTCACTTGACAAGTCCGCTGGTATTCTTCAAGACGCTGGCAGCGTACTTCTGGCTGACTCCAACTAGACTCTTCCCATCCACTTCAATAATCTGATCATTCACCTTAATACTGTATCAAATAAGAAAATAAAAAAGAAGAAAAGGGAAATTATTAAAAGGCTAGAAAATGTTACACAACATCAAACACTT
The DNA here is from genome assembly GCF_032118995.1 of Asterias amurensis. NCBI lineage: Eukaryota > Metazoa > Echinodermata > Asteroidea > Forcipulatida > Asteriidae > Asterias > Asterias amurensis. The sequence continues at coordinate 953,854 of NC_092654.1, read as the reverse complement.
AAAACAATTTTACAGCAATCTTTGACCCAATTAGCTTGACTTCACTATCACAATTTTCTTGGTTGCATCATTTTGGTAGCCAATGTTCCTTAGAAATGTAAGAAATGTATCAAATAAATTATACGGGAAGTATGTATTATATTACCCATTACAAAGTAATAGTAAATTTCAAGGCAGAACCAGTTTTTGATTTGAAAAAAGTAAGCACACAGAAGAGACAGTTTACCATAAATTTAATACCTTAATAAAATGATTGGGGACCATAAAATGTTTACAAGTACGCCTGACATCAAGACAAAATGGTTGTTGTAGCTGTGTATAACTGAAAGTTCAAGTAAAACCAAGAACTTGTAATAATTTTCACATCCCCAGCAATGATCACACAACTGTAGGAAAAGCATTGTAAGGTCCACTTTATCGATAACCTTTTCGTCAAAGCTTCCACCCCTGCTAGCGGTTCGGAAATCGAGGGAAAAGAAGAAAATGGTCCCCTCTCCCCAGTTCCCCTCCTCAACCCTCTCTTCTTCTCTCTCTCTCTCCATCAAATCTAGCAGACCTTAGACCCTTACAAACAGAATGTCTACAGCCTCAGGACTCCCCCTACCACCGGAACAGTTCCTCTTTCAATTACAAACCTGTCAACCTCACCAAACTCAGAATTCCAAACAGACTCCTTTCACCTCATGAAGACTAACCCCATCCAAGCTCCCGGATGCAATCCAATTTCACTTTCACTACAACCCCCACTAGATCTACGTCCCCCGTCTTAACATGAGCATCTTGAAGGCTCGTCTTAATGTTTTCTCTTGCTCCTTCCGGTATTAACCCTCATCGCAACTCATCAGAGCAGAAGTAATTCCTAGTGACAGAGTGACTATCCTATTTCAACCCATGGACTTGATTAGATGCTATGGGTACAGGTTTATTTTCTTTGCCTACCATGAAAAAAAGGTGCCCACTGGAGATGCCTACCATGCTCTGATTTTTATTTTGAAAAATGAGAAGTGTACTGGTTTGCTTTTTCCCCACCTCCAGGCGGGAAGGCTTAATTGATGAAAATTTCCTTCTTAGGGTCTAGCTACAATGGTTTGAAAGTATGTGAAAACTCAGTAATATCATCAATACATGTTATACTTTTGCTTGCTTGCATACTTCTCTACCATGTTTCCATACCAAGGCAAACTAAACCTACCCCCATCATGCCGCTAGCAAGAAAACTACGTAGCACAATTCCCAAAAGGTTACAAAAAGGTAACATCCATCAACATGTTTTTAACACGCAAACTATAACATAACACAATTCCCCAAAGGTAGCTTCTCTAACTTCCACAAGAGTTTCACCACTTTGAGGGTCCTAAAAAAAACGACAGCCCTGTTGCTAACTTGATGTGCCCACTGTTATACATTCATCTTCGTTCATAAGACTGGGAGACTTTATAAAATAAAAAAAAACCTCAACAGCAATTTCCACAGAGATTACAAGTTTCCGGCAGTACACACAATTTTTGGACAGGTCCCGTTTCTGGGGGCCACGTCCCACTTGCACTCAGGAAGTCTTGTTGTCATTACTCCAGCATGGTTGTCATACCAACCTCTTTAAATTGCTGCCCCCATCGCCAACGTCCACAGCCAAACAAAATCAATGTATGGTCCGGAGGGACTTAGGTACAATTACAAGAAGTGCTGTAGAGACTCCCAAATCTGGTATCAACAGAGATTGCTTGACTTACAATTATCTTTTCTTTTATTGATATTTTGGAGTCTCTTTTTATTTGTGTTTCAGAAATTTGACAAGACCTCTGTATCCCAGTGGGTAATAAAATCTCCCCACATCTGAGAAACAAGAAGCTTTAGGTTCAGGCTCAAGTTCTAAGACGTGGTAGAGTTGATTACATTCTCAAAGGGAATAAGTGCATTTTGATCTGATGGTTGGACTAAAGTTGGTATTTCTCAATCCATCCTAAGACAATATTACCACCAGAGAGCATGAAGAATGTGTACAAAACTGTGTCAAGAGGATGATAAAACCACACACAAAAACTAAACAACCAATACTATGAGCTGATCTATCAACCACAAAGGAAAACAACTTATAAGAAAAACAACTTATAGCACCATAATTACAATTAACTTATCTCAAAGATGTTATGATATCATTTCTTAAAGAAGTATTGGAATGACTGCTCTCCCTAAAACTATTCACAGCTCAAAAAAACAAAAACAAAAGGTGGAATTTAATTTTGTTTTAATTATTATTATTGTTGTTATTAGTAAAACAATTTGAGGTGTGCATGGGGGGGGGGGGGGGCATGTCATCTTTAGGGCTCTATCAGTCCCTCTGATATAACTTGTAGCTAGTGCAAAAATGTGCTTTTGAGAAATTGCCCAGGGGGAAAATTAAAAAACTTTCTGTTGACAAAACTTCACCAGCTGAGGGCGCTCTTCATTTCTTTGATATTAACTCTGGGTAGTTGAGTTGACTGCCTTTGATACACTGCAGTCAAACCATCACTTGTTTTATTCAATACACCCCTTTTCAGTCAATCTGCACAGATATTTATATAATTAAAAAAACAAAAACAAAACTGAGTTTCAGGGCTTCTATATACTCTGAATAGAATTCAGCAAACTTCATCTTGAAGAAGTAGATGATAGTTTTCTTTAAGATGTCAGAGAGGGAAACTATAAATATTTCCTTTTTAGTTCAGAAAATACCCCCATTTATTTGTTAATTAATTGGCTTATTCACAACTGTTAGGATGAAGTTGCAAAATGAAACAATATTTGTTTGGTTTTTGAAATATTACTGACAAACTCATGTAAAATTTCAGCCCACAAAAATGCATCATTGCAGTTACACAACGGGAAACAGGGAGTCTGACCGAGATATTATGACAAAAGATTGATGCAAGGGAAACCTTTGAGCGAGACTGCGAGCAAAACATTTTGTCAAGGGTAACTTTATTCTATAACTTGCATCTTTCGACGCCCAAATAACCATCTACTCAGATTGCCTACAAGAAGCCAATAACAAACAAATCAAGGACATGCCATTTTTTAGGAAGGAAAGAGCCTGGAACATTTGACGAGGCGACACATAAAAATGATTTATCCTAAGAAGCGAGTTCTTGCATTGTTGTTTAATTCGACTACCGGGACATTCAGCTGGCAGTTCTTATTCGGATAGAAAGAATAATCCATAAAAATGTAAACAATATTCCATTCCATTATCAGTGAAGAAATTGGAGCATGAATCCACTTATTCATAAACCAGGTCACAATCTATAGCAGAATCCATTCTCATATATATTACATTTAAAAAAGAATTCAGTTATTTTTTACTGTCTGCCCTTTCTGTACTCTATTACACTCATGTTTGGACAGTGATTTGTCTTCGCGGAAAATATACACCTGTTCACTATTATATAAAGCATAGACCTTAGTTTGACTTTTATATAAAATTGCATCCTAGACATTGTTTGTACATTAATAACTTTGATTGCCTACAATTTTCCCACTTTTTTTCTCTGGATGAATGTCTTCCCATAATTCTCTTTTTTTGTGCGCTATCAACGATATGTTTTTGTTTGCTTGTTTCTCTTTGACAAAGGTCCAATTTGGATTGTAAGCTAAGCCCACCTCATGTCAATCCTTTTACTTTTTTAATATTTTTTTTTGCAGCCTTGGTCTCAACTTACACTCCCGACTCAGACATGAGTCAAACTTTGATGTAACGCTGACTTTTAATTTACATCATCAACAAATTGAACTAAAAACAGATCCGTAATTTATTCATTTTTGGAAGTATTTTCTATTTTGTTTGATTATTTAGTCAAGGACAGGGCAGTCAGTCTCTCTGGAATCCAACAATAGAGCCAAACTCATCAGTAATGCACTAGCATCATCCAGTATAAAAAACAAGAACCTTGAAAGCTCTTCCGCCATAACATTATCACAAACCATTTATATACTGAGCTGGCATGAATGCATTTCCCAAGTAACTGCATTATGAATATTTAAATACAGTGGGAAAACAACGTTTTGGAGACATCTCAAAGTTAAAGGAAATGTCCCTTAAGTAATAGCAACAAAAACAGTGTTAAGTCTTGTTCAGAAATATGAATACATATTACTTGTTTTGTTGACTGGCCCACTGGATTCAAGTTTTGATGTTCTCACAAGTGAGTGGGTTGAAGTCTTCAATAATGATAACAATCAGGGCTTTAATTATTTATGGAACACAATACCACCTTGGGGTGATCTCAACCATCATTTAAAAAATATCCATTACAGAAAAAGAGGACAAGTAATCAACCACAAGACATTAAAAAGACATTAAAAATTCATTAGAAGTACATGAGGTTACAGGCAAAAAGGACTCACTATCAATTTGAAATTAATTTTAAAAAATCAAACATTGTGACCCAAAGGTCAAATTACAAAGCCAATACAATATAATAGAGACAGGAAATTAAACCGACTGACAAAAATTGATACATAATAGACTGCAGGATGAAAAACCAAACCTTGGAATTAATTCAAATATCAACTTTAGGATGTGTGCGATTCACTGATCACTACATTGAAATGATTGTGTTTTGCAACGTTATCCATCATTCAGAAAGCCAATAGCATCAATTCTTCATCATATTAAATGACATCAAGTAGCTCCATGAAATATTCCTTCAGTTATAAGTTGAAACCACTTTTTTTTCCCTTAAATAAACTCCCAGATTTACTTCTAGGTAGCCTAATGATAATTTTAAAGGTAGTACTTTTACCAATATCTTTTGGATGAAGCATTGAAGCATTGAAATGAACGGTGGCAACACCTTAAAGGATGAATGCATATTCCAAGAATTTCTAGGTCCCCCTCAGAAGGCATTCCTAGAAAGACAAGTTTCAGATGAACCTTAGCTAGAAAAATGTGTTCAGTCGGCCAAGGAGAGTTTGCAGACAAGCCTAACATAAAGTTTACAGAAGTACCAGGCCTAAAAAGAGAGTTTCCAGATAATTTAAAAGTAAAATTGGTTAAGAGACTTCCTAATTCAACTTGCAGATAAGAACTTCACAGGTTAGTTTATATACATTTCTCATTAACTGAACTGAGTGAATGTATTTCGACCCACCCCCTCCCCCCCCCCAAAAAAAAAAAAACCCCAAAACCCCTTAACCAATCCAAACGGCAAATCCCAATACTGCCTGTAGCAATGGCACGCAGTGAGACTGGCTGAGATGCAATGGCAGTCACACTCTGCAGAGTTAGTGGGAGACGACGCATTAATGGGATTTGCAAAGGATGAAGAACTCAATGAATATACAATAAGGAACGATTTCCTTTGATGTTGTTTTGTCTTCAGAACGCATAGAGTATGGAGGATGGAGTGCTTTTATGACGGCTACGGTAAAACATTTTTATTGTTGATGAGTTCCTACTGCATGATGTCCGCAGTTTGTGCTTTGACAGAAGGATCTTTTAGATAATTTATAGAATGTTTTTGACAGTGCACTCTGTTCAATGTTAATGGTCATGACAAAATGTTCTAGTTATAACATAAATATTGTGAAAGGTCTTTTAATATAAAAAAAACCTAAGTTAAGACATTGAGGGCTTCCTTTAAAAACAATTATGCTCGAAACACTTCATCAACAATTTGCATTCTTACCTTCCGTCTCTCTGGGCCGCTCCATTCTGCGTGATTGTCTTAATAAAGATTCCCAGTTTCTCCAGGCCGGCATCTGCGCCCACCCCCATTCCGATAATGCTGAGACCCAAGCCATCGTCACCTGTAGCATCATTAAAAAATAAGTGAGTAATGAGACATTAACACATTGCATTCAAACATAATCTTTACTCTGTCTTTTCTTTACATGAGGTTTGCCCATACATCACAACGCCACACACGGCCACTTCAAGGCGAGGGCAACACTTAACTGATTTGGGCTGTGGACCAAACCAACTGCCAGCAGGGGCACGTTGCCAGCAGGGGCATGTGCCACCTACTCCTAGGACTGAAACTACAAACACTTCCCACATGAACAAGACATTTTCTTAATTTTGTGTAAATATTTCATGATATACAGATAAAACACAAACTAAAGGACTTTTGCTTGGAAACCTAGACGGGTTTGTTTCCATCTGGTGAAAATGATAGGGCAGTCCTAAAGAATTGATACACTGACTTCAGCTAAAGGTTTTGGGTTTCTTCCTGATAGGGTATTCTATTCCTCTTGGGTTTACAAGAAAGGAGTTCACTGCACGATATTCAATAAAAATATTTTAAGAGTTACAAGTCTTGTGAGATGGCCGAGCACTCAAACCCTGGTGTTTCTGATCAGCAGAGTGCGGGTTCAAGTCCCATTATTGACACTTGTGTCCTTTAAAGCAAGACACTTCACCGTTTTTGCTTGGCAAAGAAATTTGCTAAGCAGTATTTACTACTTAACAGCTTTATAGAATTGGGCCCTGGTAGGTTTCACGTTCAGGTACACAAAGAAAGATGCAAGATTAATGAAACAGTCAGAAAACTTGACATTTGCTTTTAATTCTAGCACCATCAGACCCATGTCCTCCTCGGACATTAACAGCCATTTACCAAGTATCAGAATCCTGACACTTCTACAAGAACGCTGTCGCTCAAGAACGACAAATGTTTACAATGACCGGTTCCCTCAGTTAAAGTCTATTTAACTACGAGTATTGGATAACGGGTCGAGTGGAGCGCGCAAATCCTCGTTCGGCGACAGGCCGGCTGACAGCTCATGTATACAAATGTTGAGGAATACTGTGTACATTGAGGGCACTATTACCATTCAATTAACCAAGCGTGTCAAAAAGAGGAGACTTCTTTTCAAAATGCCACGAACGGAAAACGTGACTGGAACAAAAAAATTGATGATGATACCAGTCTCAGTGATTGTAAGAAGATTCTAGTTTCTCAAGCCCACTTCACTCTAATGAAGATCTACTTCGATGAGGTTTGGCATACTGGGTGTCAAGCACAAGAGATTATGTTGGGTGGGAGGTTACGTCAAGGTTTTGCTCTTTGAATTATGTCACAAAACATTTCACTGGACACCATATCAAAGAGCTTTTGCGCAGCACTAACATCTCATGATATACCCTTCAACAAATTTTCTCATAAGCATGAAAACTTGCCGTTTATCTCACTAACATCCATTTCTGAATATAACTTTCTTAGAAAAAAACATCTGGCTCAACGATGAAAAACTTAATTAGCAGAACCACTTTGCAGAGAAACAAGTATTATCAATCACTCAATCAACACCAGTGTATCTCTAGGAAGCAAAATCTAAACACTGTACACACTTTGGGTAATAGGTCTTTTTCAGTAGCTACACAACAATTATTAACTTAACTCCTACATCACGCAAAACCCTACAAGACTCTTTCAAGAAATGTCCTGAAACAAAATTCAGGTCTAATGCTTTACGAATAATCATAAGTTCTTGTGTGTTACACAATACCTGCTTGACTTTATTCTTGTACTTTGTAAAAGTTCCTGTTTTGTGTGTTCATTGTTTATAAATGGGTCTCATAATTCACAAGCTTGAGCATCTTTTTGGTGGCTATGGCCATATATGGAATCCATGATTGATGTATAATTGTTGTTCTTGTTTGACACCTTTTTAAAGGAGACCTGGAGCCAATTACACAAAGAGCTAATATTGAACTTAACTGCAAATCAATCATAATTGCTATTGAAAGTGCGATGTCACAATGGTAATACTGACAACTAATCTTTGTGCTTTATGAAGTCGAGCCCTAGTTGTTAGAAATCCTCATTTATAATAATCTGATTATTATTGCACTAGATAATGACGGTTGTTTTATAATTGCAGTTAGTTAAATTTAACACAAGTGACAATCAATTCTTACATGAAAAAACAAGAATCCAAATCTACTCCAGATGGGTGTGAAATTGGAAATCTAATTTAAAAGGTGGCTAAACCAGCAAAAGAACTCTCAGGCCGACTGACCCAGAGTCACTAAACGAGTGACTCTTGCTCAATCGCCATGAGGACCCGAGCGCTACGCAAACCCACAAAGAATCTGTGACATCTAGGAAATGTAAATTGCATTAAGTGATGAGATAATAAGCTTGGGTCATCCGTGCGATGACATCTGGGAAGCATGCTCCACGCTACCGGTCACCACAAAACCAAAAGGAACTAAAAGACGTCCAATCCCGTTGGGAAATGGACGAACGGGCTCAATGGTTAAGAGACGTTGATAGAATTCCAGCCTCTGGACTAGTATTCCTCGCCAGCGGCTTGCGGTGGCTTAAATTGCATCTACTGTTTGGATACTAGTACGCGATACGCAGAGCTGTTCTTGGGATTCATGGAGTCAATTCTAAGGACATGAAAATACGCACTATTTGTCCTGGCTGTTATTATTGTCCCAAAACAATTATGTGAAGTAGGCTGCCTGCGATATTTAAAACTTGTAACTATTATACAAACAAAATGTCTGAAACTGCTTTGCAGTGCTAAAGTAATTAAAAAAGGGAATTTTGTAATCAGGCAGACATAGGTCTGAATTAAGACAGAAATCTTAAATTTCATGTCCCCAAAGTTTTCCGCGAAACAAATTTGATGAATCCAACCAATCTAATCAAAACTAATCAAAACATTCAGTCGTATGTTATTGCTATTCAAATGAGACAAGCACATAATCAGTTCAATCGAGTAGTAATAATGGTACATTTAATTTATATGAAAAGATTCCACAAGGGAATGCAATTAATTACAAAACTATTCTCATGTTCTCTAAAATGCCGTGGGCGAAACTAAGTAATAAAATTGTCCGGGAGGGTAAACCTAAAATATGGGCCTCAGGCATGTTGTAATTTCAGTCTTTACCGCAGGTGGGTTCCACATAAATCAATTTTTTAGCGTGACAAGATCAACAATTTCATGGTGATAGAACTCTAGCTGTACTGTTTATCGGCAGCATTCAAAAGAAATAAACTAAAACTAAAAACAAAATTAAATGCATTTTTTGTGTTAATTTGTACAAAAAGCGTACAACCTGCCTTAATTACATTCATAGCATTGGCAGTTCAAGAAGCATAGGTTATTGAGTGGACATTATTAAATAGACAACTGCTGTAGCATCCAATGAATGTTGGATTGAACAGCAATGCTGAAGTATGGGCAAATATAGGTCAATCCCAACACAGCTGGAAAAACTTGTTCAAGTTTGAGGTAAGTTTGAGGGAAAAACTTGTTCTACCTGAAATTTGATTTAAAAGTGACATAAAAGGTCACACAATTCAAAGGTAACTATAATGTCCCTACTCTAAATATATGCACAGAAGGAATCATGGCACACTGGGCAAAATATTCATGTTTTGATTTTACCGTTTCATCGGAGAAATATTATGTTTCTCATTTTATCGCCACCTTTCAGTACTGTCTGTCTGTCTGTCTGTCTGTCTTAATGATATTCCCATCCAGGGAACTCTGCAAACTCCCATAAGGGGACATATAACACCAGAGCTACAGCCAAACTCTCTCGTACAAACATTGGTTTTGTCTATGATTTTCGAGTTGCACAAATCAAGAAATTGTGATTCAGTAACTAGAACACAATAGTTATTCTAATTATTGTGAAATCAGTGGTTAGCTTGGTAGGATTCGAACCCAAAACCTTGTGATATACAGTCATGCAGTCTAACTACTGGACCACAAATAGAAAGAGGTGAATGGGGCAGCCTTATCTCCACTGATTACATCTACACTGCCCTCTATTGAAATCTAAACATATTCACAAAACTCCAGTTTTTGGAACAATTTTGTAGCAGATCTTGAAGTTGGATATAAATGACTTTGAAAAGCTATTCAAGTCAGTTCGGTTCCTCATCTTATCCGATGACCAACCCCAAAATATAACCATTAGACAATGGAGCGAATAACCTCCATGCCCAAGAGATCCCCCAGTGAATAGATCAAGTTAGAATTTACAATTCTCTCATGATGATGTCCTTCCAAGAAAAAAACCCGTTCTGTCCTAACAAGAACAAAATATCACGCCAGTGGCAAGTCCTGAAGTAAAATGAGAATAATTTGCGACTCCGGTTTCTCCAAACGCAATATTGCACATTAATTGCTGAATAAGCTTCTGCTGGGCAGACTTGCTTTATGTCTTTCTGACGGGGAAACCGACATATGCTAAACTTGACCAACATGAAAATGACACCAACTGAAATCGGACCAACAGTCGCATGGAAAGACAACACATGAGGGCACTGTCAGCAGGGACAAGGCAGAAGAATTCAACAAACAGAAAGAGTTAGGAATCAGTTTGTAACGCAGTGATGCAAAGTGATGACCGGAAGAAGACAAATGAGGTGATATGGCAAGCCAAAAAAGGGATAACAGATGGGACATACTTTTTCCCCAACCATGAGATGGGAGTTTCGATTCGGTAGGGGAGAGAGATCTAGCCGGAAGAAGGATCCAGAGATAGGGCAAGGGGGAGACAGTGAGTGATTGAAACAAAAGCCAGACAAGGATGGCAGGGATGATGGAGTGAGGGAAAGAGGGAACGAGGATGAGGACATGATGTAAGAAGAAAACAGAATAAGACTCAAAACAAGGGATTGAGATGGAAAGGGCCGAAGGAGGGAATAGGATTAAAGGGATGATTATGGGTTAAGAACAACAGGATGTTTGCTTTTCAAAGACCGATAGGCCTGCAGCTAAAAAGCAAAACAAAATTGTGAAAACAATAACTTAATAAATACTGTGTGGTAGCTGACAGTGTTAACAAGTTACATTATTTATAAACATAATATAAGTAAATTTCCCCCATGTTGCTGTAAAGCTTCAAAAAGAATACATTGATCTTAAAATTTTGTCTTTATTTCAAAATTGTCTAGGGCCTAACTATCAAGCCAAATTTCTTTAAATAATTAGCATAGGTTGTTTACATGTGGCCAGCACTAAGTCTTTGACATGCCACCAATAATTGCATTATAGAGAATCTTGGGTACACAATAAACCCGTTTAGAATAAAAAGTTATGGCTTGCAACAACACAAGTTATCAGCCAAAATATCAGGTATTGTATACTGTTTGTGGATGGTTCCCTACCACTCCTGGCTTAGCAATATTTTCTGCTTAGCAACTCTACAATTTCAAGCCTACAGTCAGTCAGGAACATGTACAAAAAGGCACAATTTGAGATCAAGGCAAGAATTCTAAACACAGGTTGTTTGTTTACAGCTAGCCGGGTAGCATTTTAAAATAACCATACCTGACAGGGCACTTTATTAGCCAATTCATGAAACATCGTTAATCAATACATTCCCGCGTCTCCCCCACTCAAACAAAAAGGTTTCTAAATAAATTCATACTCCAATTCGAACAGGAACCATCGGAATACAAAGTACGCTTTAGTAAAACTAGAATGGTGTTGGATGAGTGTTGGCACGTATTATTAAAGAGAGTGTTTCTAACCTATTAACCATCCCCCATCAGTCTGTACTTGCCTTGTTCTATTAAACCAAGATGGGGGAAAGATAGGAAGAGTTGAAAGAATGAATAAAGAGCTGCACGATCTACTCTTTTTGATTAACTACTACATGTACCCGGTATTAAAGCTGCATCATGCTGTTTGTTTTTTCACCGAACGCCCAAACAATTTAGATTTCTTTTCTCTGAACAACAATTTTGTAAGATAAGACTTAAGGCTATTCATGGTAGAAAAAGTAAAGTTTGCGGCAACACCATGTAAGCAATCTCTTTTTTGAGTAGTGGTGGCTCTGAGAAGAGCCGGTTCCTGGCTTACTTAACAATTTTAAGGAATTTGAAACTTTCAACTCACTATCAATTATCTGTAATGATTTTTATCATTTTAATTAATGTCTCAAATGAAAAAAAAACCGAAAGAGTAGAACTTAACTGACAAAGCCAACTAGAATCACTGTGTCAAGTTTTTAATCTCAGTTTAGCAATAATCTTTTGATGCATCTTTAACCGAAAATGTTTCATCAGCTTAAAACACCACGCTCGCACATACAGTGCAAATTGATAAGATGGGGGGGGGGGGTTCTGTCGTATCTCTAAGGCAACCTCCAATTCCTTCCATGAAGGAAACCAATTTCTACCGGGAAATCAATCATGATTGTTTGTTTGTTTCCGTGACTATTACCAGCTTATTTGTCCTCTTGGCCTGTGGTAGGAGGTAAAGGGGGAGAACGGCATGGACGCACTCTCCCCTCTCCTTCAGTTAAAATTCTTCAAAGCACATCTTGACATATTTTAAGTCTTCGTCTTCAAAGCACATCTTGACATATTTTAAGTCTTTGATTTATTAACCGCGACCCCACTTAGAAGATGTCTGTTTCAAATAAACAATTTTTGAAACATAAACCAGGAGGGATGTGTTTTCAATTTAATTTACTCTGGATATTCCTTTTGCAAAATAAATTTGAGCAATATCAGCTACCGTAATTGAAGATTTCTGCACTAGATATCATCTTTCTTTCATTTTTGAATGCATTTGAATCTTGGCTTTGATGCACTTATTTCCAGAAAATACATGTACTTTAATTTAATATAAACAAATTGTCCCTTGAAAACAGAGCTGTTCCAGTTAGAAGTAAATACTTTTAGTGTACTTCTAGGTTATGTTTATCAGAAATGTGTGTCAATTATTTCAATGTGATCGAGGAATGCAAATTCTAAATGTCGTACATTTCAGGTGAGAAAACAGTCAACTGGGGTTGTTTTGGGGAAGAAAGAAAATTTTTATAATAATGATAATATTAAGTTAAGTTTAATTCTATGATGTTGGAACTAAAACCCATTGTAAAGCACCATATATCTAAATCAATAATCAAAGAGCAGTACAAAAGCAAAGTGAAAACCAATCCAAGTACAGTTCAGGTGTACTATATCAAGAATACTAACATGAATGTTAACTACAATATGTAAACTACATAATAACAAAATGAAGAAGAACATTTTTTACAAAAAACAAACAAACAAACACTAGCTGAATTTAAATGTAAACTGGCAATTAATGTGTCACAACATCAGCCAGATGTTGTGACACAACTCCATCACCTGTTACCAGACCAAAATGATGTATTGAGGGTTGTTTTGATTAAAATTATGCATAAAGAATTTTCTGGAAAATATTTGAAAAGCCTATTCAAACTTGAATTCCTAACCCTGGAAATCACACGGGAAATATAGCTCAAATAAGTGTGAAATAAAATTGGGACGGGGGTAAGTAGGTTAGTCCCAAGAAATCTCCTGGTGTTTTCAGCACCCGCGAATTTGAGCTTAAGTTGCACAATGCTACCACTGACACAATTACAGGCTTTTTTCTCCACAATAAACCCCTCGACAAAATGTTCCCTTGGGTGGGGACTCACAATTAGCATTTTAAGTAATAAAAACATTTGCAAACTAGACATTTCGATTTGAGGTTATTGAAATAATATAAAAAGATGTTGACAAAAATACTGAAATTCAAAAGCTAATCTCTACAGCTGACCAAGAAAAGAAAAAAATCTGTTATAAAAACACACTAAATCATTTCATCCGTCTTGCCTAATGGAATAATTAACCAACTTTCAGCCACCTCATCAGGGTCAAAGGTAAAAGTTCCTCCAATTGACCTCCTTACCATTGTAACCCCTGCCTCCTTTTAATCACCCCTACCAAATCAATGTGAGAAGTCCAGACTCGACTTTGCCCAAGGAATACTTGTTGAGTTTTACACGCATAGATAAACATCTTCATTGTGTCTTTGTGGGACAAATTTACTCAAGCCAAGTAGGTTTTTCTTTCTCCGAAGGCGGTTTTGTTTGTGTCTTTCTCTGAGAGCGGTTCTGTTTATGTCTCTCTGCCGTCACTTCCCGGGGGAAGAGAAATGTAGTTATGGGAGCTGGATGCTTTTTTCTCTAGTGAGGCTGTGTTTACAAACACGACTGACAAAATTCCATTCAATCAACTTCTTGTGTTGTTTTCTTACAGAAAAACCATGTAATAAATTCATTCTTGGAGGACATTTCAACTAGGAATTGTTTTGATTAAGCTTTTATACGTGGGAAAACATGCTTCCGAGCAATAGTAATCAAGTTTACTTTTGTTGTTCCCAACCCACATAAGTTGTTTTTTGGTGGTCTGTCCAGTTGTTTCCTGCAGTTGATTTACGGAGAGCCATGCCTGAATGCTCCTCTTCAATTCATTCCTTATTGTTGCTCATCTAGTTGCCCTCCTGTCATGTTCTGTTCTGTTTTGTTTTTTTTAATAACTATTGTGTGCTTTTTGCTTGAATAATTATTATATTTGTTATTTTTATGATTAGTTCGTTGTTTTATGATTAGTTCGTTGTTTAACTTTTGCTGTGCTTTTTGATGTACTTGTATTTGTTGAGGTCAAATAAATAATAATAAATAATAAATAATAAACAAAAAGCATTTGGGCTAGGCTTATGTATAAAAAAAATAAAAAAATCTATTTCCATTTTACTTTAACTTTATTGTTCAACATATCGATAGAAAGAGCTTTTAAATAAGACCAAATGTAAAGCCTAATAAAAAAATATTAAAGGCAGTGAATACTATTGGTAATTACTCAAAATATTTATTAGCATAAAACCTTTCTTGGTTACAAGTAATGGGGAGAGGTTGATAGTATAAAACATTGTGAGAAACAGCTCCCTCTGAAGTGCCATAGTTTTCGAGAAAGAAGAAATTTTCCACGAATTTGATTTCGAGACCTCAGGTTTAGAACTTGAGGTCTCGAAATCATCCATCTAAACGCACACAACTTCGTGTGACAAGGGTGTTTTTTCTTTCATTATTATCTCGCAAGTTCGATGACCGATTGAGCTCAAATTTTCACAGGTTTGTTATTTTATGCATATGTTGAGATACACCAACTGTGAAGGCTAGTCTTTGACAATTACCAATAGTGTCCGATGTCTTTAACATGTACAGTATTTCAAAGGGAAGGTACATGTTTGGTTATCACTCTTAAAATAATTAGCAATAAAAACTTTCTTGGTACACTATGTTTTGGTTGCCTTCACTTTCAATGGCCATCCCACAATTTCTGAGAAGTGCTTGATTTTGGAGTGGGAGGTAACACTCGTTTATGTTTTTCATTTTTATGTCTTGGAGCCTTGGAATCATAACTCAATAATAAACATAACAAAAGAGGAGGCAGAGTACAAATTGAGCACTTTCTTGTTTGGTTTTTCTTTTGCAAAAAAAAGTAAATGCCCTGACACTTCAACATTGTTAGTTCCTCATCTAAAAACATTATACTGAAGCTACAACAAATCTTCCTAATGGCTTTTGGCAACAATATTTTTCAGTGATGACATGTTGATAAAATCTTGAATAATTTTGACAAACCGCAAGGAGCAAAAGTATTTGATGTATACAACGAAATATCCCTACCCCAATCAAGTTAGGACCAACTGCAAAAGAGCGAAAGTATTGTATGTATACATCAAAATCCCCCTACCCCAATTAGCCATTTTGATATATGGTGGACATACTATTACTATAACACTACTTGGTTTAGGTAAATTTGACCATCTACACCAAAATCCTACCGTGCACTTATATACATCCACCATATCTCAGAAGGCTAATCAAGTAAGGCATCCTCGATTCTTGTGTACACAACCACCCACTCACTACAAACTCCCAGGGTTTCTTATTATGCATCTTAGAAAGAGAGGCAGAGGAGCTTGAACAATGATGACGGTGTTTCTAAACCGTCAACGTCCATCTCAAATGCTCCCTCCCCTCCCCTGACCTTTAGAAAACACAATGAATAGTTAGAATTTTCCATAAATAACTATTTTTCTCCATCGCCCTACTTTTTAATGAAGAGAACCGAAAATTGAAGCAATAAAATTCTGAACTTGTATTGTTGTTGTGTAGGATCTAAACTTATCTATTTCAGTTAGCTTGGGGAATTTTTTTTTTGCTTTATTAAATTTGGAGACCTCTGGTCAGCTGGGAAATGATGTTATATGAAAGAGAACAAGACATTTATTGAAGTAAACGATTGCACAAAGTATAGAGTTAAAGCCACATGGGTCCACTCTCAAAAAGCCAGTAAGCACTAACAAATTTATTGAGCCTAGAAAATACTCAGAAGCAGAAACAGATTTACCATCCAAAATAAAATGACATTAACACTGTTGTGACTAGTACCCTACAATTGTTTTTGCGCAGCAAAATAATTTTAAGCACTGTTTTCTGCTTAACAGTTTAAAGGAAATTTTAATTAGCTGTTTTGCAGGGTATTTAATACTCTGCATATTTATCTGTATAGCACAATCAAGCAGTAAGCAAATCACACTCAGCAATTTGACTGTCAACCAGCTCCTGCTAAGCAACATTGGTCTGTGCTAAGCAAATTTAGGTCTGAAACAGTGGTGGTCTGAAACAGCTCAATGAAATTGAACCCAAGTGGTCAATTGAGCAGAATGTCATGGTGGATACAACTCTTATCCATAATTTGCTTCTCTTCGTACAGGTGTATAACTAGGGTCCTGTGGGGTCTGAGATGGTACTTTGTTTGATTAAAACCTCAAATGTCTCACTCTAATTGGGATTGTAGATACATGGTAGGGTTTGTTTGTTTTGGGGCATGTTTGTTTCTTGTTTTATTTTATTTATTTTTTCAGTTTTTAATTTTATTATTAAAGCGTATACATTACTCCTGTGAACATCAGTGGAATACTGCTACTTCAGATCTAGGCCAGCTGTGGTGTTTTCAGAAATAACAATACTCCTCTGCGCTTTTTTATTAAAACAGGTTTTGTTTATTCTGAAAACAACTCCTAAAAAATATTTGTGTTAATTAGGTCATCAGCACATCTTGGGTGATTGAGTTACTCCTGTGTTATCCTTTGGAATGTCCGAGTTAAAACAACGCCAGGAGAAGAAAGTGATGACGCGTGGTAGTTGGCCTAGTTATGGGGACCTCCTACTGGTTGTTACTGTGAAAATTGAGCTATTGCAGTTGGCTGCAGAGTTTTATCAATACAATAAATTATATATGTATAAACTATTGTTTAAGGTTGTAACGTTGGTACAAAAATAAGGTTTTGGTATACTAACAGTTTTTATTTAAAAGAAAGGAGTTTCAACACAGCACGACATCCAGACCAAATACACAAAAAGACCAACCCCAAACCCCAAACCACTGCATTGGCACTTCAAATTCTCCCTATTTGATCCAGAGTTTCAGGCTCTTCCATCTACCCCAAAAAATTGTGACATAAATATTTAATAAGTCCTCTCCAGGAAGGAAGTGACCTGGTTAACGCTTGGAAAAAATATATAATGGGTCAATTATGCTGTTAATGCGGTAATGGACAGCATCGTAGCCTATTATTGGCATAATGGTTGTAATTCACTTCATATGACTGACTGGCTCTCCTAGAATAATGAACTTAAATAATAGATAGTAAAAATATGCAAACTTCAAAGAAGTTAGTCCACTTGATTTGCGGCGGCTTCTATTTTAAGTGTAAAAAATGTAGAAGGAATTGGTAAGTGGGTGAAACAGCAAGGGATAAAATACCCCAAAACTAAAACAATAGTAAAAAGTATATCAAGGATTTCTATAAATTGGACTCGTTAGCAATGTCCCTGTTGGTTTTCTACACAAAAATAAACTAAGGATGCGTTTTATCTGTTATACAATCCAAATCAATAAACAGGATTCGAACTGCCTCTAGCTACCGGGCAATCTCGGTGGTCTAGTTGGTAAGACACTGCTCTAGAATGGCAAAGGTCATGGGTTTCGAATCCCACTTGAGTAATATGCCTGTGATTTTTTTGTACAGAACTCTACACAACATTTTAAGCACGGACCAAAGAAACCAGCCTGTTTATTTTATCCCACATCTTTCATTTAGGAGAAACTCAGCTCAATATAAAGTCAAGTACAATACTTCAGCAGCCCTACCATAAAAACTGCAAAACTCATGCCTCCACAGATATTAGATCTACTACAAATATCTTTAGGGCTGGACGTAGGAGGCAATTTATAGGCAGTCCGTTCAAGGAGAAAGGTTGTTCACATTTTCAACTACTTTTCTTGATAATTTTATGACACTCTTAAAAAATAACTTATGTGCTTCAGAAGTATTCCTTTCATACGCACTGCAGTTGGTTACACCTAAATTGCCTATAAAAATTGCCGTGCTTGACGTGCAATCTTCAGGTTACTATGCAGGAGTTTGCTTTCTCCCAACTAAGCATACCCTTGATGTGTCGGTCACTGGTCCTTCATGACAAATATCCATTTATATGACCTAAATTGTATATGGCTGTTTACTTTGAATTTTACCACCTAGGTCCTCTGCAGTTATTCTCATCCATGTTAGTAAATCAGCTGGAAGTAGAGCTGACAGCTACAGGTGAATATACCTGGACTTTAAAGGCACTGGACACTATTGGTAGTTACTCATAATAATTGTCAGCATAAAAAACTTACTTGATAGTGAGCAATGGAGAGCTGTTGATAGTATAAAATGTTGTGAGAAACGGCTCCCTCTGACAAACATGGTTTTTGAAAAAGAGGTTAAACAAAAAAAGGGCTTCAGGCCTGAAGTCTTATATAAAAATATAAATAAAATAAAAAATTAAAAAAAAATGTTTTAGCATCTGAAAACACAAATTTGTGCAACAAGGGGTGTATTTTCTGTCATTATTCTCTTGCAACTACACCGACCAATTGAGTCAAAATTTTCACAGGTCTGTTATTTAATACATAGAGCTAATACACCAAGTGAGAGTATTGGTCTTTGACAATACCAAAGGTGTCCAGTGTCTTTAACAAGACTGTGGCAAGTAGGAGAAGGTCCTAGAGTAAATGGTCAATAAATTATGGATTCAGAAACCTTCTTTCTTGATGCCATTATAAGGGTACTCAAACCACTTATTCAAGGCAAATTCATCAATGCATTATTGTGTGATTTACTGCCACTGTCAGCAAAAAGTTTATATTACTAGGTAGGTAGTTGGCAGACGTCTGTCACGGACCAGTAGAGTGAAATCATCGCAAAAACCATGCATGTATTCAAAGTTGATGCAACAAGCAACAGCTGAGCAAGAAATCAAATAACTGATATACTTCTTACATATGAAAGATTTCTAAGGTCATACAAATTGTGTCACCATCGTAGCTCTAAGAAATTTGCTCAAAATTATTTGTATGTTGGTTCTCCAAGTCTGTCACTCAACTTGATCAGTAAATTCAACACAGGAAGGCCACCACCATATGCAAGGATATTATTACCATTTTGGGAAGATTTCAGGCCAATAAAAGAAAGCGTTTTCATAGTTAATAGAGGCTATTACCACCAATGTTTATTCTTCAAGGTTAAAGGTGCCTTTGACACTTGAACCAGGAGTGACCCACTAATCTTGGTTGATGTCTTCCTTAACTACTACAAGAGTCAAGGGATTTCGCGGTAGAACCATGTGTAAATCTGTTTGAGTAGGGTTGGTTCTGAACAGAGATGGTGGTTGCTTGACAGCTTAACATTTTGCTCTGATCGTCTTCAGGAGGATGCTGTGCTCTGCTGCTGGATGCTGATTAAGCAATGCCTTGAAGATCAAAGACAGTGAACACTATTGGTAATTGTCAAAGACCAGTCTTCTCACTTGGTGTATCTCAACATAACATAAAATAACCAACCTGTGAAAGTTAGAGCTCAATCGGTCGTCGAAGTTCCGAGATAATAATGAAAGAAAAAACACCCTTGTCACATGAAGTTGTGTGCTTTCAGATGCTTGATTTCGAGACCTCAAATTCTAAACTTGAGGTCTCGAAATCAAATTCGTGGGAAATTACTTCTTTCTCGAAAACTGCATAGTCACTTCAGAGGGAGCCGTTTCTCACAGCATTTTATACCATCAACCTCTCCCCATTACTCGTTACCAAGTAAGGTTCTATGCTAATAATTATTTTGAGTAATTACCAATAGTTTCCACTGCCTTTAGCTGGTAGTTGGACTTGGCACGTGATTCAGTAACGCACCAAAGATTAGTTTTTCTACAGGTATTATTGTACTGTACTGTATTGATCTCAGTGAACATGTCCACAGTTTAGTGCTTTTAATTTTCAATCTTATAAATGGTAATACCAATTAAAGTCTAGCTTGATCCTTGATAATATCCTCTTGATCGTTTAGCTACCCTGACTGAATGAACTCCCACTGATTTCAATATTCGTCAAAAACTTTATTTTTAAACCATAAATGAACCATTACTTATCCCCTGTCAGTAAGAGACGATGACCATCCAATGGTTATACTCTTGCTGTTTTGACCTTTTCAACTTGACAAAAGCAAGAAACCCCGTCCCCTTCTTACACCCAGATAACTTGCCAATAACTTGATTGGTTGCTTAATGTCATTTTGTCGGCTTCTATTCTACCAGCACGCCTGCTGATTATTAAATTTGTATAAATGACACCCCCTAATAAAGTGCCTAGGGGTTTCAGTTGAAGTGCATCACCATGGTCTCTGGGGAACTTATAAGTGTTGGTCAAAAAAGGAAGGGGGAAATGACAACAAATGAAAGAAAGAAGAATGACACAAAAACACAGACTGCATTGACCTGGTATAATATCTTTGAAAGTCTGAGTGCTGTAGCAGAGAGAAAGGACCCTAGACACTGTGACCTGCATTCAAAAGTATGTCAATATAAGGTCACCACTTCATTGACCAATATTCCTGGGCTTAATGTCTGCAGAATGGCCACAGATGAGTGCTTTATTTTGGTAAAATACCATTATAGTTTAGTCGCTGAATAAAAGACCCTTCAACCCCAACATCGACTGAATTAAAGATTCTAATCCTGGCTCCCTGGTCCTTAAACTATCATTCATCAGTGTCTCAGGGGAAAAGTTTCCTTTTTAGCTTTGTAATTTGGAAGACAAGAGTCAAGAGTAAATGAAGACCTAGTTTAAGAAAGGGTTCAGAGCTGCATTTGCACACCACAGGCGTATCTTTACCTCAGAGTATCAAGAGATAATCATTCTCCTAGATTTAGAAGCAGCGTATATCACATAACAATTAGGTGTTGCAGCAAGACATTCTAGTATCTACTTTTTTATTTTACACACCAAGTTTTTGTCTGATTTAATCTGAGCATAATTGCCTGGGCTATCCATCAGAAAAATGGGGTGGATAAAGTACATCGATGAGTATCAATTAGACAAAGGATTAGTGTATTCAAACAGAAGTTGGCCTGACCTTTGAAATCTATCACAGGAACTTTCTTGAGAGAAAGACTATGCTAGGCTTGAAACTTGGGGCCACTAACGTTTTTTTGCATTTCCATCCTTGGTTGATAAGCAGTCTGCAATTAGCTAATTTTATTTACTCAAAAATAGAGAACGTTAATTATCAGTAACAAATAGTTAATAGCCCCATGTTTCAACCCTAACAGAGTCTTTCTTGAAGGCTAAATGACATCACAACACAACTTACAGCCAGAAAGACTCTGCTATGGTCCAAACATTAAGCATTTTTTTGTCTTTTAAACTGTAGGTCTTTTTGGTTGGTTAGCAATTTGCAACACATAATTCTATTATCTCAGTTAATTGCCAAACACAAGGTTTATGTCAGTTCATGGGCAAGTTTTTTTCTCATCTGAGCTTGGTAAATAGAACCTTTGAGAAAACAAACATTTTCACTTTCGTGCAAAGGTTGCAATGCATAATTATTTATTGTAATTAAAAAAGTAAAGCTTGTGAAGCTTTGAAACTTAACAAAATTTAAGGCCTTGATTTAAACATCTAAAAATCTGAAGAATAAAAAAGTGGTTCTGTATACAGGGTGTCAGATAGGTATGAGGGACTTGGGCTTGGGCTTAAAACAAATTGCTGCTGACAAATCACACATGTTCGAGAGTGACACTGAAAAATGTAGTTTGTAATTACGATTTGCACCCCAAAAATGCAGTTCAATAAAGTACAGTTGCCTTTTTATAGTTGGATTTTGTTCCTACGATGTTTGGTTTACTTGATTGTTCATGCAACGAAACTTAACCTAGTGTACCTACTTTCACAAATTGACAAAAGTAAACAGAAAATTCTCCTGAATTTGTCTGGAATGTCTGTACCAAGGAAGGTTAAGAAAATAACTCCCACAGACGAATTCCATTGCAGTAGTTTTCTTAAGAACAAACTGTGAGGAAGATTCAATTTCAAAGAATCCTGAGACTGTTTTTCCCCCTTTTTTTCTTTAAGTTTCAAATGAAAGAACTCTAAAGCTGAGATTACAGGAGGACAGAAGGAAACATACAGGAATGCAAGTGATGAAATGTGCATCCTGTCACTTTTGTTTGCATGTTTGTTTTGTTTCTATTTGTCTATTTGTTTAAGAGTTGGTTCGGGATGTACCCTTTTCTAAGGAGGGACTGGTTATGTAAGGGAAAGGGTGAAATAGCAATGTTTAAAGAAACGTTCATTATTTTTAGAAAGTCTGTTCGTTCTAAGAATCTTCAACTTCACGACTGACTGTCTCTCTGTTACATAAATTTAAAATCTGATATTGATAAAGAATTGAACTAACAAACAACTCAAGAAGGAGGAAACCCTTTTCCATCTTAAAGACTTCATTGATTTAAACAGCAGAGTAAAGGGAACTGGAATCTCATGCATTATAAATCAACCCTAATTCTGTCTTGCAAGTAGAGACAGAGTTTACTCAAGGCCATGTCCCAACCAACATTCCCAAGAAACGAGGACACTCTCCAAGCCACACACCTGGCTGAGTCAAACATGATGTTATCATGATGGAAGGGGGGGGGGTGTCAGAGGAGGAGTGGGGAGGACAAACTGATGCCTTCTCACCTATCTAGTGACGGTACATGCATCTACTGCGATTTCAAACTGTTGATGCTAATCGTAATATGCAATATGCATCACTCTACAAAATGGACTTTAAAGTGCTCGACAAGGTCGGCGAGGAAGGAACAACAATTTTCACAATTCATAGTCCGGCGTTTTTAGACATGTGATGTGAAGATCAATATTTTCAGTGTAAGAGTGCCCATCAGGTGGAAGTATTTACTAGAAAGAATTGTATGCATCCGCACAGTCAATGATTTCCATTCAAGATCGAAATAGGAATCGGACCCCCACACAAAAAAGACTTGTACTTTTTTCTTTGTCTTAAATAAATTATCCCCGTTTTGTTCTACTTAAGTTAGGCAGTGGCGTCCTGTTTTTAAATGAAATGCAAATCATTGGATTTCTTTCCATATTGGCGGGTATTACAGCTTTTGGTTTCTAGACACGTATTTCTCGGCACCCCCCTGAGTATTCAAGCACATGAATGGCGTTAGATTTCACAAAGTCTCTCCACACCCTGGGGTTAAACTTCCTCATAAAAGAAATCTCCATAGTTGAGAGGACTTGGCAAACAAACATTGAATAGAGTAACCTTGCATCCTGGCTTATGGCTAGCAATCCAAAGTGCTACAAAGCCATAAAGAACATGCATCAAAACATATTACAACTTACAAGCCATGTCTGAATTGATGGCTATGGCTGTGACTGTTTCTAAGGGTGTTGCTATGGGTAGCATAAGCTTACTCACATGACAATCAAGCCACAGCAACTAATTTGGACACAGCCCCATTTTCAAAAACCTTTTTAAAATAAGCTGTCATCACCGCTACATTTGTCTGTATTCCATGAACACCTTTTATGATGACTGAAATAACTTAAACCCCCAGCTCTTGCAAATGATATCGCACGGGGAGTAGGGGAGGGGTAAGGGGAGGGGACTTTTGTGTAAACATGTATGCGATTGCAACCCCTAACATGAGATATGATCTATTATCAGGAAATTGATATCTAAATTCAGAAAAAAACACCTCATCCCCCTTTATCTATTTAAGAATTTTTAGTAGGCAAAAAAAATCTCTCAAATTTTGAGAGATATTAATGGTAATACACAATTTATTAACAATGTCAAGTTAGCCCCACCAAAAAAGGCTCCCTTAGACTGTATAAATATGACAAGAGATCTTTCCATTGTTGATAAACAAATCGCACTGGTTGGAATGGACGGGTGAAGGTTAGCAAAACATACAATCATGCAAACAGATGTTCTGACAAAATTCAAAAGTTTTGGCAATTTTCAGTTAAATAAAATACCTCCCAAGATTGGTTGCTTTGTTTCTGACCCATTTAGTTAAGTGACATTGTTACAAACTGTGGCCATCTGCTTTTTTTTGGTTGCATTTCTGGCTGTCTATAGTTTTCCAACCTCGATCAGCAAAAACTCAGGCTGTGACGTTGCGATAGAAAAGTCTATTTGAACATTTACACCCTCGTCCCGCCCGCTCTTCTATTGATTAATCACTTGACTTACTTCTTTTGAATTTCTAATAACAGCATAGTGCGTCATAAAATCATCAGCAATTTTAGAACAAACCTGAATTTCGTACACGCGAAAGCAGTACTTCAATCTCGGTATTTCTACGAAAAAAATTGTCCGACCACAAATACCCATGTCCTGAAGCCTGGCAGGGAAACCGGACGTCAATAAATCGAAATCCAGGAATTTGGAATCCGAGTTAAAAGCCACTACACCATTGAATCATGCCACATCAATCCCTTTAGAAGGACGCTGATCACTAAACAGTGAAAATTAAAAACCTTGAGATCATGCGGAACTTTATCTCCCACATCCTACCCCTAAATCAAATCATCTTTCCAATCCAAAAATTCCACCTGCCCCCAAACAACCAAGGGGGAAAAAAGATGTCTATAAATCTACTGGATGGAATTGGTTGGTCATTTAATCATTGAGAGATGCATATTGACGCATATTGAAGCATTGCATGGTGAAGATGTATTTCATTTAGATAAGACTGACTAGTGACAACAGTCACGTATTGTACACTTAAAACTTAATTGTACTTGTCAGTCAATTGAAGAGTGGTCATCCCCTACAATGTCCGTTAACATTGTCTGTAATAATATTAAATGTACCGCTATGAAAACACACAGACCAAGTGGATTCTCAACCCCTCTTCTTAGACAAATATTTGCAGTACCGGATGTATTTAATTGGTTAAGTTATTGGTAGAACAAGAGACATAGGAGCGAGGAATCCACTGACATGAAGAATGTCATGCATGATGATGCGTAATTATTATCTCCGTCAATCATAAGAAGTTAAATCAATATAAAATCTGTGAGTGAAGATCAAATACAACAACATGCTGCTTTACTGGTGATCAATCAATTATCTTGAGACATAAGAGTATTACAGGTTTTTGAATGTAGTTCTCATATTTCTACTTCAGTATAGGCAGGTGCATCAGCTGCAAGAGGTTTAAGGGCTAGGGGGAATCGACATTGATATTGTACACCAGCTTGCTTGTGGAGTGTGACTCTGGGTGGTTGGGGGGGATCAGCTTTGCTTTAAACTGTACACGCTTGCTGTACATGTATGTGCTTGTCAATGCATAGAGCAAGGATTGAGGTAGGTAACATGGTGTATCAAGGGCAGTGTAGGGGCTGTGATGTCCTGGGTGTTCTTTAATGCATGTAAAAGAACCAAGTACACTTATCACTAAGAAGTGTTTGACCCTGTGTTACTGGAGAGTCGCCATTTCTGATGACAAACAATGTACGTACTGTGCAAGACTCTCAGCCAATGCGCGCACGTTTCATCAGTGATGGCAGCCAATGCAAGTGGTCTGTAACTTGCTGCAGACTATGTCACATGATCCTAACAAAGTCTTCCAAGGTGCTACATAAATGGATCTCATAATTCAATCACAGCCTACCTGTCATTAAATAATGCGGGCTTTGAGATGCTGGCCGGGTGTGATAATGCAAGAAATGTGTATAATTACTAAATTCAAGTATGTGACTGCCTTCGAGAATAGAGTTATTTGACCCTTTCAGATCTTTCGCACACATGATGTCATAAGCCTCATCATCATTAAAAAAGTATCATGAAACATGTGCAGGAAATTTTCAGCCAAAGTAAGTGGAAACTCTTCCGGGCGGAACATTCATCAAAGCGTATCGTCTACCATCAAGGAATGTCCTGATGAGTCTTAAGGAAATCAGACCACTTTGGTTTAAGGGGGCTGGGGAAAGTCTTGAAAGCCAACCTCTAACTGCTACAGTCCGCTGTCAATGATCGCCAACTTGCACCGAGGCACGTTCACTCTCATCTTTGGATGGGTTCCGGATGGATATACAGACTTAATCAATCTCATGAATTAAACCATGTGTAGCAAAACAAGGTCAAACTCCCTTAGTCATTCAAAAGATATGGCAATTTGCAAAGGCCCTTCGTCAGAGAGTGGTAGAGCACTTCATAGTTTGTTCAAGTTGTACGGTCCCCAATCACGCCCCACTCATTCACATTCATCCGTGGTCCATTATCCATCAAACAGTCAATTACTATTCAATGATTCCTTCAAAACAAAAATGTTACGTACTTGAGAATGGCTGGTCGCTGACCGTAATGCAGAACTGCCAACATTTGCATCTTGCAGTCCAGGAGATTTTGTACAACAATCAGGGAGATATTTAGTAATACATTCAACAGCATAGGGAAGAAGTTTCCATACTCAGAGACATTTCATAATTTCTTCATCAAAACATACTACCTTCTTTTAGGCCTACATGATAACTATACTCCTTTTTCAATGTATGAATACATCAAAATCTTGCAAACCTAGGGGAAGAATTTGAAGAGGAGAAAAACCTTCCAGTTAGTGGAAATTTACTCACTCATTAGTCAACTTTGTCCATGGAAGATTCTAAATAATGGAAGAATGGGTCAAATCACTAAGGAGGGATTTGCCACAGTTCACACTCTCCCGACAGATGCACAACTTCTGGGCGCAAGTTACCACGAAAGTTGACGTACCTCAAAGTTACAAACTTTACAAAGTGCTTTAAAGTGATAAGCAGGGCCTTGAAATTAGGCGCTCCTGCCAACAAGTTGACAATCTTACCTTTTTCAAGTTCCACTGGAAAGACATCCATTCGTTCCACTCTCTTCTCCAGTTCATATTCTGCCGATGCAGCAATAGGATCAATGTCCTCATTCTTACGATCGTATTCATGCACTGCCCACGTTGCATACACCTTAAAACAAAACAGAAATAGAGTGGAATTTAATTCACAAATGAAGTAAAGAAGAAACAGATGTGAAACAACCAAACATGTATGGTACATAATGTGTTGCTTCCTAAAGACTGAATGAGCTCATGGCCATCCAAATCACAGAAACGATTTGTACAAAAGTGAAAAATACTGGAAATAGTTCGGCAAGTTTTTTGTTCACTTAAATGTATTTTCTATATCCTTTATTGAAACAAGCACAAATTGTAGTCTAAGACCACAAGTTTTAAGAAGGGCTGAACCTAACAAGACAGTCCAAGCAAAGAAAAGAAGTTCATGAAAAACTGTTCCCACTTCAAATCTTAAGTTGCAAGGAGTTCAATAAGATACCCAACATCAGAAAAACATCCAGACAAAACCAAAGCCTGCTGTATTAAGTGGTAAAGATGTTTGATTTTGCTGACATTTTAACAAATCTGTGGAAAGTCTAGGTGCACCGCTCAGTCAACGCATCTCAAGAAAACTATTTTCATTTCATTTTTGTTTTACAGTCCTTGGCAAAGAAGCGGTGCTCTCGGACATTTGCATCTCCCAATCTGATGATGAGATTACAATATCATCATCTCTCTGATTCACTAAACTCTACAACTGATATGCTTCTAGGAGATTAAATGCTCCATTTATCGGTCGATGTACCATGCTACTGTACAGCTCTGTTCCATCATTCACTTATTGATAAGTTCCACTTCTGTACTTCGCCTTTAATACTGGTCCGCAGGCAAATTTCATACACTGCCCTTTTAATGTGCTTGACAATTTAGTTACCTTAAAGGGGCAGTACAACTTTGACTTTTTGACAAGAGCATTCTAATCCTCTAAAAAATTAACTTCCATACAAAAAATACATTTCATTACAAGGCCTGATTTCTGAAAAAAGGGTGAAAAGGAGACAAAATCCTCAAGAAAAGTTGTCAGACTTTGAACGAATTTTAAACATTTCATTTCAGATTCCTGACCGTTTTATACAGAGATTGATTTGTGTGACCTGCCCCATTTTAATTTTAAACAAGGAAATGTGTTTGTGCAGACTTTTAGAGCAATGATTGCCCCCCCCCCCTTGGAGCAATCGAACAGAAGCTTGCGGGAGTATATATCACAAACAAACTGTGTATTTATCAGCTGCTGTGTCATAGCATATACTTTGCACTTGACCACACAAAGTAATTAATACTGATAAAGAACAACAACACAAATATGGGCCATAATCGCACAAAATGAGGCGAACCTCCAATACAATGTGGAATGCAATAACATATAGAATCAATATCATATCAGCAACCAATCGTAAGGTCCATATCAACGTGTAAGTCTAAAAATATTATTTTTGTATCGAATAATAATCAACTTTTTGATGCATTTGTTTTTATAACAACACCATAAGGATTGATCATCACTTACGGTCATTGCTAAGAAGAAAGAAATTCTTTTTGGACGTGCTCCAAAGTTTGACCCAAATCCCTTATTTGATTCAGGTTTGGTAATTAACAAAGAAGAAAAATGTTTAAATTTGAAACTGTTAGTGAAGCTAGTACTAATGCAAATATCCCTGCCAAATAATTCTCTATTTGTGTTTACGTATTATAAAAGTGTCTTATTGACATTGCCAGGTCAGGCTGGTTGTTAGAATATTAGAGAGTTGGCCTTTACTTTTTTAGTACCTGGTTAGCAGGGCCAGTTTGTCATTTCACTGGTCCACCAGCTTGTTTTTTTTTAAAGAAAACAAGGATCAACTCTGAACTAGCCGGACAGACCACTTGCAGAGAATTCTTAATGGTGTATTAATTGGCATTTGGCCAGCAGACCACTGTTAAGGGAAAATGCTGTAAAAAATATATATAAATACAACAATACGCGCCTTTCCCAGATTGGTTTTTAGAAATCCTGTTTTAAAAATCCTACGATGTACTCTCCCTTTAAACAACAGACTAAACTTCACCCAAAAGCAAATTCCAGAAGATGTTGTCGATAGAAATCTCGCTGTTTTTCCCCCAACTGATTACATCATCTATTAAAATGTTATTGAAATTCAAGCGTAATTTCTTTTCTTTCTTTAGCAGGCACTCCAGGTCCCTCTTATCTTTAACACAGCCAGTAATCAAAAGACAGTAATCAAAATACACCCTTCGTTTCACACTCTTGGTCTCCCGACTGCAGACAGCATGTTAATGTTCGGGAATTAGCTGAAATGATCTAGCGTGAAGGGTTGGCTGTCTAGTGGAGACTACGGCCAACGGATGGGATGGCGAGCGAAATATCTCTGATTTAGTTATCACTTTGTGAAGTCGTCCTGAAATCCTATTCATGCATTCTTATGGGCACTAATACAAGTTACTCAAGGAGAGTGATTTTCTTTTCACACGATGCTAAGTGTTGACATGTTTAGCTTAGCAGACTGTACAGTATGTAAAAGGTTCCCAGCAACTAACTTTGTCTTGGAAATTATCAAGTAATAACTGGCATAAAATTAATAACTTGGCTTGAATTTTGGAAGTAGAGTGCTGGTGTACTCTGCTTTTCTCAAGAATAATGGACTGCTGATGATATACCAAAGTTAAGGGCTGGAGGGATGCACATCGAAAGTCCAGCATTCTCCTCAAGACAAGCATAGTATAACTGTTGGAAATGTTGAGACCAAAACAGAGCCATCATTCCTCAAAAAAAGACATGGTTGCTGTACCTGCAAATTTACTGGCATTAGTTTCTTTCTATATGAATTGTGGAGTTTCTTTCATCAGGCTTGAATGTCTCCTAACTGTGTATACAAAATACTTCTTCAAAAGCAAGCGTCTTGAAAGCTATAGATCAAAAAAGTACATCCCCTAACATCAAAAAAATTGTCAACATTTCAAATAAAAAATTTACTCTGTAGAAAAAAAATTCCACTGCACCCTGGTCTTAACATTAGCACAATAGTGTGACTCGGCAATGCATGTCCCGGTTTGTTTTTAGTACAACTTGTAATAATTTGAAATGTTCTACACACGGTCGGGAATGTCACAGATGGTTGGAACATTCCGGAAGAGGATTCCCCACATAGGTTTCACCTGTGAATTGATTACAGTAATGTGGTAGCAGACATTTTCAAGTAATCATCAAGGCACGACACAATTCCTGTAGAGCTGGGGCACAATTTTTGTAGAGCTGGGTCCAATTTCATGGCTCTGCTTACCACTGAAATCTGCCCTTATGATCACCATTTTGCGCGTACTGTGCAAGTGCTGAATTCCTGCTCTAGCTGTGTAAAGGAAGGATACAGCGGAGTGCACACGCACACAAGGCAATAAAACCCTGCTAACCCATGAAATACACTTGGCGTAATTGCCAGCTTTGGCAAGTGCCGATTCTTTGCCGGCGGAAAGCGGAGCCATGAATTTGCAAGAAGATTATAGTTTCTAGCAGGGATACCATGAAAACTTGCTAGTTTCTGCAAAGAGATTTTTGTCTTTTTATGTGCTTGCTAGATTTGCGTTTGGTCAAACTTCACATAGGTAAATAATAGATCTTACAGAAGCTCCTGTATCCAAGGCAACCACACAATGCAGATGCTGTGTTTAGGGATACAAGGCATTGCATTTGACTGTAGAAATCTCAAGGTCAATTTCATCTAGAATACTTCCTCAGTGGTGAATACTTCCTCTAGCTTCATCTGGAGTTTCACATTCTTGGATTTCAACACACCCCACGGAGCGGGTAAATAATTCAATTTCCTCTTTGTTTTAATGTGAGGCACGATATTTGTGCTCCTTGATGGTAAAGACCAGGCCCCAGTTTCATGGAGCTGCTCAAGCACAAACCCATGTGATGTTCAGCTTAGCAAAAACAAGCAGAATACCATGCAAAGATTGTCCATGTGACATTGTATTTTAGCTGGTAACATTATTCCGGTAAGCATAATTATGTTGTGCTTAGCAACTTCTTTGTGCCTAAGAAGCTCTATGAAATTGGGCCAAACTGAGAACAATTTCATAGAGCCAATTAAGTACAATAATTAACTACTGCCTACAGGAAAAAGCATAAGAGCCCAAAAATGACATGTAATGTGGTGTACTGTTTGTGACTTATTAACAGAAATTTGCTTAGCAATATCGTCATATCTTCTGCTTAAATCATAAAATTGCTTAGCCTTATTTGGTACTGGTATACGGATGCTGTGAATTAATTGTCCCTTCCTTTGCTTTCCCAAAATCATGAAGATGCTGGGCAGAAAATGTTGCTTCAACAAAACCCTTCTCTTAGTGGAAATTAGCCACCCACACGGTCCCTTATTGGGCCCAGCAAGGAGATAAATTGACTGCGGAGGGACGCCGAACACATGGACATGCCAACATCATTCTTCATGTCTTATATATGAATGAAACACCTCTCAAATTCCACTCAATATACATGGCAGAATTAGAGTGAGAGACCTTTTCAAGTTCTACTATCCAACATTAATACAAACGCAGAGAGAAATTGGAAGTTTCACCTAATCAATCTTGTGTCAAGGGAGACATGGTGGATGCCCTATATTCCTCTTCACCCCTGTGTGTTGTCAAGCATAAAGGTATCAGCAGATGGTAATGTTATATCCCTTAGGGGAGGTACAACATGAACAGATAATAAGCAAAGCTAATTATTTACCTTCAGGGAGAATGCGCTAAGTGTTTCATATTAATGTGACCGTCTGTTTTTGCTATGCGCAAAGTGTAAGCCAATATGTGGATAATTTATGCGGATTATGCGAAGAGTGATCATGTTTATCATCCAGACAGTATGATATTTTTCAAGAGGTCATTTGCATAAAAAAGGGCACCTTCAGAAAAACAAGCTATTTTTATATCTTTTAAACTGCTTAACTGCTAGGGTTTCCACATTTTTTCTGGGCCCCCTGTGGGATTCATTACCAGAGTTTCCAGAACAACTTTTCAAAAAAACAAAAAGTTTATCACATTGAAACCAAAGGCGGCCATCAAGCAGAGAGATTTAACCACAACACTGAACGAAGAGATCGTGATGACCTTACATGCTTAATCAACACATTCTAAAAGGTAACTTTTATTTTCTTTACACCATGTCCTTAAAAGCCAATGGAGTGTTGAAAGCTACAGAGCTTAGCTCCTTGTCCTTTAAACACCTCCAGAGTGGTGTGACCATCAGTGGATATAATTGAAGCCAGAAACAGAAGCAAAATCACTAACATGGAACCAACAATCCATTCCTCATCGTCCTGCAACCCACATAAGTTATAACACCTCTTGTTTAAAAGCACTGGACATGTTTGGTAATTACTCAAAATAACTGTAAGCACATAAACTTACTTGGTAACAGGCAATGGAGAGCTGTTGATAGTATAAAACATTGTGAGAAATGGTTCCCACTGAAGTAACTTAGATTTTTAGAAAGAGGTAATTTCTCACTCAAATATTAAAAGACTTCAGGCCAGAAGCTTGTTTAGGCATCTGAAAGCACACAAGTTTGTGCAACAAGGGAAGTGTTTTTCTTTCATTATTCTCTTGCAACTTTCATTATTCTCTTGCAACTTTGATGTCGAATTGAGTCAAAAAAGTTTGCAGATTTACTATTTTATGCATATGCTGGGCTACACCAAGTGAGAAGGCTGGTCTTTGACTATTACCAAAGGTGTCCAGTGCCTTTACCATCATATGATTATCAATAGCTAAAAGATACAGAGAGACTCAATCCACACACTGTAATTAGTATCAATTTCAAGTTCCTTTGAGTGGAGATAGCCGGCGAAGCGCCAGAAACAAACTGAAGCAGAGCGCCAGAAACAACGACACAACCAGACGTCTACTCTCACAAGGTCTCATGCATTCTGAGCAGACAAGTAATTGTAACACATTCAAGAAAACCCTTTTGACAGGACCGTGTTTATCTTGCATCCGAATCGTTTCTGTTAATACTTGGCTGTACTCTTTCATGTCCGAGTGTACCATTAAACAGTATGATTCGTGGATGAGTTTCTTGACATGCCTTTCCCCTTATGGAGTAGAAATTTACAAGCTACTGTCCAACACTATGACAGAAGTACTTAGTCAAAATCACAGGAAAGGGTACAGAGCCTTTCATCTTCACCATTATTATGATGAATTTATTTTGCTGAAAGATTTCTAAACCACCCACAATTTACAACAAACAGAACTCTCCAAATGTTCCTTAACATCTTCAAAACAGTACTAACAAAAATAATCATCAGGTCTGCTCCTGCAAACACGTTATGTCATTTTGTAATTTCTCTTCTCGAATTTTGGCAATAACTAAACAGAACAAGACAGGAAATCCAAGAATTCATCTTGAGTTAGAAACAGTTCCCCTGTGAATTTTGAAGCCACCCTTTCAGCACATCTATTTTCAAGCTAGCCGCCTAGCTGACATGAGCAGGTATGTGTGTTGTAAAATGAAAGTCAATATTTATCTGGCAGTTCTTGCTCAAGCATCCATCACAATTCTTAAGAAAGCAACATAATCACTAGATGATCTTAAACAAACCCTTGCTTCATAAATAAGATTTTGCATTTTGTTTTGAAAACAAAATGTTTTATATTTAGCCAACGCAAAGTGACACCTCTGTATAAAAATAAACTTATAAGACAAAATAAATAAATAAATACTTCGTCTTGGGATGATGGGTTAAGAGGTATGGTGACAGGTTAAGATGTAGAAGCTGATAACAACAGTGAATGTCTAATATAAATCTGTCTTAAGTTGTGGTGTATCTGACACTTTCTCATTTCATACTGGATAAGAGTACATATTTGGCTTCAGGGTAAGGGGCAGGAAGAAGGGGTGGGGGATCGAGAAAGGAGGGTGGGGATCGAGAAAGGAGGGTGGAGGTCTTTTATTGGTACCTAGCTTTGATATGGTAGCAAAGAAGACTGGGATGCTCCACAAGGAAATTTATGTACAAAGTCTACGGGAAACCATTAAGGCACAAGGATGCATTTTTGAGAATGTGAGCCCTTTGGCTGTGGAGAAAGTAACACTTACAGGTCAGTTCTTCATTTAGTCCTAATGCACTTTTTGCATTTCTCCATTTAAATCATCAAAACCAAAATGAAGCTCGAGGTTAAATAGTCTGACCTCTTTCTTCCAACATTTGGAATGAGTATTCATTACTGTTAATGCATACAGGGAGCTAGACTGAGATGGCCACAACATGATAAGGGTTTAAAGGCAGGCTAATACGCACGAGTATCCGGCTAGAGATGAAATTAAAATGGCCTTCCTAAAAAAAAAACTTAGGTAAAAGATAAACTGACAAACTTTGGCTGCGTGCAAGCCATTGGCTAGAGCAGCTGAGGCAGTCTGGGCTCTCATCATGTAAGAAGGAATCTTTCTTTTGATTTGTTCCGCGCCAAAGTTGATAAAAATCACAAAGAGTATTGCGATGTCACTGATTGTATCATATGGAACATCCAGAACAAAACCAACAGCTATTTATGAAACTACAATCTTTGGACCTTACAG
The DNA here is from genome assembly GCF_032118995.1 of Asterias amurensis. Taxonomy (NCBI): domain Eukaryota; kingdom Metazoa; phylum Echinodermata; class Asteroidea; order Forcipulatida; family Asteriidae; genus Asterias; species Asterias amurensis. The sequence continues at coordinate 919,193 of NC_092654.1, read as the reverse complement.
TATACTAGGCCTGAAATTCTGCTGCCTAGAGCCTGTATTTAGTTTACTAATGTTTGTATCATGAATACATGTTGTGTGAACTTGTTGTGACTGGTTTGTTGATATTATTCCTGACAAAAAGTAGGATATGCCATACTTTTAGCTGAGCAGAAACCAGGCAAAAGAAGGTGAAAGACACTACATTTCTTAGCGATAACCTACATTTATAGCTGCTTAGCAAATATAACCTGCTTAGCAAATGTTTAAGCTTGACAGCTTCATAAAAGCTGAACCCTGCTTGTGAAACAAAAACTCTAATCTCAAGCAATTATTTTGAACTAGACTAATGATGTACGCTTTTACATTTTGGTTTCTTCTGTAAAGTGAGATGAATGGGAGAGAACATCTTGTGTTATATTGGCCGACTCCAGACATGACGAACAACACTTCAGGCTGATGAGACGTCCATCCGTCTTGCACCTTAATCAATCAAGGTTTAAACATGAAACATAATTGGTTTACAAGCAAGGGACAAGGATTCTAGGAAAAAACACATCCATGTCTGATCATAGAACTGACTAGCAGTGAAGTGAAATCACTTCAAAATAATAATCTTGCAACTGTGGACTTTACAAGACATATTTGGCAATCAACTGGAGTGGATATCACTCTCTTCCAGCAGAAACTTAAAACACACTTGTTCATGCTTGCTTTCCAACATCTTGACAATTGTTTTCCCCCTCTTTTTAAACTATTACCATCTTGTTTGATGAAATAAACAGACTGGTTGTGTGGTGTTTCTTAAAATTACAAACCACGACAATGGGAAAACCAATTGACAAGTTTGAAGACGTTTTGCCGAGTTGCCATGTCCGAGGTTCAATCATGGTTTGCAAAGCAGCAGGGGTAGCTTTCTGTCTTTTCGGCATCAGATGGCTTTTTGTGCGGGGGCCAGTGAATGTTTTTCACATTCATGTCCGTCACTCCCAAACTAACTGTGCAGTGTTGACATCTGAGTGTGATTACTTTTAGTTGACTGCTCTAGGGGAAAATAACCTCTCTGTAGTGGACTGTAGAGGGCGCACTATTTTATGCATCCTCACTATTGAGATGAACATTCCAAACCAGTTATATGATAACAATATACATCCTACACATCCACTAGTTTTACACAATCTACACAAAAATAAATTCAAAAGAGAAAATAGAATTAGCTGGTGCAAACTGCTTCACAAACATAAGGAGGTATGGTAGCCATGCAAAAAATAGTTATTGGCCTCATGTTTCGACCTTGGCAGAGTCTTTCTGGAAGGACCTATGATCTTATAAAACCAGTAAAACCTCTTGAGCTCTATTCACTTTCCTAGTTTCAAAATTGATTACACACTAATTATTCATTTCAAATGTGTCAATATGCAGGTATGTCTTTCAATGTAAACAATCTTTTAAAACCTTTTAGTATGCTGATGAGGTGGGCAACAATGATCTCCCTAAACCAAGAATAATCACATTTGTGGAAATAAATGCAGTTTTGAATTGTCAATTGCATTCTTAAATCCAGTCACAAGGCTACTATCGTTCTCAACGCAAAGAGAAAGAGGACTTTCACAGGACACGCATGTGCGGGCTCTGTGATGTGGCCACTGGAGGGCGCTGTTGGCAAAACTCGAAGTGATTTCACTTGCGGTCTAGGAAATTTGCAAATGTAGTAATTCGCTCTACAGGTAATGTATGAGTAGATAGAGATTACAGATATTAATTGTCATTTACAATGTTATACCCACTCGCAATAAAATTAATTAAGTTTTGAATCAAACCATCTTGTCCATCAATGATTGTTGAAAATGCCCAAAGAGAGAAACAGAGAAAGATGCTGACAAAAATTATATCTAATAGTTTTATAATTACAGCGTTTTTCAATATCATCACAATAAATTACTGCCACAAAGAAATTAAGTTCTCAAAAGGGCTTAATTTGCCTGAACAGTTAGGCTTTTCCTAAATTTAATGCATGAGTTCTCATTTTCTCGCTCAATTATGTTGACATTATACATGAATCAAAAACTAGGATACCCAATTAAATAACTAGGCGACTAACAGACAACCAGACTACCCCTCTGGCTCTGGCTAACACTATGGATCAGTACAACCCTGAAGGAACAGACTAAACGATCCCTCCTTTCAAGTGCAGTATTTGGGAGTCAAACAGAATTAATATTCTGCGTCAGTCAAGACTTTCAAAAAATCACGTACATATGACCACAGGTCCTCACTGAACCCATGGCTTACGGGTATACAACGCTCCAAACTTTTCATTATAAATTTAACCATCAAAATGAATTTCACTTTGCAGGCCATGCCCTGGCATCAGAGAGACTTATTTCAGGCTCCTCCTTTTGGCAATTAGTTTTAAGAAAATGGGAACAGGGTGATTTCTGTCTCAAATACTGAAACTAAACTAGAAAAAACAACACTTTGATGAAAAGAAACATATGTTTGTAAATTTTAAGGGTTTTTGGTTACGTTGCAAATGATCACTACAATTGTACTGTTATACCGGTTTGATAAAAATCACTCTGAGAGTCATATAAGATTTGGAAGAGTGTAGGACTGGAGGCTTTGAGTAGTGGCGCTAATTGGTACACCATGTCTTAATCTGCTCTTGAAAGAAGTGTTGGCTCAGATGTTTGGTTTTTCTCAACCCCTGGCTAATGCGCTTTAACTGTTGGAGATTGGAAATAAAATGCATGTCTGAGTGAATTATCCAGGAACTTGCCTGGACCCGAGTGAGGCAAATTATCCCTCAGTAGGCAATACTATGTAAGGTTGGTGACCTTTTGGTGGTATTAACAATTTCACGCAAGAATAATAGTGTAAAGATTATCTGATGGGAAGATGATGGTAGTCAAGATTAAACAGAATATTGTTACCTCAAGAAGTACAGTGTATGAGGCCATAGAAGTGAGTTTTTGTTTTATTTTTATAATTTTATATTTATACATTTATTTCATTGTCATTGCTTATTTTGTTTGTATTTGCTACTGTTTTGTTCTTGCTTTTTAAAGTTTGTTAATTGACCAGTTGAACTATTGATTGATAGCTGTATTTATTGATTTGTTGATCGATTGATTATTCGTTTGATTGTTAATTTTTTTTTTTTTTTTGGGGGGGGGAGGCGGAGATAGCTTTTTTTGGGAGCTTGAAGACTTCTCTTCATACATGATTCACATTGCATTTTCCCTTTTTTTGTTTTAGGGGGTGGGGGATGGGGGATGGGGGAGGGGGAGGTCATAGAAACACTGCTTGACATGTTTGAATAATTATTTCAACTTCTATTTTCCCCAAAGGCACCCTAATCAATTTTCTTTGATACCCCTGTCCCAGAGCAGCATTGCATTAAAATTGATCACAGTGGTTCCGCCACTTGGGGTTGAAGGCCTACAACCATACAAGTTGACCCCTCCGCAGTGGTAAATAATACACTAGATATTAGCGCTATGTCTTCCCTTCAACACTTCCACTCATTGTAGCACTTCCTGAGCCAATTAAAGATTCACATTCTAATTGAAAATGAAATCCATGTCTCAGTGAATTAGTCAGGAACTGCTCCAACCGGGGCGGAGAAAAATTATTCATCAGTGGACATTTGTCTTGAGGTCGGTGACCCTGGCAGCGTTAAGAAATTCATGCGAACGGTGTGAAGATTATCAGATAGAGAGAGAGGAAATGGAAGGCAAGATCGGCCATTCAAGACGGGTGATAATTCACTGGTCTGTGCTTTTAATTGATGGTTGGTTAGGATTGTAATTAATTCCACTTGATGTCTTCTTCTTGAGAGGTATAAACTAAAGATGAGCAAATTTGTCTTCCTCGTTAAAAGAGGGTAACCAAGTTGCAGCTGAGATTGTCACCTGATCATTCCAAAATGACCCCCTCCCGATACCAATCCCAAAAAAAGAAACAATGCTTAACAAAAGTTCTTCTATTTATGATTCAATTTGATCATGACTTCAATACTTCGAATTAATAGGATTTGAATATAGAGGAGTTTAAGACAAAATTTTTATTATTTTTTAAATTATTTTTATTCACCATCGTATTTCACTTCATCCATAAAGATTATGCATGTATCAAGAAACCGATTTCAACGCAATCGCTTTGTATCGCACATCATCAAGTTCAATGTTTGGCAACAAATTTGTCGTCAAGCCCTACCACGTTCTGACTCAGGCTGAAACAAACACTAATACCTCTAATGACCATCACATGACACCCCTCAAGTGAGCGCAAAATGTCCTCTTAAGCGGGCATTAGCTTCCTGCCATCTCCGAGAAGGTTCTCTCAGTTGGATAATTGTAACCAGATTACTATCTCAAGTCTGTGGGAAATTACTCCGACTTGAAAGCATGGTGTGAGCCTAAGTGAATTAAAACAGTAAGAGCATTACGTCAACATGGTACATTCACACCGGGTGTATTCATGGGTTGTTTTTCTCTTTAGTGGGGGGGACAGGGGGAGGGTGGGGTGTTACTTAGGTCATGGGCTGTTTTTCTCTTTAGTGGGGGGGGGGGGGGAGGGGGACAGGGGAGGGTGGGGTGTTACTTAGGGGTTACTTGTGTTTAAAGATCTTGTCAGATGGGGGGACTGCGACAAAGAATTTTGGAGGCAACCGTCTAAAATGCAGTCAAAAATGAACACATTTTCCAGAACAAGGGACACCATTTTCAAACTCTTCTGCTACAAACACACACATAAGCTTTGCATTTGTGCAGGTCTGGAATTTCACGAAGTCCATGGAGGTCACAGAGAGGACACCGCCTCTGTTCCCCCTGGTCTTGGTGCCCTTAACAAGTTTCACAAAGACTAAATGATTTTCCAATGGAAGAGCCCTTTTCAAAATGAAAATTGCCTTGCCCTCTGAAAGATGGTGGAAAATAAGCATTAATAACTAGTTAACTTGTGGGTACTGTGTATAAATCTCTTTTGGAGTCGTGTTAGCTCTGAAAAGAGCTGGTGTGGTCTCGAAGTTTTGATCAGTATTCCCTACCGGTGGTCTTCTTACACAAAACAGTGCTTGATGACCATCACAATATTACCCCTACAGTAAGCAAAAATTACCTCTTGGAAATGTCAGTCATTAGCATTACGACAGTGGCTTATGATCCCTAAAGAAAATTGAACTGTGGTCTTCCTTTGATATTGCCTTGAAATGGCTTGGTCTAAATTGCCTCATTTGACATAACCAGACCTATAACTCTCTGATGTACTCTAAGGTTGAAGGCCATGACCACCCTAAAACAAATGTACCATGATGTGTACATGTACATTTATTGTGCATTTTATTGAATACCCAAACTCCTACCAGATCATTGCACCAAATATGCAGGTATCATGAAAGTATTTCAGAAAAAAATAGTAATGGCTCTCTTCATTTTTATTACCTTTGTCCAGGGCCATTTTTGAAAATGACAGCGGCTAGTTGAGGGGATGATACATTATATTATAAGCCCTGTTCATGCGAGATTAATTTCCCAGGGAAAGTCAATGGAATTTTTGGATGGCATTTTCACACATGGGAGGTAATACCAACAATTGTATAAGAATGTCCAGCCAGGAATGACTCCTAAACATAATAGAACATGTTATTGTAAACACAAAGATTGTAAAGACAAAACCGTTACCATGCCAATGAATGATGCCTGAGAAGATAAGGGAGAAAGCATCTGAAAGTCACAAAAGTATGATAAATTCATCCCAGTACCATCTAAAGACATCCTTCCAAATTGATGCAAACAAAACAAAAGAACAACAAAATTGATGCAGACATTAAAGCAATCATGCCTTTGGAACTCCTCGTTTGTGTAAATTTTGTCTTGAACATAAAAAAACCAAAAACAAATTTTCAAAGAGAAGAAAATTAGTTGTTATCATGTAGATACAAAAAAAAAAATGACGCAATAAGAGATGTCACCTTGACCAAAACAACTGATGCCCTAGCAACACCAGCTGTTGCTAGGTGACATCATGAACCAAGTGGCAACTGACCAATTACATTTAATCAGCCATAGAACCCAATCTGATCCATTCCTCACTAATAACGAAGAAGGAGAGAAAGAAACATCCAAATCAAAAAACAAAAACAGCTTCTCCAAAGCACGTCATATAGAAATGTCAATGCAATGAGGAAGCAAACACAGTTGAAGGTTATCGTTTGTTTTGCACGTATTGGTACAAATTTCTCCTTCATTCTTTACTGTTTTTATGCATAATATACAATGAAGTGCTATTTGTGGTGAAGGAAGTCTTAGGTAAACAAAGTAGAGTGACTAAGATTTGCATTAAAAAGAGAAATGCGCAGAGGAGATGCATGAAAGCATAACAACATTGTTCTTCTCGTCAAATGTAACAAAAACAAAATCTTGAAAAGAGGAAGTAGATCTTTAATCTTTGTATAATAACAAAATAGGGTTTTACAGCTTCTGACTAATAGGGGACCTCTAACATACGGCTGGACACTCAGTTGGTAGAACGACAGCATGTTGGTTCAGGTAAAAATACCCAGAATATTTTACAGCAAAAAGAAGACTATAATTTTTTTCTTTAATCCTGAAAATGGCATGCTCTACCCTGATCAATATAACCTCCCATTATTCCCACTATGTATTAATAAAGTCTATTTCTTGAGGGAATGAACTATTTAAAGTTGGCATTTGCCAACACTTTAACTTTATTTGTTATAAAACCTTGAAGCAGATCCACTGAAAGAACATCTTAACAAATGCAAGCTCACACCTACCATCTCAAGACTTATTTTCTCAACATTCAAACAAATGGCAAATAGCCAGCGGCATCGGTGTATGGGGCAACCAGTGCATGGTATAAGCAATGACGTACCCATATAGCTCAATTGTCACATTCATGCGCAAAAAGTATAGACTTGGGCGTGAGTAAATCTTTACTATGGCCTTGGCATTTATGGGAAATCGTTAATACATGTTATGGCCGAGGTAATGCATAGGGTCAGGATAGTGAATAGTATACGAGGTTTTCTTCATAATGGAGCCCAGTAGAAACAAAACCTTTATTTGGACCATGGATTTTACTCTGTGAGCATTTGACTCTCTGTTGGAATTAACAAGCCAAGTTTACTTAAAAACGTGAATGTATTGTTAAGCAACTATTAAGGTAAATGTCGCGAACAGTATACAGTATTTTTGTTTTGTTAATGATCGTTACAAATGATGACAGACATTTGAAATAAAACAAAACTTGTCTCCTCTGCAGAATTTGATTTAAAAATGTAGCTGGACAGGTTCTTTCAAAACTAAGAAAGAACAGTTCTTGCTAGAACTATATTCTACTCAGTGAGAGGAGATAAAACACAAGGCGTTTTATCACAAACAGAAACCATGTAAACACAATGACAGATGAGATTGCATTTAACTGGCCTAGATAAAACATCTGTTGACAACCCTTTTGTACCTCAACTCGTTTATGTTTGAAAATCAAAATATCTGTATTAACTTGTCAAGAAAAACCCCCAGGTGAGAGCATTGAAACATATTAACCAATTCCGCGGAGTCGAACATACACATACAGACACTGAACAGGCAATATACAAATCAACATTCTCCAATACTGCAAATTAATCCAACAAATTTGACTAATGATAACGTAAAGAGGCCGATGAGCCCTTGTGATTTCACTCTGTTGACAAAGAGTTACTTTTTGAGTCACCATGATTCTAGATTGATTGTGTCAACACTTTGATTAATACTACATAAACCTCTCAGTTACCAGCTTAACCGTATGTACAATCACAATATTGACCTCTAGTCTGCTGTTGTAAAAAAGCTAAGCAGAAATACTTCCTGCTAAGTTTCTCTGATCAAAGAAAACTCCCCGATCACAAGAAATAACTCCAACGTCTGCGCAAACAATAAAGCAACGATACAGGAAGCCGAGGCAATCCTCTTCAATTTCCGATACGTTGGGTGAAGATAATCACCTTGATGAAACGGAGTCCTTCTCAGCTGTTTTGCTTGTTAGAAGCTGGAGGACTACGCTGAGGCTGGCGATATTTGAGACTGTTATGAAATAATGAGAATACTTCAGCCTCAAAACTAATGGAAAAAGAGTAGGGTGGGTAAAGAGACCTTATTCATGGTGCAACCATTTGTGTCAGGTTCCCTGTACACCAAAATGAAGATGATGATTTACATATCTTTATGAAATAAAGGTACCAGACTACAATTTTCTCCTCAGCCTCACTTTGATTTTATTGGATTTAATAGAGGGAAGCTGTGCTTGCTGATATCAATAAAAAATATCTGAGTAAACACAGATCAACATACACATCGAAATTGGCATCTTTCATTTTATCAGATTTTTATGGTGAAGTAAAATATGAAAAAATTCTGATGCAGAGGAACTCCTCCACCCACGCATTTTCATTTTCATAAAAGATGCATCTTTATTATTATGTTTTTCTGGTAATTTCTGGTAATGAAACCAAGGTTGCCTCATAAGTGAACTTAATCACGGTAGCTTGCAAGCCTGAGGAAACCGGTAAACAAGGGTGCTTGCTAGAAACACCAGTTTAACCCATATACTATTTTATGATAACTGTTACCCACACTCTGCTGACCAGAAACACCAGAGCTCGAGTCTGATGCTATCCAGCACCAGGCCTGGAATTTCTTTTTTGAGAAGGCAGGCCAAGGTGCACTTCCATTGGAAAGTCTTAAAGTTTATGAGACACTGTTGAAGGGGCACCAAGGCCAAGACCAGTGGCGAAGGAGGCCATGGCCTCAGTGTAATTCCAGGCTTAAAGCGCTTGTCCACAAAATGCCACATCTTAAAAATAAAACAGGACCTTACTTTAATTTTCATTATATTTTGTGTTTGATTTGAGCCAGATGTGAATAATGCCCTCAAAAACACCACCACTCATCTAAGGAACTTTAAAAAAAAAAATAACCTACATTGTGTGAACTCGAAACAAATATTTACAAATTCAACGCTATCAAACCTCTTCAACAAAAGTCAATAGCGCTATGCATAACACGTATACTAAAATGAAATTACTAACACAGATGTACACGATAAAACGTGCCCACATTTTTCCCCTCTTTTTTTTCCCCAAACAAAATCAAGCAAAATTCCCTCTGGCCTGGCAATACAGATAAAGAAACTCCAAGTGAATTAAAATGTGCGACTGTGTGAAATGAGACAACGTTCGGAGTAATTTGTGTTCAGCATTGTAACAACACCAGCTGTCACCTGTGAAGAGACACCTCTGATTTTTTTTTTTTTTCTTTCTTCGTCATAATATCTTGGCGCATAGGGTGAATTGTCTGCATGTCTTTGACTCAAAGTCTGCATTCAGTCAGTATGAGAGTGTGCTAAAATTCATTCAATTTTTTTCTCTGATACTGTTGCAGAAAATATCACCGACAAATTTCTGCAGAGAAAACTACACCGTTAACCAGCCACACACCATTCACATGGTATGATAATTTGGTTGGTCACCTCTTTTTTGGTAAGCACAATTATTCTGTGCTTAGTCAATATTTGTGCTTAGTTATAAATAATTGTGCCTTGAAGATTGAGCGGGAATAATTCTTTCTTTACGGGTAAACCAGATATCGTATTCCTATGGTTGAGTTAAGATGACAGGGGAGCCCTTCTTGCTTTAATTTGCAAAAAGGTGCCCATCAGGTGAAGTCTCAGCATCAAGACTGTTAGGCAACATCTCAAGATGTGTCTTCCTGCTCCATTCAAGGAACACACAATAACCATTCATTCATCTCGGCTCAGAGGCCAATAAAGCAGGGCACCAATGAGCAAGGAGAGGGAAATGTCAACAAGAGAGTAATGGCTCTCCATAAAAAAGGTGTTTCATCTTCAGGAGACGGGGATGCCTTGGGCTTCCTCTATGTTACCATCTTAAAGTTGATGGTATAAGGAGAAGACAAATCACTACTTGGTTGTCAGCTGAGACTCTTCAACGGTTACTGAACTGACTCAGTTTAAGATACTCTCATATGTTTAGCAAGCTCAATTTCAAACTTTCCCAGAGGCGCCTCATTTGAGTGATGGCAATTTTCCTTTTGTTGGAGACGCAAAATGTTACAGGTGGAGTCCAGTAAACATGATACATTTGTTAAAGTTTCCGTAGTTAGATTATTCTACAAACATGTATTTTGCAAGAACTTCCTTTAAAACTGTCAGAAATTTCTTCTGATTAATTTGAAAATAAATAGCGTAACACAAAATCATGCATCCATTGAACATGGCACGGCAGTAAAATGTTAGTTACCAGTGTAATGATGTTCTCCTAGATTACCTTTATGTAAAACTAGAAGACTGAATAAACTGTACTCCGATACTAATGTTGATTGAAATAAGTGTTCCTTTTCAAAAACCAATCTTGAACATGTAATAATAATACCCAGTTCTTATTATAAAAGGCTTCATTACACCTGAAGGGTTCTCAGCGCGCTCATTATATTTTTCTGCAAGGTATGCAGAGCCATGTTTGAAATACAAGACTCATTTATGATGTAACAGTTTTACCACTGTGGTGCGAACATACCAAAAAACTCTTGAGGCGAACCCCTTCTCTTTTAGCGATAAGTGTACATGGTTCTTTTACTTGCATTACACAACACACTGGACCAACGTCTCATTCAAAGGAATTCATTCATGTCTAGCTTAAGGACATAAATCTCAAGACCGGGACTCAAACCCACACAATCAGAAATACCAGAGCTTAAGTCCACTGCATTTGACCGCTCAGCCATGACACACCCCATGTACATTCCTGCCTTTTCAAGTCAAGCATTTAAGCATTGTCATGGTGGTCGGCAAATGAATGATAGGGTACAAATAATTTATGTAATCAAGATAGAAACTCATCATGACCATAGGTTACTTCAAGAACTCTATCAATCCTATTGCATAATTTAGTGTTTGATTTAAGTACCGTATCTAGACATGAATAACTGAGTACCCTTTCTAAGTCCAGTCTATAGAAGAGTTTGCGGTAACACCATGTAACAATCTCTAAATGAGTTGGGGTGGTTCTGAAAAGAACCGTTGGGTTAACTCGACGTTTCGATCAGTATGCTCTGATCGTCTTCTGGAGAATGATCAGAGCGATCAGAGCATACTGATCGAAACGTCGAGTTAACCCAACGGTTCTTTTCAGAACCACCCCAACTCATTTAGAGATTGTTACATGGTGTTACCGCAAACTCTTCGATATCTTATCTCCACCATGCAAAGTTTCAAATCCTACTTAAGTCCAGTCTGACAGTCTTGAATGAGTATGGCCATTAAACGTTGAACAAATTGGGACTTTGCAATGAGAATGTCGATGGAGAAAACTTTTAATAGACACTGTGGCAACAAGCCGTGCTTGATTTCAAACAGCTACTGAAGCACAGAAATTAACAGAGCACAGGCTAATATAAGCTTTCTTGAAACAAAATTACATTACAACAAAATATTTTTTTATTTAATGTTGATTTTGGATTAGGGATAAAGGATATTATTTGTGTTTTACACATTGTATACATCATTGTTTGTTAAGCACTTTTATTCAGTACTTACAAGAGTCCTGTGAAAAAAATAGCATGCTCACAAATGTATTTGATCTTGTTTAACAACTTGTAGGGAAAAGGCATAAGTTTCACACAGTTGCCTAGAAAAACGCAATGCAAAGCACATAGGGAATAAAAGACAGGGAGCCAGACTTGACAGTTTTCATTGCAAGTTTTCTTTATGGCTAAAGCAATATCTTTCTGTATGCAGATAATTTATGTGTTTATAAATGTAGCAGCTCAAGGAAGAGGCCTTTGTATAAAGGTGGCAACTGACGTGGTGTATATCTTGAGTGCCACTACACAAAGGTTTAGATTCAGACTGACTGTAACCAAGGACACCCTGGATGTTATCTTGATGACATAAACCGTCATGACGAGCGCTAAGATGGTATCGAGGACGCTTCTGAATGGCACTTCAAGGATCCGAGAGAAAGAGTTGCTCCAACGACTACGGAGAGAGAAACCTAACTCTCTGCATCAGTGCATCTCTACCCTAGCCTGAAATCACCCATGTCCCTGGTTGATCCAAGACAAAACAAAACACACATACACTCAAACACCACCTTTGTAAGTGATCTTCTGTCTGTACCGACACCCAAGGGATCCAAGAACCGCCAGAAATGTATCTCTCTGTTTTTTATTCATTCCCTTGAATAATCTCACTTTACGATTGCATCTAGAGAGATTCTGAGGAGTGATACAGAACGATGAGGGGGGATTTAGACGGAGTTCAACCGTGGCACATTTGGAGTGATTTCCAGAGAGACAAAGTTCGAGGGTGTATGTGCGAATGTTAAATGAGAAAAGCACATTTCCCATGATGCTAAATGAAGGAATGCTGTCTGGGTTATCTAAAAGATCAAATCCTGTGTATCGAAAAGGTCTTCAATACAGTTTCTTGGACAACTCATACCTACTTCTCCCTTTGCTTTAACGAGTCTAAAATATTGTCACAAAACTGGACTCATCCCATTGAAAAACACAATTCCATGACTAAAAACTCTAGGACTTCATCAAGAAAAACTTACTTGTTCGGGCGCTGATTGTTCTGAGAAACACCTCACTCCCAGAGAGCGGAAAATTGTCCATACAGACAAAGTTTCCATTATTACCACTTGAGAGATCATCAGTGCACATTCATCAATACTTTGTCAAACTGATGACTTTCATTCTTGGAATCAGCGAATAAATATTTCATAAGAAGCAGCAATTTCAGCGACCATTTCACACTGAATAACGTCAGACACTACAACCAATTCAGAGCACTACTCTCCTAGTCACTGACTCAGTTGTCTAAACTGGTTTACTTGACAACTGCCCGAAGAGTTTTACTTACAGAGACCAAAACTTCACATTGCTCAATTGTAAATCAGAAAAAGCTGTTTTTCAAACCAAATTGTTCAACTGAAAGGAATTGTGTCATTGTAATTCAACACACTTTCCATTTCACAATGAATTGGAGCAAACTGATCAAAATCTGAAACACATTTCCCCCCCCCCCCCACAAAAAACATTCAAAGATTTCCAATGGCTAGGACTAGAGACAAGAGACACCTTTTGAATTATAGAGAAAAGCCACAAGACCGCAGGGCTTGTAACTCAACATTCTACTAGACCTAAATGTTTCTTTCAAGACTTGAATCAAAATGCAACAAAATTAGCACCACAGTTTTACCTACCATCTGTTGTTATTTGAACAAGCACTGAGAGAAGAGTTACCTTGTGTGTCCTTTATGTAAGTATGTATACCTTAATTCTCAACAGAAGTGAAATATATTTATCAGACTCAAAGTCAACATAGGAACAACATTTTGTTCTATTAAAGATATTCCATGATAGAGTGTTAATATTATTCAGTTAAGACCACCTGACTTGTCCAGTCTTGAGTTTATCCACCAAAAGCTAAAATCATTGGCCTCGAGCCTACAGTCGTTCCAGTATTAACATTAAGCCATGAACTAAGTTTCCTCCACATTACAACCGCATTCAGTCTCCTTCTCAGATATACCCTAGTTCAACCTGTCATAAGACCTATCACATTTAAGAAACAAGGATAATCTAAGGCAAATCCCCAAGGTGAGTAATATTCCTCCTCTCTCCACCGCTCATCCAAGGTGTAGAACATCCAGCACCTCGTCTCCCTCCCCTCAAACACTCAATCCAGATCTCAACCAGCGTTGGTGATACAACACTGTCAGATTTGACAGCGAATGGTTGAGACACGCGACACGCTTTTCATCCTCTTGTAGTATACATCAGACTCTTTAACACCCAGCCATGCATGCCCATAATGCAAATGCTATCACCACCCCCCCCCAAACCCAACTCATCCGTTTGTTGTTTTTGTTTGACTTCTTTTGAGATGGCTTCATTTTGAATGAATTCCAAGAATGGGAAGTTAAGGATGAGATGCTGAGGTGAAAGCTACGGTAGGTCATGGATTCGCAATGTGAGAAGTATCTTGACCTATTTTCAAAAGGATTATCTTGAAGCTACCCTGGGAATGCATGGCAAAATGATCTTACAAAACTGAATCCCAGGAAAATTAGCATTTTACTTTGAAAGTTATTGAGCTCAAAAACACAAAAACTTGTTCTTTTTAAATTAAAACAAGTTACCAAAATGTTATATTCTGAAGACCAAGCTTACTACAACATTCTGAGTGAATAAATGCTGGGGAAACATTGTAAAATTCTTATACCAGAAAATGATGCTTGTTCCATAAATATTTTGCAGAAACCATCTGAGCCACAACTTCAAAAAAGTAAAACTTCTTCTTCTTAAACGATGAAAGTTCTTCTTCCAGAAAGGGACACTTTAACTCTAGCTACATTTATGTTTGCCAAACATACCCAGCACGGACACCACTGCCTGGAACGAACGTGCGGTCACCAGGGCAGCAGCTGAACGATGTTGAGGATTCTCGCTCCCAAGTGAAAACAGAAAAATAATAACCCTTTCTTCTGACAGCCACCGCTTGAGAAAGGTGTATACATTGCAGTATCAAACAGAGGACAACCGACAATTTTATTTGCTCCTTTTATTAAAAAAAGAAGACGATTTGTTTAAAAGAAGATGATAGGACAGAATAGCTAAGCCGAAAAAGCTGGAAATACACATGCCGAGTAAATACATAAAACATGAAACTATCCATCCTTATACAAATACCGTCGTATTGAAAGCAAATTGGAAAACAAACAGCCGATCACGAAATAATTATAACAAACCATGCATAAATACAGGCGTCTGGTATGAAGCTTGGTGTATGCACAGCTAGTCTGCTGTGTCATGGTCTCCCCCCCCCCCCTCCCTCAACTACTCATGCTGAGAACACATGGCAGATGAGCCTTAACAGGAAAAATTAGGTTTCAGCTAAGTTGCACTATAAGGTGTTCTGTCACTGGTTCCCCACAAAAATGTATTTTCAAATTAAGTTTTAAAGAAGTTGTGTTGGTAGAAATGGTAGCGATTTCTTGAAATCACTTCTATCTGAGACTTTAGGATGATCGGCATGGCAACACAAATCAGCAAGATAATCATCAAAGCTGGGCATTTCATGTTCAAAATGCACCCCCCCCCCCTAACAAGCGGCCACTGACAGAGCTAATAAGGAAGAAGGTAAGGTGATGTTGCATGACAGTGTTCGTTTCATCACACTGGTCACTAACTGACCCTTCTTCTCATCTCGTCTGTCCTGGACAATGAGGGACTGCGTATTTCATCCCTGATGCGCTTCAAGCGCCAAGCACACCAACCAAATACTCTACTCATACAATGTGTCCGAGTAGACATGTCAGACATTGTAAGTGTTGGGTATTGATCGAGGCGGAGTCCAGACCCTGGACTTGGTGCCAGCCTACTTAATGCAGCAGAGTGCGAGGCTAGTGATTTTGTTCTTCTTCTTTTTGTGGAAGTTGGGGAGAGAAAGGAAGAGGGAATACAGATGAGGAAAATTATTGTTAAACTATGGAAGGAAATGATGAAGAATTTATAAAATGTTGAGAGGTAAATGAGGGGGAGGTAAGCTTTTGAAAAAGATACAAAAGATGAAAGGAGGAAGGGAATGTATAAACGGGAAAATAACAATGAGGACAAATTAGGACTGACAAAAATGATTACCTGCCCTGGTTGAAAAAAGATTATTATGGAAATAGTTCAATATAGATTGATTATTATTCAAAATTCTTTATCCTTCCAGTAATAACAAGGTCGTTTATTTCATTTTGGGCGTCCATGATTTATTTATAGAAAATCATTGAGTGTGTACAAACAATTTTCTAAAGTCCGTTGGAAGGGTTCGGACAATATTTAAAGCCAGTGCTCTTTAAGTAAAAGTTCACAAAAACATGTCTTTCATTTCAAGACACAACTGGTGCAATGCGTAACAGAAAGCGTGTTCTGACAAAACTGTAATCAAAGAAATCTGGACGGTGCTTGGCTGTTCGTCATGTTTGGAAGTGGTATTGCAAATTGAAACCGACGTATTGTGTTACACAGACACAGAATAGTCGAAGACACCTCACTATATACAGAGCATGTTTGCACTGATATTATTATTAGATATTTTTATTATTATTAATTATTATTATTATTATTATTATTATTATTAATAACCCTACCCCTGTCTTAGATTGGAGACTCAAAGCTTTTGATATTGAAACTACACAAATAATGTATGGATAATTGTTATGCAGAAACCAAAGCTTTGAATCATGGTAAATCAGTGTTTTCATCTGTATGCAAAGTAGGGCCAAGTAGCTTTGCAGTTCTTAACGCAGTAAAGACAAACTTGCTGTTGGAATTTGATGGATTTGCTCGGGATAGGATTTAATGAAGACCTGGCCTCGAATCCTTCAGTATCAATGCTGCAGACATCAATCCATATGGATATATTATTAGCTCTTTTGAAAGAGATCAAATCTAAAAACAACTGACAGTTCTTTGCATGGTGCTGTCTGAGAAGCGGCAGAAAGAAAACAGTAAAAACCTGCACCAAAAAATGCCTTCAGGTCTAAACAAAGTTAGTTCCTGACCTGCTAAATGAAACATCTATTGATTAAACAACAACTGATGGGAACAAAAATGTCAATATTTTGTCCGCGTCGTTCCATAAGACGCTCTGGAGAAAGCGTGAGTTAATCATTCCACGTGGGCATGAGATGCCCGAGGGGAGTAGAGAGGGGGGGGCTGATGGAGGTCAGAGAAGCAACAGCAATCTGAGGGAAAGAAACCACGCAACGAGTCTTGAGACGAGCCAACAGCAATGAGGCAATATCTATAAGCATGAACCATCTGACAGCTGAGGAGCAATCTCTAGATTAACCCACTTGGCCATCAACAAGCATCATCTATGTTATGTCTTGAGGAGGGCTGTGAGCAGATTGGATGTTGCCAAGATAATGATACTGATGATGCAGGTGTTGTTCATCATTGTGGTGATAGTGACTATGATTATGATGATTACAGAAAACAGAGTATTTTGGGAGATATTCCAAGTTTTTACACAGACCAAACCTTCAACCCAACCCAACCCCTCCCAATAAACTTTTCATTTTCAGTACAATGAATCCACTTTGGTAAAATATAAAAACACAAAAGAGAGGCAGCAAGGTGTTCCCCTTGTCTAAAATGCTAATCAACTGATAATTAATTGGGGCAAGACGTGTGATGATGATAGTGATAAATAAGACAGTGATTGTGACATTGATGATAATGGTGAGAAAGGGGTTTAAACGTTTAGTGTAGAGCCATTGTTGATGATAAGAATTAGAATGAGCACAAGGTTGAGAGAAAAGGATATCATGAATAAAGGAACATTGAACATGAAGAAAGTTGAAGGGGAAGATAATTCTTCTTCATTGGATGATGCAGATAACTGGCTGAGAGGAACCTTAATAAAACACCACTGTACAATGGATAACAAGATCGTATCATAATGAACAAACCAAACCAAATGTATTTCAACTCAACCAAATTTCAACCAAAATAACGAAGGCCATCACAAATTGGCAATCACAATAAAGTTCTTGTTAACAAAGAAATAATTCTGAGTATTTGTAATCATACTATGAAAACAAAACGCCAAGACTGACCACCTTTTCAAGCGAGGCATATATGAAGCAACATGCCATTTACAGCCGAATGTCCCGATAATTATAAAGCATGCTAGTAAATTCAATTACAGCTTAACGTCCTTGTTGACTCACGGGTTACCACACGGAACCAGGCGACACGTAAGAGCCGTGTCGCTCTGGGTTTTTTCTTCAGATTCAATCAAGCGACAGGAATTTCATGCATGAGAGGAATCTGTGTTTCGGAAAGGGACAAACCGTCCGTATGGCAAAGCCGAACCGAGCCGACCTAATTAACCCATTCAGGGAGAGTTAATCCTGTGCTGAAATTGGGTCAATTGTTTCAAAATACATGTTTTGGATGTTTGTATTCATCTAGGGCTACCTGTTGACAATTTATCAGACATTAGTTTCAATCGATACCTAATTGATAGGAAGAATTTGGCAGGCATGAAGAATTAAGTTCATAACAGACACTTATTTTGCCCAAAAGACTTAATAACTACTTGATGGAAAGTGGTTTAAAGCATAATAGTAAACAAACAGAGCTATCGTTAAAGCAACAACTCACGAACAGTCACTGGAGCATTATATTTTTTGCGAGGTAAAGACAAGGGAATAACTGAGCGATCACTAAGGGAGTCCTAACTTTAACCATAGCACAATTAAAACTTAAGAAGTCAACATTTGTTGTACAACACCTCGTATAAAATGATGCACACCACCGACATCATTGAGTATAAAACATAAACTGTTTCATCTTGTAATACTAGAATCAATATAAGGTACACTGGTATCTAAGGCTTCATCACTAGTCAAAGGTTAACACTGACAATTCTACCACCTCATCTCTGCCTGGATAACGATTTTACAAAGTCTCCAGAACCACAGAAGCTGACACTTGCACTGAGAGATCAACACAGCTTGGGATTCAAGGCAACCTGATTTTGTAAACATTATTTTGTATTAGGCCAAAAAGATAAGTGGGAAACCCAGAAATAAGACCATACTTGGCACCTTGACCCGCCCCTAGGCACCCCTACCCCCTACATAGTCAACCCTCACCTTACCCCAGGAGTGAAATTTAAGAGACCCAAGGTAACCAGGTAACAGATAATCTCTCTAGATTTCCAACAAAAATTCCCAAAACGACAACAGTTGACTCTAATCTGTTGTGTGTTCGACACGGCAGGTATTTCATTGCCCTACCTCATGTATTATGCGACCATACCTTCTTGTATTATCACCATTATTAAAATTCACCATTTTTAAAAATGCACCCTTATTATTAATTATTTCTGACAACAACAAATGTATTCCTCATGTTTACTTAATAGTTACACCAGTGTAACAATATATTATAATTTAATATTTTGATATGCTTCACTTCCAGTCAAAATGTATTCCTATGAAAATTGCTTCTTGTTACAAAAAGCAATCGGGCAAAGAGACACCAAAACCACACTGCTGAATAAAATGAAACATTCTGATGAAGTCAAATCAAGCAAACAATATCTTGATCGAAAATGTCTGACTTTCCAGTGTCCTGATAATTGCGTCATGAGATTGTGGATATAACTTCTTGTAGCTTTTTAGGTCATGTAAATCCCTGAGTATTTCTACCTAGCAAGCTAACTAGATCAACCAAAATAAGCCTTTTTAGGGGGAAAAATTGAACAGATTGTTTTTATAAATACTAGACTGAGATGAACTAAGCCCTGAAAAACTCTTGACCGCCCACGTCTCCCGTTTACAATAACTCAGAAGTATTAGCAGCAAGTCATGGACTGTCATATCTACTCACTACACTATTCACTCCTTGAACCAAAGAGGCCGGGGGATGAACAATAATCTCTCCTGGGCTCCTGAGACGCTTCGGAGCTCTCGTCCGATTGCGTCACTGAGTGGCAACTCAAATACAGTAGTGTCAACACTACTGCCATTCGAGCCCGTTTTCTTATTTTGTCTCATACAGATTTGTATGAGAGTCAATATGCACACACATACCAACTGACTTGCATGCGACTGTACGTGTATACACAATAAGCTAAAAAAGAAGATTTTATGCTTCCTTGAAGTTATCTTTTGACTAAGAGTAGCGTGGTGAGTTAATTTTCTGAAAGTTGGCATTATGGACCGGCAGCTCCTGCTCTTGTTTGTGCCGTAGGTGTCTGGTTTCAGAGAGGCGATCGTTGCCAACATTGTTCTGATGAGGTGTTAAATTGCCAGCTCCCTAGTTATTTTGTCAGCTCAGAGATCTCGCTTTTCAATTTCGGCTTTTGTGTCTGGTGGTTTTCTTCGTCTATCTCTCTCTTTTGGGTCTATATATGACTATCAAATTGCAGGCTGCCTTATCCTATAGTGATTCAGTGCAGAGGAGATTCAAATATGCAAGAATTAACCTTTACAGTCAGCAAAAAATATTCCTTGACCAGTCCATCATCAATTGATCTTAAAGAACCTTACAACTCATGAAAATTAATCTGATTGTTTGATGTTGATGTAATACTAACACTCATCACCGCATTCAAATCTACCCTAGTTTCAATTATTCAATATTCATTATACATCTTTTGCAAATTCAGAACCTTACAGCTTTATCAGAGATACAACAAGAGAGAGTTGCAGCTTTTATGAAGTTATTCACGTCGGGCGAGGATCATCAGGGTGAAAAACATCACACAGAAAAAACACTAACATCATAAAAATAAAAGCGTCTAGAGACGTAAATCCAACAAGTCCCTAATCAAATGAAGCCACAGTCTGAAAAACAAACCTTATCAAATAAAACAACAAACAAGTGTCTTAATAAAGTACTTTACGATTCTTCACCATCCCTGATCCTGAAGAAAAACGTACTATGATTCTATAAAAACTCACTCTCCAAACATCATACTTAATCTTATGGGAATGGATTCAGTCACAGACTTGTTCTCATATAGGACAGCATTTAATTTCCATGATTTAATATTGGATGATTTAATATATAGGATGAGCAGAACAAACTGGCTCTTTTCAAAGCCACCACTAAGCATGTAACAAAATAGATTTTTACATACGATTGTGTCACCGCAAACATTAACTTACTTAGTGTTTTCCACCATGCATATTGACCCATTTCACCTGACGTCATCATCAAAAAAATCTTGAATGCGCCATACTGGTGGGCAATTTCACTGTACGTTTTTATATATAACTCTATGATGTGCGTTATGCAGTGAAAGTACGCGTTTTAGGCGACGCGGCATTAATACACGTAAACCTAACTTGCCCACCAACATGGTGAGCGCGGATCAGTTGCCGCGTGTGACGCGCGTGCAAGGGGTCAATAGCCTTAAGTCTTATCTTAGGATAGCACAACCCTCATACAATGCATTTTCCCTCTTTGAAATACTGCAACAAACATTAAAATTTCCCTCAAACAAGTATCTTAATTACATACTTATTAATTACTCATCCCTGATCGTATTTCATTTCTCTTTCTAAATCCGACCACTTACTTTTTTGAAAAACAAAAAAGGAATGCGGAAAAGAGAGTAAGCCTCTTATGGTATTTAGCCTTTGATCGTACTGGAGGGAAAGCTGGCCGGGTGTCGTGGAGCTGGAATGTGATCAATATTACATGACGATTTACATCAGTAATCCATAGTTAATGCCAATATATGAGGTATGAGAGTACAGCAAGGAAGGGAAGATACTTTGTGATGAGATGAGGGAATCATTAAAGTGAAATTCTCCTGGGTCTGATCATCTTATCATCAATGGAAACATGTCAGCAGCAAATCACTATTAAGAGATGCTCCTGTAAGTTTGATTGTTTCATGGCCAAACAGCCTAAAGCGCGATTCATACTTCTTGCGAATGCAAATGCGATATGAATTTTGAAATCACAAATTCGAAACTAATAATTCACAAGAGTTGAGATGTGCTCAATCTCTGCGAAAAATTTGCAGCGAACACAACCCTGTTGTGTAAAAATTTGAATCGGATTTGCATTCGCAAGAAGTATTGACATAGCCTTACTCAATAATGTTGGTTTCTTGTATTTTTATAAGATCATATATGGGTAAATTGAGCAAAATTTTTCCATTTTAAACATTCTTCAGACCAAACTGCTTTATGAAGGCTACGTCACTCCGGCACCTTCTTGTACAGAGTTGCCGCTGACTGCCTGCAAACAACGACTGAACATAAATAACCATGGCCACGCACAGCGAGCACTGTGCAGAAACTAAAACCATGTCAACCTTTTCCCGAAATTACACTACCAAAATGCCCTCTTCCTGACAATTGCAAATGCACTTTATTGTAAACCATCCGTTTTATTAGCAACACTATTGCGTAAAGGGTGCATGAAAACAAGAAAGCAGAGACTACACGTAGCTTGTGCAACGAGTGCTATTAAGTAATTTTTGCAGTGCATAATTTATTTATGTAATTAAACACGTTTTAATCACTTTCTTTATCCATGATTTCAATATAAATTGGATTAAAATTTGTATCCAATAATTGGTATATTTTTCTCTACCAAGGGAGCCAATGCAGTTACTTCAGCAAGGGAGTGGAACAGTATCCATTTCATCCAAAATGCAAAATCAACCAACCAATTTAAGACGATGATTAAAACATTTCAAGGGTAATACATTTATTGCAGTGGATTTGAGTATCAATATATTAATTTGACTTGCTGATCACTGTAAGCGCTGCAAAAAGGTTTACTAAGTAGATTATCTGTAAACACTAATTATTATTAGCCAAAGGCAATATTTAAATCAACCTTAAATACCCTTTAAAAAGTACAATAATAAAACAAACAAACAAACTCATTAAAATTATTCATCCGGTTTCAAATCCTCAATCCTTAAAAAAGATTGAATTCCTCATTTCCATCCACCACATGCTAATTTCAACACCAACTATACAGAAAAGGGAATTGATGTCCGTTGGACTTTCAAGGTTTTCTGCAAACAGAAGGCCGATCGTACTTTTCAAAAGATCAATTTCATAAAGCATGGCAATATTGCGGATGCAATTGAATAATGTGTATGATGCTTCATCATACCACCAAGTTGTGCACAGCAATTCAACTTATTGAATACTATGTCAAAAGATACAATTTAGTTGCGCTGATGGGCGAGTTTTAATGAAGTTGTGGCTTACCATGGAAATAAATAAATAAATTAGGGATTATTCTGTTGATCTGATTTTTAGATTGATGCATGCGTCAGAACAACAATTTATGTTTTATGAAGCTTGCGAGTCTAATCGCACCAATTCGTCTTAGTCATAGCAATAAACTTTTATTGTAGTTTCAGAATATGCATCAAACTTACGCGCCATTTCGCAACTTTCAGGGGTTTTTCTTACTGTTTATTTCAATACAGAGCTGTTTTCCCCCCAGAATAAGGTGGTTTTATTAAGGTTCAAGGGGGAGGGCAGTCAGAGTCACAATGATTGCTTGAGAAAGTCGTGATCACTCCTTATAATAACCTTGTGTTTCTTGAGGGCTTAGCAATATTTTGAAAGTTGTAATTAAGTTGGGTTTTGGGTTTTTTTCTTGTTTCTTTTTTTCACTGTTTTTTTTACAGACTCATCCATTCCCAAACAGTTTGAGTTTTATAAAATTGTTGGGGTTCTTTGTAAAAAAAGTCTTTAAGAAAGCAAGTGCATCAAATGGTCCAAAACATCAAATGTCTGCTTCACAACTTGTGCCGTATTCAAGGAGCGGATTATTAAATTGCCTCCTCATAGTCATGACAGGAGACAAAAATTGATGACAGCGCATAGAACCAAAAATTATGTGCAATGCTGTCATTAACAATTACAGTCAATAAGAAATAAGTGAATTGTAAATAAAAAAGCTCTGTTAAACAGATAACTTGAAACCAAATCCTTATATAATACTTGATTAAACAAATTTGCCATTCCTAATGGGTTTAGCACAATACCTTCACTAATGCACAAAATTGCTGAATCATCATAGCAGCTTTTAGGCTTTAAACTTAAGAAAGGAAAGGAGTTGATTTTCCTCAAGCATTTGAGGTGTAATCTTAGTTGATGTGACTAGGATGTTTTCTCTGTGGTTGACTAAATATTCATGACAAACGCACATTGTGATAATTCATTCTATTGCAGTTCCATTGCGAATAGTTCATTCTCTGCAGTCAGTATAGCTCATCAATTGTTTGCTAATTTAACATTAATGCATCCCTTGGGTAAACGTTCCATCATATTGTTGAAAGATCTTCCATCAAACAATGTGTAATGAAGGAGAGGCTCGGCAAAAGGCATAGAGGTGGCACAAATGTTTTCAACAGAAGACAAATCTTACTTGGGTTACCAACTATTCATGACATCTATACTAGCTGGTTGTTCGCTAATTTTTGCTGTACAGCTAAATGAAACTATGATTTTGCGGTACCCTCTGCCAACACATAGGATTACCTCTAGTCACCTGGCTAGAAGCGATCAAAGCCATAAACAATTTAAATCCAGGGCAGCCACTCTCACATTCTAACTTCCGTTTTTCTTTCAAATAAAAACAAAAACTCACAAATTTGTATTTTTCTCTTCACTCTGATACAAAACCAAGTAAACACTTTCATCCCAATAAGTCTCAATCCAAACCAATATCCTGTTTGTTTAAAAACACCTGCTGGCCAAATTGTGAACATTTTCACCAATAATCATTTTGTTTCCTTTATGGTGAGTATAAATTTTATTGAGGGTTCTCAGGGACTTATAAATAAACAATGAATGAACCTCAATATCCACGAGAGATGTTTTGCAGCATGTAGAATCAGCAATATCACGTTTGGCATTTAGCTTTTCAATCCCAATTTGCTGTATTTGTGGCCGCATTAGGGCGTATGTGGACCAGTTTCAGGTGATGAAAAACAGGTAAACAAACAAAGGTTTTTTATTTTTTTTTATTTTTTTATTTTTAAGTATTTCATCATTGATGCAAAGAAAGTTACACAGAGGCAATTGAAATAAGATGGACCTGTAATTGTGTTGCAAGACATTCCCTAATAAAAGCAGTCAACGATAAGGTTGCTAAAGTAAATCATTTGATTGTCCTTTGAAGTTTATGATATTCAAAACAGCAATTACTATTCTTTCATCTTTACATTTTGTTATTGCTTTAATGTATATTATGAAATATGAAACCTTATGAGGTTTTTTTTCTTCTTTTTTTTTCTTTTTCTTTTTTATGTCCTAAAGTTGAGGGAATGAAAATTAGGTAAGCATATTTAGTTTGTAAATTTGTTTAAATTTTGAAAAAATATATGTCATTCCTTCTCTCTTTTTTCTTAGGCTATTAAAATCTACTTCAACAACTATGACGTATTAAAAGATCACAAAAATTTATCGCTACAATTGGAACTGGTTTTATTTGTATAAACTGTTTAGCTTCCTAATACTTTTTCTAATTAAAAAAAAAAAACATTTTATCTAAAGAATTTATACTGGTACCAGTATGTAATGGCCGAGTGGTCAAGTGCACTGCACTATTACAGCTCTAGTGTTTCTGAACAGCAGAGCGTGGGTTAAGTCCCGGTCTTGACACTTGACCATTATTGCTTTATCCTTCAGAGTGGGTGTTAAGATGTAGGTTCAGTGCTTTGTGTACACTGGTGTTTCTGGCAAGGTTGGCTGCATTAAATTTGCGCCACAGCACCTTGAAACCCGTGATTTTGGCTTTTACCACTATGCCACCATCTTACACTCTTTTCATTCAATCTACTTTACCAAAACGAGGCTAAAGAAATCAAATTGGTCTGGTTCCTGCTGGTATAATGAGAATAAGGCTCTAAAAATCAGTACTGACCACCAGGAACAGAAAAGAAAATGACTGCCATTCATTTTAAATGACATGTGGAAAACAACTCAATGATGCACTGTATCATTAAAAAGTATTTTCGTGACTAAGTCTGTGGTACAATGTACATGTTTACACAAACAGGAAACCTCCTTTGCAGCTATGCTAATTTATAGCTACTTAAGCTTCACACCATCCCACCAATTCCCACAACCAACCGGGGACCAAACAAAGAAAAGAAAAAAGCACACGCAAGTAGCGCTCTAGTTAAAAATACCGCACATATCCTGGCATTGAACAAAACTCCACAAACGGCCTTCGACATCTCATTTTCCGCAAATTAAACCGAACCAACCCAGAGATATTAAAACTAACGTGATCCACCAGAATAATAGGCAGTAAATTATTTCCCAGTTAGCGGAAAGGAAAAACTGTATAGTTATAGATGGAAATGGATGTCGGTCCCCTTTGAAATGTAATGATGAACCTTCACAGAAATACAAGAAATGTTTGCACTGGGGATAATTTCAAACAGCTGTGTAATGTTTGCCAGACGGCGCCATTCGGTACTATGAGATGATTTCAATGTAGTCTCATCATATAATAGTCGGACCTCCAACTGGATAAGTTTCCCTTCCATCATGACGAACACATACATAAAAGTATCCGTTTCACACCACAACCATTCTCTTTAAATTTTCTGGGAGAAACATGTGACATAAATGCTTAGATTGGGGTGGCGTTGGAAAGTTCTGGTTCATCAGCCAAAAACATTTCCTGACTTCACCCTGCGATATTAAACCATCTCATCACCCCCCCCCCCCTTGCATCTGCGTTCTTATACACACACAGCACTGAATTATTCTACAATCTGGTACTTCTATTGTTCCATTCAATTGCTCCTATTGTCCCAAGAACGTTCACTTCCTAATACATTTAGTAAACCACTTACTGCAAGGACATTCTAAAACACAGTATTGGCATGTCATCTCTCTTGCTTGAAGTCCTGGAACTGTTCATCATACAAAATTTGCAGGGCATTGCCAGCAGTTTCTTGCGTAAGGTCTGACAGAATTACGCAAACTACAGTACGGACTTTACAACAAAGAGCAATTACTCAGGAATCTAATTTTAACTGCCTTAAATTCACACTCAGAGCCCAGAAGAATATATATTGCACAGTTTGTTTGCCATGAATTATTCCCTATACTCCCCACCCATACACTTCATTCAAGAATTTCACAACAGAAGAAGATAAGAAATTAAGCAAATCCAGCAACGCAGCGAAAGAGAGTACGAGAAAGTAAAACTCGCTCTTATTTTTGCTGGCCTGCATCTGAAGTACGTTTGGTTCCTTTTTATTTTCTTTGTCGAGGCGGATGTTGTAGCTCTGAATTAGGTCTGAGAGAGTGTGTTAAGGAATGCTTTTCCTATTCCATTAAGATTCTATTCATAACAGAAATATAATGATTTTGGCCTTGGGGTAAATGTAGTTTGGTTTTTGTTTGTTGACTCTGGGAATATTCTTCTTCATTTTTTTCCCTCGTTGCTTAAGTGCTGGTTGACAAATTCTGGAATTACACAACACCTCAAAGACAGACTCTCTCTTCTCAAATATTTATCAACATAATGAATTATGCTTCAAAATCAAAGTCTAAAACTTGTTAACTTTCTTAACTTCTTAATTAAAAGTCTGTCTGTTCAATCGTCCAGTCAATATTGTGATTAGTTTTCTAGTTATTTTTTGCTAATACTATCAATTTACAGTTGCAATCTTTTTGTGAAGATCTACTCCAATGCTAAGATAACCTTAATCCGCAGTCTTAAAGCCATTATACACTTTCAGCACAGAAAAAAAAAGTTCACAGATTTACAAATAACTTACAGGGTTTAGGTAATGGTGAAAGACTTTTCTTGAAATATTATTCCATGAAATGCTTTACATTAAAACAATTATAATTTCTTGTTGTTGAGAATTACAGATTTATTTTAAACACATGTAATGACACGGCGAAACATGTGGAAACAAGGGTGGGTTTTCCCGTTATTTTCTCCCGACTCGGATGACCGATTGAGCCTAAATTTTCACAGGTTTGTTATTTGTTTATATCAGTTGTGATACACGAAGTGTGTGCCTTTTGACAATACTGTTTACCGAAAGTGTCCAATGGCTTTAAAACATTGGCAAAATGAAAGATTTTTTTCCAGAATAAGCATGTTTAAACAATTAATTAATATAATCATTCATGTCTTTGAAAATTAATCTTTTATGAACATGCAAAAAACTACTTTAGATACCTCCGGAACAATATCAGTTAACATTTGAAAACTCATGGTAAAGAATGTTTTGTTTTGTTTTTCAGTAAAAATATAGACTATTGCAGTTCCATTAAAAGAATATTAATAAGTATTAATTAATCCTTTATTATGCCAACATATGGTTTGCCATTTAATCAGAAGTAAATTCTAAAAGGCAGAAACTTCTAAGTTGCAGTGATATCCTTAATTATGCCAACATATGGTTTGCCATTTAATTAGAAGTAGGCCTAAATTGTAATGGGCTGAAAATTCAAAATTGCGATGGGTTCCTTTAATCAGTTTTAAGTCTGTAAGTTTTGTTCTTCTAATAAGAGTAAAATGACCTAGTATGTTTGTGGAGGACATGAGCAAACAATCGACAGACAAGTCAAGAAGAGTCTTCCTTAATGGTAACCTAAGATTTCTGTGTACCACTTGAATAATGTCTGCAAGAATCAAGCTGGCATAGCATTCAATTTGTTATGTTATCCTGTTTTCATGCCAGTATCTGGCCATCATTGTAGACTGCAATCAAAATTTGGTACAACATTGGTAACATTGTCAACCTTCCCCCCTTAGGGTACGTCTTACTTCCTGCAAGAATCCAGATTCTATGGCATTGGTTAAGCTTCCAGTTTGCTGCCCTATATTTCTACCTTCTCCATGCTATGTTTAACATCGGAAATGTCAGGTTTTCAGCATTTTTTTGTATGCCTTATCCACTCAAATAATCAAAGTAATGTATCAATTATTATACTTTCTTTAGTTCGAGATAGTTTGATTCTCCTTCTAAGGATACCTATAAACCTAAGAACAATGCATATTTTTTTCAAAGTAAGGTGAACCGCTGTCACATCCACAAAATTTTAAGAAAGGAAAAGAGCGAATCATTCAATTATCGTACTGTACAAACTGAGCCCCTTGAAATAACCTTCTAAAAAGCAAACAATTTTCACGCCGAAGGGTAATTCTAAACCCTAAAAAAAGATTTTTTTTTATGAACTAAATTTTTACAGAAACCGCTGCAGGCATGAAAGATGTTATTCACAAACTGCCTGGCTTCTCTGCGTTAGAGTTTATTTTGAGAGGGTAACAAAAACAAATTGCCAGGTCCTTTTAGATTCTGCGTGATGCTCATGTACTGAAAACACCCTCTGGCTAAAGGTGGCCGTGTTTTCTATTATTAAAGTACAGGGAAACAAATGAAATGCAAAACAGCAGACTGTGTTAACTATAATGAAATCTTCAGTTAGTGCGGTAAAAACTTTACTTTTCTCCAATTGATCTTCAACTTGGACGCAATTTGAACACCAATTCGAAGCCTGTTCCCCCCCCCCCCATCTTTTCAGATAGTGTACAGGCCTGATATTTCATAGAGGCAACAAGGACAATTGCCTGCATGCCTCTGGTGCCCAGGATGTACTGGAGTAGACATTTACAATTTCCCCATAGAGTGCCCTCTACCAAGGAGGAAATGCCTTGGTGAACTTGCCTTTTTGAGTGTAAGACAAGAACAGTTCTATGCACTGTGAATGCATTCAAGTACTAAATTGTTTTAAAGATTGTCCATTATTTAAAGCACGAACCCTGAATGCATTATTGAAGGGTTTTGTAAACGCTCTTGTTGATTTAATTTTAATTTCATCGCAATTGTCCTTGAAATTAGTGGTTAAAACTCGCCAATTACACATTAGAACAATATTGCTGTGTGCATGGAAGTGACCACTAGGAGACTTACGTCAGGAGAAAACGGTCAGAAGAGGGCTTGCAAGTCCGAGCAAAACATAATCGAAAAAAAAACTACGAATGAGATTTCTATTTATAGCCAGGCTCTGTTGTTCCAAGTGGGGCTTCATGATTGAAAGGGTCGCCAATTACACAGTGCAAACGTAACGGCTTGTTCTGACTGGACAAACAGAAGCAATGCACAGTTCAATTTATAGTTCTAAAAAAGGTGCTAATTAGAGGAGGTGGTATTTACAGGGCGACACATTTTAGATTGGGCATTCTTTCTTCATAATATTAAAAATTACTTTGATTGCCTTTGTTCCTTAAACTTAAAAAAAAAACAAAAAAAACAGCCAACACTGTACTTTATATTGGGGGCTGGGATTAATTTTGGCGACATCGGGACTGTTCTTTTTAATTTTCTGCAAGCTGAGTGATCAAGTAAATCTTAAATGACAGATGACAACATCTGCAAGCCTCAAACTGACATTCAATTTGCTTTTGTGGGGAAAAACAGGAACAAAATTAAAAAGGAACATTCTTCATAAGCATTACACCTTCTAAAGAATGAGGAAAAGTCAGCGCGCATGGGTTAGTGGAGTTTAAATGACAGATTATATTGAGAAAAAACAAGAGCCTGATGACGACATGTTTGTACCTGAACAGAACATTTCATCGGCGTATTATTTCAAGCATTCTCATTTCTGAGGCCAGCTGCCTACTATAACCAATCTCTGTCATCGATTTGACCTGGAAAGCGTAGCCCACATGGTCGCTGCGCGGACCTCCTTCATTTTGGTTCTGATCGCTGTATATCAACAGCTGAAATCAGGCGATTAGAGCATGGTGGTAAGGGAAATGCATATATTGACTGCAAGGTCCGACAGTGGAGAGGAAAGGAGTAAGGGAAGGGGGATTGGTGTTAAGACAATGTATATTGACTGTTTGGTATGGACAGAGGAAGTGGGAAGTGGTCTTATGGGTGCCAACAATAAGACAATACGATATCGTCTGCTTCGTGTGACGAGGATTAGGATGCGGAGAATTATGGCCAGTGTTAAGAATAAACATATTGACTGCAAGGTTGGATGAGAAAGAGAAAAGGGAATTAGAAGTGGCAGACAATAGTATTAAAAAATACATAGTGATTGTATTTCTGGTCATGGGATAAGTAAGGAATAAGACATTATGGGAACAAGTAACAGAAGAAATTGGGAAAGACATAATTAAGATGTATCTCAAAAACTTGTTGTTTCATTGTTGGGGGGAGGAAGGTGTGGTACAAAAGTAGAGTACTTCAAAGTTTCTTCAAATCGAAGATCCCTGGCAAAATAATGGTGGGTTTGAATTCATTCAGCACTAACTGAGAAGGTTTGAGTTTGTTTAGGTCTGTTTTCACTTCAATACACTTCCAAAGATAGTTCAAGAACATGAGAATATGATATTACTTTATATGCTCCCCACACTAGAAACTTCAAATGTCCAAATCTTTTGAAATGGTTGTATATCTCAGGTCAAACGCACATCCTACCAAAACCAAACAAATCCCCCTCAGTAACAACTAAACATACCCTGTCAGCTCAAACAACTCACAATCGCCCCATACAAAAACAAATGTTTATTTATCTGGTTGATGGTCTCTCATTGTATCGGCAAACAGATAGTCTTTGATTGTTATGACATGTTTTCGGTGAATGTTCTGGTTGACCCTGGATGGCAGCCGAAGTGTTTAGATGAGCTTTGAATAATGATTCGGCTTGTCATCGCTTGTCATATGTTGTGGTATAAAAACTATTTCTAGTAATGCTATCAACAAATGATTGCTTTTACTTGGATGGAAATGCGGCTATATGGTAAGGATCATTAAGACCACATCTCATAAAGCCACTAGAAATAATATTTCAAAATAAAACAGAAGATCAGTCACAGATAAGATGAATATCCTGTGTCTTTAAGCCACAACTAGAGCCACACCCGGTTTTGAAATCATATTTCCCCAACAACTTCTCCTGACAAGCCAACAAGAGAAGAAAAAATCCAACTATGAATGTAGGCAATAACTGATGATCACGTATTTTACCTTGTTGAACTTTGCCTACCTCAATTCAAGTGTATTGTCATTCAGCCAATATTACTGTACGCAGCTTTTATAAAACAAACAGGTAATAATCTCAGTTATTAGTCAAGGCACTTGAAACGCAATAACACTTGACCAAAATTACCTCTGGTCTGTACAACCAACGAGGAAACCATTAGGTGAATGTTGGGGTATGTATACCATTCCTGTATTTATTTAGCTCTCAGCCTAGCCCCTCGACTCTCCACTGGATATCTATACCGTGAAGCTCCGATCCCGTAAATGACACAAGACAAGTTTACAATGTAGACCATGGCCCCAGTGGGAATCTACCTGTATATATATTGTATCTTCCCACTGGCAGTGCATGTTTTTTTATAGGATTTACAGCCAACCAGAGTAAGACCTGAAAAGCAAAATAACTCTGGCCATGTATGTGGTAAATGTAAGTTATTGCTTACAAGGATTGTGCTTTAAGATGACACCACCTGGTCAGAGGTGTACAAAAACATGAAATGTTTTGTTATATTCTACTAAGCAATATTTAAAGCTTAGCAGATTTGCCCAGGCGCAATATTACCCACAGCTTCTGCATAATACCTTTACTGAACTTGCGACAATATCTGAAAAACATGTTACTTTGTCAGAGAGCCTCTAGCCATTCCAATTTCAATGTCAAGTTTTCAGCTTCTTTACACCTAGCGTGGCGATACGTTTGATACAAACTGTCAACTTAAAAAAACAAAGTACCAAAGTTTGTCACCAGATTTTTCTTCACATAATCAGCCCTATCAAAATGAATTTTTACCAGAGATTGTAAGATGATTCAGTCACCCATCAGCATCATCCAAGGGGTTAACAACCTTAATAATATAGCTAATAACCAAAGAGCAATGACCAGCAAGACAAGCTTCCGACAGTATAACGCAAAAAACTTGACTGTCAAAAGAAGAGCAAGTCGTCAGCGTTTCCAGATATTAAAACCATGTTGCTCTATGGATTAACTGTTATCAAATCGACAGGGGACGTGGTGTGACTTGAAAACCGTGCGTTACACCGTGGATATTAGGGGTCGTGAACTCATCAAGCAAGTCACGATTAACTAAGAATCCGCGGGATGTCTGCCCTGACAGAGTTCAGGTTTATGGTTGGAGACATTCAACATGTCCTTGGGTTCCCCTCAGGTCATTCGTTGATTGGTCCCTCATCACAGAATACCAAAATACGTTGGTTATTCAGGTTGGGTCTGCTCAAAGAAGATTAATCCAATATCAAAAGTGTCAAGTGTTTTCTTAGCGCCGTTTGGAGAGGAGAGAAAACAAAGGTCTGTTGGGTAATATTGATAAAAACTGAGTTAATAATTTTTCAATGTTTTGATCAAACTTGACCGAATATCTGGGTTTTCTTGACACATACTATCTGACACTTTGGAAATCTTCAATAAATCTGGAGATTGCATTTGGTTCCAGCTTCTCAGAGAGGCACTTGATGGATACATTAGATTGATGTGACAAGAGTTTGTCAAATAGAAATTGGAGGCAAAGAATACAATATTAAGGTTGTCTTGGTTGTTCTTGTTAAAGCTGAGCAAAAAAAGGCTGGCATTTCATAATGATTGCAGGGATCGTACTGCCTTGGATGTTTCATTGTGTGGTGTTAAGACGCTTCATTGCCTGGGGCAAGGGTTCCTAGGTTGCCCTTTTCTTGGCATTGATGCCCCTTCAAACAATTCCCTCTAAGATTTGATATCTTCTATAATACCCTAGAAGTAAAATGAAATATTCACAACCACCAATTTTTTTTTAAACAGATGCAAAAGGAAACTGGGTTAACAAATTTTAAATACATTTGTTTGCCCATTTAAGCAAAAAAGAAATTATTTCTAGGATGAAAAAATTCAAACGTGGTCACATGCTTTCTCGATCATATCTCGTAATCCAACTCAATAACAACTCAGATCAAGATGTCACATTTGTCAGTTACTTCTGCTGATGTAGATTTATTTATCAATTACCACGGTAACAGTGGCAAGACTATCAATCAATAACATTAATATATAGCAAAGACCTTTATAATGACTTTAACATCAATCACAGTTACTACGGAAAAAAGAAAATTATTACAAAATAAAAATAAACTTTTTATAAAACACAGTTTTTTTAATGCTGTTTTTTTTTCTCTTTCCTGAATCAAATCTTGCACACCCAACAACCCAATAGTAAATATCCAAATAAAACATTATGTCATCCATTTTGTGCGTTTCTAAGAATAATAATGAACGAATTTCATCACCCACGAATTTCATTCACACACCCACTATTCCACTAAATCGTTCCCTCACTGTCCCTCTCTCCTTAACCCAAACACCACCCTACTGGCCCTCACCACACTCGCAACAGACCCATTAACACATCCATCCAACGTTACCCCCCTCCCCCACCTCAAGGGGAGGGGGGAGGGAGACATCACAACATAAAACACCTGCACTCTCTAAAACCAGTCAATCGTAACAGTCACAAAAACCACACAATACACAAAAACAGTCCCTATCCACACGTAAATATTTTGCTGGGCAAAACAAAACACAATCCCTTTGATCCCTCAGTTTAAGAAGGTCCCATCACCATTACCCACATCAGAAACCTCAGGCTGGGGAGGTGCAGGGCTAAGGAGGGATGGGGGTTAACAAGCACACATACAGGCACCGGAACACCCACACATCACCTCACAATCTCAACTTTCACTCCCGGATGGATTGAATTTATTTAGGCACAAAGCTTCTATCTTCTTAAAGAATCACCATCTCCCTAATGTGAGGAGGGGTGAGAAGAAGAGAGGGTTGAAAACAAAAGCCAATTTAGAGGTATGATATTGGCAAGAAGGGGGCTCGAGGGAAGACTAATCCTTTGATGGAATACCAAGTAGGTTGCGTTGATGTTATTCATAGCATCAGTGTTATTCTGCCCCAGTTAGCCTGTTTTACAGTCACTGAATAAAGGGATCAATATATGGACTGCACCTTGGAGCCCCAACACAGCAACTTGAACTTGAGCAAATTAACAAAATGTATTAGCTCTTCTTTTTAGAAATATTGTGCATTCGTATCAGGGAAGTAGCCCTGTTCAAGGGGAATTTCAGAGCCCAATTTCATGTAGAAAATGTGAGTCATTTTCCATTGAACAACAGAATCTGAGCAAAATCTTTTATCTGATTCTGCGAAAAACCAAACCTGTGGTTCTTTGAAAAACGTCCATGTACATGACCTTTAAAGAAATTCAATTCCAAGTAAATAAATTGGAGCAATATCAAAGGTAATTTCAGCCTTTAAAACCCAATGAAAATACACAAATGTATGAACTCACATCGGATAAGTGTATAAATGAATAACTTCCACTGAAGAACACTCCTAAACAGACCCACTGTATCAAGTTTCCCTGATTGATTAATATGCACTTCAAAATGTATTGCCAACTGCTGACCAAAGTTAAGCTTCTGTAAAAGTAGGAACACAGGTGTGGTTTTAAACACATTTAGTTTCAGTGTTGTGATGACAATAACGGTAAATCCATGACCCTTCAGGTAATTTCGCAACTGAGTCCACAGTAAATACATCCATGGTTGTCAACTATCCGCACATTATGCAAACAGCATTGTATATATAAAAGAGATCATCTCGGATTACTAAGAGCCAATGGCAGTTTGGCCTTTCAAATGGCAGGCTATCAAAACATTTCAATAAAGCTTTGTTCCGCTGCGGGCAACTTTCGCTGAAACTGTGCTAGCTTCATGTATACAACTTGTACAGCCGCAGTCCGCCTGGCACAACATGAACCTCGTATTTATAACCTTTCTGAGCTGAGGAAACAAACATTAAGATAGTTCTTTATCTTTTTATCATGTTGTTTCTGTCAGACAAGGAACTGAACTTTTCCGAGGCCAGACAGTGGATCTTGAGGAATCCTAAGGTTATTTTTCCAAGGGTTTTCAGTTCATGCTTCATCTAAACACTGACAAATGGACCTACAGAAAGTCTCTCAGACTAACTCTTGCTTTGTACTTGTCTGCAAATTCAAAAGATGTATAAAGCATCAAGGTATTTTGATCGTCTAAGAATAGATGAAACTAAGCGACCATAGTTTAATTCTAGCTATTCTAGGGGGGGGGGGGGGACACACAATTTGAGAGAGTTGACTGTAGCGTGACGGCAGTTCCAATAACAGTGAGTTCGCAAGTACATGATTCCAAACAAACCGCGCTTCTCATTTAACACAGTACTACTCACATACCCGTTCAATCACTCACTTCCAGAGAAAAACAAACGGGAAAACCAAATCTTCTTTCACATTTTCATAAACAATCAAAGCATCCCTTGATACTCATTCACACACATATGTCAAAAAAATCACCTGTGAATTAAATAAATATTCCACTATAAAACTGAAAATTCAAACGAAACAAAAGCTTAGTAGATATTCCTGCTGAACCGTTTAAAAAATAAAATTCAAATTTTTAATAAATTATGCTATTATAGTGTAGTATAAAGCTCTATTTGTTTTTGTACATGGCCATATATATTACATATTGGACACAGAGAAATACATGTATTTTAATAACAATTACCACTTTTTTATGTTCAGAATTTACACATTTACATCGGCTAATTTTGGCTTAAGTTCATCGAGCTGCTTAAGCAGATAATATTGCTTAAATAATTTCTAGTGTTTGGAGTATTAAGCGGGGAACCAGCACACATCAACATTAACCATGACTATGTACATATGTAGCTTGCCTGGGTTTTTTTGTCGGTCATTTTATGCTTAGCTAATTTGTGTGCTTAAAAGCAGCTCTACGAAACTGGGCCTGGATTTGAACCATATATTGCACTCTAGGGTGAAACATAATACTGAATGTGACTGATTTATGTTTCCCAAGTCTTGTAGACGAGAGAGACAGAGGTGTTGTATGGTGTGATGAATCAGGTTATGGTTGTACAGACACCTCTGACAATGCAATCAGAAACATGACCAAGATTCTAGATGCTGGTTAGGCTTAATCGACTCATTATGAGGCCATCATGAAGAATTTTAGGCTTTCAGTTCTGTGTAAGTTACAGCACTGATATTAGCTTTGGGGAAATAGCCTATGTTTTGGAGGTTGTAAAACAAGATAGATTGCAGCACTGGTTAATTAAGGTCAACCTGCTGTTAAAAGCGCATTCTCTTTTAACCTATCAAGTATTACACCAATAGGGGAACTGACAGGTTGAATGGCTTCTTACTGGCACAACGATTAAATGAAAACTGCTAACTTACTGATAGCTCAGTTGGTAGAGCGCCGTCAAGTTAATCTGAATGTCGCAGTTTCAGATCCCGCTCTAGACCATTTTTCTTTGTTTTACCTAAATCTCTTTGACTCTTCAGCATTGGTACTGCTTACATTGTTAATGCAACTGTTACATTTAAGCTTCATGATATCCCTTGAATTGGTGGCCTTGGTATCTGGCTAACCATATAACACATGCAAATGGGACAGAACCAAACAGCTTAACTCCACCATTAATGTCCTGGATTGCATGTTATTTGCACAAACACTTGTGTGTCCTCTAAACTGCAGTTAAACCACTCAACATGCATGAAGGAATGTACATTTGTTACAGTGTGCCCTTCAATACATTTGAGTACATGCAAGTCATCAATAAACATCGTTTACAAGAGCTCTCTAAAAAACATTATAGTGCAGTTATTTCTGTACAAAATATTTAAAAAGAATTCCATCCAGTACATGTAGAACCATCCACAAACCTTTGATTAAAGAGACAAATTACATAAAAAATCTCAATGATTTTACATTATTTACACTGGTTGAAGTTAAATTTCGGAACAGGGACAAGTTGTACACAAAGTAGAAAACCCCAAAACACAGAGGGGTGGGGAGATTACATGGACAGGTGGAGCTCAATACTAGCTTTTCGACCCACTGCCATAACAATTTGTATAAATAGAACATAATTACATTAGATTTTGATAGTTTAAGCGGAAGGGGGGGGGCATGGGTAGATTTTCAGTATTAGTTTCCAAGTACGCACTTGTGTTAAGGAAAGATAAATCGTTCTAATCCTCAGGAACAATTTCATCTTGAACCTAACCGGCGACTTTGTCATCATATTACAGCCACACCGATATACAATGTACACGTCAAACAAAAAGTTGCCTCCGTGCAGGTATTTAGTTGCTTGTAAGGATGCAGCTGCATATTAAACAATAGTATTAAATGACAATGGCTAGGGGACGTTTCTCCTCTTGAGCACGTAACATCTAAAGTGTTTGACTTTCTAAATTGAAGTTTAGAGACCTGTGACGATTGAGGCTTAATATAGATACAATATGCTAGTGTAGTGTACATCCACTGGGCAGGGAAGGAGTCCTTCCAAAAAATTTAATTTTTTTTTAATTTTAGAAGGTCTATTGAAATGATGGCCTTTCCACCTTATGATAACCCCTGGAGTTAAAGATTTCAAGGAGCTTCTGTTAACAGTATCTTCAGCACTGAATAAAAGTCTGACAATTCTCATCTATAACTAGATCATGGCTGAATAGTATCATTCCTGTGCTTAAGAGAAGATTATGTCGGATAGTTTTTAAAATAACATTCACCCTTTAATACAAATGTTTTGTAGTTTGTGACAAACACATTTAAAATTGAAACACCCTAACAATCTTGTCCTTTGGGCTATCAAGGTTTTT
The DNA here is from genome assembly GCF_032118995.1 of Asterias amurensis. Taxonomy (NCBI): domain Eukaryota; kingdom Metazoa; phylum Echinodermata; class Asteroidea; order Forcipulatida; family Asteriidae; genus Asterias; species Asterias amurensis. Next base: position 880,866 of record NC_092654.1, on the reverse strand, counting down.
TCATTAATGTGGGTGGTGTTTTCTTTGTGTCAGTCTGTTAAATGTTTTTGAGGGGTGATTCTGACACTCTATCAGACACTTTTGTTGTTGGTGCAGGTTGCATTCTCTGGAGTATTATTTTTATTCTTTGAAGAGCGTAATTTGATTTTGTCTTTTTTTTTTAATGGACTTAAATATTTTTGGCACTTAATTTATTTTACAGAGACCATCTCACTACTTGACTTTAAAAGCTTGGACTAATGATAATTTGTATACATATTTACAGGTACTTACAGATAAGCCGCTTTAAGTGACTGATTGTTTAGAAACAATGTACATGTACATTTATTTTACATCAAATTTACATCCCTCCTTTTAAAACCATACGTCTAAACAGGATCCTCTCGTGCACCCCGATGTTGCCCTGTGTCCAAATGGACATAATACCCGTTATGCGGTCGCATTCCGTTAGGGTCATTACTGTTACAAGACTTTAGAGAGTTGCGTGTACGGCGAAAGCTGGATGTTCGCATACTGCTCTGGCGCGAGTACATCACATGACGTGATGAGCGTTTACAGAACATAAAGGTGATGTTCTTGCGGAAGTTTTCACCAACGAGGGCGTAAACAATAGGGTTGATGATGCTGTGGGAGTACATGAGTGTCCAGGTTATGATATAGATGAGTATCAGAGCATTACTAGCGTCCTCCTCGGCATCAATGGTGCTGTACACCAACTGGAACACGTAGAACGGTAGAAAGCACAAGATGAATACAATGATGATACAGATGACTAAGATGGCCACACGCCGTGCGGCACGGCGCAGCGTGTTCTTTGAATCCTGCATGTTGCTTGTGAGGAGGTTCTGCAGGATGAGTAAGTAACAAATGCAGACTATGGTAAGCGGAACGCAAAATCCAATGATGATGGTGTAGATAATCCACCATCTTGGATCATCCTCATCATTAGAGGACACTCTAGCCAAGCAGGTACACCATCCATTAACACAGGAGTGCTCAGTGTAGATCCACAACGGTAGGGTGGTGAGTATCGCCACGCCCCATATCATTGCACAGACGATCTTGCCGTTGCGCAAAGTACGAAAATTCATAGACTTGATGGGTAGGCAGATTGCAAAGTACCGATCGATACTCATGATCATGACGAAATAGATGACGAGGAATTGTGTCATAGCGTCATAGGGTACAATGAGACGACACATGAACTTGCCGAAGACCCAGTGGTTGACTCTGAGTTGGTGACCGAGGAACAGAAACGAGATCATGAAGAGGAAATCGGCAAAAGCAAGATTGAGGATAAAGTAGTTGGCCAAAGTCTTCATGTTGGGGAACCTCATTAAGATGAGTATGATGAACCCATTACAGAGGAGTCCAACCGTGCCCAGTATACAGGTGACTATAAATGATATTTGCTGTAGTGACATGAGAAAGCTATTGTCCGGTGGATGTCCGGCAGGGGTAGTACAGTTTGCACAAAACATGGGTGTCAGAATATCGGAATAACCCGCTGTGGTCAACATGATGCTGGTTGATTTATCCATTGGTGAGCATGAAACACAAAGTACTAGCGGTCAATTTCAAATGGTCAAATGCTGGCTGCTGTACTTCTCCTGGTAGCAGCTGTTCCTCTGGAAAAAATCAAATGGCAAGGTCTAGGACTTAATGTCAAGTGGAAAATAATAAGTTTGGATCTATATAAAGGGTAGTGAAATGCTCCACTCAGTGTCAATCAATAAGAGATCCCCCACAAACAGTGTTTTGTTCAAATTGAGAAAGTCAGGGTTGGATGTTGGTGTGTTTCTTTTTATAAAGTGCCGGCTTGTAACCATAGACAACTGAAACGAACAATCCCTTCATCAACCAGTTAATAGCTGTTTATTTTCAGTGAGCGATACAAAAGTGACCCATGGAATTGGTTGACGAAGGGGAGATGAGTTACTTGTTTTCTTTGTTCCAAAGTACGTCATCAAACCATGGCATGTTTTAAAGGCACTGGACACATTTGGTTTTTGTCAAAGACCAGTATTATCACTCAGTGTATACCAACATGCATAAATAACAAATCTGAGAATGTTGTATTTTTATTTTGTCAATTGGTCATTGAGGTCGCAAGAAAAAACACCCTTGTTACACAAATTGGTGTGCTTTCAGATGCCTGAGAAAGGCTTCAGGTCTGAAGTCTTTCTCAGATTAAATAGTATTTTATAGTAAGAAGTTACCTCTTTCTCAAAAACTATGTTACTTCAGAGGGATTTGTTCTTCACAAGGTTTTATAATATTAATAGCTCTCCGTTGCTCGTTAGTAAGTTTTTATGCTACTGTGTATTTTGAGTAAACGTGTCCAGAGTCTTTAAGGGCAAGAAAATGTGTTACTCTGACATTTTTTTCTTTATTTGCCCCACTGTACATACAAAGAATTAGGGTCAAGAAGAATATTGACCTGGATAACTTAAGAAACACTTACCCTAAGTAGGGTGAAACTCTCCAAAGCAACGAGGCGTCTCTATCAATTACCAGCTTTCATTATCACACTCAACCCTCTTGATGAGATGCTAAAAGAACAGAGTTGTTAGCAAGTGTCTCCGATCAACAACCCCTTGAAGTTTTCATCTGAAGAGGACCAGGTTCTCAGCCGTAAAGCGAAATAAGGCGATCAAGAAGATGTATCCCAATCAACGAGATTTGACAAAGGAGTCCAGTTGGCTGGTGTTGCCGGACAATGATGATGGAAATTTCATTAGTGTCTATTTGCACAGTCGGACAGAGTTCTTACGTATCGTTAGCTCTGACTGATTAGATGGCGAGTAAGCGACTGTCGTATAACACAGTTCGATAGGGGAGGGCCGGCGCATCAATGTACACAACTCAAGTACAGGAATTTGTTCGCAATCGGGCTATAATAGATCCGTGTTGACCTTTGTATTTGCAGACAAACAATTATGGGTCAATGGTGCGTCTGTATTGAAAGGATTTGTTAAGCGTTCTTGTGTAAACACAATGATTTATTTCAGTCCAGATGACATTTTCAGGAGTTTGTTATCCGGTTTGTATTTTTTTATTTATTTTTTCAGTAGAGGGTGGGGGGATTGATACGCAGGAAGGTTAGAAGTTTTGTTCTCACAAACTGTGGTTACTTACAACTGGTGAAGTTCTTGTTATGCCGGATGGCCGAAGTAACTCAACACTTTGTCCGTTTCTAAGATAAGAGGAGCTTTCCTCTAGTTACAGAGACCACCCTCTGAGTTACATCCCAAACCAGCAGTTGGCCGAAGAAATCCAAGTCTCTGTGGTGATGTAAATAGAGGTGAAACAGCACGGTCCTGTGGCGAGACTATCCTAGTCACTTTGAGTATGTAGTGGTCACAAAAACCACAACGGGTTGCTTTGACTGTTTTCCTACTAAATGCACGCTTTAATAGTTACACAGCATGGGGGAGAAATATTCAGAGCTTTGAGTTATAACAGCGCTCCTCAAACTCACCGACAGTTCAGATCGTCTTACAAGTACTGCAGACCAACAGGACGAGCACTTACTGAGACGTGATGAAATAGTTTATTGTTCTCTTCAGGCTAGGACAACGCAGCGTGGAGTAACTAGACCAAACAGTACTCATCACACTGTGAAACTCCCTGGTAAACGTGTCAATTTAACGATGACTTCATGCCGTGAAAAGTTTTCCTTGTGCCAGTTCAATTTCAACTCCAGAGTTTTTGTTGTTGTTTTTTTGTCAGCTCTCTATTCTTCTTGCCAACTTGAAGTCAAGCACTGACAATTAAATCCGTCTGGTTTACTAAAACACAAACCACACATGCTGTGTAGACATTGTAGTGGTCTAAGTGTACGGTGCTTGTATACATACTGAGGTTAATAGCTTTCTCCCACGATGAGTTTTTTTTTCGTGAAAAAAAGAAAAGAAACAGAGAGCAGACCCACCACCCACTCAGTTGTTGTATTGACTCTCCGTTGACTTAAGTCCACTGCTTAGCAGAACAGTTGACTTAAACCGATTCGGCTGGGCTGAACCAAAAGCTCATGATGTAACTGTAGAAAACCTTTGGCTTATCACAGACAGTTTTTCAATCGTCAGAACGGTTTTCAAAAATCCAAATAACAGAGTGTTACAGTTTGGTGAACATACCAGCATCAAGTCACACTCCACAAGAAGGGAGGATTTGGACTCGGAGAAACCAGCTGGAAAACTTGAAAATCTACAGCTGAGATCTGTTGCCGTTTCCACTCTGAAATCCTCAGGTTATTGCTGAAGTTATATATTGCACAAACACAAATTCTACTCCAAGAAAATCAATGTGGTAACAATGCCACTTCTGGTGTTGTGTACTGTAGGTGTGTTGGCACAGCCTTGCCGACACAACTTCATTTACACAAGATTGACTGAATGAAACACACAGGGAGCACCCGGCTGTATATATACACACACTGCAGCCTTCATCAAGCCTGCCCTCAACTTGGGCTATAGATTAGGCTGACAGGTTAAAAGGGGCGGGACTTAGTCAAGAAAGTTAATATGCAAATTAGTTGTCACTGCACTGGAAGGAGTCATTCATGATACAGGGGTGTGCAGGTTTGTTTTTGTTAGATGGGAGGGGAATGGTTTGTAAGTTGCCATAGGTTGGGCTCCACAACTGCATCAACCATACTACAGCAATGACGAGATATTATGTCCAAACAATTCAAGTGAAATTAAATTTTGATGAGTTTTAATTATTGAGTGTGTGTATACTGAAAAGTAAAATTTATAGCAGAAAAATATCATAAATGAGGTCGGTCAGAGATACATACATTTACTTTAATAATGCCTACTATACATGGCAAGTAGACTAATTTACAAAACATGTTGCAGATTATCTAATACTATGTGAAGGACAAAGCTACATTCAATCCGATTATAGAGGAATTTCTTATAAATCCTAATGTGTCATATCAGTTTACTATGGTATCAGATTAAAGCTGCTTAGCCCAGCATCAATGTTATTCATGTTTGTTCAGGTGAGCTGTTTCTGTTCTGTCTTGTTGTTGTTCTCCTTTTTTTATGAGTGTTGGGGTGGGGTGGGGAGGGCAGGGAAATAGTTGTTACTTTAACAAATAATGATAAAACAATAATAATACTGAGTTCTTATACAGTTATTTAAAAAACCGGATGGACAAGTGCTCAGTACTTTTTCCTGCAAGGCATGTGGAGCTACGCTTTGAAGTATGCAACCTTTTTTTCTTTACATAGCACCATGTAATGGTTTACAAGGTTCTGTGGCACAATATGCTGCTGATCAAACCAGAAACACCGCGGTGAACCACATAGACTAATTGTGGGTTTTTTTACACATTCCCCTACCAAACCCAAAGCTTATTTACATGCAGTTTAAAATTTTTAACTTTAGAAAAAAAACAAGGGAGAATAAACTTACCCACACTTGATCGACTCAAAGGCCAATTGAGGTCCTTGCATGTTAAATTATATACTCAACAGCTGATTCCCATACCACACCCTCAAAAGTTTTAACTTGCCCTTTCCCCTTCATTTTCTCCAATTAAAAACAAAGTGATGACGCTCTGAGGAGTCCAAGCTTGCGTTTATTTGGGCAGCCGACAGAGTAATTCAGGTGGGCAGAGCGGGCCCTCTTCATACTAACGTCCCCGTCAGGATAAAGCTCCCACACCTGGTCAATTTACCGCTAGTTTAGCGACCAAACTAAACAACCCCCTGGGTCAGTGACATTTCCATCCAATCAAATTGACACTCTCAGGCGGTCATCGTGGACAAATTGTCTTACAAAACACTTATCAATTAAGACAGTAATATTTCACTTTCAGGAAACTCCAGAACTAGGCAGAATACTGATCACTCCAGGAATATCCAAACCACTTTTGCCGCTTTTGAGATCATTGCAAGTTATCTTACTTCGTACATATGTGGTCTAATTTTGACGTCATTGCTCAAAACACTTGTTGGATTGGAATTGTGTCTTGTTAGTTTTAAATAAGCTAAATAAAGATCTGAAAGCAAGTGGAAAAGTGAAGTTTCCAACCAACAAAATACTTCATGAACAATGACTAAGAATTTTAAATTTTAACGAATTATTAGATCTTATGGGGAGGTTTCAAATTATTGACACGTTGACCATTCCTGCCTGGATTCTATCCATGTATATCAACCATTCAACAATAAATTTAAATTTTATTAGTATAAATGGTTCTTCTGGGGTGTAACTTTCAGTACTTGTTAAGCCTCTTTCATACAAAAGGTATAAATTTATTATTTTTCGATCATATAATGTATTTAAACAGGCAATATGAGTGTGTTACAAATATGACTTGACAAAATGCTTGACATAATTTTGTTTCTTATTACATGGCGGCCATTAATTATGCTCAAAAGAACAAGAGCCACAAAATGGAGTAATAACAACAACTATCTCTTGGCTAGGAGTGTCTATTATACATGCTAAGCATATTGACAAGCAATTGTTACCAGCTAGATTGATGTGTAGTAAACATAACATGTGACTGATTCCCTGCTAAATTTAACTCAGGTACAGAAATTTTGAGACAAATTGATATTTTTGTCCCATGCTGAACAACTACATTTAAGATAAAACTGTGACGTGCACAGCCTAGTCTACAAGCGTCACTTTCTCTCTTGCTTGCTCGCAAAATTTGTATTCAAAACACGGGAAGTTCTTCACATTTCACTAAGTATCTGGATACAAGATAAATAAAAGGTATTGAGGTCCTTCCTCCATATGTGACTATCGTTCTTACGCCCCAAGCTATGTCACTGAGTACACCGCTATTCTCGTCAAGCCAAAGTTCCATTCAAGCATTGAATATCGGCTTCTAATTATAAAAAAACTGAACACCTAACACCGCCTTATTTAACAGCCAACAAAATTCTTTTCGTTTCACTGAAGCGTTAGTGAGTGGACATAGCCGACAAAATGGAAATGACCTTAAGGTGACGAGAATGTGACGACTGTTGTATAGACCTAGTAATTTGCCACCATTTTCTGTATTGTAGCAATTATAAGTATAGCTGACAAAATGGAAATGACCTTAAGGTGACGAGAATGTGACGACTGTTGTATAGACCTAGTAATTTGCCACCATTTTCTGTATTGTAGCAATTATAAGTATTGATTGACTTTGTTATATAAAAATTGGGTCGACTACAGCATGGTGCCTAAAGTTTCATGACGCTTATTGGTGAACAAAAATCAAATTCTCACCACCTTCCCAAATGCCCTGTGATTTTGTTGTCATGCCCTTTGCAAAAATCCAATACAAATTAAAATTGTCCTCATAGAAGTGCCCCTTACCAGACAAAAACTGTTGTGCCCCCCCCCCCCCCAGAATGAAATTTAAGGCCTGCATCTCTATCATTTTGAAATTTATTCCACGACCGCCATGCATCCAACCTCTCGTGAATCTATCTCTCTCTCTCTCTCTCTAATAATGCCGAATGTGGGTGCTGATCAAACCCACATAGCGATGTTTTCACAGCTCAGAATAATTTATACCAAGACTTTCCAATCAGATGAAAAAGCTACCAAGTTTATTGCAGCTATCGGACCATCTGGATCAACAGCGAAAAACTTCTGCCCTGGACACAACCCTCTCATCAATCCAGTTCAGGTTATCTGGCCAGAATAAAGGACAGATTTCACAACAGCAAGCACTGGAGGGGGCAATTTCAACACTCACTTCTGAACTCCAGAGTCTTGAAATTACATTTGGAGTGAAGAGCAAACATCCATTTGCATACTGTTGCCGGTGGCGGCCTACAAGCCGCTTCATTCAAGTCAGTAATCTTCGACAAGGCCTAGTAATCAGCTACTTATAGAAGTCAATTTAAGTTAGTTGATTGGACAAAAATAAGAGAGAAACTTTACAATGAAATCAGCAAAGATGTTCAGAGTTTAGAAAGCCATGTTCTTTGAATATTTTACTAAAAAAGGTGACACGCAAATGCTCAGGTACGTTTGGAACAGCACTTGGTGGGTTTTGTTTTGAAATGTTCATCCACTGGAGATATGACTGACTGAAAAAGAGGTCAGAGAAAACAGTAGAACCTTGAAGTGAAAGCAATTAATTTATCCAAACTATGCTTAAGTGACCCATAAGGAAACCTTCTTTTCTACCCTGAAATGAATATTCTACTAATTGTTTTCAACAAACCACATTACTTTTTTCTTAGCCTTTATAAATGTGTACTGTGCAAAGATGCCATCTACGCAGAACTTTATTTTGGAGTGGGTGTTCCAACTACACAACTTTTCCATTTCACAGTGAAGTTGCGACTTCCCTAGGGGCAGAATATGTGGGTTGGCCACAGACGGCGTTTTGAGCGAGCCTGAGCGAAAGATATCATCTGCTGTACATGTAAGTTATCAATGCTATAAGCTAGGCCCGAACGAACCACCAAGGGGTAGATCCAGCACTTCTGAGTTCCCCAGGTGCCCTCAAGCCGATTCGCCAAGAAGACAACATGTAATGAGAAACATCGCTGGTTATATTTGTCCATAATGCTGAAACCCAGGGGTGAAGTTTGCTGAACAGAAAACACACAGACAAACAATACCGAGATATTTTTGGTCTGGAACGATCCAAGCTACTGAACTGAGAATCCCTCAAAGCATGAAACAAATAAAAAGGTACATTCTTAACCCTCACAACATCCACCTAAACGCCACCCCTCCCCCAAATCCTTCGAAATTAGTTTCTTGGTGTTGCTTGAATTCTGGGTCCCCATCGTCAAACTAACCAGACTTCTAAGAGGTGTGGGTGTTGTGATCACATCTGCCTAGGGATAGTGGAATTCAGTACAGTTTTAAGACACGGTGCCTGGGGTTTAAGGGAAGGGGTTACCTACTCAAACTTCACTGGATAGGCTTGTTGCTACCCAATTAAAAGTATATTGAATCACATGCTAGTCAGGCCGTGTTTTGATTGGTGGCTACAGCTGCGGCTACTGCTTGACCGTGGCGACATCATGCAGTGAAGTATAGGACACCCTTAGCAACAGTCTTAGCCATACCTGTAGCTGCCAAAATCAGATACGGCCATACATGCAATTTGATTTCCATCAAAGACAAAAACTAGTGAACTGCAATGTCTCCTTCAAACAAACTAGTTGGGAAGAAAACAAACCTAAATCCATACTTTCCACTGCACCAATCAGATCATGCAAAAGTTGGGGGGGAGTAAAACCCAAAAAGCGAACCATCGTTTGAGAGTCAACACATTTTCTCAAGTCTTCAGAGATTTTCATCCTATGGAGCCACAGGTAATTCTCAGACATTCTCACTCTGAGTGACGCAGCCATTTTTTCTCCCAGGTGTTATATTTAAAGATTACAATTTTTTCAACAATTTTCACAAGTTAGTTTTATTGTGTATTATATAGTATTAAAACAATCAAACGGATCAAAACACCAAAGGTTCCCTTTAAGCAACCGGGCAAGTGAATAATAGGACAAGCTCTGGAGACCCTACAGCTATTCCTCCAGCTCTGTCCTTTCTTGTTTATCTCTTGACATGAGATGAGGACTTGCACAATAAACATCTCTATGTTCTTCAGTAAATGTATTCTGTCCTTGAGACAGAGATCTCATCTCAGAGTTTAACCAGGGAGTTTAAAGGTACTGTCACTCATCGCGCATAAAAACCAAGTTGGTAATGAGCAATGGAGAGCTATTGATAGTATAAAACATTGTGAGAAATGACTCCCTCTTAAGATACGTAGTTTTTGAGAAAGAGGTAATTTCTTACTCAAATTATAAAAGACTTCAGGCCTGAAGCCTTTAATTATGCATATGAAAGCACATGTATTAGTGCAACAAGGTTTTTTTAATCTTTCGCTATTCTCTTGCAACTTCAATGACCAGTTGAGTCTAAGTTTTCACAGGGATATTGTATGCATATATATATATGTTGGGATAAACCAAGTGAGAATACTGGTCTTTGACAATTACCGAAAATGTCCAATGCCTTTAACCAGGAAGTTTAATACGTGTACTCTACACTGTCGACGACGCACACAACACGCACTGAACCTGAAGCGGTTTGGGATTGGCCTCGGGCATTTAGTGCATAAAATTTGATTAGTTTTTAATTTATTTGCAGCACATTTATCTCCAACAAAAATATTTTAAGCTCTGCGTGTTTACTGAATCCATCCAAGTTGGAGGTCATAGGGGATATCGGACTCCACTTCACCGTACTTACTCTTAACTCTTTTTAGGTCATAGTTTAATTTTACCTCTAAAAAATTCTCTTCAACAAATTTGACCACTGGATTTCTTTTTTCATAAGGGTATGAACAACGTTCACATTTGCTAGGAGATGTGCAAACAAAATGCTTGAATTTTTGTCAAAATTATTTTGAAGAACATTATTTTAAAGAACAAAATTTTAAAAACGTTGGACGAACTTGAATTGTCAAAATTTTTCAATATTTTGATGTTTTTTTATTACGAGTTTTGTCAAAGTGTTAGATACTGTGCCCCAAGAAAGCTAGATTTTTTTCTCAGTCTTCCATTCATTCAGTCTCCCCAAAGACAGGCACAACTTCTTCACATAGTGTTGACAGATGCTTATAACTGAGTGTTCTTCAGCCTACGTACAATGGTGCAAGAGTCACACACAGTTTAAAATGGTGAAACGTAGGATTGCTACATGCGTAGAAAACCTCATTTCCTCCAACCCATCGTCATCGCCAGACCACTTTTCTTACAATCGACGTGAAAAGGCCATCGGCAATTAACGTCTACCGGTTTGACAGGCAACCGGAAGGAGGACAGCAACATGGGGGAACAAACCCAAGGATCGAGGCCCCTGACGGGAAACGAAAAACTGTGAGATCTCTGCCAAATGGCCACGGACATGACGGAATGATTTAAGAGGACGCGACAACCCCGAGGGGCAAAGAAGCTTGAATGGACATCCGAAGTACTGGTACAAAAGTCGCAGGCAGGAAGATTTTTCAAGACAGATAACGTCACCTGAGGACTGAGGACTGAGGACTGAGGACTGCCAAGTAGAAAAAAGTCAGCGACTATTGGAAGATGAGGTTTCTTGGGTATAAGTCCACGTAAGTGATGTAACAAATGGTTTTCCTGTACTAGAGATACAATCTTTCCAATGAATACATCTAGTTGGGTTATGTAATGGCTTGTGACAATTCAATCGAGAGAATCACAAAGGGTCTGAAACATTCACCAGACAGTGCTCTTCCCTTCTACTGATAAGGATTGTAAAAAAGGCTGGATTTAAAATATTAGGTAATCAGACTACATGAGAGCGGAGTGTAAGGTTGCACTACAGACTCTTTGTTTCTTTCTTTAATATAAATTACCATGACAAAAACAACCCTTATGTTCCTAAAACATAATCATTGAAAGTATAAAAATAAATAACCCCCAAGTTTGTACTTTCACCCAAAAGGAAGGTGTGCTGCCATTTCCTTTTGGAGCTACTTTTTTTCTGACAGAGAAATCCCAGGATGACATTTTCCTTATCCTTAAATTTTTTTACCAAGACTTTTAAATGATGGTATTTCAAATCGATTCTATACAAAAGACCCTTAGGGGTAGTCAAGTTGAGGATCTAGCGAGTGGGTTAAATGAGATATAAGTGCAAACTCAGTCAAGAGAGATGTGTCGTTATTAGAGCACATCCCGCACACCTCTTCAATTCTTTCTCCTTCTTTTTCATCCAATTAAGAGAAGAGCCAACGTATATTTATTTTCCTGATGGTTTTAAAAGTTTCAATCCCGGTTTTATATCAGCCAAGAAAGTGTTGCCTGATCTTCTAATGTCCTCTTTCCAAACCATCAATTGCATCAAGCATCAAGAGAAAATGTTTGCCGAGACAGGTCTAATTTCTTTGAGCTAGTTAACAAAAAACTCATATTTCTGGTTACTTAAGCAGAAACATTAGCATAAGCCCAAGCCAATTTCACAGACTAGCAAGAAAGACAGGCAGCTCGAATGCAGGTAAATATGGATTTGCATTTTTATGTCAGTCAATTGCTTCCCGCATAAGATCTTGGTTCAGTAAATTTCCCTTGAATTTAGGTTTTGCTTTTCCCTGTGGAAGCAGAGATTGGTCATGGCCTGTTAATGGAAGATGCAGTGTACTGGTATCTCTGAGGACTACGCCAACACTTGTTGCCCATTATTTCAGTCTTTTTGAATTCTTACACAAGCACTACATTCTCACCTGTTATAACATTTTGCGCCACAGAAGTGGCCTTACTGTGGCCTTAACACACATCTTAGTGACTACACTCATCGCTGCTCAAACTAACATCATGCAATCAACTGTGAATTTGGGTTATCAAAGTACTGTAATTAGGAATGAAGTTTGTATTTGATTTGAGACAATATTTGTCGAAAAGATGTCCCGTGTGATGTGACAAAACAGGATGTGCATTGAAAATGGGTTTGCTCAGCATCAAGAGAACGCAACTTCCTGTACCTGCTGGATGGTACCACACCAAACTGTTAGTGTTATAATGGTTATAGGGTACAAGACTTGGCTAATCCCTAGATCTAGAAAACGAAGCCACCTGAATTTCCAGAGACAATTCACATACGCTCTACATTAAAAGAATGTGAAAAAATTCTTTTATATTACTGATTTTTTTAAAACAACAATTTTTGCCAAATTGTTCGAGTTGTTGTCAGTTAGGTCAGTTTGCGGGCAAGCCACCAAATAAAAATAACATCAGCAATGAATAAAACCAGGTTTTTACTTGTTATACATCTCTTCAATTTCAATTTACACCTGCCCATACGCGGTCAAAAATAATTGGAATTAATTTCACACAGAGAATTCCTGCTTTATTCAGAGAGTTAAATACTCACAATAACAAATATGAAAAGGGAATGTTCTCTCTCTAAGACAACACAGCACAGGACTCAATGGCTCAGGGATGAGGGCTGGTGGAGTCATCTACCGCCTACGTCAATTTACTATTTCCGTTTTTTTAGTAGGATTAACTTGTCATCCTCACCGAATCTCACTAACCGTCATACCTCATTACGCTCACCGTGAAACGAACGAGGGAGTATATGATTGGAAAGTGCTAGCAACATTTCATCACAAACCACTCACTATTATGTTTGGACATAGAAACAAACTAACAATAAAAAAAAAGACAATTTGATGCATACAAGACTCCATTAAGATCCAGGAATTAACTCCATATTTCAAATTGGATGACACAAATTTGATTATACATTAGTCGTCTCCCGCTGTGCAGCTTTCTCAGAGGAGAGTCATCATTTCTCAGTAATATTCTGCATCGAGTCTGCCCAAGTGCCTAACTCCCACATGTTTTTTTTACACTAATTGCAGACTAATGATCATAATTTGTTTCTTACCCACTGGAGAAATTAGAAGAATTGGCATAAGGGGAGGGGAGATTATAAATAAAAGTATTAAATTGTAAATTTAGATTGTAACTAAGTTGCCAGAAGGTTCAACCATCAGATCAAATTACACATTCTTTAAAATGGGGCTGATTTCACAATGCAACAAATTCATCGCAAGACAAATTGTAAGTATTACCACAGGGTTTTGTATTGTGACATCACACTTTACTTAGCAACTATGATTGATTTGCCAATCTTAGCTCTTTGTGAAATCGGGCCCTGGATGGCAGATTGGTGTCTTGCCTTGTTTTCTTCCATTATGGACCCCTGTGTGATTCCCACCAGAACCTCCCATGTGGATTTGGTTTTCAATCCCCAACTAATAACTTTGTATTCTTCCCATTAAGCTTTTCCCTCCCACATCTGAACATTTCTTTGTAGTTTTTTCTTTAAAAGATTTCTACTGTCAACAAAGTTGGATCCCCTCGGCTCCAATTCTAGAAATAGATACTAAATAATCACTAACCCTACAGTGAAGATTGGTTTCAGATGAGTAACCGACTAAAATAATCTATCAAACAAGGGAAAAAACACTGCCCCCAAGTGGCCAGTGTTGTGATCAAAAAGGTCTATAAACATCCTTGTTTATCAACATAGCAACCTTCATAAAATTGTTTTTTAAAATTCCCCTTTTTTTGTCCCAAAGTACGGATGGCACAACAAGATCTAGCTTACGGGGAAAAGCTGTCACCGGCGCGTTCCATTACATCAATTCCGTTGAAACAGTGGTGGCTGAGAGTCCCAGTGACGTTGCTGCCTATGGTGTCTTGGGGGTGGGGGCAATTTTGTTCTTGTTAGTAGTGTGTGTACAGTGTACATCTTACTGTCATGATAACATGGCAATCTTAAGTAGGATTTTCAGCTTTGGCAACTGGCCTTTGCTGTCCTTCAGGCAGCATTTAGCATCATAAATCACTGTGTTTATACAGGGAAAACTATGGCTTTAGGAACTGATGTTTGTTTTGAACAATTACAAATAATGTGAAGGAATGAACGTTTGGACTTTTCCTATGACTGCTGTAATGTACATGGACTAAAAAAAAAATATATATTTCTCCTTTTTTCTCTCAATATTAATAACAATGAAACATTAATAGAGTACTTAATGCGAGGGCCTCAAGGCACTTCACAGATAAAAACAGAAGCATAATCTTAAGCAAACAGCAAAAGGTAAGCCAAAATACAAGTTAAAAGAGTTGTTGTTTAGAGGCATTTGGCTTTTGTTAATTTAAGAACACATTCTATTTGCATAAGATTTGTTGCCATGTTCCCCTTCGCATCATTCTCTCCTTCATCATACTCTATCAAACCCTACCAAAGATCGAACAGCTCATCCAGGACAAAGTAATATGTGAAAGTATGTATAGTCAATCTAAAGTATAACTAACAGGGGTTTGCAGTAACACCACATGTGAATATTTCTAATGAGTAGTGTTGGTTCTGAAAAGAACCGGTGGTTAACGACTCAACGTTACGATTCAGTCAATTGTCTTCAGTCAATCTAAAGTATGTTCATCGGATCTCAATCCAAAGCAATTGCTGACTTCCTAAAATTTCAACCGACTACTTCCCCCACCCAGTCCATATCATTCCTAGTCAAGCTCAAAATGGCCCTTCTCAAGTAGACGTCCCTGGTTCTTGTTGACAACCCGTGTCCTTTGTCAGCATTGATAAAGCACATGATGAGCCCCCATTCACCATGACGTCATTAAACAGTGTCACTGACGTCACTGTCATCTATAAGTAGGAGTTGACGACAAGAATACTCTTCTTCTCATTGTCGGCATCGAGAAAACTCAAGGCTGTTTAGTGAGGACGTGAGGAACGTTCTCTTTTTCCCTCTCGTCAATCTCTTGAGCTAATTGAGCACAACAACCATGTTTGTTTATCATTTGCAATTTATGTCTTTTGAATACAAATTGATATCAAGTAAAGCATCCTAATGATCTGTGAATAACAACTCTGTGCTGAATAAAAGATGACATTTAAAATGAAATACAACTCAAGTAAACAACCTTCAAAAACCAATAAACAGTTCATTTCTTATAGGCAAATCGTGATGTTTTCCCCGCATTACAATTATTTCCAGTTGATGAATTGTAATAAATAACTTGAATTACTGTGCCTAAAATAATAACGTTTTCCACGAAATGCCTTTGAACTTGTTTATTTCAACTTTAAAAAGATGCGCTGAAGAAGTACATTTATATGTCTAGTTTGATTACATTTTTCAAATGTCAATATCATGTTTCAGGAAGCTCCCAAGCTCCTTGATAAATGACATACATATCATTGGAAGGTCAGCCAGTAACTTGCAATGGATCATTAATTCACCGAGTTATAAGGCACCATACAGTGCCATGTCTGCTCTATGTTCTGACAAATTTATCTTCTACTAGCCCCTCCTGCTCAGAGGCTAAGAGTCTGTAGACTTATCCTGCAAATTGAGATTTTTCTGTATACAACCACCTTGTGAGTTAAAAGATGTGCATAGCAATGGTAAACTCATACCAATACTAGGGCTAGATAGCTCAGATAGAAGAGCATCAGCACATTAATCTGGAGGGCATTGGTTCAAATCCTGCCCTACCCAATTTGTCTTTGTTCAACCCAAAATCAACAACATAACTGTTCAGAGATTTACACATAGCTTAGCCTACATGGTATAAAGATGGTCATTGTGGATAAACTTCTCTTGATACATCTTTTGCTTGAAAGGCTTCAGTTCTGAGAAACAAGTAAAACAATTGGTTTGGATCTCACTAGTATGAAATCCAATGCTTGAAAACAGTGATAGGGGTTTTCAATATTACAACTGATTGAGCATCAACTTTCACTGGATTGTTATTTTATGCAAAAATTGGGCAACACAAAGTGCTGATACTAGTTTTTGATGATTACTAAATTTCGTTTGCATTCTGTAAGCTGCTACTCCTAAAAATTAAGAAAATAAATATCTTGCCAGATCTCCTTTTTTTCTGCATTTCACAGAAATTGTTGCCTGCGGCAGTTTTTCAACAGTGAGGGCCTGAAGGCAATTCTTCCTTCAACCACAAAGAGATAAATTGCTTGATGTATTTGATTTCAAGATGAAAATAGTGAGGTAAACAGACTGAAATCATAATTGAGGTAACGCAGGCATGCCATTTGGCTATGTCCATAACTATGGAGTTATTATTACACAGGCCAGACTGATGGTTTGGGTTACTGGTGAATTCGAGAATGTCTCCACAAAGGTTCTGTCAACTTTCCCCATACACAACAAAGACAGGTAATCTTGGTTTATACCGTGATTAAAGAGAATTTTATGCATGGATGCAGTTTTATCCAAGGACTTTGATCAAGTTTTCCACAAGAAAACAAGAAGATGTTTCCCAACAGTTTCTCATAAGTACAGATTGACAAACTAAGTATAAATACATTGTTGAAAACAAAAATGCTTACAAAATCATTCTAGGTAAATTTGTTAATTATTTGTCGTAAAAGAATCTTTTTTCTACGAGACAGCTAACACTCAATATGATACAATCGTACAAAGGTTTGCTTAAATCTGAAGGTTTACATCATGCAAAAGCTTGCCCTGAGCAAAGTGACATTAGCAAGTAGCAACTGTCTCTATAGTCTGATAAATTCAAATTGCTGTAACTTATGACTGAAGATATGGTACCAGACAATATTCAAATCTTACTCCCCAATTACTTATTACCATGGTAACATCAAATTTCAAGACACAACTTCAGAATGCTCAGCCCAAAACAAAGGAGAAGGAAATCTTTTTGATATCAACAAAAGGCAGCTGCTGGGTAAGTCATCTTAATATCCCAACCCTCTTCCTCATCTACGATGGATAAAAAGTACCATGCTCAAGGGCAAGCCTTGACCCATCGCAGGAACTTCTTTTTTCACTGCTTAGTCAATTGTTTTTGTATAGTCTTCTTACCCGAAGGCTTTGAGAAGAAACAAATACCAACGTCGAGGCCAAGCAGGTGTTGCTAGGGTCAGGTGAGCAAACTCTGCTTCCCCCTCAAGGAAAAGCATTGGTAGTTTTCAAGGAAAAACTCTGACTGGGATACCACTTGGACAAAGGTGGAGTAATGCCCTGGATTTATACAGGATTTATGCTCACGGTGGACAGACTGATGGTCGAGTACAAACATTGAAAAGAGCATGGCCAAATTTCAGGAGGTAAAAATATGTTTCAGCTGAAAGGGTACGCGGTAGCAATTCTATCAACACCCAAAACCAGGCATACCAAGAGCTGCTTTTTATGAAGAAAAACATATTGGAGTGGTTGAGAATTCTTACACTGGATAATTCAAGGTACTGATAATAAGTGGGTCACTATTACATAGCATTGCGTAGTACCTGCTGTAATTGACAGCAAGCGCCCCCACAACAAAAATATTTACATCTTGAGTAAAACACATCAGCAAATAAAACGCATGACTGTGATTACACAACAAAATTAACATTCCTTCCTTGACATTTGATCAATGTGACCTCATGAGACCTGACTTGTAAGAAGGGTAAATTGAAGACAATCAGTAACCAAACATTCTCTTTGTCAATGAAAATCAATCATCTTAAAGTGTGAAGATGAAGTAGAAAGTTCGAAACCCATTAATGTCCGCTGGCCCCAGGGAAGGTATCCCAATCCAATAGAAAAGACTTAAGACTTTGAGAGACTTGGCATTAATTGTGCAACCTTCATGATGAGACTCAGGGTCTCATTCTCTAAACTATCCCATAACCCTAATGGAGTGTCATGACAGAGTGACCTGTGGTTGGATTTCACAAAGAGTTAGGATTAGTCTTATCTTGAGTTAGGACAAGTTACTTGTCCTTTCTTTCTTAGGACTAGCATAAAATATCTCCTAGGACTAGTACACCAAACTCCAGTTCCAGTGGTGGTTCGATCCCTGGAAAAAAAGGAAAAGGTGTACCTAAGAAACTTAATTGGTTCTAACCACTCAGGGTACCTGTAAACGTAGAGGTAGATTACTTGGCTACTACTAGGGCTGCATACTCCTGAGAACTTGAGATGATTTCAGGAACACCAACTTTTTAAAGATTTTAAATTTGGATCCTGCATGAACAGCTATACAGACATTGACCCTCTGTTCCACAACTTGCTTTTCACTTATAAATATAAGGTGTTTTTCTCGTATAAGTCCAAAAATATTTGTAATAAAAATAGTCACACAATGGGTCAGAAACCCTTTCTATAATAACAGTAAGGAACATACAGGCCCTTGTTCTACATGAATCTGTCTGTCCGTACTATGCATGTACATCAATATTAATCTAATCAACAAGAAGTACACGCTATATTAGATTCCAAATCTGAAATCTAATTTGCAACCCTGGCAAACAGACTCCCGAGAAAGCTCATCAAATTTCCAACGATTTCTGAAATAATATTTTGATGTCACAATGCAAAGGCTAAATATGATAGCTGCTCGTAGAATTGAACAAGAATAAATTCCTATGTTGTTGTGTCAGTGAAGAAACCTACATGTAGTATCTTCTGAAATAGCACTTCCGTTTTGCAAGTTTGTAATCGTCAAAATGCTGTACCTTAAAGCATGGCTGTACACATAAAATAAATACACACCAAGATTTTTGCACAGATCACTAAACAGTGTGTTCCACAACAGTGGGTGGGGTTCTAACCAAAGAGCCTCCACTAGACCAGCAAGCTCACCTAGTGATAGAGCGTCCAATCCTATAATTCGCAGCATGTTCAACAACAGTTTAACTAAGTGGGATTCGAACCCCAGAGCTTCCATTACAACATCAAGCTCACCAAGCGATTGAGCATCGTGTCCTATATTGAACAGTATGTTCCAAAACCGTTTAAATTTAAATAGTTCACTGGACATGAATACCCATATGATTTCATTTGACCATTCACTAGGCATTTGCTCATGGTCTCATCCTTAAATTATACATCGCTAGAATCACTAGCACCAATCCTACCACATCGCAACTTTAAAAAGGCAGAGTTCAATTAGACCAGTCAGAACTGTTTATCAGTATCAAAATGGAGGGACACAAAATAATCTCAGACAAACATTTACATAAATCAACTGCTAGTTTTTAATTGATCCCCAGTGAGTGAGTGTTCACCTTATAAATTAGTATTTGTTTAAGAGTCTGGTAGTTTTCATCCATCATTGTACATGCCATTCCACTGGAAATGAACAACCTCCTCCCACTCCATTCCCAACAATCGCCACTTTTGCAAAAGAATTCCATCTCCGATGAGCGCTTGGATTTTTATTGATCTTTTGCTGGAGACTCCCAGATTTCTTTAAGTCGGGGAAGTTGTTATTTTCTTGTGGGTGAAACAAAATTGCAGAGAACATTCCACAAAGAGGCAGCATTTATACATAACCTCAATCCAGGAAATTATGTGTCTTGCGGCAAAGTCACAATTCTTTTGAAAGCACAGACTTCATAATGTTGTGCATTTCATACACAATGGTGACATGCTCAACATTTAAAACTGTTAATATTTAACCATTTACATGGCTCCTCATTTCCAGAGAGGAGATCCTTCACAGTTGACAAATCACAGGGCAATTTCATGCAGTTTAACAAAAGATATCATATAACCAATTTCCTGAACATTTTTCAGGACTTCATGGACATTTCTTATAAAGGATTAACAATATCAACTCTCCTTCACTAAAAAAAAACAATATTCATAACCAAGAAGTTAACCTCTTAATAACTACCCATCAAACATTTAAATTTGGTGTTCATAATCATCAGGTCTCAATAACAACAAAAACCTGTAGGTCACAACTTAATACCGTGGGAAAACAAGCATTACTAAAACACTAGCTTTAATACCATGGGAAATTCACATCCCCCTTCCCAAATCCCACCACAAAAACAAACCACCTACATAAACCAGATCATCACATTCGGCTCCCTATAAAAAAATCTCTGGTTTACTTCCAATTTGTAACAAAATGCCTTGCTGGAGAGGAAACCAAAACTCTGAGCCAAAAACAAATACATCAGCAGTATCTCTGCAAGCCCACGTCTTTCACCCCACAAAGAAAGCAAGCACGCCACGAGTGACACCATGGTATTATGCGCAGATTGAGGCCTGTACGAAGTGAAACCCTAAACGCCCCTTGACGCTGCTGACTCCGAAAGAATTCTTCACCGGAAGCCAAGGCCCCGTTTAACCAATCAGTAAAGACAAACAGATCCTTATGGTGTGTTTCCTAGCGGTCTCTTCACCAAGAAAAGCATGCGAGTAACAATAGCACCGAACCATTTGTATATAAAGCAACGGAAAGTATTGTTTTCCTTTCTTCATCACACACCATGCTTCCAACGTCCCTACTCAGATTATCCGAGTCACGAACAGTAAATTGATCTCAAACCCACGTTGGTTTACCTACTCGTAATTAATGGCAGGCCCCCATGACATTTTTCTTGGGTGTT
Organism: Asterias amurensis; assembly: GCF_032118995.1. NCBI lineage: Eukaryota > Metazoa > Echinodermata > Asteroidea > Forcipulatida > Asteriidae > Asterias > Asterias amurensis. The sequence goes on along the minus strand of NC_092654.1, from coordinate 859,950 downwards.
ATGTACCAATTCTACTCTTATTATTAGTATCGATGGTGCGCAACCGAAAGTCATAAATAAACAATGACAAGCGAGGTAGGTTTTTTTGTGATCACATCGATGACCGGTGTGACCACAGCAGGTGGTCAGTGTTCAGTGATCGCAAGTGGTCAACACATCTCTTTTTTTAAGATGGAAATGATATGAAAGCTTTCACAATTTGTTGATCGGGTATTATAGTCAAGACTCATCGGAAATGAAGTGTCAAAATATGTAGTAAATTAAAAAGGGGGCTCAAAAATCAGCTCATTAACAATGTACTTGTCCATATTGATTACCCTACACTAGCAGGCCTTGAACTTTGCTCTTGAAGGGGTACAGCAATTTACCTCTGGTGCGGGGCACCTCTTAGAGGAAAATTTATGAGGCACTTTAAAAAATTGTTTACTACCCCAGTATATTAGCCCCTGAGTATTCCTGAAACTATTTCAACTCTTTTGGAGTATGCAGCACCGCAGCCAAATTAGCCAACAGTTTCCTAATCATTCACGTCAACAATATCTACTCAAGCAATTACCCATTTACTCTTTGGTGATGAGAAGCAATTATAGTTAAGAACACAAATGCCACGACTGCGATTAGAACCCAAACTTCAGATGACTCAGTCACCATAACTTAAGTTTCATGAGCTAGACCACCACACACCATGATTCATGAAAAACACAAAATGCTCAGGGAATTCTGCAGGGTATTTTGATTAAATGCTAATTTCTATTGGCTGGGTAATCTGACATTTCCAGGCAAAGCAGACCAACCAGCACCAAGGGACACCTAAACAACCATTAACCTACATTGGGATGGGATTGTCTTGCTTCCTATCTCAGACAATTGTGTAATTTAGAGATCCCATTCAGGAACTCAGGGACAATGCCAGCAACTATCTCAAGTGGCTATAAGGAATTCCAACATGTTAGGCTCCCAAGGTCTGTCCAAAAAAATGCAGGTCTGTCCATAAAATGCAATCTTGTGGTGCATTGCAGGTTTTTTTCCTTAAGGACAAGGCCAATGAAGGTTAAAATGAAAACACACAATAAACAAACATTACACAGCGGGAGATCCAAAAATAGTTTATCAATCCAATCATCAATTATTATGCTTTAAAGCCAACTCTTAAACTCAATTCTAGAGGGGCGAGTGAAATTATGTCAATAAGGAGTAACTCTTTGAAGGAAAACCACCTTGCTATTTATATTTTCAAAAGCTAAATATGTAAAGATCAAGATCATCAAGGGCACAGTGGTGAGGCCCTCGATGGTTCTTCAAAGAAATTTAAAAAACAGCTCACGGTTACAATTGAGTTACTAAACCTTAGCCAAATTTGGAAGAAAACAAATGGTATAAATCCCACCCTTCACAAACAAATAAAAAAGATGTAAATGGCGTTTGAATCTTTTCATGGCAGTACAGAGGCAACTACAATAACCAGCTTTCATTCTGTGACAGGCGTTCTGTGGTCATTCACTCATTGCTTGATATCTCCGAGGGGTGGGGAGATGACATGTTTCAAGTGACATCGGTATTCCAAAGATTACAAAGATGTGTAAGATCTTATAAGAAATGGTTTGTGGATGTATAGTCCAGAGCTGGCACACGGCTGTTCTTCCTAAATCTTGATTTAAAATTACTTCCAGGTTCGCATTCTAAATATAATATAAGTTATTTGAAGTGCAATCTGGAAACAGTTTCTTTCAAAAGTGTGTTACGAAATCAGAAGAACTTCTAAGATTTTCATAGTATAAAATTGTTTTGTACGTTTCATCTGAAAAAATAGTTAATGGTCTGACGTTTCACCCCTAGCCTCTAGATTTTCTAAATGGAAGGAGCTTGGAAAGTCTTGAATCATTTGTATGGCCGCCTGCAAATCAAGTTTCTCTTCCAGCGGCTATGGCTGTTGACAACAGTAACCCAGTTTAGTTATCCATGTAAACCAACTGCCCAAGCCATTACTTTTGTAAGCCACAACAAAACATTAAATTTATACTTTCTTTCCCAGTTTTCTTTTAGCCTTCGAGAAAGACTCTTTAAGGTTTAAAGCATCAGGCCATTTAAATTTTGTTGCTTCTCTAGTTTCATGAGCTGGCCTTTAAAATCACAGGATGTTTTCTTTTAATTAATCACTGTAGCCAATGAGTTACTGCAACACATTAAGAAAGTGTCATCTGACCCTCTAGCTAGTTCTCTCTTGTCTCCTGTAATCAAGCTCTGTGATATGAAAGTCTCCGACGACAGCCAGCGAGGGACATCAACTATGTCATCACAGAATCTCTCAAGTCAATTTCAGAATTGATATATGGTGATGTGATTTTTTTTTCTCATCGTACTTTCTCTTTTTCATGTCACAAGAATTGTCCCAAGATGTTTCTATATAAATTGATTGATATAATTACTTCTTGCTGATAACAGCTGCAGTCCTGGTGATGGTGAGTACATATCCAAGTAGCAATTATGTTTATTTCTACCACAAGAGGGCACTGTTGATGAGAATCAACTTTCTCCAAAGCTGGTAACATTTTAACACAAGATGGCGCTATGTCATTTTGTCAGTACTGTATTTCTGTTCATAAAGCACTTCTGATCCTTTTCTAAATGTGGATGGATTGGTCATTGGGATGAATGGAACACAAGAGGGCGCTAGTACAGTAGATCACAGTCTATCCTTAACTGGTACAGTGCAGCCACACGGTGGCGCTGGAGTATTAAACTAGACTTCCGCAATAATAACACTATACCATCCATCATGACAAACAATAACATATACCATATTTGTAACATAATATTATTTTTAAGTGCAAATTGCGTTTAGATCTAAACTTCATCTGGAAGGAAGTTGACCCTTAGTTAGAGGACCCCTCTCACTTCTTCCCTTATGAACTGTGAAGAGGGTACCCTGTTTCAGCCCCCATTGATTTGGGTCGAAAGCCCAAACCAGTTAAGTGTAGCTCTCACCTTGAAGTGGCCGTCTGTGTCCGGCCTTGTGAGTTGGTCGATATCTCATTTAAATCAAAAAATGTTTTAAAACACTAGGTACTGTAGCAGCAGACTTATCTATACATTTACGTATATGGCTAACATAATTCTAAGAATACGCACACTTCTCAGAATAAGGGATTTAAGTCTGCTGCCACCAAGTGTCCCCAAAAGTCTCCCATCTGAAAACTCCTGAATCCACTTAAGTAAGGGGGTGGTAAAACTTGAGCCTACCTTGATGGTTTCTCTGCTGAACTTGAGCTTCCGAGGTTGTTTTCTTATACAGTCACCACCTTCCTCATCATCATCACTTTCAGAGAGAGCAGAGATTTCGGCAAAATGTGTCTACAAAACAAACAGGGAAAAACACTTTTAAAAATCTGCAAAATTATAAAACATGATTAATTTGATAGCCTTCTGTTTTACATTTAAGGCTCTTTAAATATCACATAACACTAAATTACAAACAATGACTTTCTTCCTAGCACTTAGCTAATTGACAAACTCATCAAAACAAAAATCACAGATGAACAAAAAATAATAATCTTCAATGAAACTCCAGGGAACCAGAGAAATTTAGTACCAATTAATACACCAAACTAAAACCCAAAGGGAAAATAGTCTGGCTTCTATTTGATAAGATGACAATCAGCATTCATGACTGTTAATGCATCCAGGGGACAAGACAACTGTATTGACAGTGAACAAAGGGTAATGATTAGCCTACTTGGTTTAAAACAATGACAAGCTACGTTTGTGTACATAGATCACTAAGGTCACAGGTGTTGGTTTTATGTTGACAGGAAACGGTGATGGAATTATCAGGATGCTGACACACTATAGTGACTACACACACCTGTGATTCAGATGCAATAATGTACCCATCTATTTTGTGTTTCAAATCTTTTGAATTTTGAATTTCTGTCTAGAGCTGGTTTGGGAAGGTGGTGAAAGGTTATTCCATCTTCAAATCAAAACCTGCAAAGAGTAAAGATGGGCCTAAGCCTCAAGTATACAGGTTCCTAGGAAGGTTTAGTTAAAAAAATTACACTAATTCAATGAAAAACATTCACAGCATGAACTTGTCCTAGATAAAAATATTTAAAACTCAGGGGGACCTTGTTCCCTTGTTACTTGCACATTTAATATAGTATCCGAACCACATGGCACCAATCTGAAAAACTACTCTCGTACAACATACCCCAACAAAGGTACACATGTATTATGTGCAATACATTGTATTTCATCGGTGAACAATCCCTAGATACCAGCTGACATGTATAAATAGCACCAATTCCCTACATAGGTCACCAGCATCATAACAACACAAACACTAGGGCACTGCACTGGTTACTGTACTTTCAAACTCTGAAACACAAACCCCTATTATTTTCCTGCCCTAGATAGATTAGAATTGAATGAAGCTGTCACTCAATGCCTTCTGTTGACAAACAATGATTCAATGATGAGGTATCTTGAGGACACTCAGGTCATGAGAGAGGTCAAGTGAGGCAGGCGAGAGCAAAGAGATAAACCAGTGGGCGGGAGCAAAGAGATAAAAAGGAGGGCAGGAGCAACGATTGTCTTTTATATCCGAGGAAAATTAAACTTTATTATGCGCTGTGTTTACAAACCAAAACATTTTTTTTGCAACTGCATCCAATTTAGCTGTCATTTATCCCCCCAAATTGTTTTCAAACATAATGTGTAAACAACGGTTCTGGTGCACAGTGTACCATTTCCATAGTGTTACCTCATTGATAAATACCACCATCCTCATACTGTGATTTGTCACAAAGGTTCTGTGGGAATTCCGAAACATCTAGAAGCTTATTTTCTTCATCAGGATCACCGGTACTCTGTATTGGCTTTGTGTTCAACTTGAGTTTGATTTCACCACTGATCGAAACTGAATCTAAAGATCACATGTCACATCGCAGGATCATTCATAATCCCACATGGGTTCCAACCATCATATCACGCTTTGCAGGATTTGATCCTGCTTCGATCCTACTCAAGAGGTGGATCAGATTAAGGGATATGATCCTAATCCCTTTTGCATTCCCACTGACATACATGTAGGATCTCTCTTTGATCCTGCAATGCAAGGTCTGACCCCCAGTTTCATGGCTTGGCTCTCAATGCATCACCAATGACCAAATTAGAAATGCAAGCATAACTCATTCTTCAACCCATCTGCCTCGACCATCTCAACCATCACATTGGCACATCACAAAATTTACAGCTAATAAATACTTCCAAGACCATACAACCCAAACAAAAGATTGGACAAATACTGGGCATAACGTCCTGGGGCACAATGTCACTCGCACAGCCCCAAATTGCCTCATGCTCAAAACAACAAAGGTTTGTCTTTGCATTTTAATTTTCTGCTTGATCAGATAAGTGAAGGTAATGTTAGTCCCTGGTGGGATTTCCTGATTGATAGGCCACATCCTCATCTGTCAGGACTCATGATGACCTAATTAATCCAAACCCTAAAACACTCGTCTTGACATTTCAAAACAGACCATCAAAGATTATAGACGAAACCTGTGACAGGTCTCGGTATAACCCATGGCATGCACAGCAATTGCTGCAGTGCCTTGTGCTTTTGCTGTGGTGCCCTCTGCAAGTTTAAATACAAACTTACATTTTCCACATAGAAGTGCCCCATATCAGATGAAAATTGCTGTGCCCCTTCAAGAGTGAAGTTCAAGGCCTGAAGCTACACTGATTGAGGCTCTGCTTAAATCAAGGAATTCTGCCCTTACTGAGCTCTGAGAAGAACACTCATTCTATGGGACGTAAGCACATAATTCCATGGTAAGCAGAGAAATGAAACGGCCCTTGTGATGTTGAATGAGCAGTCCCCAATTAATCAAAACATAGTTTCACTGGATTTTGTTTCTAAGAGGGATGGATCATGGGGATGGGTGTGGGAGGAGCGAGAAGGTTACATCACAGATAAGATGATTGAGACTGTTGACATTTTTGTTAAACACTTTAAGTACTTCAGTACTTTAAGTTGTTTAAGAACTACAATGTATGAACAACCTGAACTGTTTATTATGAACCAAACTTAACTTGTGCCCCTAAATATGACTCACCAGGTTGTAGGCCAAGAGCAGGAATGACAAAATGAAATGAAAATGTAGGAGGGAAACGGGGCAGAGTAAGTTTCCCTTGGGATAGCAAAATCCCGGTTTTTGAAAGTCTAGAAACTCGCAAAGAACAGACGGAGGAAACCAACAGCAGGAATATGGCAAGTTTCTAACTGAGGGGAAAAGGTTCAGAGACTCTCTAAGGAGTTGAAAGTTGTGTTCCTAACCATGGGTTCTGGACTGTGGTGACTGGTGCAGTCTTTTTTAAACTCAAACTCTTAGATCAAAAAATATATTTCCATGCTTTGTATCTTTTTGAAATCTTAGATTGTTCCTTAAAAGGACGCAATACCCTCTGATGATTTTGAAATGTAAGGGAAACAAGGGCAATAAAAGTATCAATTTCTCTGCTGAAGTTGTAAGGCTCTGAAAGGAAGAAATGGTATGGTCACAGGTTCGAATCCCACCCAAGTTGCAAACATGTACTCTGACTCGTTTTTTTCTATAGTAGTCTGGAAATCATAACAACACAATCCTGTTTCATTTTTTTCGATAGATTGCACTATAATACATAATATACAAGTAGATAAAAATCCTAACTCCTTTAGTGGTTTACTACATGTACGTATAAACAAAGGACCCTTCTTCGCTCTTTTACAAAATTCTTCCTCATATGATAACTCAACACGTAATTGAAATCTTCATTACAGTGTACAGCTCAGTCCAACAAAATCAAACAAAACATCAGTTGGATTTGGACAGAATCTTAGTGGTTACACTTCTCCGTTCTTTACTACTCATCCCAAGTCACACAACAAATAATATTACAAAATGTCAATCCTTATTAACTCTGTAAACATCTACATATCTCATAACATATTCGGTGCACACTTTAAATATTATGCACAACATCTGAGAACTGTTTCACAATAAACCGTTCCATGACTACATAATACACTACGGAGAAGAAACACAGTGAGTCAGCCTACTGTACATGATGTATGACCACAATCATGACGTGGCCAACCCCTATCTCATGAATAACTCAAGAGCATCAATCCCAGATGGGATATTCCTGGGATATCCAGCTCATTTATGCAAGATCTACTCCATCCGTCCTCCATGCTTCAGTGCATCTTTGGTAGTAGTCTCAAGGTTTTATCATTTTACATGAACGTACCCATATTTTTGTGGCACTTTTAGTTTTTTTAAGACATATTATACCAAGTTCTATAGATTTCATGACTGTATGAAAATGACTATGCTCAGGGTTTCCCTTAAGTCTTCTTCACTGCTCTGAATGTCACTAAAAATGTTTTGGGTTTGTTTTGTTTTGTTTTACAACTATAAATTAATCCAATTGCAAGGCAAGGCAAATGAGTAACAGCATGTTTCATAATAGTTTCATAGAGTAATGTGACACAAACGGTTGAATGATTGTATACGTAGCCTGTGTTTAAAGATGAGCTCCATGAAGACTTGATGGTTTGAGTATGGAAGTAGAATGGTTTTAGTAAAATCAATCTGATACTGCATGGAGGCAACAGAAGCACAGATTCACAGAGTTAACTGAGGCAATTGTTGTTTCCATGCCCCTGGTCACCCCTTCCAGCAAAACATCTCAGTCCCTTTATTTAGAAAACCTTACTAAGAAACAAGTTGCTAAGAAACAAATTACAAGAATGAAGTATCAGGCCTGCATCAATTTGAAGAGGGTCCACTGAAATATCCAGAAATCTCTTAGGGCACCCCCCCCCCTATTCTCCCCCCCCCCCCTATTCTCCCCCCTGTCAGGATATCGTTCGAGCATGGCTAGATCCTCCCCTTCTTCATGACGCGCCAAACCAGACATTGAAACAGACACGCTTCCTCACTCCCGTACCTTCGTCTATCCGAGACGCTTTAAAAAAAAAAAATCAACATTTAGTTTTCATTTCCTCTTGTTTAGCCTGTCAAGTCTGACTTGCTCATACACTAATTGACATTTGCTGATGCTGTCTGATGACTATTTGTTACTATTGCAAATCATAGAATCTATAGACAGTGAAACGCACAGTCGGTTTTTCGTAGAGAAGCATGACTTTCCAATTCCATCATCACGTTTGCTTCTGCACAGAGAGTCGAAAAGATTTTTTTCTTAAGTGTTTTTTATTTTCTACATGATTGTCAAGGTCTAACTCACTCGTAATTCAATTTTGCTCATTCAAACAATTGATTTCATATTGATTGATATTAAATCCCACTCCGAAAGCCTGAAAATGGTCAATCTAGCATACAACTCTCTCGGTGAAAAATCTCTTTACATGTTCATGGCCATCTATGCATACAAGATTCATGTGTTAACTGTATTTCAATCATAAAGCCCGGTTCATACTTCCTGCGAATGCAAAGCTAATGTTGATGTCACAAAATTCGCAACAAATATTCGTAGCAGTTCAGCTCTGCTCAACACACTTGCGAATATCACTGCGAGAGGATAGTTGTGATGTGAAATTCACGCCAAATTCGCTTATCCTTCGCTTTCACAGGAAGTATGAACCATGCTTTACATGTAGAACCCAGACCGTCTCCAACCCAACAAAATCCAACAGTTGTTGGCCTATGTTTTGATTTAATCTTGTTTGATTGACGACTAAATCCTAACCACCCCAACTCATCAAAAATCAAAATCCAACAGCATGTTTTGTTTGATCCAAAGTATTGTTATCATACAAAGCTCCTGAGATCTTAAAGATTGTGTTTTTCACATCAGCACCTGAGCAGCTGAATATCTTGAGCCTGACATCTTCAAGTTCATTAGAGCTTAAACATCAAGGGACAAGGCATTGACAGATGACCAGATTGGCCTGCCAGCCCAAGGTGTGAACTGGTCATTCGAATAAATCTGATGCAAAGATCATCATAAGGAGTAACCAAAAACCCTCGAGTCTACATTGTAAGGCAGGGAGGCGTACTAAGAAATACAAAAGTTCATTTCAAAATTTCTGCAATCTCAGATAGCAACATCTACTTTGATCTCTTACAATACTTCCACATGTAAAAGAAGATAATCAAGCACGTATGCAAATAGGGCTGCCCAAAAAGTATCAAAAAGTCACCCAGATTCCCCCGCCAACCCAAAATGGGGTGTTCTGCGCCACAAAGCTTTCCCAATGTTTCTCTAAAAAGGCCAGCGCAGGTGTGTAGCCTCCTTAATCTTCTTCTTACATATTCCTCCATGGTAAAAGTACAGTCCATCATCTGGTGTATTACATACTGTATGACATCATTACTATTTTCATGAATGTGGATTATTATGGCATACTTTTTTTTATGACTTCTGTCTTCAGTAACATTGCGGGAAAAGCTTTTGAATCCTACAAAATCTATCTGAAGTTACAGTCCAACAATAGTTAAATAAACGGGCATTAAGTATGTCAGTGAGTATCTGTGGGTCTGATCACATTCACACCGCCTGTACAAACTCCTCTTTCGTTCCATAAACCTTGACATACTGTAATAAGAATCAGAATGCAAGTAAACTGGTGCAAATGCTCCACAACAGGTTAACTTCGATTGAGATAGAAGTACAGAAGGCCATTGCAATGTTTTTGCTTGAGCGACTTTGTATTCATTGGCTGGAGTGATCCTGAGGGAAAGGTTTTAAGCTCAAGTCAGTTGCCAATCAAACTCTCAATAGGACAGGGGACCATAGTTTGGGGGTCACCCAAAACCCTGGAATTTTAATGGGGACAATGGGGTTTTGTGCCTAGACTGCTAATAATGATTGTGTTATATGTACATGAATGAGTTCGTACGTACATTATGCCTACAGAAAGTGTACAAAGCTCTATGAAAGAAAAAACAAATGCAGATGGCAACATACGATTGTTGACAATTTTATTTAGCAAAAATTCATGAATAGTGCTTTAAAGTGACAAAGTTTCTGAAATTGTTTGAATGTTGGTGTTAAGTTTTTCTGACGAAATTGGTTATTAAACAATACATAAATTATGGATCTTGTTGGTCATCGTTTTATCGTCCGCGACAATAAACATAAAAATGTCAAAAGGAATATCGCCACAAATATTGTACACAACAACAAAATTGATTTTGTTGGTCGTTGTCCTTTTTTATTAGTTCGTACCACCCTAATAAACATTACATACAATATGCAGTGCCAAACATTTCGTGCTAAAACATGGAGCTGAGAATATATTTTTCTGCACAAAGAAGCCCCTGAACAATTCTTAAACGAGGCACATACTGTGCACGGCGAATGGCCACGAGCCACAATTTGATAAGTTGCCTGATTGCAACAATGACCTTTTTAAAATGAGGTTCACGGCACCGAAGTGTGAAGCAGAGAGGAGGGGGGCAGTAGAAATTATTGAAACTCAATCTTACTGAACAACCAATCCACCCTAAGGCGTTCATCATACAAAACGCCATCAGCCTCCAGTGGCAGCCAGAATCCTATAGAACTCCTCCTCCTGCCCCTTTTGGTGCAATACCCCCAAAGGAGATGGTCCCAAGCAGGGTAATTATCAAGCAGTAATGTCCAGGACCTGGCAATGGCCCTAGACTGCTGTGGGACATTGGGGGAGTCAAATGAGTGCTGAAGTGCTTTGTTATAAATGTAGAGAAGTCTGAGAGTTAGGCAATGAATGAGAGAAAGGGCAGTAGTCTGACCATGGTCTAATTTAACTCATTTGCATTCTTAACTGAATTTTGTACACAAGATTTCAACTGATTTTAAATTTTATACAGGCCTCGAAAAAACCTAAAACAATTGCAGTTGCTATAGTGCCCTGTGCTTTGCTGTGCTGCCCTCTGCAAAGTTTCCAATACAAATTTACATTTTCCTCACAGCGTGCCCCTTATCAGAGGAAAATTGCCGCCCCTTCAAGAACAAGGTGCAAGGCCTGTTGTAAACCAATCCATTTTCGGTCAATTTCATCATTCTGAACCGCCAAAGACACTTTTACGTTCACGTACGAGTGGCGCGCAGGCTTTAATGTCAAGTTGCCAATACATGTACATGCATTATCTTCATTCGTTGAGTTTGCCTGTGATGCGTTTAAATACAGAGAGTGAACATTGGGCGTATTTGTGTTCCAGTAATGGTGGGGAAACCCAAGTACAGGCTCTCCTTAATTGATTAGTCAACAGGCCTCAAATTGAAACAGAAGTGAAACCTGGGCCATGTACAACAGACATTCAAGTACATTACAGACATTATTGTACACGTATGCACACATTACTATTTTCCATGGCGACTGAACACAGGTACGAAGGCCCTGGGATGTACAAGAATGCTTGGCCATATGTGGGAATCTGCCTCATATAATGTTTTGACATTTTATCATAATCTATTATAAACAAATTCTTCTCCTATGCCTGACGACCTCACAGGAAAACAAACAATCTTATCAGTGGATTCCTGAGTGTCTGCTCTTATTTGATAATCGTTGAGCGCGGTCGTATAATGTAACGCCCAGAGTTCGTCTCAGAGAGTTATGGAGGCCCGTACAAAGATCCGACAAGCAGAGAAATAAAAGTGTAGGACCCACATTACTCGGCCCTACACTGGTCAGAATGTGAATGCAAGAACTTTAAGACTAGAAATTGGCACGCTTAGAGAAATTTTTAAATGGCAAAGTTTCATCACCATAACATTAAAGATGTTACTATTGTGTACACTACATTTATAAAAATAAAAATACAAAAATATATTAAAAATACCCTACCTACAATGTATCTCAGCCTATGATGTACATTTTTATCATTGGTTTATTTCATTTGAAACATGAAAGAAAGTTCATTACATGGTACATGCATCTGATAGGTTGATATTGCAGCGTGGGTTTGGGGGTTGAGTTGGACAGGAGGTAGTTCATCCTCTCTACATTTAGTAAACTAGGGATGTAGCAACAGGTAACCTTTAAAAAATAATTAAATCAACTTTGAACCATGTCGTGACCAATGTTGTACCATTCCTCTGAACTTGATTAATGTTATCTAAATTGTCAACTAACCCTTAAGTTGGAAAAAGGGGGGGGGGGGAATACAGGCAGGGTATGTAGCTAAATTATGAAGGTCTAAAGTTTAACTAAAGTTTAACTTAGCCTCATATGATAAGATGATCTTTCAATTAAGATGCACATTGTACCAGTGCGTACCTTCTTGTTAATTTGGCTATCTAACTTAGCAATGTAATGAACAATTATTGTACTTTCCCTTTAAATTAAGACTGTCCCTGATTAGCGTGATTACTGATGAGTCACTGGCAGTGGAGTGAAGCCAGAATCATTTCTTCAATAAGGACAGCGGGGGAGGAGGAACATGTGGGGGTGGGGACAGGGATTTGGAAGGGCGTAGATGTAGCCTCATACAAGGTACACATAATGTAGAAGGGAGTTTTGGGCAATCTGCGTCTTGGTAAACAGAGTGACCTATTTCCAAAATTCTGCGTCTTGGTAAACAGAGTGACCTATTTCCAAAATTCTGGTACATATTGAACACTTTGCAAGTTTTACTGAAGCAAGCTGAATTGAAAAAAAGTTCTTAGAATAGTTTCTACAGCCTGATCCAGGTAATGTTTGACATGCAATAAAGTAATGCAATAAAGTAATGCAATCAAACTAATAATAGTCTAATTGTAGGGGTACCATGATACACAGTAAATAATAATATACATGTACTGTAGGCCTGCACCAATTTATACAGTGACCATGTAGGCTACATGACACCTTAACAGGCATCCACTTCTCCAAAACAAACAGCCTGACTCAACTGTTTACAGTTTTCACTCAAGTCACAAATCAAGTCACACGTAGCAAGTTGGTAAAACAGTTTCATGCACTTGACACTTTCAACTGTATATTACCATACTGTATACCATACAAGGTTCAGTATATCAACACTAGAATGCCTTGCCTCAATATTCTTCATGCCTCAATGCAGACACACTGTACAATATCTTGTGAATATTATTAGGCCCTACTACAAATAATTACATTATTATATGTGTACATTGTACAACATGCACCGGATTGTTTTTGTACACACTCCATCTAGAACAAAAAATGCTTTGAAACGGTCATAATTATTGGAGGGGGTGTAAATTACATGAATGTAATGTCACAGATACATGTAGTGACATCGAATCATGAGGAAGGTCCAATGTACATGTTGATGTAAACAGCAACAGACATGACCCAACTACTGTACCCAATACTCCCTGATTTTTATGACCTTGGTTACGACTGACTGATAACAAAGCAACTTAATCTCCATTTCACCAAATGAAAAGAAGATTCTAAGAATGAAATGACAGTCAATGGATGGGTCAAAGATTGAGGTTAGGAATAACTTGGAATGCAATTCTTTGTAAAGGTATGTAAAACCACCAGGAACTGTCGTTTCTAAAGAACACAAAAAAACTACACAGGTTGCACGGTACACTGTAAAACCATAAAGTAAAAATTAACATATTTACATTATATGATATCAGCCTAACGAAGATTTTTCACAGAATTACTATGTAAAAGCCTTACACATTTCTGTCTTTCTTCACACTCTTGATATTGTACAGCTTTAATATTACCCTTCTATGTTCCCCAGCCGCCACCCCCAATATCTGCCCACACCCCTTTGTTCCGACCCAGTGTATTTCTCTAATACTACAGAGCAGTAATACCAGTGGCATCAATTTCGCAAAAAAAGTTACCTCTGCAAAATTTAACATAATTTTTCTTTCCATAAATATCGTGGCTACAAGGGGCTGCTGCGCTGAATTTTACGACCACCAAGAAACAATAAACCAGCAACAAACCACGATGAGAAATCCATCAAGAATGTCAAATATTTTTTAATAATTCTTCAAAGTGGGGAATACCTCCTGGGTATATTATGTTTTGTTGTCAGTTGAGCAATGAGCCACTGAGGAATGTTGCAAACTTCCTTTATGACTGAAACCAGCAAAGAGATGTTCACAATGAAAATGGCAATCACTCAGCCTTTCAGTCATTGTACTTTGATTGTGCCCTTTCATTGTTTCAAAAACAAAGGAAACAGTGCAGGGGAAAACCTTCAGAGCATTTTTTTCTCTCTCCTAACCATCCATATGCTTTGGACAAAAATTTCAATAATCTCCACTTAACATCATATCTTGTAAGCTGTACCGGACCAGAAATATTTGTAAAAGTACCCATAATAGTAGAAAATGTCTTGAAGCTGTATTTGAAAAAAATTCAAGATCTGTACAGATTCGATGTTACTGGCCAAATGCTAGAATTACCACCCTACTTAGTGAGCTTTTGGAAAACACTACAATGCAGGACATCAGTTGTGATTTTACTGGCCAAAAAAATGGTAAAATTACTGGACTGTGGTCCGTGGTCTAGTGGTTATGGATACACAGTTTGCTACAATAAAACCATCTTACAAAAGCAAGGCATGAAGGTCCAACATAATCAAACCCATTTTTTGTATGAGGGAATCAGTGTTAGTTATTGCCTTTATAACACAGGGAACCAGACAACATAAACACGATTTGTGGCAACCTGGTGTTCATAAGGCATATTGAACAAACAAAAATTGTACATAATATTGTGAATTGTTTTTAGGCTATATGTAACTAATGCACAACCCTTTTTTCCCCTCATACTTATTTAGCTTCTTGGCTTTTCTCTCACAATTAATTTTGCTTTCCTTTGAGTTCAGATGCCAAAGTACCTGGTTGTAGTTGAAATCCAACACTGGGTTTCTTAATGGACCCTGATCCAATGTTTTGTTTGATAGAAGCTTGGCATTATCTTGGGTAATGGAAGGCAACCAATTTTGAGCCGCCATCTATTCACAACTGGCAGCTGTGATTTTTAGAAGGGGGATTGAAGACTGCTTACCCCTGATTTCCATTATCAACCATAGCTTCTGACCATGCTGACTGATGCAATATTATGCGTAAGACTGTGCAAGGTTTTTCTATTTGTTCATAAAAACTACCCTCTTCTTCCATTTAAAAAATAAATCCATTTATGGATAGCACCCATTGTTTCATTTATAGTATTTGACCTACAATGTGCACTTTAATTTCACAGACCTGCAAAACAACTGGTACTCTAAAGCTTAGTCTAATCAATAAAGATGATGCATTATTATGGCCACGTAATCTGATTACGCTATTCACATGACTACAAGCCAACATGGCTAATTGCTTCGCTGTGCACTATGGTTGCAAAATGCATGTACAATGATGTACTGTGACTGATGACTGAATTGTACATTTGAATGTATTAATACAACTGAACCATGATGAATGGAACTAACTTTTGCCAGTCATGATGGTAAATGTACAATAAAACATGAATGAAGTTCATTTAATACACATTTCCCCAGCTGTACAATTGTAATGTAATTGTACTTGTACATGTATGAATACCATCATGCTACTAGCATCCATATCTTGTCCGTTATCTCGACCACACCACACACATGTTCCTCGTAATTTGATCAAAATTTACAGAACAAGTAATACAGCATGCTCGAGATGCCACCAACATAATGCACATATTATGTGTAGTATGCAAACACAAGCACATATTATGTGTAGTATGCAAACACAATGACACATTTCTTTGTTCGTTTTGTTATTGATATACCTTAACTCTGTTTTTTAAAGGAACTTTGCATTCGTCTTAGAGCAAACACTTCACTTAAATTGAACGTCGAACGACACATGATGTGTGTTTGTTTTAGGGACACAATATTGCACTTAACTGCCTGTTAATGAAACTAAGGAGCCCTATTTCTTATTTTATTTTTTAATAAAACACGGCCCAGATTGCGACTTTCGGTTCAAGTTAAATATCAATCCTCATCGTTGCAAGCCAATCAACACTCTCACTCGACGCCAAGTCGCCAACCCAGTGTGCTCTCGATATTAAATTTATGAGTCAATATTCCCGAAGTGTTAACTTTCAGACACACCGTGATTCACAACTCTGTCTGGCCTTTGACCAATGAGTCAATGTGTATTACTGCATTTGATGTCATTTTTATGTATTCGCATTGCATGGGCGAGTGGATGGATTGACAATAGACACTAGAGATTGTTCACTTACAATGTATGGATTTATGTAATTCATGCAAATAGACTGTTATAGTTGGACTACAAATCATGTACACTGACTGAACCAGTAACAGATCATCAGTTTGGAAATTGTTATAATGTTAATTGGTTCACCTCCTTGCGCAAGTTGCAAAAGTGATAATTTACTTGTCAACAAATTGTTGATGATTATGTAATATGTACAACATGGTTCCCTGAAAAAGTCTCACCTCACCACCCCTAACCCGATAAAAGGAATAATCTCAAATAATGAAACAAAAATCAGGCATTATCATTGCTGAAGATTCAACCTCAGGAAAAATCAAGCCATTAAAAAAAACGTTGAGGAAAATACATTGTCCATTTCAAACTGATGAATGACATAACTTTGTAATATTGCATTACTACATCTGAGATAATATGAAGGTATTGCAGTGCACTGTTTTTTCCTGAACAGTAACTCAACACCCCAACCATAAACTCTGATTAGTGTGGTATGTTTGGCCCCATGCAAAGCATCTATAATCAGATTGGCAGTGTAGCCCAGCAGAAACAAACAAAAAATGCACACTCGGAATTATTTAATTTTCAGGTGAACGACAACAACTCACTGTAGTTCTAAGTTTTCAAAACTTTGGTTAAAACTAAGCTTGGGCGATATAACGATATTATCGAATATTGCGATACTAATTTGGAAATGATTTCGATATCGGATCGATTTGGTTTTAATCGAAATATCAATATATCGCGATATATCACGATAATCGCGATATCGATTAAATATTGCAAAATCGCGATGTATTTCTTAGCTGAGACATCTTGCACCCCTTAGGTTTGGAGTAAAACCAGAAGAATAGGTCATTAGAACACCTCTGTTATACTATGACTGTCTCTTCTACAACTTTCACTGGGAGTTGTAAGACTGATGATGCCAAATTTAGTTAATCGCGATTATATCGAATATCGCGATATATTGTCGGCGATATATCAATATCGCCCAAGCTTAGTTAAAACCCTCACTAAGGACATGCCTTTCTGTCGGTCATGATTTTTCTATAAAGAAATGTATTATCTCCTACTAAACATTACAGGGTTTGCCCTTTTTAAGAGACTTGCTTTTAGTAACTCCTAGAACTAGCCCTAAGTTAAGTTAGGACTATCTTTGTGAAATCAACCCCAGTGCCCAAGTCCGTATGTCAAATTAAATAGGAATGCTTTTCAACACTGAACTACCAGATGAACCACTTGTAGGGAATGGTTCTTGGGTGTGTTAACTACATGTAGCATTTGGCCACTGGACCACTGTTAAGGGAGAAGACTGCACGGTGTTTACCTAGGGACAAAAACAGATATTGCATTTGAAGAATCTATTTCTAAAAATAGATGAAGGTTCTTACCTGTGCAGCCTGTTCATCAACCTTCTCCTCGGGCTCTGTTGGACTGTCAAGGTCATCTTCCAAAGACGATTCCATGATCCCAATGAAAGTATGCTTCGGTTTCCGATTCAATATTTCCTGTGCCTCAAGGCTCAACTGTAGCTCAAGAGCATCTGTATTCATGTCTTCCTCCGTTTGATCCAGATCCTCGCTGTCCTCATCCTCCTCATCATTTGTAATCACTGTTTCTTTGGTCCGCATCGCCATCTCCATCTTATCCAGGTTGCCGCCACCGATTTGGCCAATAATGCTTTGGTCTGTTGGGCTCTGCTCTGTTGTTGCATAGCTTGACGAGGTAAGGCTTGGCTCCTTGACTGCCCTTGTCGAAAGGAATGTTGAAGAAGCATCTGAGTTTGCATCAGTGTCAGTCTGGTGGCTGATCTCATCCTGAGATTCCCCCGAAGAGAGGCCTCGACGAGGAGAGCCAGTCTGAGGAGACGCAATGCTCGAATCCCATGCTGGGCTCGCTTTGGTCTCCTCGACTTGAGAAGCTGATATGGTGATCTCACGCTCTTCCACGGTGGTGTCAGAGGCAGAGGCTTGGGTGCTATACTCCGATGACATCTCTTCACTGTCTTCATCTTCATATTCTCTAGAATAACGACGAATTCCTGACCTGAGTTTACGGGGGGAGCCAGAGGAACGGAGTACCACAGGCTTCTTTGCAGTAGGAGAAGTTGGTGAGACAGGGGACTTTCTGTCTTCAAGGTATACTCCACCTTCTAGATCGAGACCAAGTTTTTCATGTAAATTAATTTCTGGTTGGTTTAAGGCTATAAGAGCTGATGCAGAAACAGGTGTCTTGGTCTTGGGGGCCTGAACATGGTGGATGTCCGTTGGGCTTAGTGCTCTAGCTATATAAGGCATGGGATCATCTAGGCTTCTTCGTCTTATGTCATACTCTGGCGATCGAGAACGCATCTGAGCTCGGCGAACTGCCGCAGGTTCTGATGCAGGTTCTCTGCGATCTTCTATATATCTCTCGGAACTTCCATTTTCTACACCAACCTGTGGTTTTGTATTCAGGTCATGAGACTTCATTTTTGGTGAGGTTGGGGGTGAAGGTTTGGTCCTCTCTGATGCTCTCTGCTGTTGAGGGGCATCCTGAATGACTTTGGTAACAGGATTGGCGTTACGCATGCTAGTACTATCTGATACCTTAGCATCAATTCGTCTTGATGGCTTCTCGGATACCTCCACAGGAGATGGCCGCACAGCAAGAGTTCTCTTTGGCGACTCATTTTCAACAGAACTGCCTGTGCTGTCAGTAGACGTATTGCGGCTGTAACGTTTCTTGTTGAGGTGAGGACTGGTTGGTGGACTGAGTGGCTGCTTTGTTGTGTTCTTCCTTGCAGTCGGAGGACTTGTTGCCTGGTGGCTTTCAAATAGCAATCGAGCATTCTTGAATCGCATCTTTGGATTAAATAGCAATCGAGCATTCTTGAATCGCATCTTTGGATTGATCTTCTTATCTGAACCAGGATCCTCAATAACCTCTTCATCTGACTCCTGTTGCTCGAAGACATTGGTGTTTAGCTCCTGACTTACGGGTCGGGGTTTACTGGAATGCTGTGTTGTAGTGGTGCCTGCAGTTGTTACCGTTGGCTCAGGTCTAGTAGACACACCATTTGTAGTATTTACCCTTGGCCTGTAGGCTGGTTTAACATCTGCTGGGGCTTCAAAAAGGTGGCGCAATTTACTCACTTTGGCGCCTGGTGTTGTCGCAACGTGCATATCCCGAGCGACAGAGGTTCTCTTCTCCATGTTGATGTTGGGAATATTCCCGCCACCACTGGTACTGCTAATTCTTGTGGTCATGGTTGTTGACATTTCTATCTCATCATTCCCAAGGGTTCTGTGGAGGAAAAAGTCAAAACAAAAACGTTAGATATTATTGTATTTCCCAAGCAGTATTTTGAAAGTTGAGCACAAATTATTACAGCCTCTCAATAAAGAAATTTTTTTGCTGAGCAATAAGTAACATGGAGTAAGTTACCCACAACTGGGGCGATAAATGTGTTTCTGCCGAGCAGGACTTTTCAGTCCTTAGCAAAATTCCATCTTAAGCAGCTTGAAGAAATTACGACATGGAATAGCATCTGCTTTCCTAAAAGTATCACACAAATTTGTAAAGTGACACAATAATTCAACATCCCTCTTGTGGTTTGTACTGTGACAAAATGTTCTGATAAAAATATTGAGGCCAATGGCTCATTTGAACCAGGCTATAAAAAAAAACATGTATTAAAAAAGGCAGAACATGAACTCCATGGCACTGTTCCAAACCTACAAATTAGTGTAACACTAAACAAAACAAAACATCCCCAAGAGCGTTACATTACAAGTACATGTAAACTCAGACAGCTGAGACCTACTGTTCAATTTCATCATAGAGCAAGGACAGATTACACAGTGTACAGTACACGACACTTACTGTGCATATTGTGCTTGAAAACATATCAAGTCAAGTATCAATCCGTTTATCTTTCTCTGTGTTTAGTAATTTACATGGCAAGTTACATTGCATCCATTTTGCAAACCATTTTCATTATAATTTTTTGTTCCAGTAAAATAATAAAATATTAAAGGTTTGTGTACATGTACAGTGTACATGTACAGTGATCACATTATGTACGTTTTCAACACCAGTTTCCTGCTCATTCAAGCGTACATAATGTAGTGTAATTTAAGCTTGGATGTACAGTACACATGTAAGTAACACAAAGTATTAAGTATAAAACTAATTAATATTGACAATGTACACTAGGGATCCTTAGTTGACGTACATGAGTGTACACTACACACACATGTATGGACAGCACAGTGTGTACGTTGTTTACCAGTCTGAACAATATGTACATTACACCTTAAAAGACATTGTAACAGTAGTTTTTGTGATAATCAGACACAAACTTCATAGGAAATCTCTATAAAAGACCAACTGTTACTTTAATGATATCCATCAATATTCAATATTTGTTAGACGATGTGACCTGAATTTCTATAATCTTTACAAAAACTATATTTCAATCCAATTTAACTTTCTTGTTTAGCACGAACCCATTATCAATTTAAACTAGGCAATGTATGCTCAGTGCCTTCCCGAGTCCTATGAAAAGAATCCGTAGGATTTTACTACGGTGGAATTTGAACCAACTTTGCCATTCTAGAGCAGGATCTATGTCTAACCACTAGACCACCAAGCTTGCCAAGTAGCTAGAGACAGTTTGAATCCTATGTTTTAGCAATAATTTGTATATCATAATGTATATATATGCTTTCATTGCAAAACACATTTCATTGACATTAACCAGCTGATTTCCGTTTCACCATTTTGTATAACACAGTATAAAAACTTTTACCATAGCACCCAATGCAAAAGGCACCAAAGTGTTCTACAATACATAGTGTAGTCATCCTTTTTGCATGGGCAGGCACTAACTGGTAGACTGAGTGAATACAATGTATACCAATAAAACACCTCCCACAATCTTTTGAAAGGGGAATTATTTTGTCAAATCAGTAAATACCACTTTAGTAATTGTACCACCTACAAATAACAAAAAAATTGGCCTACGCCTAGTTATGCCATATGTTATTGTGCTATAACATGTAGTCCAACATGTCTGAGTGCTAACGGCTCCATCTAGAGCCAGCTCGTCACAACAATCATAGAAAACTTCTGCACAATAACAAGTAACTATCCAGATTCAAGGCTGAACAAATTACATGTGCAATTGTGCATGCACAGTGCACACTTTCAAATTGACTTCAAGACAAAGCCATGATTATAGGACTAGGCTTTTATTTGATTTAAATCAGTTTTAGCAACAACGGCAAATTTGATTTTGATTTTTGTACAGTAATGTTAGGCCTATAATACTGAAAAATACTTCTTGCCCAATATCCAATCCAAGATTGTGTTTTTGTTAGCTATTTGGGCTCGTGGGTTTGTTGTTTTCCTACTCGCGATTGCCAACACAATTTCTTAGGGGAAAAGTGTAGTTTCTTAAAATGATTTGTCTAAAACAATGAAAATACATCAAGACTCGCTCTAGTAAATTTGTCTTTGTTCAACCCAAAATGAATTAAAATTTGAACAGCCAGTTTCCCTTGTGGTTACTCATTTGATACTAGAACAAAAACGATTACAAATCTGGGTCTAGCACTGTGTAACTTGTAAGCACTTGTACATGGTTAATATTACACATTAGTGTCAACTTGATACCTGATAGAAACCACACCAACAAGCCATGTCCAACGGCCTGTTTCCTCTGCAGCAATTAGTTTCAAGACACTTCATGGAATAAGAAGGGGACAAATTGTTGAAGTCTTCTACTTATACTTGTGGCTGGTGCTTTTGGGTCATTACGGTCAATGTCAAATTTAAGTACTTCAGGCGTATATCAAAAGACATGATAAGGCAATTGTTGGTTTTCTTGGCCCCGAAACTATGGGCATACATTTTAGCAACTGTCTGTAGTCTGAAGAATTCAAACTTAACTGGTCACTTGTGACTCAAGCAAGTCATTTTTCAAATCCAACTTGCCCATTTATGGGTTACTGTACTAAACTTCTTGTACAAGGCTTCCTTGATTATAATATTATTATTAACTGGCTTTTAAGATGTAAGTTTTTCTCCACCAGTTCTGTGACACAACGTTTTTGACTTGTGCTTTTTATCAGCTGAATAAGCAACATTTATAATTACTTCAAGAAGAGATGGGAGACTGACAGTCATGGTTAAATTTAAATCCAGGTCTTGGGAGTGGAAAGGTAAGGCAGGCACGCATAAGAAGTAGTCATGACTTCCTGTTTATGCTGCACACCTTTTTTTTTCTTTAAATCCCTGTAAGTCTTGAACTTCATCTTGGCATTATACTAGACAACATTTCTCCAGAACCCGGGCAGATCTTGGCCCTTCAGCCCTACACACTGTACCTTGAAGTATTCCAATATAAAGTCAACATTCATTGTTGTGACTGGTTACAGTTACCTCAACTGAAGGAAATCACTTCGCTCCTTCATAAAGTCA
Organism: Asterias amurensis; assembly: GCF_032118995.1. NCBI lineage: Eukaryota > Metazoa > Echinodermata > Asteroidea > Forcipulatida > Asteriidae > Asterias > Asterias amurensis. The sequence goes on along the minus strand of NC_092654.1, from coordinate 837,276 downwards.
AAGGCCTGATGTTGTACACAAGAGGGTTAAGTAGTAGAGCCAACAAATGTTTTAAACTGCATGACATCCTAACATCACAACTCAGTAAGAAGCAAAATTACAGCAAGGTACACATGGTCCAAATTACCTTTTTGTTTCACATTTTCAGAGAAATTTTCCTTCAATAATAATAATAATAATAATAATAATAATAATAATAATAATAATAATAATAATAATAATAATAATAATAATAATAATAATAATAATAATAATAATAATAATAATAATAATAATAATAATAATAATAATAATAATAATAATAATAATAATAATAATAATAATAATAATAATAATAATAATAATAATAATAATAATAATAATAATAATAATAATAATAATAATAATAATAATAATAATAATAATAATAATAATAATAATAATAATAATAATAATAATAATAATAATAATAATAATAATAATAATAATAATAATAATAATAATAATAATAATAATAATAATAATAATAATAATAATAATAATAATAATAATAATAATAATAATAATAATAATAATAATAATAATAATAATAATAATAATAATAATAATAATAATAATAATAATAATAATAATAATAATAATAATAATAATAATAATAATAATAATAATAATAATAATAATAATAATAATAATAATAATAATAATAATAATAATAATAATAATAATAATAATAATAATAATAATAATAATAATAATAATAATAATAATAATAATAATAATAATAATAATAATAATAATAATAATAATAATAATAATAATAATAATAATAATAATAATAATAATAATAATAATAATAATAATAATAATAATAATAATAATAATAATAATAATAATAATAATAATAATAATAATAATAATAATAATAATAATAATAATAATAATAATAATAATAATAATAATAATAATAATAATAATAATAATAATAATAATAATAATAATAATAATAATAATAATAATAATAATAATAATAATAATAATAATAATAATAATAATAATAATAATAATAATAATAATAATAATAATAATAATAATAATAATAATAATAATAATAATAATAATAATAATAATAATAATAATAATAATAATAATAATAATAATAATAATAATAATAATAATAATAATAATAATAATAATAATAATAATAATAATAATAATAATAATAATAATAATAATAATAATAATAATAATAATAATAATAATAATAATAATAATAATAATAATAATAATAATAATAATAATAATAATAATAATAATAATAATAATAATAATAATAATAATAATAATAATAATAATAATAATAATAATAATAATAATAATAATAATAATAATAATAATAATAATAATAATAATAATAATAATAATAATAATAATAATAATAATAATAATAATAATAATAATAATAATAATAATAATAATAATAATAATAATAATAATAATAATAATAATAATAATAATAATAATAATAATAATAATAATAATAATAATAATAATAATAATAATAATAATAATAATAATAATAATAATAATAATAATAATAATAATAATAATAATAATAATAATAATAATAATAATAATAATAATAATAATAATAATAATAATAATAATAATAATAATAATAATAATAATAATAATAATAATAATAATAATAATAATAATAATAATAATAATAATAATAATAATAATAATAATAATAATAATAATAATAATAATAATAATAATAATAATAATAATAATAATAATAATAATAATAATAATAATAATAATAATAATAATAATAATAATAATAATAATAATAATAATAATAATAATAATAATAATAATAATAATAATAATAATAATAATAATAATAATAATAATAATAATAATAATAATAATAATAATAATAATAATAATAATAATAATAATAATAATAATAATAATAATAATAATAATAATAATAATAATAATAATAATAATAATAATAATAATAATAATAATAATAATAATAATAATAATAATAATAATAATAATAATAATAATAATAATAATAATAATAATAATAATAATAATAATAATAATAATAATAATAATAATAATAATAATAATAATAATAATAATAATAATAATAATAATAATAATAATAATAATAATAATAATAATAATAATAATAATAATAATAATAATAATAATAATAATAATAATAATAATAATAATAATAATAATAATAATAATAATAATAATAATAATAATAATAATAATAATAATAATAATAATAATAATAATAATAATAATAATAATAATAATAATAATAATAATAATAATAATAATAATAATAATAATAATAATAATAATAATAATAATAATAATAATAATAATAATAATAATAATAATAATAATAATAATAATAATAATAATAATAATAATAATAATAATAATAATAATAATAATAATAATAATAATAATAATAATAATAATAATAATAATAATAATAATAATAATAATAATAATAATAATAATAATAATAATAATAATAATAATAATAATAATAATAATAATAATAATAATAATAATAATAATAATAATAATAATAATAATAATAATAATAATAATAATAATAATAATAATAATAATAATAATAATAATAATAATAATAATAATAATAATAATAATAATAATAATAATAATAATAATAATAATAATAATAATAATAATAATAATAATAATAATAATAATAATAACAATGGCGCCTTCTATAGAGCAAGTCTCAAGTTAACTCTGAAGTAAAGTCTGACTGTCATTTACGAGGTCAAGTCTTGAGACTTGTGAGTTTTTGAAAGTTAAGTCACCTCATTTATTTTCCACTTCCTGAAGTCAAACTACACATGTAAAGTCTGTATACAAATGTAAGTCAACGGCCCATAAAAAAAAAATTAAAGTCAAATTCGGTCTAAAATCAGTCAGAGAAGATTACTTGAATATTTTTGGTATTGATTGATGGCAAAGACGAAAGTAATTTATAAATTAAAGAGGTCCTAAAAAATCAATTTATTCTTAAAACACTGCTTTCCACTTTCTCCATAACTAAGCATGCTAAGAAAGAATAGGTCTACAAAGTTAAAGTTTACAAAGTTAATAAATAAATGTTGTTGCCAAGTTGTTATTGTTTTGGCATTGTTTTAATTGTATGATGTTTGGCTCATTGTTGTTGACAATTTTTTTTTTTTAAACAACAATCCACAACCAACAAAGTTACCTGTTTTTATTAAGAAACTAAACAACACACTATTAAACCATTTACTAAGCTGCATTTTTTCAAGCTCAAAACATTGGCAAAAACAAAATAATTGTTATTGTTAAATAATAATATTTCCTCGCCCTGCTATTTTTGCTGTAATAAGGCGCACTCGAATGCCCCATACAAACGCACGGGGAATTTCACGCACGGCAATGTTGTGTGTGACTGTTGTATGAATCACGATTGTCAAAAATATATGTGCTTACCTTTTCACAAGACTCCTCTGTAACACAAAAAGCACTTATCCCCAACCTTTCCAAAACAAGACACGATGTATCTAAAAACTATAATTTCGGGATTGGAAGAAATAAAATACTATGGGTTTTGCTTGAAAAAAACACCACACCACAGAAGCGGGATCCCTTCCGTATTCCGTGCACTAAGATGCCACCATTTTGTAAAAAGTGGGCAGTGTGTGTATTGACACTTCAAATCGAACTGTCCCAATACATTGATTTGGAGAAGTCTTGACAAAAATTATAATGTTTTCCACAATTCTGATAAAAATTATTTATATAAATAATACAAGTTGTTTCATTTTTCAATTACTAACCTGTACAGATCATATAACAAGTTAAAAGACATTATTTTTAGCTTATTGATTAGCACCGATATATCGAGAAAAAAGGTGATGGTCTTACCTTGATAAAAATAATTTATGGTCGGGTTCATTAAATAAAGGGGCGCTATGAAACGGCGAGAAAACATTAAATTGACTATTGTTAAATATTTTAATTTCATGGCATATTTACATAATAAATTGATGTATTTTGTACATAGTATTTTAATTTTGTTAAGAAATATGTTTTTATTACAGTTACAATGCATTTATAACTGATGGCTGTATATATTATAAGGAAATCATTGTTGTGACACCCCCATCGTAGAGTAGTTTCGTCCAAAAGGTCAACAAGCTCTTTCCGCACATACAGAGAGGGAGAGCGCACACATCATTGCAGAGCCGGTAGATGTATTGTTTTACCGTTACAAATACACAATTTTTACCGGGTTTACATCATATTGGAGGTCATGGTTAAAGCTGAAAGAGTTACTACTCATCAACATGTCATCTTCTAGTCTTTTATGCGCTGTTGTTTCTGGTAGGCAATGTTATTTATGTTGTGCACAATCATTTTTTGATGGGTTGTTTACGTTTTGCATGCACTCGATAAGCACTGCCTCCCCCATCCTCACACTTACGCTACAGTCTCGATCTCACAGACAGTACATTTGTTGAGTACAACTTGAATGAACTATTCCAGTTCGAGTGAGAGTTGTTTGTTGGGTTGATGAGAACATTCCAACCTTGTTGTACCTCCATATTGTAATCAAAGTCCAACATTTTGAGTCATGGTTATGTTTATGGATTTTCTGACCAAGTAGAATGATCAGTCATTCAATGTACAGCTTTCTGGCCCAATTTAATGCTGATTTTAATTTTAGTGTAGTGTTACAAACAAATATTATGATTAATAAATACTCTTGACAGTTTTGCTATTCCTATTGGTGGAGAACACACACATCGGGGTGTTTAAACGACTGATAAGGACATAACTGGAGCTGTTTACAACCGGCTGACTTTGCAAAAGATTCGAAAATTCACTACAGTAGTAACAGATTTTCACAGATTTTCTCTGGCCTTCAGGGTCAGGCCTTTATCACACAGCCACGACCCTGCCGGTTTTAAACACATGTTTTGTAAACTCATTGCCACTCTTTTATTCCATTTTAAAGAAAGATCTTGCTTACTAGAAACAGGTCGTGCAGCCAAGTAACAATGTAAAATGTATTTACGTTAAGGACTGGTTTTCTGTTTGCTGAGCAGACACCAAAACAGCTTTAAATGAAACAAGCCTAATTTCTATTGTTTGAGTATTCCATAAAGAATACATGCGTGCTGTTTATGATACAAATAAGCATTATTAAACTGTCAAATGACAGTGTCTGCTTTCTAAATCAAATCTTTTAAGGGGCACTTCTGCAGTTCACCGTAACCCTCCATCTTGTCACAGGCTGTCTTTGTCAGGAAGTGTGACTAACTCTTTACAATTTACTGCTCCAAAAACTCTACCCAACATTGATACACGGGGGTACCTAAAAGGGTGGAAAATTCCAAGGTTTTACAGCAAACAATCTAGGTAACCAAGCGACAATTTGATTTCTATGAATTTGTTGAGCTTTTGACTAGTTTACAAAAAACAGATACATTTTACGGAGGAGGTGTAAATTCACTCCACTGAAATACACATTTTTTTATTCAAATTTTGGTATTGGCTGACTTGTTGTTTTTTGTTTTGTTGGCAATAAGATTTGTCTCAGAGTCTTTGCTTTATTTTGTACGCCTACAGGGGCAGGGCCTCTGTCTTTGCTTTGATGCTTCTAAGTTCTATCAGCGTTTCTTGTCAGAAGCAATCTGTCTGCAGTAGGGCCTTGGCCAACACCTTTTCCGGGCACTTGAACATGGGAAGATTTGGTACCAACCATTGCCTATGCCTCCCATGTTGTTTTGCCGGAAGAAAGAGTAATGCTTCAGTGTTTTGTAACAGGTGACCGTTGAAGGCTGTTGATGTTGACGGCAGTTGATGTTGAAGGCAGTATACAGATGGGATTGGTCATCAGACAAACAAAGTCTTGTATTTTATAGTCTGCAAATATTTCATTGTATCAAGCTTGTAGCCTTGTACGTCTGAGATTTTGTTTAGACTTCTTAGATTTCATTATCCAGTTTGTAGCAATCATCTTTTAGAAAAAAAGGGCAAAGTGAAAAATGTCTAACTTGCAAAGCAATGGAAATAACTTTTCCTATACAAAATGACTGATTGAAAGAGCACTTGAACCTGTTGTAGAAATTGTCATATGTCAGTTAAAAAAAAAAACTTATACCATCCCATAAATGTTCTTTTGTCAGTGTACGCACAGGTTTGGAGCATAGTTTTGACAAAATATTATTGAATATCGTTGTCAAATGGCTATCAGTCTATTCTATCACAAAATGTCTCTCCTCTGCAAATGAACTTTTCACCCCTAGGATCAGGTGAGGAAGCAAGGCTACATTGAACTCACTTATTCACTATAAACACAACACGTAGCATTAGTCACCTGAATATTATTAAATTATTGAACAATGGTCAGATAGAAAAATGATTAGAATGCTGCAGGTCATGAACTCAATACATTCATTAATCTTTTGCCACTTTTGATTTGTATAATTGAACGGAAACAGTCATAGCCAGCCTTGACATTGACATACACTCTACTTAAGGTTGAGTACGCTTTACTGCATGTCTTACAGTATTTTCAGCTACATGGAGTAAGATGTTGGTTAACATCTTGGATAAAATGATGTGACCAGGCCTTGAACTTTGCTCTTGAAACAGGCACAGCAATTTTCCTTTGGTAAAGAGCACCTCTAAACTGAAATTTGTATAGGAACCTTGCACAGGGCACCACAGCAAAAGCACATGGCACCATGGCAATTGCTGTTGGTGCTGATGGGTTATTTCTACTATGTAGGTCGGTGTGACTCTTGGTCAAACTGATTAAACAGTAAAACCATCGGGGGGATACTGTTGCAGGAGACCTTGGCATGGATTTAAGAAAGAATTCCCTACTCTCTTTAAGTGGCGTAAAGCTGTGGCATAAAGCTGTGGCATAAAGCGTTGTCATGCTCAACTAAAATTGTTGTGTCAAGTTGTTTTTTAAGGGGTGTGACCTTGACCCCCTTCGTACCCGATCCGGATAAATACGCAAGATTTTGGGACAAATACGGAGGAAGGAGAGAAATTGTCGATGGGTAGGACAAACAAACTTTCTTCTTTTAACATGCCACTCATACACTTAATTTTTTGGGTGTTGGCTGAAGACTTCCTATAATAGGTCGAATCTACAGTACTTCTACTTGATGTCAAGCGAGGGCAGTTGAATTGTTAATTGAAAAGTCTCCTGAATTCCGGAAAATGGGGGTCGGTTATTGCTTCTATGAGAAAACATTGTTACTAATAAGACAATAAGGTTGCACTTTGAAGGAAATCTCTCCATTGCAACTTCAGGGCTATACTTTTAGGGTTTATCAATCATTCTAGAAAGCAATTTCTAAACAATATTTTCTGTTAAAAAAAAAATTTAAGGGCTGGACTAAGGCGCTTGGGTGTAGCCATGTACTCGCCTGATCCCCATAAAGCTGTACTACACTATCTAGCGACACACGATCAATTCGGATTTGCCAATTATCCCTGGTTCCCTGCCCACTGTTACCAATTGCATTAAAACTTGGACATGCTGTGTGCCACATTTTGCCTGGATGGATTATGCATTACTTCCCAAGTCCCAAGTCCCCCTCCCCATTCCCCCCCCCCTTCCTTCACATGTACTGTGTAGTTGTTATTCAGAAAAATTAGAATTACTTTTTGAGTGAGCTGTAGCAACTTCCAAAATATCCATATTTTGCTGATTATTGAAAACGTCCAAATTGCTGGCTTAAAATACATTAAATGAAAAGTAAATGAAAGATAAAAGAAAACTAAAACAGGCTGGACAAATTCAAAACAAACTGTTCAAAAGACACCAGACCCCCATTTGTCTACCACCAGTGTAATGTTCATGCATGAACACAGGATTTATGCAAAACCTTGTTTTTAAACCATAACTGGAAAATAATCCATGTAACCATGGCTTTACAGTTAACACATACTAACTTCATGAGAATCATCTGTATTCATCTGATGATTACATTTGTTCGAAACAACTTGTAACGTTACAAGTCTTGTTTTCATTTCAATCAACATTCATATTCATTTGAATCTGAGTGTACTCTTTCCATTATTATGAGTACAAATTTACATCCAGAAATTAAATCTACCAAATAGGATTGCTTTAAGTCTCAATGAATACTGACAACCTTACCTTATGTGAATGGTCTTCTTATGCCCAAGCTGGACCGGTAAAAATGTCCTTAGAAGCACAGCCATCTTAAATTCCTCAAGTCTCAATAAATCACTCCAAAACAAAACAAACTAAAAAGAAAAATCGCAGCACTGTTGATGAAGCCCAAAGTTGTATTCAGCTACTGCTCGGTAAACCCCTCCGAAGTTGCCCCACACCTGTGCCCAAAAGCTGTGGTGTTTGCAGATCAGTTTCACTGCCTAGCAATGACCAAAGTATCGTCCCTCGAGGTTCCTGGTTCATCTTGCCTCCTTCCTCAAGTCCGAAAAAAAAAAATTATCAGTCATCGAGGGCCTTTGCATTCTTGGTTAGTTTATCTTCATGTTGGCAGGCGCAATTTCCTTGAAGTGACCCCTACTTTCATGAAGTGACAACCCCCTATCGAGATTGGAAGTGGAATAACCCATCCAGGATAGAGTTGTTAACGCTTTTGCATCTTCCTGTGCTTTTCTAACGACAATTCTGAATTCATGAAATTTACGCAATGTGCCAAGATTTAATTTTTGGTCTTAGTAAACACGGTAAGCTTACATCTGACGAATGTTACAGGAAGTTAGATTTGAGAAGTGTTTATTCAAGCAACACTGAAGGACTCTTACCTGGTGTTGGTCTGAACTCTACGAACCCTTCAGATAAATCCTACTTAAGATTAGCACTGAGCAAGGATAGTGATCTATATGTGTATAAATATAGATCTTACACAACTAAGTCTTAAATCTTAAACATGCTGCTGACAATTGTGTTGTGGTTTAAGTTAAAGCAAAACTGCTATCTCATGTTATAATCGTTCATGATCCTTTCTGGAGTTACAATGTGTCAGTTAGAAGAAAACCTTATAAGGGATCTGGAGAAGATTGTTGTAATGTTCTTGAAAGAGCAATTACTTTTGTTCTGTACACCAGGCAAAACAAAATACTGTGCAGTTAGTTTGTTAAAATTATGAAACCAATGTGAAAAACAGCAAACTTTTCAATCAAACCATACCTATTATTATCTCCATAGCAAAGCCTCAAGGTTAGAATATTTAATATACTTAATTCCACAACTGTACTTGACAATCAAAAAGGGAGGGGTCAAATCTCTAGACAAGGCACTATAGACCAAAGCACTTCCGCAAATTTCATGGGCGAAACTGAAAGTGTTTTCACCCGGTCAGAGAGCTTAACACCACTTATATAATGCCCACATGCCCTCTCCGTTCTCTTTAGTAAGGGAAAGTTGAGAACATACGCCCATAAAGACTCATCAATCAGACACAAAAAGAAGTTTTCTTTGATGAAATCTTTGAGCTTTATTTACAATAATAGTAATACCCTCTGATTAAGTTTTGTCTTTTTCTTGCCCCATCTAACAACCAGACAAGTCCCCTAACCGGGGATGACTCAGAAAGGCTGCCAAAGGGTGCGTGTGTGTATACAGGACTGCAGAGATAGACATAGGGGAGCTTTTTTATTCGAGACTGTCTTGTGCTGCCGATAGAGGAAGGAAAACCTTGATTAGGATCAAGCGATTTTGTTTGGCACTTCGGAGCGGAGTGTTTAGACTCGTTGGGAAAGTTTGAGGGGTGGAGGAAGTACAAGTAGGGAAGAATAACAAAAGTTGTCTGCTTTAAGATTGGCGAAGATTGAGGAAGACATGGCACATGTCTTGCAGGTCGGTCAAAATGTATGTTGCACCTGCTCGAAAGCAGCATTTGATGTTTGTAACATCCCCTCTTAACTACTTGAATCTAGCAAAGACAAGATGATGCTGTCCTATCCTCAAACTTCATAAGTTCATAGTACTTTATAATAACCCTACATGACACTCATATCCCACTCCCTCATGACAATTTAATCATGGAGGTAGAACTACCTCAATGATTTAATGCAAACAAAAAGTAATGCCCGGTTTTTGCAGAAGATACCCTAACTTCTTGGGTGGTCAAAGGGTTTATTTCATTATTTTTTCAAAAGAAATTCAAATTTGTGCAGGGAGGATATATTTGAGAAAATAAGTTTTATGGGAGTTTGTTTTTTGTTTTTTAGTTTAAGATACACACTTGTAGTAGTGAGAGCTGGGCCTAATTTCACGGCTCTGATTAATGTGAAAACTTGACCCTGACTGCTTTGAGCAGTCTTTGGACTGAGAGAATGATTTCTATCATCCAACACCTTTAACTTATACTTTCCACAATCTTCATCCATTTATCTTCTTTTTTTCATTACAGCTGTTTTAGTATCTGTCCTATCTCTTGCAACTGGAGAAGATGCTGAAGTCGGAGTGAACTTCCAATATGTTTTTGAGAAAGAAGACTTCTTTGGGTCATACTCACTGGGTGAGATTTTTTGTTTTTTCATCAAACTCAGACTGCTTTGGTTGCATTGTTGAGCATGTTTAAAAATTAGGGTTTAAACCTCCAATGTTGGTAATTTATAGTCATTTGAGATTTGTTGAAGCACTTTTTGATGAGTGTAACTAATAAATGATAAACAAGGTGGTGAACTAGCATACATTGCTAATCCTACTATTGTTTCCAAGGTGAAATATTTGACCGAATCCATTAAACTGAGAGTTTATACTTTCAAATCATAACAAATTTTGCACTGATCTTTGATCGAATCTACACACTACACACATTAAATGTAGAAACTGCAAAGCATTCTGGCATTGTTGCTCTTGGCAAGTTTTCAAAGTTTACATCTCACTACTAATATGATTTAAGAGTTCCATTCAATCTGAAACCAATTAGCAACCTCTCCTTCTTTTCACTCCTTCCTTAGGTCCAGACCAGCCGGGTCCAGTCATCTACAAACCATCCCTAGTGGATAAGCCAGGCCTACCAAGATGGCTGCAGTATGTCCAGACGGATCCTGCCCGTCAGGGATACGTCTATGGCACCCCAGACGATGCCAGTATTGGTGACATCATTCTTGAGGTACACAATGGTTCGGTTGAGTTATCATGGATTAGAGATCAGGGGCCCTGGAACTACTGTCTTGCAGGGTTGGGTGACTGTAACAAATAACTGTTTTGGTCATTGGCCAGCAGGGCTGTATGCTTTGTTTTTGAAAGGGCAAGGGCACCAAGGCATTTTCTTCTTGGTAAAAGGCACCCTATGATGAAATTGCAAATTTGTACTGGAGCATTTCAAGGGCACCAAGGCAATGACCAGGGGACACGGAGGCAATCGCCTTCTTTGCCTCCGTGAAGTATCAGGCCTGGGCCAGTGGTTAACCAACGGCCATCTCATCTCATCTGGAATAGTTAGCTACAACCCTGGAAGCGCACCCGAGGCTTAATGTTCCAACAGTGTTATCTGATTATCCTCAAGTGTGATTTATTGATTCATATTGGTCTCATTTCAATGTTTCAGCTAACCTGCTCTAGTCTTCCTGACTAAGTCCAAAACAGGTTCCTGTTAGAAACCTTGCCTGATAAATCAACTTTGAGTCTTCAAGAAAGACTCTGCTAGGGTATAAACCTCTGCAGGACATGCTATCTTTTTGCAAACCAACTTCATGATACTATCCACATGGTGTAGCGCAGCCTGAAACCCATACTGATCAACCACAACACTAAGTCTCAAATCTCTTTAATGTGTTCACATGTTAGTTGTTTGGATCGTGTAAAAAAGACCATTTGTGGAGCAGCCAAAAACACTTGGAACAATCCAAAAATGTTCAAAAAATGCCTGTTTTAGAAACAGTTCCATCTGAAAATCAGAACTGAAGCTTTAGGTCAGAACAAGACATGGGCAGCAAACGTCATGACTATATGGAAGTGCATTAAGGCTGGCAGCACTATAAGCTAAGGTTACAAATAATCCTCACCCCCTTCCAACTTTTCAAACAAAGCTTCTATGCATCATCATATATTTGTTAATTGGTCAAGGCAAAATAACTTCTACATATAGATGTAATATAAACCTCCGATGGTGTCCTTGTTAAAGTACATCCTATACATAAACTTGCAACCAATTCCCTTTGTTTAAAGCTTACATTGTTAGTAGACATTGTTACTAAAATGCCGTCACATATAATATTGATTTCAGATGAAGACCGACATTGTGAGCAATGCCATGAACAAGAACAAAGGAAGACCCTTTTTTTGTTTTAACAAATAAGTTCAGTGAGCATCCTCTTTAGACCAAGGGGACCAACCCAATCTACCCATTTCTCTCAAATGTAGCACCTAGTACATACAGGAGTTCATGCTTCCTACACAGAGTTTAATAATAGTCTGTTTCCTTTTCTTCTATTTCAGATTATAGCCCTGAATACCAACACCTATCAGTCGGCAAGAGTCGAGGTGCAAATCTCAATAACGGAGCAGCCAGGTATGCCATATTCCTTGTTTCATCAAAGACCTTAATAGTAAAAGGAATGTTCATCTGCGGTTATGTTGTTTCTTTTGCACATTTTGAAAATGCTGATCATACAGTGCTTCGCTGAAAGGAAAACCAATATTACTTTTTAATGTTTACTGTACAATAATTGTTGTTTTTAAAGTAGGTCTAATCAAGGATGGAATTTGTGCAGTTTATTACAGGATAGTCTCTTCCATTTAAATTAATTTATTTGAGACGACTTTATCATAAAGCACTTACCGTAGGATTCGGTGATAGGGTGGAATCCAGCTCCGCCTATATGAAGTAGTCATGTCTTTAGTCAGACCCATTGTGTTTTTTTAGCATCAAGAAAAAGACAATGCAGATGAAACATGGAGTGTTTACTGACTGTCAGTGAGTCAAGCACTCATGGGAGTTCTGAATCAACCCCTATCCTTTGATGTCATCCAGCTGCCATCTTATAGGTAAACTGTCGATAAAACAAGGGAAATTCACGGCTATGTACCCATGTATGGCGCACAGGTTGTTTGACCTCTATGTGAGGGAAACCTTCTCTAATGGCGCATGTGCTCTCCTCCGACCTGCCAGTCTAGATGATCTGTGGTGACCACACAAAGCAAACGACAAACGGTGTGTTTATGATATATTGTGTTCATCCAACTTTTCTGCTGTCTTAATGTGTGCAAACTTAATTTGAAGTCGGTTGATTCGCACAAGTAAGAGCCGTCAGTGAATATCTTTCCTGGAAATACTCTCTCGCTCTAAGAATCATCAAGATCTCTTTTATTCCATCTACATAATCCTGCAAAAAATTTGCATAAATCCTTGGTGTCACGTTCCAAGTATTTCCTCCAAATGTTTTATGCTCTCCAAATCTTGATAAATGTTGATCCATCCAAGTGTGGAGAACACACTCCAGCCAGGTAGTAGTAGCTCTGAAGTGCATTTGTTCATCAAAGCACCGCAGACCAAGAGATATATTTAGGACACCACTAATGCAGTTGACTACCAACACCGACACAATAGTGACAACCCCACTGACCGTTTGTACTTGAAAGACAAGATTGATGTCCCTAGACATCCGGAGCCACTTTCAACAGAGAGCCCCTCGCCAACTTGACTCGCCCAAAATAGAACACATCCTTTTTGAAGAAGGACAATGATGCTGTTATTAAGTGTTGAAAGCTGTCAGGCTAAGGTAAGATTATAAGATTTAGATCCTTGACTGGAAAAGAAGAAACGTTCCCACCTTATCTAAAAAAACCTAGCCACCTTTCATTCAAACTTTCAAACTGATTTCCTAGAGCTGCTTACAGTAGTATCACAAATGACCATCCTACAACTTAAAGCAGGTCTGGCATCTTAAAGTTTTCAAGACCTTCTCTGTAATCACTGAAGAGAAGTCACTCCAAAGGATGCTCAGCAGACATTTTATTGTGCAACTACAATTATTACCAACGAGATAAGAATCTCGTCTGATTTGGTCGTTGATTTGAATCATTGTTTTACAGTCTGCAATAGACAGAGTCATGATAATACAGACATCCATGTTATCATACTCCTCAGGCTCCGTAGCCAAGCTGTATTTTGGGGTTTCCGTTTGAGCCGATGACAGAAGAATTAATCTTCACATGCCTAGAGGGTTTAATCTTTTATGCTACAAAGCCGAAGGCACACTGTAGGCTCATCCCACGAATCAACTGGTTCGGAACAGCTCTAAGCCGTCATGTTCCTCTGGAGTTTCCTTTAGGAAACCCACAGAACAGCTACAGAACTCCCACGAGTTCCGTACAACTTCCATCTCTTACTTCTTTATTTTGGGAAACCCACAGACTCACACATCTATCGTAATACTTCCAGTTCTTATTTCTCAAATTGGAGTTGGGCTGTCTATCGTTATAATCCAACCGTGCTCTGGTTTTATTTTTCTAATGTGTCACTGTCAGAGTCCCCAAATCTGAATTAGAAAAACACAACAAAGCGTATCCGCTGCATTCTCAAAACCTTTTATTTTAATTTCCAACAAGTGTGTGATGTAAACCATACACTTCTCGAAATAAAACCTAAGTCTAACTCTCTCCCTCTCTTTAAGGGTCGTGATCTTCAATACACAGGTCTATGATCGCTACGTGTAAAATCAATCTGAAAATTAAGATGGTTTGGTGTTGACACCACCTGTGTAGTTCACACATACTGATTGAGCTATAAATGAATCTTGACATGTTTGGTAGTGGAGTCAATTTGATGTTTCCCATCAATTAAGTTTGATGAATCATTAATAGCAGGTGGAAATTAATCTTGGGTCTGTTGGTACAGGTACGGATTACTTTGTGCAAAAAGGTCCATTTGGTTTTCTTCACAAGATGATTTGGTTCAGGTCCTAGGTCAAACCGTCCGCAAGCATAAGATTTTGACATTAGTTTGGACCTCCAACAAAATTTAGCAATGTGGGCCAGATTTTACAAGGGACCTTACACACTACAAAAAGTGTTGTCTTTTCTCTACAAAAAGTGTTGTCTTTTCACAGTACTGCTACAATTTAGGAAAGGTCGTAGCTATACTATTACATCATCAGAAGGGAAGATTCAATTAACCATTGTCATGTAAACTAACGAGCTGGTTAAAAAATGTTGTAGTGCGTCTGGCAACTTTACTAATTAGGCAAAGTGTGTGATGAGTAATGAGCTACAGAGCCATTTCTACATTAAAGCAAAAATCATCTGGCGATTAAAGGTGGTTTAATATCAGGGCCTGTTTGAGATACAGTTTATACTGATCCAGGTGTTTGGATGACAGGCTAGCATCAGCTGGAAGACAAGCTAGGAAGCATGATGAAAGACATGTAGATTTGCTGTTGAGAATTTATCAATGACCAATTACTTATAAATAATAATACCTGATGATTTTTTGTTTGATATTGAAATGTCAATCGGAAAGATGTAAAAGGTCAATAAGTTATCATCCAATATCACTTGTGTTGAGCGTGTCTTGGACGAGCGGTTTAGTGCACCGGACGCAAGTCTGGTGGCTGAGTCATCAGGGTGTGGGTTCGAATCCTGGTCATGACATTTTCATCCTTGCGCAAGACCCTTTTAAAACTATAATTTCTTCTCATCACCCAGGAGTAAAAGTGAAATTTACCAATTAAACATAAATTTCCTGTTCTCTCCCACCTATCCCCTCCTTCCAAACTGCCAATACAGAATCCCCAAGCTACCTGGCCACTTTCTTCCTCAGCAACCAAAACTTAGAGGACATGTTACCAGCTACCAAGCAACAAGAGTTCCTGAGGAGAGTGTCCTTAGCTTGGTCTTCACCGACGCAATTAGTGATCCACCGCCTAAGCCCAGGACCTACTGACACGACCGAGGAAGGGATTCCCCTGTTGCCAGGCACCTCAAAGAAGCTTGGGTGAGTCACTGCAGCAGAGAGGAGGGTGGGAACGCTAAGATTTCTTATTCCAGGAACTGTGTTCAGGTCAGAGGAAGCCTTGAAGGACAGATATAGACAGGCTTGATGGCAGCAGAAACTTTGCATGGCATCTTTGACCCTGCTAAAGAGATCTTTGTTGGCATAACAAGGCTTAATGAGTTAGGCTGCCCTTCCTGAGGGCTAGTTTAAATCTGACACAAACAAAATTAACAAAATAAAAGTTCAATCTAACTGCTAGAAAACTCTCAAGTATACTTGTGTTATTGTTGAGAAAGAATCAACGAGGAAATTTTTACCTATGCATAGCTGAACGTATACCATGCACATCCTTAAACCTGTAACCTCGACAGAAGAGTACTTACTACAGAAGTTCATTCTATTATATTTCTACAGGATAAAGCTTTGTCTTCTGGCTTTTCAAAGCGCTCTCGACTGTGTGAATAATTGTTTTTTCAAGCAGATTTTAAAGATGATCACCTTAACAACTATGACAGGAACATATTTTTTTAATGGAATGAGAACAGATGCGTTTTAAATTTACACTTGTTGCGAATTGGGCTGAGTGAACTGTCCTGTATTGAAACATCTCCCGAAGGAAAGAGCAAATTTCCCATAACACTACAACGAGCATGTGTATCTCACTGACACCTACAGCATGTTATCGCTAACAACGTAGGATGACTGAGTGGGTTAACAGTGGAGATTACTGTATACTCCTCAATCAGTCTCGTTTTCAAGACCTGTTGATAACCTCAAGGAAGATATTAATATTCATAGCGCTTTGTAAGTTTGTCTGGGGGACTTTGAAGATGGGGTTGGTAATTGAATTTCCTGGCTTATGATCTGGCCCAGTTTGGGAGTGAGGATTCCTTGAATGTGCTTGAAAACATCAAGAGCTTTGTCGTGTCAAGAAAAATTAAATCTTTGTCCATCTGCCTTTTGAATGTCCTACTTTGGCCTAGTCTAATGCCTTTAGTATTGAACAGATATCTGCCCTGCCTTTAAATTGTCTATACAATCCTTGTAGCCCTGATTAAGGTGATTTTTCAAGTGTTTAAAATTTTCAAAACTGAGATGGATTATTTAGGTTTGAAGTTGAAGCTATTTCTGTTTTGTTTTTGAACCATATTCTTGTTTATTCAACAGCGTTTATGTGATTGTTGGTTCCACAACACCTTTTTCTGGGAAACTTCTCTCAGTCAGAACCGAGGTGATGACAGAGTGCATGAATGGATCCTACAAACCCTTTAAGCTTCACCAAGCATTTGATCCAGAGTTTGTCGTGCAATGGTGTCAACTAGTTTTGGTAGGCAGAAATAAGTAGTCTTCTTGATTTTTTTTATTAGGGAATAACAATGCACAATATTGTCTTTATTTCGTGGTAATGACCAGGCTGGTAGCTGGCTGATGTTAATGGACCGTGTTTAAGATGAGGTCCATTAATAGCAGCCAGTCACCAACCAAGGTAAAATCTCATTTGCATAAACTCTCCTGAGTAATTGCTTTTTTTTTTTCTTTTTTCTTTTTTTTCACAACATTTGCTGTACAGATGGACAACAAATTGATAAATAGTAACATAATCATAGTAAAAAGCAGTTATATGGTGCTATGCAAAGAACACAACGCTAACAAAAGGAGGGCAACACATGAGCAAAAACTAGTATAAAAACAGTCTCCCAAAAAAAAAAAAAGCAAGTAGGATGATACAGAAGATACAGAAGTATCTAACATAACTAATAGTAATAATGAACACAAGCGTAAGAAAATAGTTTCATAACCACTTCCCCCTCCTAATTCCTCTTCAGACCCAGCCTAACCAGTTATCCCTGATGGACCCATCCCCATCCAGCCCCGGACCAATCCATCTAGGAGATGAGTACATGCCACCAGCGCTGACAACCACACCACCAGACCACCTGATTGAGTTCTTATTTATAGTCGTCCCACCGCTCATCGTAGCTCTCGTCTTCATCATCGTATTGGGTCTCTTCATGTGCACTTGCCGAGAGGGAAAGTAAGTTTTATTTAAACAGATAAACTGGGTTTCTGAAAAACAGACAAGCTGGGTTTCTAAAAAGCAGACAAGCTGTGTTTCTAAAAAGAAAATAAGCTGGCTCTCTAACAACAACAAAAAACAGACAAGCTGGGTTTCTAAAAAGAAAACAAGCTGACTTTCTAACAAAAATAACAGACAAGCTGGGTTTCTAAAAAAAACAGACAAGCTGGGTTTCTAAAAAAAAAAGACAAGCTGGGTTTCTAAAAAAAAGACAAGCTGGGTTTCTAAAAAAAAAACAGACAAGCTGGGTTTCTAAAAAAAAAAATAGACAAGCTGGGTTTCTAATGGGTTTCTAATATCCCCTTGAGGGAGTTTGCCAAGTTCCCTAGACGGGAAGATCTTCTAAACAAACAACAAACGATTAAATTTTGGTTCTGTGTATTTTTACCCCAGGAAAAGAGCGACAAGAACACCAGAGTAAGTAAAACTCTATTTGTTAATTGATTTACTTACATTGACCCCAGTGAATTCTGTCGGTGTCAACAATACTGTTGCTTTCACACCCCTCAGGCTCAATAAGTTCAACATTTTTCTCAGGAAGTTTAATCTTTCCGTACACTGCAACAACTGAGACTTCAAGACGTCTGTTATCCTTTCCTCCTTCCACGAAGTGTTGACAAAGTACAACTTTTTGGTGGCATTTTGTGAGCCACAGATGAGGCAACCCTCCCCCCAAAATTGCTTATACCACAAAATCAAGATGTAAACTGTGAAAGGGTTGAGTCGAATATCCTTTCATACTGCTGGGAGACAATAAAAGCAATAAGTTGGGCAGTCAGGTTGGCATAGAGGTCTGTCTTGCCTTCCACCTCTGGTTCAAATCACACTGGGGTACTTTGTGGATTGGGTTTTCAGTCCCTACCTGACTGCATGGGTTATCCCTGAAATAATTTTCTGGGGTTTTCCTCCCACATCTAAAACTGAAACTTCCCTCCTCCATTGGGTTATTGGCTAGTAGAATGATAAAGTTTGCTTTTCTGTGAGTCCTTGGCTTCACAACCAGAATTAATAAATAAAAATCTTGTGGGCCTGTTAGTGTGACTGTTAAACTATTAGTGAATACCGCCCTCTGTTGATCATTTACCACTTAATCCATCAACCCCTACCACCATCATCACTTCCTGCCAGAGGAAGTAAATGTCCTTATTAGATATCCTCCCGCCACAATTGACATCTTTTCACTGGTACCCCTCATCACTGGTTGTATAAAACGCAGTAACTCTTGTTATCTGCTATTGTCATTCGGGCAACCAGTTTGGTCGCTACTTTAAGTTTTGTGTATTTGGGACAGGAAGGCTTGGCAGAGTTGGTGATCGGGAGATTTATCAGCAATGGTTTGAAGCAGACAGACCTCCATTTTTATTATTTTGGACTGCTGCCAAAGTTATAATGGATAAAGGCAGTCGTTCCAGTTTATTACTAAGCGTATTTCACGGGTTAGCAGGGAATTTTTGCTTATATTATGTTCATGCGTACTCCACTTGGCATTCTTTGCTCTACTAGGCATTCTTTACTTACACAGCTAGCGCAGACATTTTACGCTTGCACATAAAGCAGAGAATGGTGATCGTATGCACAGAATTTGGCGGTAAGCAGAGCCATGAAATTGGGCCCTGTACTGACTAGTACTGACTTGTGTATTCTATGATATACTGTTGAGCAAAAGTGACTGCTTTAAGTTATGATCTCACGTTTTAAAAGAAGATATTTCACGAATGACCAATGCTGTGCAATTGAGTGAGAAGAAACTAAACTTGTTGAAGCAACCAATTCATTATGTAATTACGTCCTCGGTGGGGAAGCTAGAATGTGTAATTGTATGACTCAAGAGCCTACTTGGATCAAAGTCATTGCCATTAATTAACATTGGCTGACTCACACTAGGGATTACCCCCATCACTACTACATTGTATCTAGAAGTGGAACTAGTGCTTTAAAGATGATGGGGTCAACGTAGGGTGATTAATGGAAACAATTTGTAATCTCATTTTGGAAGGATTTGGTCGACTGCATACTCTAGAAAATAGGGGCATGCACACCAAACATCAAAGATTGAAGTAAGAGGAGATCTTTTAATAAATGGTATCTGCCTTTTGGGGCTCATATATTTAATGATTTTCTGTGCACTGTTTAGTTGTTATGTTTTGTATAAAGTATCATTCTCAACTTCATCTTTCCATGACAGTTGCTATAGAGTAAAAAGACAATCGCCAAGTTATTTTTAAAACAGTTTGGCTTTTTCTTGGCCTCCAAATAACTTCTTTACGAGGAAAAGTTTTCATTGTGATTCAAAAATTTGACCTTTGACAAATATGACCAAAGGTGACTGCTACAAATGTGAATTATTTCCTTGTAATGTTGGCCATAGAATGTGACCTCTGACTGAATCCAAGATGGACGCCATGTATGTAAAATGTTGTGGTTTTATTGGCATAACATCTTGAACTCTGACACTCGACCTGAGGTGACTGTATATATGTGAATTGTTGTATTGTTGACCTCTGACATTTAATCCAAGATAGCCGCCATGTTTGTCAATTGTTACTCTGTGGTTGTCGTTCTTATTCATCACCACGCTGCCACACACTTAATTCATGTCTGTTTCTTCCGCTGCACTTTCACTAAAGACTGACACTCTTCAGGTTAGTAGGTTGTTAATATCATCCAAATTCAGGCATGTTTTCATTTTCTTCCCTCAAATCAGGTTTTCCTTGATAAGATTGGTTGTTTTCCCTTGACATTTCTTTACTTGAATTCATTTGTTTCACATGTTTATTACTTGTTTGTCTTTCCTGAAAAGCAAATCCATTGAAAAGTTGTCTAGATGTCTTTAATGGTATTTATTTTAATAGATATTTATTTATTTGTCTTGAGGAACCTTGAAGGGTTAGAGGTTTTGTGCATGTTCCAAATACAATACCTCTGTTTTCTTCCATCAGTAACATTTTGTTTGTATTTAAATGGTTTTTGCTTCCTGGGTTTGATTTATTTAAATTTATTTATTTCATTTGTTTCTTCTATGTATTGATTAGAAAGGTTCTCTTTGCTAAATAAGACATGCACAGTGACTTATACTTGAGTTGAATATTTTTTTTAAGATTTAGCCATTAAGGTTACAAACTTTGACAATTTATAAAGGTGGCATTCAATGTATATTCAAGCATTAATTGGTTCTCCTAGTTTATGCATGTTTTTTATCAGATTTTAAGATGCTTTTCTATCAAATGTAAAATTTTCTATCGACTTATAATTGAGTTTGAAGAAGACTTAGTTTTTGCATGCAAGGGTGTGGTTTTTTATGTCAGGATGTATGTTTAGCAAGGATGAAACATAACTTTTTTTGCGGTTAGTTTCTGACTAATTTTATAATGTGAGCCGTCTCTCAAGGCCGCAAGGAAATTTTATCTTGGCATTTCCTTCCCCCATGTCTTCGTTTCTTCTCATCATTGAACCACAAATTGATCTTCCAAAAGTTGAAAAGGTTTTTTTTTTAATTTGTAAAATAATTTTTGCATTTTGGGATTGGGATTTCTTATCTTGTCCTTTCATCTTTTGAATTTCAATCTAAAATTTTAATATTTATGCAAATGTGGTGTGGATAGTTGACCCTGTCACGTCTCTACAGCAAGTTTTGACTTCTTACCAAATTAATTTAGCTAATAATAACCAGTGTTGGTCGGCATATTTTCCAGGTTAAGAGTTCTTTCCCAGTCTTTGTACTTTGGATTCATCATTTGTCTATATCTTACACTCCTGTTATCTCGTGTTGTTATTTCTTGGTATTTATACTGGATTGGAATGTTTTATTTCTTTTCGTCTCTTTTAGTCATTTCTTTTTTTCTTTTTTTCACTTTCTTGTTTATTTACTTGATATGTTCATTTGTTGTATACCATTTGCTTGTTTGTTCATTCTGTATGTGTTTTCTGGTCCTGTATAAGAGTTACCTTTAATAGCAACTACTTTATATTCTCAAAACCCAACACTTTTTCCTAAACTGAAGAATTTAGGTATTCTACAGCTTGATGTACCAGACGTATTTGGGATTTTGCCAAACCTCAAATCAGCGGAGTATTAATGCTTCTCGATGTGATTAAATAAATGTCACTTTGTCACTTCCATGTGATTTTAAGATGCTTGATGTGACAGCTTGAACAGTGCCCTCAGCTGGTCAAAGAGGAGCACTTTATTTATGTACAGTTGTTCTGTGCAACATCAAGTTCTAGGGCCTTGTCCCACCTGGCAACCTAGGGGCAACCAACTGCAGTGCATGCTACTGGAACATTTTGGTAGCACATGAGTAATTTTTCTTGAAAAATATGGAAAAACCTTAGCGTTTTCACCGTTTTCAAACTTTGAGTTTTGATTTGCCAGCTCAAAACCAATATTTTTTACTAATTTCTTAAAATCTATTTCATTTTCAAGCTTTTACTCTTACCAACGTTTTGAAAACCCTTTATGTGACTTAGTTCTGACACGTACAAATTATGGTTTTCATAATAATTTTATAATTCAAGGCAACAATGCAATTAAGAACGAGTGGATTTGCTTTCTGAGAAGTAGTCATGCTGCTTTAATCGTGACTTGCACATTGTGATTTAATACAAATTGTCAATTGTTTTTATTGCCACACTACATCTTGATTTGACTGTCCGGATAGAAAGAATTACAAATTACAGGAGATGGAGAAATATAAATTGTTGTACATTCACTTTCCACGAGTTACAGAGTGCATCATCCAAACTTGACAAATGTTTGACTCGTACCATTTGGTAGATACTGTCAATTGTCATGTAAATACTTCAACTTATAGAGACCCATCACAAAGATTAATACTGGAGGTTCTTTGATCTACTTGGAAATAGCTATAGTCAATAAGCTGTTAACTTTAAAGGGAAGTTGGGTGTTAACGCTTTTAAGATGTGTGTCACTAACTATTTCAATGCTTTGTGCCAATATTTTTGTAAACATGTTGGGGGATTTGGAATACCACCTCCTTAAACAAATAATTGTTTATCCTTGATACATGTAATAATGATTTGCAATAGTGAAAGTGAAGACATAGGTGCCGAGTTGTTTAGGGCATCAGACTCGGGTTCTAGTGGCTAAGTCATTAGAGTGTGGGTTTGAATCCCGATCATGACATTTGTGACACTTCGCTGAAACACTTGACTATAGTTGCTTCTATTCACCCAGAGTTAAATGGGTACCTGTGAGAGCAGAGATGGTACTTTCACTCTGTGATAAGGTAACTATCTTACTCTCTGGTAGGTTCTTATTTAATATAGTAAGTTCTTTGTGCAGTAAGTTATACTCTAAACAGTTAATACAAGTACTGAGTCTTTGGGGTAAGGCACTTGTCCCTGTGGTAATTAAAGTATCTTTCTTGATGCGGTAGGCACTTGATGCATCAACAAAAAGTGAAATTCTGTACAGTGAGTGTTTTCTGAGCAGTAAATTCTGGCTCTCTGCAGGAATCCATATCTCCCTGCAGTAAGCACACATTTTCCTTGGCTCTCTTTGCAGTCAATATTATATTATCCAAAATATCTACTCCACAGCCGTAGAAAATAGCAAAGTTCTCAAAAGAACATAACCTACCAAGCAAGTAGGTATACACATAGTGTTCTGCAAACCAAATACATTAATACCACTTCATGCAATACCTCACGGATTGAAAGAATAAAAGTTATACTTTTGTAAAAACGATTGTGAATTGTACTCACATCTTTGTCTTCTTCCTCTCCTTTGCCTCCGCCCCCTTCTCTGCAGAATACAATTGACCCATCACCAGGGTATACGTCAGGCTAGCAGTCAGCTGAGGGCGCTATCCAATCGTCGTGACGGCGCTTCCTCTTCCTCCTCTCCTAGTACACCTATAATTCCTCACGGTGCAAACCCAGCTATCAGTAGTGTACACTCGTCTCCAAGACATCACATACGGTATGTACTGTAAGATTCAAGATCAATTCAGTCCATAAGATAAGACTTAAAGCTATGCATGGTGGAAAATACTAAGGTTTGCTGAGTCACCATGTACAAATCTCTTTTGCGAGTAGTGGTGGCTCTGAGAAGAGCCAGTTTCTGCTTGACGTTTTGATCAGTGTGCTCTGACCACTAACCTTACTTACTTAATTTAATCATAATGTGTAAATTGGGTCTTTGTCTATATAGAACCTTATATGTTTTCTTGAAGAAGTTGTGGGTTCCCTACTACAAAGGTTTTTTTTCTTGGTCTGTGAGAAATCACTTAAGTATGTAATGCATGATTGGAGCAACACAAGTCTTTTGTACCGATACCGCCCGAGTTTGTTTGATTTTGCAATGGCTGTCAAGATTACTCATGTACATTTAGTGGGACAGATCTGACAATATGAAAATTGCTCTGACATTTCAGCGCTCTAGTCTCCACACCCACTTTCTTATCTTGCTGTTAAAATTACCAAAATAAAGCAGCAAGTGTTGGTGGAGTTAAAGCGCTCTGTGGCGGTAGTCATGTATTTTTATTGTATAACACATAGGAAGGATATCACAAACGTGCTCAATTATATTGGGGGATTTAACCACTATGTGTAATGCCCACTGCAGCTGTAGATTATTTTGGTAATGGACGTTGATATGTACAAGCAAGATTTCTCAACCTCGATTTCTTCATGGGTACCCATTGGTATTAAAGAGAAGGGGTGGACGAGTGCTATTGTGCATTGGTTTATGTCCATGAACAATGAATGTACTTAAAGGCAAACAGTTGATCATTTATAAAGTACCACTCTACAAACATGTATGTCTTGAAGTTGTGCCCTTGGCTGTGTCTCTATGCTTCTTTTTCCACCCTTTCAAAGCCTTGTCGTGAAAGGTATTGTACCGACCCCAAGCACCAATGTCTCACACAGCTACAGTCTGCCGCGCTTTATTTTGGATGTCAACTTTCACAATTTATGGTCATTGAGTAAAGGCGTTTCGTAAAATGTGCACAATACTGTATAACACAAAGAAACATTGACTCCCAAATTTGTACAAGAAAACAAGAAAAAGAATACTCACCAATTGTCACAACTTGTGAAGCAGCTTCAGTTTGGAAACTTTTTCATAAACTTCAACAGTTATCGTCCTTCAAGTACAAGGTTTATAAAACTCATTGATTATCAATTGCCATAGTTTGACATCTACCTGTACAAGTACCGAGCCCAACGCCACCTGTTTTCCTGTCCACCATTTTAAATATCCTGCTAAGCTGACGTCAAGGGTCTTTTTTTCCGTCAATGTGGCGCGCCAGAAAGCAACAGACACAACGTCTTCTCACTGCCTGCGTCTCTATCTGTGTATTGCATGTGTATGATGCATGGAATGGTGACCTTTCAACTGTGCGCTAAAGAGAACGCAAGTTGCTATTTACAAGATTTCCTGCCGTATTTAACAGGTGACTCGCCTGGGAAATCTGTCATGGCCTGGACTATAAATAAAGCGACTGCCTCTGTTAAATCAGATTCTAAAGAGGTCATGCCTCTAAGGAGTTTGTGGTTGATCTTTTCTTTTCTCCCACTCTTAAGACTGTCGCCCACTGCCCCTTCTTCAAAACACAAAGCAACAAATCCATTTGCAAACTAAAGTCTTAATAAGAGCTATGAGGCAGAGCTGGCTGTTTTATATATCGGGGGAAAAAATACAATTTGGTTTCACATTCACATCGATGTGTGTAATGCTCTGTATACTCAGTAATTGGCTTATTATGCAATAATCAGTTGGAAAAAAACGACAAAGAATTTCAAAATGTTTGAATGTACCATGTACTAAAACATCTATAACATCATTCAGCTACTCGTCTGAAAATATTTGGTTAAGCCACAACATATTTTCACAACCACCACATCTCAGGGATATATTTACATGGCATTAATGCAAACCTCTTTCTAGATTGTTTTCACACATAACCAATTTCAGTCAAACTGAGACAAAAATTATTTTTGTGATTTGTTTTACTAACTTCTCAGCGCCTCATGTTTTAGAAGAAGCTTTCTACCATTATTGTAAAAGTTTTATGTAAATCTGTGGACTTTTGTGATTTGTGTCTTACAAAAAGCATCCAAACCCTTTTAATCCTTGGGAGGAAGTCCACACAGGCTGTTCTTTCTCTATGCACCTGGATTGATGGTCTAGTCCTGACACTCAGCGACCTCTAACTTTATTTTGATCAGGCTATTTCTAGACCAGAACCGTCTGAGTTGCTAGCACTGTCTACTGGACGGGAGTTGGGAGGTTTTAAAGGCAGTCGTGTAATTGTCTTAAAGAAATTCCGGTCTGCAGAGTTTAGGGAAGAAGGGTTTTATTCAATTGATTATGAAATTAGAAAGGGTGGATAAGTTTATTGGTCTTTTTGCCTGCTGTTTCTAGGAGTAGAATGGCAGGAAAGGAGACTCCCTTTTTCTTCCGTTTGTTTTGGGGGTCTTTTTGTGCATTTTATTTGCAGGGCAGTCAGTGGAATGGAAGAGCTGTTAGTGATCAGTAAAAATAACCTTATGAAAAACATCAATCAATGAAAATCTTTTGATTGGTCTCGGTTTGTATTTTGATTTTGGGGCCGCAACATCATGTTTGGGAGGATTCAGCTCAGAACTTTCATCTGGTTGTTTCCCTTTATCTTTTCTTTTGTACATTTTTTTCACAATGTTACGAATATAATGCTTTCTTAATGTTGTGCGTGTGTAAAGGAGTAGTGCAAAAATGAGCTCAGCAAAGACAGAAAAGTGAAATGTTAGTATCACCGAGTGCCCCTCCCACGACCCCCAGAGTCTCTGGCCACTGACTGGCACAGATTACCCCTGACTCTGAATGATATCCTGTACCAAGCAGTAGAATATTCAGCCAATCATTGATCAGAAGTACAGGAGGAAAGTCTGAACAGACTCCCGGTCGGGCCCAAACTGCCTGACAAATCACCATGTGATTACATGTTGTAAACGTATGGCATCCTGCCCCTACGTACAGCAATACTATTCAGCCCTGTATGGTTGTATGGAGTTTCTTGGGTAGCTAATAGCAAAGATAAAATGATGATTTTGTTATCTTAACCCATTAGAGACCATAGCGGACGCAAACAACTTGTACCAAAGTACCCACAGCGGCCGTAAAAAGCTGCAAGATTTAACCCACTTCCACTCAACCAAAAGGTCAAAGTAAAGGTTATATTCTGCATTGGCCTTTTCCAGTGTTTCCCATTTAATATAGTATGGCTAAAAACAAAACTAAGTTTCTGTTTGGTATTATTTTTTTTAGCCATTTTTAATGACAACATTCTGTAGACAAATTTGAAATGTTAGGCAGGATTGGGCATCTGTGGTCATTGAATGGTCTCTGTAAGGTTTTTGGTACTTGGTGTGGCTTATAGTCTTAAGTAAAAGTTAATGGACACGATGGAATTCAACCAGTCACAAACCACATATTAGCATCACATGGTAGTTTGCATTTTAGCAAGCATTTTTTTCTTTGCGCGCTCTATTATTTCTTTTTTTAGATCAGCTGAAAGAAATTAACCCTTGTTGTTAAAACCCTAGCTACAATATCATTTTGTTTTTCTTTTGTATTCATCAGTGATCCAGATAGTCTCCCTATGACTAGTACCCCATTGTTCAGTCGTACGTCACCACCTCCGTACCGAGTACCATCACAGAATCAACAACCAGTCACACCCACCACACCCAGAGGCTGCCGAGAGACCACTTTTAGGTAGGTGCTAATCTAGACTGGTCCCAGGTATTGGCTTTATGTATACACTTGTACATCAAATTTAGCTGTGAATCTCCAGAACCATGAGGCCATGTGAAATTATGCAAGGTCAAAGGTGATTATGGACATGGGCTCAAGGGCAGAGCCTCAAAGTGCGACATCAGATCTGTCTACACGTTTAATCTGTGAAATGTGTAAACAAACACAAAAGTGGAGGACTACAAATGTCGGTTAAAGATTGTCAATTTTTTTTCACACCAAATATTTTCTGTAAGTTTCTGTAAAGGTTGTTTAAGGTTGAATTGACGATGTCAATATTTAGATTTTCTTCTCCCACCTTTAATCTGTGAGATGTGTAAAGAACATTCTTCTTCTTTTCTGTTTCCATAGCGATCCTTTTGACAGTCGTCGGCTTTCAGAACCTGAACATCCAAGAGGTTTGTGGGGCTTTATTCACTCTTTAGTTCTCTAACTTTTTCAGATTCATATAATACAGAAATGTCAAATTGGTGAGATACAACTAGTAATCTCTTTGTTCTATAATTTAATCCCAGCTGTATCACTCCCTTACCTAAAACAATTTCAGCTTACAGTTTCAGTTTTGAAAAGCTGATACCTAGTTATTTAAAACCAACCCCAACCACAGCTTCACAGGGACTCACAAAAGTCCCAGACATAGCTCTCACATTCTTCTCTTCAGTAACAAATCTTATTTCTATCAGTTGTCCAATTCTCAAGGGAGATCACAAAAGAACAATTATTGTGAGAAAGTCTTGCTTTGGTACCACTTATGTATTTTTCATTCACTGTCTTACTGGGTGTTTTTTTTCACATGTAAACTTATTGTCATCTTTGTTTCTCTTTCTTTCTTTCTTTCTCTTTTGTTGATGTATCTCGCCCCTCATCTTACCCCATCTCTCCTTCGATAATCTGTCTCTTTGTTCCCATGATCACCTGTCTCTAACACACTCTGTATTTACTACCTGATCTCATTTCCAAACCCTAACCCGCATCTTAGCTCTATCCTCATCACCTTTTCACTCCCATCCTCTATTCTCCTGAAACCTTCATAACTCTCCCCACCCTCATCCTTTATTTGCCTCCTCATTCATTTTGTCTGTCCGTTTCTTTGCTCTCTTAGGACTTAAACCTCAGTTTACGATGCGAGACATAGCTCTCACATTCTGACTGCCTCATTGGTCAGTTCTTTTTGGGTTTGCTCCTCTTGTCCTTTGATTCATTTCCAGTTTTTTTTTTTTTTGTCCTTTGATTTATTTTCCTTTTTTCTGTTTTTTTCTTAACATCTCCCTGGTTTAATCCACTCCACTTTTTGTAGTTAAAAAAAAATCTTTGTATCTTTTTTTTCAGTGTATACATGTTATAAAAGGACCTGCTTTTGCAATCTCCTGTAACTTTGTGTAATTTACCCCAAATCTTTGGTTTTTAATTTCCCTTGTATCTTTGTGCTCTAAATTGTTCCGGTTTCATTTGTTCTGGTTTTCTGTTCGTAATTTTTTTTTTTACTCCTGTTGGTTTATCATAATCCAAATATTAGCTAATTTTTTTTACTCCTGTTGGTTTATCATAATCCAAATACAAGCATATTTTTTTCAGTGAAATTGTTAGTTTGGTTCTGTCTACAAAACTAGAAGATCAGAAGGAAAGTATTCTTCCTAAATAACCAACATTACTCCAGGGTCCCTCCAAGTTGGACTCTTGCCATAAAGCATCATTTTCCAACAGTTACTTTCCTCCTCATTGGTCTGAATTATGGCTTACGTGCCCTCTGTGTATTCTCAAATGTGTCATAGTTTTTAAAATAGACTAACCTCTTGAAGTTTCGGGCCAGAAAAGTTAAGATTTTGTCTGCTTCCCTTTAACACAAAATGTTACAGTTTGGATATTTTAAAGAGAACTTTGTGAAAAGGCCTAGCTCAACAAGATTCAAAGATTTAAGTAATTCCTAAGCCAAATTAAAACCCCTTGATACACACCAAATTCTGATTGACCTTTTTTCCTTCCTACTTTGTGTTTCCCCCTCAGGTCGCCCAATGCCCTCACCAATCCGATCACCACCCCCATTTATGAGTGGTTCAGCTGCGAGAGGTAACCCTTACGTAGGGTCAGCATGCTAGGAGATACCATTTTGAATGTGACTTCAGGGGGTTACAGTGTTGTCCAGGTGAAATAAAGGACAATGTGCATGTGCAATTTTTAAATACTTTTGTGAAATTTTGAGGTTGGTATACTTGCATTTTTGTTGAATGTAAAAATAAATTTAATTTACGCAAGTTTTGCATGAGGGGTTAAGACCTTTATTTGAATTGTTGGCCCAAGACATATTTAATGGGATTCACAACTTTCAATCTTCTGTGTTGAAGAGCCACCGAACTTGGCCAGCGTGAATCCTATAATAAGTAGCAGTGTGAAAACAAAGGACAGTATTGTAGGTCGTTTTCCTTCATTGCTGAAGTTGTAAAGCTGTTTTGGATCCCGGCATACAAAGCACCATTTTTCTAGATGATTGTCCATACATTTAGCTTGATAAACATAGGCACTTTTTAGTCATTAGCTCACAATACATACAAGCTTGTGGGGTAGATTCAATGTAAAGTTCACTTGTTAATATCACAATGAATAGGCCTAGATGATGTTCCACTGAGTTGTTTCATTAATGTCCACTGGGCTTGTATTTCAAGACATTGGAAGTGTATTTATGAGTTAGATTCACAATTATTCAAAGGATTTGTGCATCAGACAAAGTATTGTAGTTAATAAAGGTTTTCTACCAAGTAGAAATAAAAGTGAAACAACAACAGTTTTAGAGATTCAATGTTTATTTCTCTATCAGACAAATTCCATCAAGGTATGGAAATGGGAAAAAAAGATTGACAAATAATGCATATATCATTCATACTGACGCAATTTTCAGTCTAGCTGATGAAGACAAATAATTGTCTTTAAAGTCTGTATTCTTGACACAAATCTTTAGCACCAACAGGGTTTTTTGAGGAGCCCAAATTACAAATATGAACAATGTGTGAGGATTTTCTGATGAAAGGGTAATACAATTCTGATATCATGACTACATGGGTTTTTTCAGAAATTGTAAAAAGTTTCAAAATATGAAGCAAACAAAACTGGTCTGTAGCCCTAATTAGAAATGACTTTTAATACAAAATTATTAAGGTTTTGGGGAGCCAGACTAAGCAAACAACAATAATAATAATTCATCACACTGAAGCAGAGATTGTCTGTTTAGTCAACCCTGAATTTAACTGAAAGAAATCTAAGACGACAGATTTTTTGTTAAGATACCAACAAAACTAATTACTTCCAGACCATCACTCCTAGTTTTTTCCAACTTGTACAAAACAAATTAAAAACATGATTATTACATCAAAATGATAACGCATGCATTACTCAAAAGCATCAACGGTTTTAGACAATGGGACATCAAATTCTAAAATAACACAAACTGAAATCTGTAAACATCAACTATGCATGGATAAGTCAAAAGACGACTTGCAGATTACAATGTCTAAACAGCATCAGACTAGCTTAGTGGAAGCAAAAAAGAATTAATAAACTTTCAAAATTACTTTTTTTTTATCCCGCAGGATGATAAACATTTGATGTATTCTTTAATTTTATTCAGGTAGACACAACAATTACTCTGTAAATGTCTGGAGACTGTTCACAATTCACATTAAAAGCAACAAAATAAAGTAATTATCTGTAGATTAAACAAAACATGTCCTCACTTTCAAACAAAATGTGAATCAACCTTTCGTATTCAAACTGAAAAGCAAGCCAAGCTTAACTCATTTTCTCAAAAATATTTTTTCAAATCTAGTCTCTTGACCAATATGCTCTACTAGGCATCTCATTTCCTGTCGGTTTTGTTGTTTTTGTCTGAAATCTGTCAATAAAGTTCTCTACTATGTAAACCCTCTTGACGGTAGTTTGCTGGTGTTACTGTAAACTGTACAGACCAGGAGTCCACCTTGGTGTAAGGGGGAGTTAATCAGAGAGGCAGGTCAGGGGTGCATCACTTGGCCGCATCTTCAACGAGCTCTGGAGGCTCGGCATCTTCAGTCGCTCCTGCAGCATCTGCAGCTTTGCTTGCAGCCTAGTCAAGGAAGAAAGAAACACTGATAATTTCAATGTGACACAGGTTTGAATGCAAATGGGATTAAAAGAACATCAAAATGCAAAATATATGCAATGGGGAAATACCCATTAAAATAATTTACCTTCTTTCGCTTCTTCTTAGCTGCCTTGCGGTTGGCCGAAAGTTGTAGAAGAGCCTGGAAAGAATCAAGGAATCAAAACACAGGAATTAGTTTCATTTTACTAACTTATCTATCACCAACACCAAACTTTACAAAATCTTGCTGAGCAAGGACAAATCTGGCTTAGCAGAAATTTATTACGCACAAAGCTTTAAGAAATTGGGCTACAAGGTGGAGTCTAACAAGTGCACTAGAATATCATTTGTTTTTACCCTTACACAGACTTGTATTACTTGTATACTTTTCCCGAGTTCTGTGAAAAAAAATCCACAGGCAAATTACTCGGGAGGGATTCAAACCAAATAACAAAAGGAAGATTGCGGCTTTGGTACCCACCTTGATTTCAGGATCCTTGATTGAGTGTTCTGACTTGTAGAACTCTGGGTGATGTACCCCTTGTGTGATTCGCAGAGGTCCATTGGGCATAATGAGCACGGTGAATTTAAACTGGGCCACCACCTTGCCTTCCTTCTCATACAATACTGGATATGGCTCCATCACTTTGTGGGTTAAGCACTCCACGATACCCATACGAGCCTTGCCTTCTTCCTTCAAGGCCCTATCAATGAGAACAAAAATCTTGTGAGTTATGACATTCTTCTAATCTCCAGTACAAATCTGCTTACTCATGGAAAATAAAAATTACAACTAACCAACATGTGAAAATCTCTTTTTGAGTAGTGTTGGTTTTGAAAATAACCGACGGTTGACAACTCAATGTTTTGATCAGTAAAATGCTCTCGATCGATCAGAGCTTCAATTGTCTTCAGGAGAAGTGACATTTCTTGACAAATGTTTTGTCAAATATTTAATGAGAGATATACTCTTGAATATAATGGTTATGAAGATATCAATGCCCCAGAAAACCTACCTGAGTGTAAAAGGCATGGGTGAGAATTTGCTCTCAACTTGACTGTACAGAGTTCTAGAGGCCTTCATCTTGAGGTTGTAGACGACTTCTGTCTTCTTGTAAACGGTGGTGCGTGTGTCTCGCTCCCTCACTTTACCGTCACCGGTAGAGACGAGGACATCGATGGCGTATACCTCGTGAACTTCCACCTCGGAGGCCTTGTGGTCTTTCCTGATTATGAATAGTGGAAATTTATAATAAGACATGAAGAAACTATTCAAGAAACTGGGCAGTGTGATGCAGTTCCTTTATAAAACATGTCCACTTCACATAGAACTTGCTCCAAGAACTGAACAAGTTTTTTTTCTTTTAAGAAACATAAATGCACTAATTTGCCAGAGAACAATGTTTCTTACTCCAGTTCACATAGACTTGCTCCAAATTTTGTTTAACAAGTCTGCAAAAAACAGGGTGTTTTTTTGTTTTATGAAACTAAATTGCAACTAAATTTGCCAGAGAACAATATTCTTACTTCTGTTCGTCCGTTGGATTTTGAATGATTGACTTCTCTCCATCGATGACGTTACGTTTCAGCTGATGGGATAGCATACCCTGCACCGGATTGCATTTGAACGTCTCGGAGACGGTCTGGAATACCTTTGTTATGTCGTAATTCTAGAGACGGGGGGAAAAGACAACAAATTTCAATATTACTGATCATTTATTGTACAGACACTCACATGCTTGTTTGTTTGTGTGTTTTTAAGGCCTTTTTTCTTAGAGCTAAGGCACATTTCTAAGGCAGACAAATGTGCTGAGGGTAAAGACAGGTAACAAGCCTATCTACCATGTGACAAATGTGCTAAGCACAATAAAGAAGCTTAGATGGGTTACTAGCTATCCTGCCATGGGATAAATGTTGCTTATTCATTAAGCATTGTTATAGCAGCTTTAATAAAACTTGCCCCTTATAACCATTGTTCTGGATCAACTCCATGTACTAAATCTTTCATAATTTTTACAGAGGCTACTGCCTACCACAGCCGGACATGCTACGCATTGCAAGACTTTTGGGGACGCTACAAAGCAGCAGACATTGTAGTATTGTACCTGTACTCCGGGGTTGATTTTCCTGAGGGCAGCCTCTGAGCATGTGTACGCAGCCTGGACTACATCCGCTAGTCTCCCAGTTACTTTATTCTCTGCCGAGGCTCCGATAACCACCGTCTGTGCTACTACAGCAATAAAACCATCAATGTGGCCACCCATGTCACTGTGCATTGAAATAGAACCATTCAATATGACATCAGTACAAAAACTAAACTAAAACTGGAGATGTGCCTGGCGATGTTAGTGTTGAATGGAGGAACACAAACAATCAACACAATTGGTTGTGAATCTTATCTTCATTGTATCTGATCACTCGTCCATTTCATGAGATAGATTGCACATGACATCATTGAACACCATCTTTGATGAAACGTGAATCCATCAAAGGCTTTCATTGTTGTGCGCAGCACCTACACTTTTCCATTGTTTATCATCTAATATTGCGGTCAACGATGCTATTTGCAATCCATCTATTACTGGAGTGTTTTAATTTTACAAGTTTTACAAGTATCTTTTATAGCCAGGTATGCTTTTTGTTTTGTACACACTATGCACAATGAATGTTTGATGGACACGCGAATTTCCTACCTTACATGTATATCAGTGATAAAGATAAACCTAGTCATCATGCTTTTTTTAACTGAATGTATTCCATACAATGTCTACAAGCATCCCTGATAAATGATGGAACAAGTTCTGCAGTTATCTATTTCCACTTACATTTTGACAACGTCATTGTCCTTGAGGACAACATCAGCATCACTTCTGAGCGGTGAAAAGTGACAGACGCAGTTGTTGACTGACACACAGCAAGGAAACGCTATACCTGCAACACCACACCAAGAAGAAAATAACACTTTAAAAAAAGGTTTCTTTGAAGTAAATCACAAAATCAAAGCTAGCTCATCTTAGTATTGCAATACCAGCGGTTAAGTTAATAAGGAATAGGTTTGCAGTGAAACCACGTGAAATCTCTTGAGATATTTGTGGCCTGGAGTTTCATCTTTTGAAGGGCAAGGCATCAGAAGACGACGAACAGAGCATACTGTTTGAAACGCTGCGGATCAATCCTCAGATCCTGAAGAGAGATATTACTTTGTGTCTCCGCAAATCTATTCCTTATTTCCATTGATGTTTCCCGAACTTACGCCAGAGATCTGCCAAGATTTGCAGTTAAATCTGATGTACATGTGTATACCTGACAATCTACTCCGTCCCCTCTTCCTCACCTTTCTTCATCTCTTTGTTCTTCTTGAAGATCTTGCCCGTCTCCTCCTCAATGTAGGAGTCCCCAGCATCACAAAGCGACAGCACCTTCTCCCCAGCAACTGCCTTGGAAACTACAAGCTTTAGGGCCTCTGTAAGAACATCATGGAACAAGGTTTACAATAATTACATGATACACCTATATCAGGGGGGACTTTTGGGACAATAGGTGACAGCAGACACACCTAATAAGTACATTTTTGGAAATGTTCACATGATCATGTCTAATGATATAAACAGTGAAAAAATGTCAAGTCCCTGATGGTTGGTCTGACAAAGCCATGGAAACCAACCAAGTGACTGGTCGGCACACATTCATCTTCAGCATAGTATTAGTTAGTTGGGATATCGTAACCCTCCTGCCGACGGCGGAGCCGGAGGGTTACGAGTCGCTTCAATCGAAAAACGGCGAAATGGTCAAACACGTACAATTTCAACAGCTAGTCAACAGATTTGCTCGATTTTTTCCCTTTTCGAAAATCATGACTTAAGTTCTAAGAACACGACCTTAATCCTCAATATCTAATGAATAACACTTAACACACTATTGAGAAAGTATATTGAACTAAAGTACAAAAACTTACCAGATCCTGGAGCGAAACAGTCCCAGGTTCTATTTTGAACCTTTCGCTACACCATTTTGTGACTTCCCGATGTTCATTGCTGTAAGACTAAACCATTCTGTTAAAGGGGTGTTATAAGGCAGCGCGGCAGTGCGTGTGCGTTGTCCGTTTACTATGCCCGCTGTTCACTCACTTAAAGCACTGCCGCACTGCAGCACACCTTGTAACACCCCTTTTTACAGAATGGTTTAGTCAAACTCAGCTGCGGCTCGGTCGGCTGGTACCTGCGGTTGGGTTCAGCGCTTGGGGCTGCGCATGGTAACCAGCGACAGGTTCAAAAATAGAACCTGGGAAATTTGTGACTGTTTCGCTCCCGGAATCTGGTAAGTTTTTGTCCTTTTTTTTTCAAAATATTTTCTCAATTGTGTTTTTGAATCTTAATCATTAGACATTGAGGATGACGTTCGTGTTCACAGAATTTGTGTCATTATTTATTAAAGTGGTAAAAAAATGAGCAAATCTGTTGACTAAAGTATTTCGCCGTTTTTTGATTGAAGCGACTCGTAACCCTCCGGCTACGCCGTCGGCAGGAGGGTTACGTTATCGCAACTAAGTATTAGTAACCATGGCATGGTGTTGTTCATAAAAATCATAATTTACCAACTTTATCACTCAATTAGTGAACAAGGCATAGATAGACGTTGTCAGTTAGGCCTATGATTTTTATGAAAAATCACAAAAAAATCCCATATCCTGCCACCACTTTTTCACAGACCCCTTTTTCATTCGTTTCGATATAAAAAATAGAGATATTCCTGTCCCTGATGAGGTGAGATATTTTAATTTAATATTATGATTAATCAATTCAGTCATAATCGTTTTAACAATTCAACATGTTCATTTTTTGTTTCCCATGCTATTTTAGTACCATGCATTTATTGCACGAGGTGTTGCAACCAATAGGGGTCAATTTGATTAATTTAATCACCTCATAAATCCACTCCATGCCAACCAGATGATCGACTTTATTTATTTCATTATTATTTGAATTTTGTTTTGTTATTAAAAAGGGCATTTTCAAATTATCGATTGAACACAACTGCCAACTAAGAAATATTTTCACAGAAAATGCTTTTCTACGCACACAACAGTCTGTTTATTTAAGGTTCTTCCTTGCTCTATGGTTAATTAATGCTGTCTGTTTGTTATGTGATACTCTGATAATTCAACGTTTCAAAGTTTATTGTCCAAAAAAAAGTCACACACACACACACACGCACACACGACCAGCTGTCATGAAGTTGGGTCGGTTTCTTTCCAATAACGGAAAGACAAATCACACTAAAACAAAGAAAATCGAACCAAGGTGTTCTCAAGCATAACCAAACTTACTGTTGACAATTTCTCCGATGGTCTTATACTTTGTGACCACGCTATCTTGGGCCACAGTTTGTTCATCTTCGGATACTTCGCTGTCCGCCATGTTTGCAAATTTTGTGAGACTCACACGTGCTTCCCAGAATGCAACACGAGCTCGCGAGGTGGCGCGAGATATGGCGCGAATTCCTTTTAGAAGATTTTTAAAATAATGGTAAAGGGTAAAGGGTTGCTTTTTCCTTTTTTCTTTTGAAATTTTTCAAAAACGGAAAGTAAAGGGGATCGTTCTTTGTGTTTTCCTTATGAAGAAAAATAAAACGGTAAAGGGTAAAATGGTTTGGTTTCCCTTTTATTACCTTTTAAAAATTGTAAACGGAAGAGGGTGAAGGGTTTGTTTTTTCCTTTTTCCTTATTGAAGATTAAAAGCGGCAAAGGATAAAGGGTTCATATTTCGTTTTTATCTTTTTGAAGATTAAAAAACGGTTAAGGGTAAAGGGTTTGTTTTTCCTTTTTCCTTTTCAAGATTAAAAAACGATAAAGGGTAAAGGGAATTTGGACACTATTGGTAATTGTCAAAGACCAGTCTTCTCATTTAGTGTATCTCAATATATGCACAAAATAACAAACCTGTGAAAATTTTAGCTCAATTGGTCATCTAAGTTGCGAGATAACAATGAATGAAAAAAACACCCTTATCACACGAAGTTGTGACTTTTGTGTGCTTTCAGATGCTTGATTTCGAGGTCTCAAATTCTAAACTTGAGGTCTCGAAATTAAATTTGTGGAAAATTAAATCTTTCTCGAAAACTACGGCACTTCAGAGGGAGCCGTTTCTCACAATGTTTTATACCATCAACCTCTCCCCATTACTCATTACCAAGTAAGGTTCTATGCTAATTACTATTTTGAGTAATTACCAAGAGTGTCCACTGCCTTTGAAGATTAAACAATAGTTACGGGTAAAGGGGTTTGTTTTCCCTTTTGCTTTTTGAAGATTAACAAACGGTAAAGGGTAAAGGGTTTGTTTTTCCTCTTCCTTAAAGGGTAAAGGGTTTGTTTTTCCTTTTTCCTTTTTGATGATTTAAAAACGGTAAAGGGTATAGAAGGCCGTTTTTCCTTTTTCCTTTTGAAGATCAAAAACCGGAAAGGGAAAAGGGTTTGTTTTCCCTTTTTCTTTTTGAAGATTAAAAAACGGTAATTTATGAAGTGTGGGGGGACATAACATTTACGGCGTGGGGTCCGGGCCCGCTTTAGGGCCCCGGAATTTTCTTTAGCCCGTAGATGCTCTCTGGTGCAATCTAGTGAATCTGAGGGGTGATGTTCCCCCCCTCTCAGATGTTGGAATTTAATGCCTATTTCAAGCTATGATGCACCTGTTCTTGCTATTATGGTTATTGTACCTAAAAAGCAACTCAATTATAGCTTCGTTATATCAATATTGTTTCTGCATTCTAATGCTCAGACGGCGTTTCATCCCTATCATCACCAGACCTAAGACACAAGTTTTATGGGGCAAATCTGTCAGAATGGAACAGAACATCTGTATAATGTGAGCAGCAGTATAGAACCTTTTGGGTTGACAGCATCTTCAAGTGCGGACCTATGAACCAAGATTTAGGGGGTAAACCTGTCGAAGAGTGAGCTCACGAGTGCGAAACCTTTATGGCATGGGTCCGGGCCCGCTTAAGGGTCCGGGAAAATTTTGCATTCTATATGCTCTGTGGTGCAATCTAAATAGACCAATAAGAGGCATACAGAACGGAACAGAACATCTGTAAAAATGTGAGCAGCAGAAGAACCTTTTGGGTTGACAGCATCTTCAAGTACGGATCTATGAACCAAATTTTAGGGGGAAAATCTGTCAAAGAGTGAGCACGCGAATGTAGAACCTTTACGACATGGGTCCGGGCCCGCCGAAGGGTCCGGGCCCGCTTAAGGGTTCGGGAAAATTTTGCATTCTAGATGCTCTGTGGTGCAATCTTACAGAACGGAACAGAACATCTGTAAAATGTAAGCAGCAGAAGAACCTTTTGGGTTGACAGCATCTTCAAGTGCGGCTCTATGAACCAAGTTTTAGGGTAAAATACTGTCAAATAGTGAGCACGTGAGTGTGAAACCTTTCCGGCATGGGTCCGGGCCCGCTGAAGGGCCCGGGAAAATTCTGTATTTTTAGATGCTCTGTGGTGCAATCTTTAGGCCATTTAGCGGCCAAATGGCAAACGAAACAGAACAATGAGCTGTATGAATATTTGTGCTCAAGTGCTCCAGCAGTTCCTCAGTGCAAAACACGATTTTCACAATAAAGGTGGTCAAACGACACGGGGAACATTGATACTGTGTCATGTCCCCCACTCTTCGAAAATGGGGTGGGTGGGGTGGGGTGGGGTGGGGTGGGGTGGGGTACACGTCCCTTCCACTCTTTCAAGGGGGGAGGTGCAAATCTGTCAACGATGGAGCATGCGTGTGAGAAGCCTTAACGGCTCGGGGTGCGGGCCCGATTAAGGGCCCGGTAAAATTTTGCATTTTAGATGCTCTGTGATGTGCAATCTAGGGCCAAGAGAGGGGATATTGTGTCATCCTTTGCCCACAGGATTAATGCCCATTTAGGGACACAGGGTTTCGTCTTACACAGTGCAAAACTTGGGCTTCATGATAAAGGTGGTCAAAAAGGTGGGGGGGGGGCATTTGATATTGTGTCCCCCACCTTCCAAAAGGTGGGGGGGGGACATGTCCCCCTGTCCCCCCCCCCCTCCCCCCTGATTGACGCCCATGTTAAAAGGGTGCAGGGTTTGTTTTTTCCATTTTCCTTTTACAAATTTAAAAACGCAAAAGGGTAAAGGAGGTCGTAAAAAACGGTAAAGGTTAACATTTTTTTCAGAAACTTTAAAAACGCAAGAGTTTTTGTTTTTGGCCCCCGCTTTTAATTACCGTTAACTATGGAGTGCGCCCTCTTGCAAAAAAAGATTGGCCCCTATTTTTCATTACCGTTAACTATGAAGTGCGCCCCCTTTGAAGAAAAATATTGATACACGTAAATTACTGTACGACTCGTAACCAAGTCTGCAGTGTGTTCTTGATTGAAGCTCGAAGTCCCAGGATTAGTGCGTCGAAAATCGCTGGAAAGTTCTTTGTGTGTTGAGTAGATGGGGTTATTTTCAGGTAAGATATCGTATTTGTTATTTAGTGTAAATCTACAAATAAGATTTGAAATACCTCTGTAGACAACACATGTTTTATATAGCCATTTGTTGGGTAAAAACAAATTGAGTTGAGGGTGACATGAAATTGAATGAGATTGGAGGTCATTCATTCTGAATTCACTCAAGACACTAACGTTTTATTACAGCCCAGCAGATACACATCTCTGCTCATCTAGCCCTGGAGGTTTTGGTCCTCAATCAATGTGTACTGTCTTCATTTCGACACGGGGTACTATCTAGTCATATTGTGACCAACGCCAGTGTATGTGAAACTTTCATTTGAAAATGGCTGATTCATTGTGATGATTTATAGCTCTGTCTGTATTGCTTCATTGGCAGTTGGTAATTACTCCAAATAATTTTGATTAACATAAAAAACTTGCCTGGTAACGAGTAATTAATGGAGAGCTGTTTATATTATAAAATATTGACTTGTGAGAAACGGCTCCCTCTGAAGAAACATAGTTTTCGAGAAAGAAGTCATTTTCCACAAGTTTGATTTCAAGACCTCAATTTTACTTTTCGAATTTGAGGTCTCAAAATCAAGCATGTGGGATAACTTTCCGTATGGCGCCACCACTTTTTCACTAATTTTTACAAAAAGGGATATCTCATTGAGGTAAATTGGATACTATATTATTTCATATCAAATGAAAAAGTGGTGGCGCCATACGGAAACTTTTCCAGCATATGAAAGCACACAACTTTGTGTGACAAGGGTGTTTTTTCTTTCATTATTATCTTGCATCATCCACATCATTCACAATTCAGCTTCTCAGCTGCATTTAAAGTAAGCTGATTAGCCTCTAAAATTGTTATTTTATTTTAATAGTTATTCCTTTACTATCATGAATACTTGACTAAACCTCTGTTTTATGGAATGACTACCCCACGATCGATTAACAGGCCTTGCCCTACAACTTACAAGCATTGATCATGGAGGTAGTTCTACCTCCATGCATTGATGAAGAAAAGTATGAATTATCATGGAGTTATTTGCTAAGTTGTCTTGGATGTTTTTTAGGGTACTGTTGGTGTTTGTGTTTTAAGACCGAGTGGAAAATATGGAGCAGGCCTCAATCAGACATTTAGGCGTGCCTCGAGGCCTGATATTTCATTATTTAAGTAATCAAGGTTTATAATGTACAATCTTATCTTTGGTTTATAGCTCCATGGTCAAACCATTGCCCTATTTCAGAGCTACACTATCGATATTACACTGTTGCCAGGCCTGTAGGCCTACCATGTCTTTTGAAGTCCTTTTTCTATGGTATTTTCATGGAGGTAGAATGCGATGATTTCATACCAGGCAGATTACCAGGTCTTTTTAACACCTTTTGATGATCCAAGACACATTATAATCCTATTTAAGCCCGGTTCATACTTCCAGCGACAACCCGTACACGCACCATTTCCCATAGTGACGCAATGAAATTCGCATCGCACGAAGCATTCGCAGGAAGTATGAACCTGGTTTAAGTAGGGCCTACTGTAAGGATACCAAATATGTGCAAAGCAATTTGTACATATAGAAATATGATAAAGAAATATGATTACATGTAATTTGTTCTACTGTACCCAAATTATTTTGAGATGATGATTGTGTGTGAAACGCAGTCATTGGATTCTGATTATTCATGGAATACCTCACTCAGCCCCAGTCAATTAGATATTTTAAGCTGTCCACCTGCCAATGACATTGGGTCTGGGTTATCAAGAGGTTATAGAAATCTCACACATACTCTTGTACTGACCATTAAACCTGGAGAATTTACAGCTAGTTAAGCTTCTACAGTAATGATATCATGCATTATTGAGTATGCGCGGTGAGGTTGGGTACTTCCCTTGCATTCTAATCAAAAAAGGCTTTTGTTGTGTACACAGAAAACCCTCGTGTTTTTTAATATCCGACCATACCGCAGGCCTTGAATTTAGTTCTCGAGGGGAGCACAGCATTTTTTCTCTGGTAAGGGGCACAATGCAGTGTTTGTTTTTTTTTTAAGTGGAAAGAGAAATCTACTTAATTAAATGGAAATGTACAACAAATTTTTAGTTAGCTAGGCTATGATATCAAAAGTCAGAAAAAAATACATTAATTATTATAGCAAAAGAAAACGTCCTTAATATAGTTTGATTTATTGGTGCCTTTGGATTGATATTTGTAATCCAACAAGTTTTCTTGTGTATTGTGTCTTTACTGACATTTTGTCATGAATTAAACAGTGTCTACATTGTGTAGTTTTACAGATCTTGCATTGTATAGGGACCTTTACAATCAGCAGCCTCTCAAACTATGGAGCTCGATGCTCCGGCTTAATGTTCCCAAGAGGGAGTAATCCCACTTCTGACACCATATTTGCCCTGTTGCTCATGCTTGTGTGTAATCCCACCTGGATATTCAAGTTTGTGCACTACAGGGCCTACAACATTTTAAGTTTACACAGGTGCCTTGATCTGTCAGTCGTGACCAAGACTAATTTTGTGAAGTTGGGAGCAAGTACATAGAATGCCACAGAATGAAGTGCTTGGCAAGTTCGACATCAGATGTTTCTGTTTTAATAATGCTCAGGACGTCAATTGAGTAGGGTGCCCTCAGTTGCTCATTGGCCAATCCTGTGCTCCGAGCTTACGCCATTCTTTGACTTTTTTCCCCAATATGATGTTTAAAATGCTTTCTACCTTCGTGAGATGTCAGAATTTTAGGCTCAAAAAATAATTATCTAAGATATCATCTAATATCGGGATATTTTTTGACGATATATCTTGGGTTAAAAAATGCAATATAGCGGAAGCTTAGTTGCATGTAACATTGGTACAAGGGTTCAATACACTAAGCGATCCATCCGGATCCCATGCCTGTAGGGCAATCAAGAGCCTGACGATTGTTCTTAAATGTAAGACATTAACAATCACTTGACTATCATAATTGCTTAGGCCATCCACGAATGTTTCTTGAAGTGTTGATGAGGGCTTGTCAAGTGAAGTACAGAACGTGTAGTTCAGGTCAGTAAACGTACCTTCGAATAGTGCATATTGTGGGATATAAGTGTCCAACATCATGTACAATCCAACAATACACACTTCTCAAGTGTTTGTGCTTTAACCTGAACTACATGCACTGTGAATACAATTTGTTTTCCAATTCTGTGCAGCTGCTGTGATTTGCCCACAGTAGTTCCGAAATCGTTTTCTAACCATGGAGCCATACAAAATGATTGCTTTATGGTTTTAACCTTTCTGTGAAGACTGTGCAAACATAAATTGATCATAAGTAAACATAATTTCATGCACTGAACATACGTATGTACACAGCCACAATCATACATTCTTTTTGTATCCATTTTATGAACAGCAGTTTTAAAACCTCAGACGTACAATGTAGCAGTTATATCAATTAGTATAATATATTGTATTTATCATCGCTGTGTCAATAATAAAAAGTGAGTTTGTCAAATACAAGATCTGCAAAGAGTCACTCAATATGTACTGTTGTTCATTTGGTCACATAGTGTCTTTGTAACAAAAAGTGTGATTGTGGCTGTAAATACATTCCATTATTACATGTAGTCATAGAGGCAGCTCTCTGCAAAGTGAATGACAATTTCTCTACTGTTTTTAAAGTCTTGTTTCAGAAAATACTTGTATGGATTGGAATAATTGAATTCGCCATTTTATACTTCATCTTGTTTATTTCATTCGCAGCGCACAGAGGCTTAAGATTCAACACTTCCAAGATAAGATTAGCCTAGATCTGAACAGTTACCATAGCAACCACTATGCCTGTTGCAATGGAGGAACCCAGTGATCAACGCAACCCAGGTAGGGCTCGAACAACCAATCAGAACCTAGTGTCAAAGGTCAAACCTCTTAACATGTCACTGATACATTTCAGCGTCAGGCCAGTAAGCTCACAGGACAAGGCAAATCCGGTTATCTTGTGTTTTTCAATTAAATATCTTTGTTTTGAAAAAAGATGTTTGAATGTTAAATTTGAGCCTGATAAATATCTTGCAATTGTGTAGTATAAAAGTTTACTAACCCATCATAA
The DNA here is from genome assembly GCF_032118995.1 of Asterias amurensis. Classification (NCBI taxonomy): domain Eukaryota; kingdom Metazoa; phylum Echinodermata; class Asteroidea; order Forcipulatida; family Asteriidae; genus Asterias; species Asterias amurensis. The sequence goes on along the minus strand of NC_092654.1, from coordinate 792,774 downwards.
GACAAAAGAGAGAGATCTTCTCTTGGTGTTTCATAAAATTAAACCAGAACCGAGTTCTCATTTTGATGCTGGTCCAGTAAAAGTTCTGAGCTAAAAGCACCTGCTATATATTTCTTTTATGCAAATTTGCCCCAAACAAGGCTAAAAGCCACTCTTGGTAAGGGGCTATTAATAGAGGAAAACATTTCATATAAAACTACATGTAACTCGGGGGAGCTGAAGATACAGGAATTGATATTCTTGTAGTAAAGAATGTGGGTGGCTCGCGGGTGTGAGTACTCTTGCAACAATGCGGGAGGTCAGCCATTTTGGAGTACCTACTTCGCACATTATACGCGTTAAGCATAGTGCCATCCAGTGTTGCATTTAGTAGCACTTATTCGTGCAGGTTTTTTCCTCATTTTTTTCCTTCTCTTTTATGCAAGTTTGCACCAAACAAGGCTAAAAGCCACTCTTGGTAAGGTGCAACAAAAAGAAAATATTTCAGATAACTCATGGAAGCATGTGGGTGTATACTGGGTAACATGCGCATGAAGTGCTCTCGCATGATGAGTGATAAAATAGTATCAACATTTGAGAAGGATACGCAGTTTGTTTACGCAATTTAAACTCCCCTGCAATGTACATTCCAAGTGAAAAAATACACAAGACTGGACTCTGCAGCGATTGTAGCTCAAAACTTCTACTGAACCAGTAGAATTTGTGACAAGACTGGAATCAAAATGAGAAGAACACTATCTACACAGTTTCACATTTGAGCTGTTTTGGGAATAAGCACTAAGATTAAGAGAAGACATCTCAATTTCTTATGGGTAAAGGTAATGTCATAATTATAAGAATGTGTAATTATTCAAAAACACAAGACCTCCAGACTTGTACAGTGGTAAGTTTATTGGCCTGATGCTAAAATCACTGGCTGGGGCCTGCAGTCCATTGTTGTATGAGCCCTGTTTACTTAAGTCTGAGGTTTCTTAATTGTTGCACTTAATGTAATTAGAATAAAAAGGACACTTAAATAACAGCAAGCTCATTTAATTCATTTGCTCATTTAAGTTTGTCAATTGGTCCGAGTACACAGCTTGTAACAACATGGAGAATAGAGCTACATTATTAATAACATTAATGGACTCTGATGTACCAGCCTCAGGTGTTCGAAGGGCTACTTTCATTACATGCTGCCACTAGCCAGACATTTGGCTAATTTGTTTTTGCCTGATTGAGCTCATGTAAAGAATTCATTTGGTTTATCTGATGAACACTACAATGATAAGATTAAGCATCGAGTCTTTTAGCCCTGGGCTAAATTTCATTTCAAAGTTGTTTTAAGCAGGAAATACTGCTTGACAGCTTTCTCTGCTTTGCAGACGTTGAGTGGGGCACCAGTCACAACAATGAAAACAGTGTAATTTTGGCGGGTAGTGATTTCCTCAATAACGAGGAACAATAAATGAGGTATCAGCAGTGGCAAATAATTGTGTAGTGTACACCTATAGCGCACACTGTAAACCACATGTATACAATAAGTGCATAATGTGCTCTGACTGGTGTCCAAGTGATGTAATCATGTATGGGTGCATCGTGTGGACATAATAATATGTATTGAGATGTTTGTTGTTTAGATTTTCATTTACAAGTACAATATACTGTGTACAGCATCTGAACATTTTTGTGTGTAGGCCTACACATATGTACACATTGCCTACACGTATGTGAACATGTGGATACAAAGTACATTTAAATTACTGTTTCCATGGACAGTATATGATGCACGTCAAGGATGATTACATGTAATTATAATACAATAGAAATAGTAGACTTAAATAATGCGCAATATCTGTAAAAAGTACATTCCTTACACATGAGAGATTTCAGATTTAAACTTCCTAATGTCATGTAGGCCAACTGGCCAATACTTTGTGCATAAAAGGGTACAATATGTAGTTCTTACAGTGTTGCGTCTCAAAGCACTCAGTACTTTAACAATAGGTATGAAGAGCTATTTTGAATGATGAGACCCATTTATAAAGCGCCCATTCAGGCTTAATGGTTGCTGCTCCTGGTATGGGTTAAAGCACCTAAGGTTGACCTTGCAATAATCCAGGGGTGCATACACTCTGGTCATACCACAACCTAACAATTCATTTCCCATTCACATCACTGGGCCTTGTGTTTGAGTACCAAGTACTTGTGATGGTTTTATGACTATGTTTTTACACTGAATCTTGTTTGTGTACAGTATGTCCACACTGCCTACTGTATGGCTGGTCCACATTGTTTTAAATACACTGTATATCTTGTTTAATGTACTGCTGGTGTATTTACTGGCAGCCGGTCCCTGGATGCCAGTCCACAATATACAGAAAGGAAATTTATGGGTACATTTTGTATTAACAGTTTGTATGGAATGTTAATTTTTTATCAGCATATGGTATCAAGTACCAGTGTTTTTATTTATAGAAAAAGTGTGTTCACCTTTGTAGACATAAAAATAAACATTGTTTGCATATGTACAGTAGGCCTACATGTACTTTAGGGCCTACTGGTATTTATTTATTTATATATTTATTTATTTATTTTAATATTTCAACTGGGTGATTTTAATATTTCAACTGGGTCTTCTATTCTATATAATGTGTCCCAGCTCAAACAAAGATACAATCAAATTCAATGGTAAAAGAGGAACACAAACTGCATTATAGAATATTATAGTGAAATTAATTTAAATGTAACTTTCGTGCAAAGTGGGAAGCAACCAAATATTTAAAATAGCAGGGTAAAGTTTGTAAAAATAATCTCCAAAACAGTTGGGTCTAGGGCCTACATGTATGTAGGTTTTCAGTATTTAATTTTGCCCAATTATCAGGCTTTTGTTGAAAGGCCCACGTATTTGATGTACCATTGCATATGCGAACATTATTTATTGTCACAGATGTAGCTGACTTTCTGCTAAACTATACTAGAGAAAATATGTCTGTAATATGCAGGCGAAAAAAAATCTATAATACAAAAGATGGCAATAAGTCATGAACCTGTCCATCAAACGCCTGTTATGCTGCAGCTCAGTGTGTGAACATTCCAAACCCCATCCCCTTGAAGTCTCTTCCCTTGCTCTGTGCAATATGCACCATTTATTGACATCTCCCATCCCTGCTACAAGATCAATCACAGATTGTTTGTCTGACACACATTACATCTTTCCTTGGCAGGACTTTGTTTATCTGAATCGTAAATTGTAAAGCTGGAATACTGGAAACTGATTCATAGATATTGAATTTCATTCATGCATCCAAATTAAGATATTTCTATTATACATCTTTTTGCTGAAAAATGTAAATTTTATATTTGTACCTGATGTTCAGGTTTATTTTGTTGGCATAAAGTTATATCTAATGTTCCCTAATATAAATATTGAATGTTTAAATATTGAAATTAACCCAAATCCTTTGTTGCATGTCATGTTGTTCGATGTATGTAGATATAACGTCAAAAGAATTATTCCTTTTTTGTCTTCATTCTTTTTTCTTTTCTGAAAAAAAAGGTGCCTTTAATTGAAGCCCTACATTTGTAGACGGTATTTCTTTTTATACATTATGAATCTTGTATATTTGGTTTGCGGTAACACCATGTGTGTATCTACCTGCCAGGTAGAGTTTGTTCTTAGAGAACTGTCTTCCTTTGTTCTACTGCCATGGAGTAGATAATCGGAGGTTCGGGAGACTTCTCAGTTCTGAAAAGAATTGTCCTGCTTTTTAACTATTACCAGGACGGATGGTATAGAAAATAGACTGGACTACTACTGTAGCTTATAGGATCGTAATTAACTGTACTGCCGCTGAGTTAGTTATGAATTGGTCTCAACTTTTCGACTAGCTTACTCTAGTCATCGTCAGGAGACTGTGAATCTTTTCAAAGAAATAGCAATTCCTTTTTCTAAAATTAAGTGTTTTCGAACTTGAAGCCCTACATGTACAATGTACATTTAAAGATGTACAGTAAGACTTTTTTCATTACATCACAACGTCTCCGTTTTACCTTTGTTGAGAAAGCTTCACTTTAATTACTGTACCAGAAGTAGCAAGCGATTGTTTTCACAGAGTCAACAGCAATTACATTAATTACACACAGATATTACACCTGTTCTTTAGAAACAAAACATGTCTTCCTGAATGCTTATTCAAGCGAGAGGTTTTATTGCGTAAAATCCATACAAATTATTGATCTCTATGCAGTGTATGTAGACAGGTAGGCCTAGTACATGCATTTGTGCACTTGTACAGACTCAGTGGAATTAGTCTTTACTCCAGGCGTTACTATCAAATGATACAAACAGACTCGGTGGAATTAGTCTTAGCTCCAAGCGATACTATCAAATGATACATTATGATTTTCCAGTACCAACTGTAGCCGCAGTTGTTTTCATTATGACCAAGATATACAATACACAACTCAAGGCTTCTTCTTCGAGGGTCTTTGGATTAACGAAGACAAAGGTCTTGAGAGCAAGACTACTTATTGAACTGTATGGATTATGTGCACATTGATAATGTTGGTGCAGAGTGTACTGTTAGTCCACATATTATACCACATTGTAGGGACATTGTAAAGTGCTGTATTTGTATGTAATTTTGCAGGCTGTAGAAATACTATCTAAGCCATTTTGAGATATGATGGACAGCTGCACTCTGACACTAATAAGGTCTGGGTAATCTTTATCTGTATACACCCAAACCAGAGGGTGCACTCCTAATAGTGCATTCTTTCAAACGTAATATTTTGAAGTAATCCAATTCTCGATGGTTCTCTTTACAGAAGCCATGGATACTGTTGTTGACAATCTTCACAACATCGGGAATTCTGCAGAAGCACAGAGCGTTGACCTCTTATTCCTCAAGGAAGTCATGCAAGGAAGAGTTCTGCAGAATCTGGTTAAGGTACAGAATACAAGATTGTATTTCAGGCTATTTATTAGAGCTCTACAGTTGTCTAAAAGCCAAGGAAGACTCTCAGAAAAGCAAACTTAATCACGGCAATAGCCAAGAACAGAATGGCTGAATGGAGAGAAGACAAGAAGAAAATTTAAGTTTTAGATGTGTGATGAAATCCCTGGAGAATTATTCCAGGGATTATTCTCAGTTAGGGACTGAAAAACCAATCCACATAGTGCCCTCGGTGGGATTTGAACTTGGGTCCCAGAGGTGGAAGGCAAGGCCACCATTTTCCTTGTTCTTTAGATATTTTCATGGTAAATGCACCACCAGTGTGTCTGACCTAGTTCCTCCTATTGGGGGTGTTTGAGCGTGAAATCCAGGCTTTCTGTTTGTTCCCACCCAAGCCACACACTCATGCATTGCTGAGATGCAGAACAAAAAGGCATTCAAACAGCTTTATTCCACGCTCTTTGGATCTCCTTGCCTGGTGCATGTTTTTTTTTGAGAGGAATATCAATTCCTACCTTCAGCTCCACTCGAGATATTTTCATCTTAAATGTTTTCTTCTTGTAGCCCCATTCCAATAATGGCTTTTAGCCTTGTTTCAAGGGGCGAACTTGCATTACAAAAAAATCGTTTATTTCTTTTTTAATTGCAGAGTGCATGCAATATTTGAAATCCAAATCTCTCATCATTGCTGCAATATATTTAGATTATGTTACTAGTTATTCTAAACTAAATACTTTTTATGCTTCCTGTTTTAGTTTTGATGGAATTCCTGAAATAAAATGTCATAGTTTTATTCAGTCACGCAATCCTACATGTAAAAGCTATACGTGTGACTGTGTGAAGAGTGAAACCGATACATCTGATTTTATTGAGTTAGAGAACAAATTCTGACTCTCCATTCCCAAATCACTCCATACACCTCTTGTCAAAACTCAAAACAACTAGGTTTATTTCCTTTTTGAATACATGAGAAGAACAGCTTTCAAGTAAGCCTATAATATTACAGTGTAATTCACTCCTAGATTGACATCAAATCACATGGCTGATGTTTCAACTTCCCTGTTTCCAAGAATTGCCTGATTTTTGCATTTTTCATAATGACGCCATGTACAGGCCTCAAGTTAACCCACAACAACCACAGCAATTACAATGGCCTTATGCTGTGAAGCCCTTTGCAAAGCTCCAGGACCGTCGGAGGAAATTGCTGTTTGAAATTGAAGGCCTGCATGTTGACGATCAGAGCATACTTATCTAAACGTTGAGTTGTCAAACCACTGGTTCTTCTCAGAACCTCCAAATATCATGATGAAGTTTATGATTTGTATGTGGTGTCACCACAAACCTCACTAGATCATTTCCCAATCAAAGGGCATTTCCATTAGGGCCAAGACCAGGGCAACAGAAACCAAGGCCTGTTTGGTCTTTGTATAATTCTTCCAGGCCTTATAAGTAACCATCTCTCCATTCATTTCATCAGGCGCATGACACACTGGAGGAGATTGAACTGAAACCAATGAGGAAAGATGGTGTTTCTCTCCTCAATGAGGTCATTGATGACATCGGTCCGTTAATAGCGGAAGATGATGGTGCTGCTGAACTGGCAGGAATTCTGGATGATCTCAACTTCACAGTAAGTGTCTGACTCTAAAGTAATAATAATACATTACCTGGTGCCATTTAAGGATTATGTCTCATAATTCAAACCAAGTCCCACATCTTGCAGGAAATACTGTATGTTACAGTGCCAGCAGCGTCACTGAGTGACGGACATGCGTGCTATATAAGAAGCCACTATTATTATTATGGTTAAATTATTAAAGAGGTCTTATAAAGCGCACATACCCTAGACACTAGATCAAGGCACTGAACAATAACGAATCAAAAAGAAACAAATTAAAGGGCTTTGAACAGTTAAGTCTTCAACATTTTGTGATATTCATTTTCTTTTCTTTCCTTTCCTAGTCCTTAACCAAGACCCATGACAGTATCGCTAATGGTGACTTTGAGCAGCCGTCAGTCTTCTTGGATCGTACACGTCCAGCCTATCCACCCCCTCATGAGTTCAACGCTGTCGGAGACGCCATCAGGATGGTTGGAATCAGGAAAGGAAAAGATGAGCCTTTGGTAAGAAATCATCCACAGGGTCCTCTCTCTCTTAACTGGGCCTTGAATTAACCCATGAAACCCAAGGCGTTTGCCATGGCGCCCAGTGGTGTGGCAGGCTGTGGTGCCCTTTGCAAAGTTTCAATAAAAATAGAATTTACATTTTCCTCAAAGAGGTGCCCCTCCCCAGAGCAGAATTCCTGTGCCCCTTCAAGAGGGAATTTCAAGGCCTCCTAGACCTTTATCAGGGCCAACGATCATGGCACTACTTACCTGGAAATCGTGTTCTTACTGGCAATATTCTGCGCTTTACTGAGCAGAATTCTTGGTTAAGCAGCTCCATGAAGTAAAGTGTGAGAGGTTTGTTGATAAAGACTGCAGAGACATTTAAACCACTGTAGTCCTACTAATCTGACAACTTTTCTTTTGTGATTTCTTTTGGAATTTCTGCAGGGTATAACATTGAAACAGGAGCATGGAGAAGTAGTCGTCGCCAGGGTAATTCATGGAGGCATTATTGAGAAACAGGGTGAGCCATAGTTTTCTACATAAATATGAACAGAGCTGAGATTTTTAACTTAGCAGAGTCTCTCTCAAAGGCTAAGAAATACTCTGCTTGGGTTGAATCAGGTCTTAGCAAAGCAACTGTTTATTGAACAATGTTGTGTTATACAGTTCTTTACGAGGTAATGTTTGACCCTTTGTCCTCTTTATTTATCCAGGTCTTTTGCATGTTGGTGATATCATTAAGGAGGTTAATGGTCTTGATGTGACCAATGACCCTGATGCATTGCAGGAACATATGAAGATGGCTTCCGGTAACGTCACACTCAAGATTATTCCAAGCTATCACAACGATTATCACAACCTACCTGTAAGTCATGAATAAAAAAACCTGTTTGTTTGTTTAGATGATCTTCCCATTAAGGGATCATGGCAAACTCCTACAAGGGGATAGAAACACCAAGCTGACAACAGCCAATCTCTCATACAAACATTGGTTTAACGTCTATGATTATGGATTACACAAATCAAGAAATTATGATTTAGTAACTAGACGACAATATTTATTTCAGTCATTGTGAAATCAGCAGTTAGTTTGGGGGATTCGAACCAACCACCTTAATATTGCAAGTCCTGCAGTCTAACCACTGGACCACGCTAACCTACCAAAACATTTGTGCATGAATGGATCACTTTATCATCGGTAAACGTTTTGTTGACAAGACACCATTGATGTTCAGTCTTGTGTGTTTGATGATCTGTTTCAGCATTCTCCCTTAACATAAGCTGATGGCCTAATACAAGTTAAACAGCTCAGGACCAATAAAAACACAATATTTGTGTGGTTCAATGGACCAGTTTATTTATTCTCAAAACTACAGTGTTTAAAGGCAGTGGACACTATTGGTAATTGTCAAAGACTAGCCTTCACAGTTTGGTGTTTCTCAACATATGCATAAAATAACTAACCCGTGAAAATTTGAGCTCAATCGGTCATTGAAGTTGCGAGATAATAATAAAAGAAAAAAACAACCTTGTCACACAAAGTTGTGTTTGTTAGATGGTTGATTTCAAGACCTCAAGTTCTAAATCAGAGGTCTCGAAATCAAATTCGTGGAAAATTACTTCTTTCTCAAAAACTATGCCTTTTCAGAGGGAGCTGTTTCTCACATTGTTTTATACCATCAACCTCTCCCCATTGCTTGTCACCAAGAAAGGTTTTATGCTAATAATTATTTTGAGTAATTACCAATAGTGTCCACTGCCTTTAATATATGAGAAAATTGTATTGTTAAAATGTTAATGTTGTCTTTCTTTTGTATTTGTTCAAATTTATGTTTTTCAGAATTGGATACTTCTGGTATGTGTTTATAACATTGGTTAAGGGTACTCAGTAGAAATGTCCGAGCATGTTGCACCCATTGTCCTTGCACTCGCTTTATGAATAGATTCTGTATCTCAAATATAATTTAATTGATGTTTATTCTAGGGTTGTAAGCTTGCTCTAAACTACACTGCCTTTTAAATGAACTGAATTGGCAATCATGGACAAGCACTTATATTGGTTTGGCTGTGTGCAGTTTTGCAAAGAGCTCTCCTCCTGTGTTAATATTGGGTTGCTGTTAACTTTGAATGGAATAAATTACCGTTGAGCAGTTGCCAAAGTTTTACTACAGTGGTGGTATTTAAGGAGACTATTTTGGTTCTTTTTGGGCTAAGCCTTCTCCTGTTGCATGCATGCCCCGATGCACGCAAACAACACCCCAATTTGTCATCCTTGCACATTGCTGCATGACAAGCCCAATGTACTGGCCTCATCAATGGTGTCAGGGATTCACCTTTGACCTTCAATAAGCTTTTGAGCTGAATTTTGTGTAATAATAATATTAATTATAATAAATTTACAGTTCCATGGGCACCAAGGCAGCAACCAGATGCGCCTTTGTGGTCATCAGGCCTGGACCCAATGTTATGCCTCTGGTTGCCTCCAAGTTGCCTGTGTGTGCCAAGTCTGTTGTACTAAATTCTGGTGTTATTTTGTGTAGGTGTACGTCAGAGCCTTCTTCGACTACAACCCTGACCATGACAGCTTGATACCGTGCCCTGAGGTCGGGCTGTCCTTCCAGAGAGGAGATATCCTATGCATTGTGGACAGAGAGGACCAGAACTGGTGGCAGGTGGGTAGACTCATGCAAGCCTAGTCTTAACCCAAGACGTCAGAGATTGACAGAGATCGACAGTGGATAGTGTACTGCGCTCAGTTTTAAATCATTATAGTGCACCCTCTTATGGCATGAATTAACCAACTCGACTGGCTCTTGATTAAATACTGCCATAAGAGGTCGCTCCACAACGATTTAAACCGATTGCAGTTCACTATCCATTATCGATCACTGTCGTCGTCTTGTGCCAAGACTGATCTAAGCCTGGATATCAACTCTAATTTGATTTGAAACTTTGCATGATGAAGGTTTGTGGTAACACCATGTGAATTTCTTTTTTTTTGAGTAGTGTTGTTTCTGAAAAGAATGGATGGTTGATAACTCAATATTTTGATCAGTATGCTCTGATTGTCTTCAGGAGATTGTGTGACTTTGTTGCTGATGCTGCTTACTGCCTTGGTTTTTTAATGATGTTATTGTTTTGTAAACAGGCATACATTGTGGGCGGTGACAATGCAACAGGTCTTATACCCAGTGTAGAGCTGGAGGAGCGGAGGCGAGCTTTTGTCCCAAAAGAGAACGTTTATACAAGACAAACAGGTGAGACAAGAAATCGAATCTAAACATGTTGAGACCATGGGTTTCAGTTGGGGGTAAGTGAGTGAAAGTTGTTTTTAGTTTGATAACAGTAGTTAGTCCCTTTCCTAAATCTGTTTGAGTCAAGGGACAGTCTAGGTACACCCAGAGGTGACAGGTGCAAAGTTATTGTTGTTTCCAGAATCTGGACTAATGAGAACTTGTCTTTTTAAATTGCATTGATGATCCTCACAGTTAACTTTTTAATGTCCCTTTGAAACAGTGGCTTGCGGCCTTATACAGAGTAAAAGACGACGCCATGAGCGTTATCAGACGCGTAAGAACTACGAGTTCGACCGCAGTGACATCGTGATCTACGAGGAGGTTCAGGAAATGCCGCCGTTTCAGAGGAAGACATTGGTGTTACTCGGCGCTCAGGGAGTAGGTCGGAGAATACTCAAGAATAAACTCATCGATAGTGACCTGAAGAGATATGGCACTGCTGTTGCTCGTGAGTTTAACTCTCATTTATTTAGCATCAGGATCCTTTGATATGTTGTCAGTCACGTCACTGGGAATCACATAACTCTTGATTTATTTGAAGTCAGATGAACGAGTTGTTTGGTGTAGAGTTAATGGTTCTTTCCACCCTCTTATAAACCAGCTGCTCAAGTGTTTAGCATGTATAGGGGATTTATGCGACTCTCCAGTAAACATTGCTCTGTTAATTTTTTTCTCAAAAACTTGATGACTAACGAGACTGATAGTGCTGGGCGAATAGTGAAATTTTGTTATTCGGATACCACTGGCCAACTTTTTTTTTTTTTTTTGGTAGAGGGCGCTGTTCGTTTGTGAATGAGATCTCCTGGGCGGATTGATATTAGTTTTAGACAGTGTCACTCGGTTCATTCATAAAAATGACCGGATCTAATTTAAAGATGGCGATTTGCTTTTTCTTTTGATCGTGGATGACTCTACGTGAAGGAAAACTTTTGTAATCTTTGAACAAATTACGTCACAAATGTCATTGTTTTAACTCCTCACGGAGGTGAGCATAGTTAAATACTTAATTAATGCTGTTTTATGCTGTCTTAATAGAAGTTTCATTAGGATTCAGACAAATTATTCATGTCTGTTGTCGCCCGATGTTTGCGGATATTCGGATATTAAAGAATATTCGGTTATTTGGTTGTAATTACAGAACTATCCAGTTTATAAATAGCTATTCGCGGCTTATGCGGATATCCGGTTAAGGAAAAAAAGGCATTCGCGGTTACGGATAGGAAAACCTATTCGCCATTAACCGGATATTCGAATAATTAGCCCAGGCCTAGAGACTGACACTACAAAAGGTAAATTATATTACTTACATCTTCATTCATAGTGAGTAGAGATTCATGTCATGGGCAAAACAATGGTCTACAAAAGGTATCAAAGTCCTTCAAATCAAATATCTATAATTAACTTTTAGAATGTTGTTATTTGTTGATTAGATACATCAAGACCGCCCAGGGAAGGTGAGGAGAATGGTCTGGATTATTGCTTCTCAATGCGTCTAGACATGGAGGAAGACATTCGCCAGAATCGCTTCCTTGAGTACGGGGAGTACGCTGAGAATCTGTACGGGACAACGTTTGACGCAATACGGACGACGAACAAATCGGGCAAGATGTGTGTTTTGGACATCAATCCTCAGGTAGTTATTATTCAAGGGGCCTCAGCTTGGGCTCCCGCTTGGGCTCTGCACGCTGTGTATGCAGTGGATATGCAGCGAGTATGAACCTGCCTTTCAGGCTTCTTCATTATGGGAGCAGTGTGTATTTTGCACATGATAGTTTGAACATCAGCAGACGAAGCCTGGAGCTGGAGCCCTAGCTAAAGTTTTCCTCCCACATGTGAAACTGATTAATTCTTTTTGTTTCCTATTCGTCCTATTATTTGCGCTAGTTGTGCTGTTGGACGTGTAATCAAATAACACAAAATAAATAAATAAAACAAACAGGATCAAAGTTCATATGTTTATGTTACTGTATCTTAGAAACTTCATGGACTCTTGTTAAATTGCTTACAAATTTCATCAAATTTATTGCCCCTCCTGAAAATAATCTTTCTTTCTCTTTTCTTCTGGACAAGTCTGAGTTTGCTCACAAAGTTCATCAAATATAATCCCCTCTGCTAAAAACAATCTTTATCTGTGTCTCTGTCTTCTTCTTGACAGTCACTGAAGCTTCTCAGGAACAGTGAGTTTCTACCCCTGGTTGTATTCATCAAAGCTCCCGAGTTAGAAACACTCCGCCAGATCCATGATGCAGCCAAAGTACCTGGAGAATTAGAGAAACATGTAACGGTAATAACAACAATCAAAATTTAATGAGTCAAAACCAACGGTTCTTTTCAGAACCACCCCAACTCATTAGAGATAGTCATTACATGGTGTTACCGCAAACCTTTCCATATCGTTTTTCCACCATGCAAAGTTTCAAATCCTACTAATCAAGATATAATTGATGTAAATTCTTTCATCACGGATAAACCCCACTCGAGTGATTTGCCTGTGGATATTTGGATTACAAATGAACTTTGGATTCCCCAGACTAAAGACAGTGTTGCACCTTCACATGGTTCAGGGCAAGTTATTGTATAGCAACCTCCAGATGAGCAAATCTTGGTTCCGCTGTGCCAACAGTCTTCCAGAATGGGGTATGGGGTGTGGGTGTTCACTGCCTCTTACATAACTATATAAAAGCTTCATAGCAGTTTACTTGCGACTATAAATCATTGATCAGACATTTATACAAAAATAACTTGCAGAAGGCTTGTTAATTTTGATGACCTTGTTGACGGATATGCCAACTCTTTTGCAGGATGATGATCTTCAGAAGACGGTCAAAGAGAGCGCTCGGATGGAGCAGACGTACGATCACCTTTTCGATGTCGTCATCGTCAACAGTAACTTAGAGGAGTCGTTCAATAAACTCAGAGAGGCCATTGATGGGATGTCTTCCAAACGACAATGGGTTCCAGTAGATTGGGTGTACGACTCGCCCATGATCAATCCAATGACGTCATTTTAAAATGAGAATGTGTGGTGGGGAGGGGAGTGGAATTATTCATGTGGAGGTTTATACCTCTACTTTACAAAATTGATGCAAGATGTATTTTTTAGTGCTGCAAGCTACATGATAATGTGTATAAGGAGGGATGAGACCACTTTGTGCACAACCAATGCCGTACGCCCCTAGTGTATGTTTCATGATTTTTCTTTCTTTATAAATTGTTTGTATCCAATGACTGAAAACAAACATGATTTAGAGTTTTTTTGGCGATCAGATAATGTTATGTAAATTAATAAGAATTTCAGCTGAATTAGACAGTTCAGTCAACCACTAAATAAACGCAAACTACTAGCAGCCTCTATGGTCCCTGAAAGGTTATTTAAAAAAGGACTTGGTTTGTAACAAAAACATATGTAAGAATGATGAATTGTAATAATTGAATTGGAAACTCAAAACATTTGTCCATCTTAGTGTGGAATGCTATTTGATTCTACAATATGAGAGAAGTTTTTAAAGATAACTTGTTATACATATAATCCCTTCTCTCTGTGTGGAAGGATTCAATCCTGATATTTGAAACAACCAATTAATCTTTTATCAATCTAAAAAAGAAATGCTGGCTTTTCCTGTGTGTTTCCAAAAGCAAATGATGAAATTGTATTTATGAGATTTTAAAAAGCTTCTGATTATTAAATATACAAGTACGTCTTTACTTTTGCTATCTTAAACAGGGTTGGGAGAAAACTGTTCTTTTTAATATTCCCTAATACTACATTGCATTAATTAAAGTGTTAGTAGTTATTTATTTATAAGTATTTACTCTAAGATGCCAGTAGGCTATCTAGCCAGTGAAAAGACCTCAGAAGTTGGTAGCAAACCACATACCACACAAATTAGGGTGAGCTTTACCGGTAACTATAAATCTCCAACGTTGCATTATATTTGATTCGCATTCACACAGCTAAGTTGTACTTGTATTTTGAATGATGCTGATGTATTTCAATATACCAGGCTAGCATGTTTTTTCTCAGGACAATTCAGTAAGATCTAAACTACTCGCGTCCAGCTACCACTGGCTTACTGTTATGCATGCTCATGTATCGGTACATTGCTGCATGCTATATTATGCTTTATCATTCTCTAATACTTATGAAATATTTACATGTCTTGGGCTTGGATTTCAGGCGGTGTCAAGTTTCATCTTGAGGCAATCTTAGGCTGTGTCTATATTGGCAGCTGTGGGTGGTTTTCTTCAATAATTACCCCAAATCAAGTGCAATTTCTTAGTTATCTTAACACATTGCTTTGCCCTCTTTTCACAATGGGTATAGTTTCCTCTATTGTTTTAGTTCCATAGATGTATCCCATGACAGTACTACGGTCTCGTTTTGTGCAAAATGAGAACATTTTCACATTTATTCCAGCAGTAAGTTATAAACAATTTTTGTTTCTAAACCGTAGTTTGGGAAACTTGTAACAATTATGGCACCCGTCAAAACACCAGTTACATTGAAAACTGGGCTCTTCTAAATTTTGTTTTCTTCTAACATATTTCACACCAACAAAAAATATGAAAGAAGAAACAAATAAAAAGTTATACCAATTTTATATTATTGCCCATTTTTGTTTCAATATTTAACTTTCGTTTCATATTTGTTTATGTCCAACATTTATCTTGAATAGTGGAACTAGAGAGTCAAATTGGTTTACAAAAATGTGAAGTCAATTACATTTTTAGTTTTACTGAATAGTGCTATTGAACATTATATGAACAATTAGCTTTTAGTTTTTTTGTATAAATATATATTATGCAATATCTACTTTAGATCTGTTTGGATTAATAATTGTTTTATTTCCATGTCTCACATTCAGAATTCTTCCAAAAAATTTTTTTTCCCTGTTTCTTCTGTCCACATCTAGCAGTAAAAATTACAAACTGCTTCAGGCGCCTTATACAGCGTAGTGCGCTGCAAAATTCCCTGTGAATACAGCCACAAGCAATTCATATTCAATCAGCTTTTTAACGGTTTTTGCTACACAAGATTTCTCAGTGGTTAGCAGATTTCTTTTGTGCTTAAAGTTAACCCCTTTATGTTCAAACAAATATATATCTGGACCCGATTACATGAAGCTATTAAACAGAATTCTGCTAAGCAAGTTTTTCCATTAAGCAAAAACTAGTTACAGGCTGTATACATTTCATGGCATTTTGGCTTGTCTGCTAAGCAAGCTTTATGAAATTGAGTCCAGGGCAGTTCGAGTGGATTGTACTATCATTTTTATTTTCCCAAACAGCATTTTTTATTTCCACAAGAGTCTTATTATTCTTTGCTTTTGTAATTGTTCACTTGCAAAAATGTATTCAGGTTTTTACGACAGAGAATGTTCATTTATATTTGAATAGTTGTATTTGTTTATACTATTTATACTCTGATTGTACAAGTGAGTTTCAGTTATTGGTTAGATTGTATTCCGTAGTTGTGATAAATTGGTTACACTAGTTTTCTAATATTGTGTGACAAGGTTGTCTTTGTTCTTGCTATAAACTTGAACAGTTAGAGAAAACCATTGATGGAATGAAAGTTACCGAAGCCCAAAGTCATATAGTTGCTTTAAGCACACAAAGTAGCTAAGCACAACCAATAATGGTTTCCAGCATAGTGTTACCAGCCAAGATATCATATCACATGTACCATCTGCAACTGGTTGCCTGCTCTGTTTTTCTTATTCAAGAAAACTTTTGGTAACTACTCAAATAATTGTTAGCATAAAAACTTTGTTGGGAAAAGGTGTAATTTCTCACTTGAGTATTAAAAGACTTTTTGAGGCATCTGAAAGCAAACAAATTTGTGCAACAAGGGTGTCTTTTTCCTTCTTTAATCTCTTGCAACTTCGATGACCAATTGAGTCCAAATTTCTAAACGGATTTGTTATTTAATGTTGGGATACACCAAGTGAAATGACTGGTCTTTGACAATATCCAAAGTCGCCAGTGCCTTTAAACTTACACAAAGTATGATAAGTGTAAGTTCGAACATAGTTCAAATATAGTATGGTTATGGGGGGGGGGGAGGAGGTGGGTGGTTGAAAAACCTATTCCTCAAACTAGGGTTTCATTTAACTCATTTAAGTTTTCTGATCAAAACTGAATTGTTCATTAAAGTTTGTGATAAGAATGATAGAAAAGACTATGGTTGATTGGTTTAACTATGACAATTTGAGTGCTACTTGTGCATTTACTGGCCATCAAAATATACAAATTTAAACACAGAGACATAGCACAGTACTTGTATTACTCTATCTTATGCATGTGCATTAAAAAATTTCCGATGGTGAAAGATTCTGGTTTGCTTGTTTGTTCTTTTGTTTGTTTGATTGATTTTAACATTAATAGTTTTGAGATCATAGGGTATGGAGACTTCTCTGGGCAGGAGTGACAAAAATTAATATTGAATAGTTTTAAAATTCAATTTTCTTTGAAAAGATTTAGTTATTATTTCGACACCTTCAATGTTTGTTTTGCATCACAGTTTGTCTTTTTCATAAACTTGACTGGAGAATAGTTTCATAGTGACTATTGAGCCCTTTTCATGTGAAATTTTCATAATTATACTTCAGTGTTAGTTATTTTCTTTTGACCCTCATTAAAAGGTCTTATATTAACTTCCTAAAAAATAAGGAAATTTCCATTGATAAATGAGGGCTCTGTAGAGCCAACAAAATAATTCACCAGACCGACATAACCGTGTTTGGACAATTGAGGGCGCTACAGCTTCCTGCCATTAATTAACTTGTTCTTCATAATAATGCGCTATCTAGTATCTTTCTCATTAGTTTAAACCGTCATAACTTCCCTTTTGTTCCATGAAATCGTTGATGCTCAATGTTTGAGGAATAGTTCGGTGGGTGAGTACAAAGTTTTCCCAAAGTTCATTCAGAGATTGTGTTTTAATATCAGGGATATCGGCGTATTCGTTGTCGTCACCGTTATTCTGATTTTGCCAGATATTTAGAAAATCCATGTTCGTACTCGCTTCTGGCTGATGAAGTGATAGGCAGTTAGCGTTAATTTAAAACTGGTTGAGTTTTCTTTTAGGCGACTATTGTTTGTTGTAATCCGCTGGGTAAATATGTAATTAAATTAAATGTCTGACTCTGATTGTTCAATCCAACTTCAATCATTCATATTTTCACCTGAAAAAATTAATCAAACCTAGAGTCTAGACCCAGTATCTCATCTGGGGTGCGCGCTGTACTCCTTTTTTTGAAATTTTGACGGATAACTTTCCATTAGCCCACCTTCTTGAGCTGTTAATGGCTCCGCTTTTAACATCGGTCTCATCACTGTCACCATTACAGCCCACCTTCGATACATGTCTAGTTAAACACTAAGTTTTCAAAGGTCGCAAAATGCGAGGTAGTTTGATTGCAAATTTCTCCTATTTAAAAAAGTCCTATACTAGACTACTCCAACCAACATATCTCATTTTATTCCTTACATTTGTGGAATTACTATAACACATAACAGGGCTCGATGACTTTTTCCAGATGTGATGATTTGAAAATTGGTCCAAAAAAACGTGTACAAAAATTACATTTAACGTGACTATTATTGGGCGCCGCCATCTTTTAATGATTCTCCCCCTGTTGATCGTGGGCGCCCGGCAAATCTTGCAAGTCATGAATATCCATAAGGTGAAGTCATGATCGCTAAGCTTATGTACGTGTGTACAGTAAAAAATGAATATGTATAAGGTGACGTAGCGATGCGCTGTATCTGAAAACTACAACCGCGCAATGTCACCTCATACATATTCATACTTACTTTGCACACCACACAAATTGATAAATCAGCGTAGCCCATAGAGTTATATATAAGAACTAGAGGGCGCACGAGTGATGCTTCGTGCACAAACGCCACAGGACCGCAAGATGAAAAGCGCGTCATTCTGCACGCGCGTTGAATATGAAATACACGTTTGAGTTTTTTTTATTGGACGCTCACGCGATGCTGTTTGTTCAACTTACAAAATGGCCGCACAAACACACGCTGTGAGATAGCTGTTTTGTCAACTTAGAAAATGGCCGCCTGCTCGCATACCGGGGCGCGTATATAGGCCAGTGCGCACTCTAGTTCTTGTATATAACAGGCCTGTATGCTTTGTTTTTGAAAAGGCAAGGGCACCAAGGCATTTTCTCCTTGGTAAAGGGCACCCTATGAGGAAATTGTAAATTTCTACTGGAGCATTTCAAGGGCACCAAGGCAACGACCAGGGGCAACGGAGGCAATCGCCTCCATTGCCTCCGTGAAGTATCAGGCCTGATATAACTCTATGGCGTAGCCATACCGCGTCACGTGACATTACCTCTTGGATATTCATGACTTGCAAGATTTGCCTGGTGCCCTGACTTCTCACGTCCAACAAGAGGAGAATCATTAAAACATGGCGGCGCCCAAGAACATGTCACAATAAATGTAATTTTTGTACACGTTTTTTTGGACCAATTTTTAAATCATCATATCTGGACAAAGTCATAATTTAGTAAGCCCTGTTATGTGTTATAGTAATTCCACAAATGTAAGGAATAAAATGAGGTATGTTGGAGTAGTATAGGACTTTTTTAAATGGGAGAAATTTGCAATCAAACTACCTCGCATTTTGCGACCTTTGAAAACTTAGCGTTTAAGACATGTATTGAAGGTGGGCTGTAAGGGTGACAGTGATGAGACCGATGTTAAAAGCGGAGCCATTAACAGCTCAACAAGGTGGGCTAACTTTCCATGTGGCGCCACCACTTTTTCACGCATTTTTACAAAAAGGGATATCTCATTGAGGTAAATTAGATACTATATTATTTCATATCGAATGAAAAAGTGGTGGCGCCATACGGAAACTTTTCCATTTTGTTGTTTGGAAGAATGTGAGGCAAAATTTCAAATATTTTTTGGCATTTGTTCCTAAATTTATTTCTTACTTTTTCTCCAATAGGTTACTTTGAAAATCGCAGTTTTTAAGTTAATGATAAGATCTGGCCCCACAAGCTCTCACCATGAAATAATCTTGAAGAGAAAGATAAGATGGAAGTCCACAATGTTGAGGATCCCCCATGTGTCATCTTAGAGGATGATGAAGACCCTTGTCATCTCAGCCCTAAATCAGAACCTCGGAGTCCAGCCTTAGGGAGGATGGATCAAGAAGATAAGTCAAACAAGGAGAGCAGGGTTGAAGAGCCTCCTTTGAGCCTTGTGGGCGAATCGGCTCGGTTTCACTGCTCAGATTGTGACTTCAGATCAGACAGCTCTCATCAGCTTGAGAAGCATGTCAGAACACACACTGGTAAGAAATGAAAGATTATTAGGGGTTTTAGAGCCTCTTTACAAGACAATTTTGAAAAGTAACTTGGGAGGCAACTGATACTTGAAAACAATCAATTCCAACACTTAGTTGAGCTTTGGAGGAATGGTTAAACCACCACTGGTTTGAATCCCACTCAAGTAAGATTTGTTTCACAAGAGTTAGGAATGATTGTAATGAGTATAGTGCTCAACATGTATTATTGTTTGAGTAAAACCAAATAAGCTGTCGCCATTGGTTCACCTTGCAATATTGTATTTTCCCCACTACCTTTTCTCAGGTGAGCGTCCATTCTGTTGTACTATCTGCGGCTTTGCCTTCTCACAAAAAGGCAACCTTACTCGTCATTTCCGCACCCATTCTGACGAGCGTCCATATCGTTGCCCTATCTGCCACTACAGTGGCCGAAGGAAGGACGCCCTCATTGCTCACCTGGAAACGCACAGACAGGAACGTCTGAATATCTGCCCGTACTGCGGCACAGCGTACAAACAGAAAGCATCATTGAAGTATCACATGAAGAGGTGTAGTTATCAGAAGATGGGTACTCACCCGATAGAAGGTCATGGGTCATCGTCATCAGATCCTTTCTCTTTATATGAAGGTAATTCATCCATCAACATTCTGTCAATTGTTTTCCTCATTCATACATTGAGGTTTCATTTCTTTCTACCGAACACTTTGGTGTAATTGGAATGATCAGTGTCACACTGGCTCACATAAGCAAATCCTGACCATTTGACACCAGCAAGGTGGACCTCTAGTTCAGTCTTCGGTTGCACATACAGTTAAGTTTGTATTCCTCACCCAAACTGAGCATTAAATGTGATAAACATTTCACAGATGTTTAAACAGTTATTTTTTTGTGTGGTGCACTTAAGACAAAATTTCAATGTTTTAATAGAACTGTAGGCAACAAATCTTCCAGTGAAAGTCTGACATGAAACTTGAGTACCTCTGAAGTTAAATCTCTTAGATAAACCTAAAATTAACTTTGGCACAAGGGTAAATATTGTTGATCATTAAGATCCATTTAATCCACAGGGATGCGAGGTGAGCATGGCGGAGGGTTGACCTTCTCAGATAGTTTGAGGTCACTCTCTGATGCAGAGGTGGAAGTTATTGAGAAGGAGCATTGCAAGAAGAGAAAGCTAAACCCAGGTAAAAGGTCTCCCTTAGGACTAGAGCGTAAAAGGTTTTCATTGGCCCTATTTTATGGCCTTGCTTACTGTGAACAAAGAACTGGCACTTTTGGAGAAGCAGGGAGTTCCAACCTTTTGTCAAACGTGTTTCACAGGTTAGCAGAGAATTGCTTGTGCGCTTGCGTTCTCCAATTCGCTTACACAGGTAGCGCAGAAATTTGTATGATTTTTGTCTTGAGATTTGGCTTGTTTAACACCTTTATTTTATGTGCATTAATCTTACAGATGAAGATTCTTCACATGATTCTAGCCAAGACAGAGCAAGTGGACTGACTGATACAGCCAGCAATGAGGTATGTACAGCATGAACATGTCCTTGTTTTTAGGGTTATATTTCTTTTGATGAAATGTTTGAACCTAGAGAAATGTTTTACCTTTGGGTTTTGTTTCTACACTTCCACTGCTATTCTAGAAATTTACCCTGTCAGAATAATGTGGTAAGCATTGCCATGAAATAAGGCCCTGATACTTTGACTCTGACAATTGATGGTTTAAATTTGTTTAACATATTACAAGTCATGTTATTATTTGATAAGTCATATTGCTCATACTTGTAGTCAACATTAGAAACTGGAATATTCACAGACGTTAGATTCCATGGTGATGTATTGTTGTAATAATGAATCTGTTTCTTTGAATAGGACTTGGAGAAGGCGATATCTAACGTCATGCAGATGTACGGTCAGGAGATCTGCTTGAATAGCCGAGCCGGTCCGAGTCTCGACGGAGGCGTTCACGTAACACCAACCATTACCTCCGTATATTCCCAAGCTCCATTAGATTCAGACAGGGACATACAGAACAGCCAGACACTCCCCCAGAACCAACCCCCACCCATGAGTCAGATCTCCCCCTCCTCAAACAAACAAAGCGACCATCAGTCGGCCAGGTTTAGGGGTTCTATCGACCTCAACAAAACAAGAGACTTCATGAGTAAGAACTTGCTTGTGACTCATAACTCAGCTGGAGGTCCTCAGGTTGTAGCATCACTGGATTGCCATGAGATTGAGAGCGAGACGAGTGAGTCGAACGATAGTGTGAGTCACCATGATGACTCGGTTGGATCCTCCTCTGTACACGGTCACTCAAGACAGAAACCTCACAGCTCAACCCGGTTGAGCAAAACCCAGGATAAAGCAGACTCAACCGAGAGGAAATCTCCTGCCTTTGACTCGCCCCAGCATCGGAGTTCCAGACGATCTCTTGCTGAGGATGAATCCGACCGACTCTGTGCCAACTGCAAACGAGACGTCTCCGGAACGGATAATTTCAAATGTGAACACTGTGAGATCATTTTCCTGGATCACGTCATGTACACTATTCATATGGGTTGCCATGGTTTCCGAGATGCGCTTGAGTGCAATATTTGCGGACACCAGTGTAAGGATCGTTATGAGTTTGCCTCGCATCTTGCAAGAGGTAAACACTTGTAGAGTGGATGAGAGACTTTAAAACCGTAGTGCTATTTATCTTGTTTATGCATTTTTTCTAAGATGCACATACTTATATCTTGCAGATATATTTTACAGGCATGTTTTTGATATAAGACTTTATTGAGATTATCCAGATGATGTATACACAGGAGAAATCACTAGATGGGTTGACATCAATAGTTGGGTTGACATCAACAGTTGGGTTGACATCCGCAGTTAAGTTGACATCAACAGTTAGTTTGACATCACCAATTGCGGTTGAAAATAAATTATAGTTAAATAACCTGCACTCAGTTTTATTGAGCCACTACGCATAAACTTGTTTTGTAAACCAGACACAAACCAGTTTCTTGCATGCATATATTTCTTGCGCTCACCAAAGTGATGTTCCGCTTAGCTTTTCAAAACCGTTTCAGTGAATTGCACTCTCATACCCCCTCTTCTTTACCATAAGCAATAGTTAACTGCACTCATTGGGGAGCTGTTATAAAAGAAGTGAGGGTTACAATTATTTTAACAATTATTTTATGGTGACAAAATATAATAAATGACACTGACTTTGCATTCATCTCTACTGTCACATCAACTCAAGATAAAAACTCTGTCTGTGTACTTTTATTTATATTAGAAGTATTTCATTATTTATATTTTACGCTATTGTTAGTATGTTATTTTGTTTGTTCCGATTCATTTGAGTAAGCTTCAAATATGAATTTTTGAAAATCATGACATGTATTAAAAAGAAAATAAATTAAAATGAATTTGGCACAAACCTTGCTAACATGGTCCAATTTCATAAAGTATTTAAGCACAAAAAGCACATTAAACTCTTGCTTACCCAACTCGTTTCTTGCTTAGCAAACAATTTTTGGCTAAACAGCTTTATGAAATTGGGTCCATGTCTTTGCCTTATATTATTAGTATTATTCAAACAATCTATGGTAATGAAACAAAGAACCCTCAATAGTGTTTTGAACGGTAACCGTTAGACCTCAAGATACTAATGAAGAGAAGATGTTGAAGAAAGGTCTTCATCAATATCTAGGTTTTTCAAAGATGTATCTAAGATGTGATTGTTAAAGCAAACTTCAATTGCTTTACATTTTTAGACCTACACCTGTAAAAGGGAAGTCCAATAAAACACTTTCTTACAATGATTTTAATAGTTTTCGTTAATTCAACCTAAAATCGGTTGTGCGTTTGGGGGGGGGGGTGCCACACAAAGTTGTCTCAAAAACTTGCCTTTCTTTTACATTGTCTAAAATTATTGTTATAGAATGAACCAATAGTTGGATATAATATTAATAAAGAATCATGTATACATACATGTACATGTACAGTATAAGTACTGATTTAAAACTATTTGCTGTTTAATTGTTTTCTTGTCCTCAATTTGTTTTTGTAGTTTCTAGAGATGTTTATTAACTTTTTTGACTTTCAGATTTAGACTTCCTAAGCTTGGCAATTTATTTTAACTTCAATAAAATGACCAAACAGTTTATAACTAGTAAACTTTATCTAGGGATTCTGTAAAACTAAAATCATTTTGCAGCACTTGTTCTCGCCCCACCCAAACCCCGCCCGCCATGCTCCAGCCCCGCCCATGCTCCTCCCAAGTCCAGCCTCAGAAAAGGCCACACATTTGAGCAGACGACCGCGAGCAGACGACCGTAGACGAAAACAAAAAGGCGCGCACAGCGCCCTCAATATCTACACTTTTGGAAAATAATAATACTGAGGTTTCATACTGAAAACATGGCTGCCCAGTTTTGTGCCATGGACTCTTTTGGCCGGGAATATGTGACTATTTTTGTGAATTAAGGAATCTTTACTCAGTCTCAGGATGAGTTCTGATGATTTAGAAGGTTCTGTTGCAAGTGGAGGGGACTCTTCAACGTCCAGCGGACTGGGTAAGTGATTTGGCAATCATTAAAAACAAGGTTCATAAATTAAAAATGTTTTCAGAAATCCAGACGAAACGTATACACATGACACACGGCACGTACTGTACAGTCAATTTAATTTAGTTTTTGTAGGGCTAGGCACATACCATTTTTACTCTTGGCATTATATTATCAAACTATTTGTACTAAGGTATTCACAGTATTGCTATCTAAGGACACGATAGAGGTAAAAATTGTTCAAATTATATTTAGTTTTTCGGTTGTATTTGTAAATGTGAAGGACCACAAAAAAGGAACCGAAAAGCACCATCTTGTTCAAGGAATCAAGGGGCAGATTTGTTTACTTCGTTTAAATGCATATTTCTGTCTGCGACCTTTTTGCCCTGGAACTTCCAGGGCGGTTTCTATGCAGTTTATACGACTCGCGCACACAACGCCTATACGGATACCTTTGTGTGGGTTCAATATTTTGCTATTCGCGATAAAGTAAACCTTATGACAAACAGGACAAAGTGAAAGCATTCGTTTTTTATTTAGAAAAGTAGGAGAAGGGATGCAATAATTATGGCAATACTTCATTGTATCAATGTTCTCATTAGCTGTTTATTTACCTCTCCTCTTTGTTGAGATTTTTGCCATGTTTTTATCTACACGTACAAGGTCCCGTATACGATTGTCGGGATGATCAAGCCTTATGCGTCAAGGTCATTCATTGCATAATAAATACCAGTTTGAAGTATTATTATAGAATGTCTTTTAAATTTAAAAAAAAGAAAGCTCATCTTTATGTAGGGCCTAGTTCTGGCCTTAAAATATTGAATAATTTAAGTTAAGGCATGGAGTTTAATCAATTGTGATTGTGAAGGCCAGTCTGGCAAGCTCATTAAGTTTTTCCACAGGACACTTTAACGTCAGTGTTGAAGTAGGCCTAACCACTATGAATTTATTTTGGAAAAACACATACACTCTTACGTACACACTTTTCCAGACTTGGCTTTATGCAACTAAGGTAAACTTTCCACTTGTTTACATCAATTTATTGTACGTGTACAAGCATGTACGTGTACAAGCATGGTATTTTTGTGGGTGACCTTTTGTTGATATTTAAGAGAAAACTGATTTCATGCTTGTGAGCAATATCTTTTGATGCCCTTAAAAGGGTCTTTGAAACTCAGGCCAATAAAGGCAATTGGTCTCCATTTGAAATCCAAGATTAACTGGAATTTAAAAGGAGGTGTTAGGTGCAAAACTCTATTTCATTTACATTTTACCTTCTACTAATTGTAGAGTAACCCTTTTTACTTTGTTGATCAATACATTTTCAGGCCTGCATATATTTACACGTACAAGAGTTTGTTTGCTGCCCCCTTATGCTGCACCCTTATGCTGCACGTACATGATGTGATGACGTACATTTACAAGTAATATTGATACAACAGAAAACGTACTCACGATATTAAATTTACTGCACAGAATTATTAGCAGAGTGAGAAAAACCATCCATCTCCAGACTGACAAGTTGACCTTTCATTAAATGGGGACGATAGGCACGCCTAGACAGCATGCAGACTGTGTTGTACAGAATACACCTTACATTAACTGGATTTCCTCCATAAGCCCAGAGATGCACTTTGTACCAATTAAGACATGTGGACATACGCATGATATTGTGCAACCTGTCCCATATTTGATGTTAGCTGTATGATGATGGTTAATGAGAAATGCAATTTTGTGAATAATGGTCGTAGACTAGAACTGACACTAGTCTGATAAAGGCAGCATACTTCTTTTAGGTTGTTACCTTTAAGAGCCTATCATTCCTGGAAATTTAATCAGTTTGATTATATTGCTGCTGTCTGTTGCACAGTAATATTGTGTACCATATTCATTGGTATGGTACAGTAAAAACTATTTTTGAACTTCTAACATTAATTTTGCTAGATCACCAAAACTTCACAATTTTTCTGAAATATTTCAGGGAGTTTTTGTTTATGAATCAAGCTCGAGACACAAAGTGGGTGTTTAAAACACCTTTTTTCAACATGGGTTTGAATCAAATTTGTCCAAAAGATTGATCCACAGAGTAGTGAATGTAATACAAATATCTATAGACCTAACATGGAAAAATTGTAGTGTAATATAACTGACACCCTTGTGTTTACTTCTCCTGCATACACAGTTTGGTGTCCAGTGTGAATGTAGTACACTGAGGTATTTTCCTTTGTAGTTTTGCAAGATGTTCATACCATTCAATTCCCATACACTGCCTACCGAACTACAATCTATTGTGCTACTGAGTACTGCACATGGGGGGCAGACACCACTGGTCACAGTGTTGTTGTTCAGTCTCCATTAGGCTATTGTTAGGAACTACCACTTACTTGCTCCTGTGCACACATGTTGGCCCTAGAAATAAACCACATGAGATACATGTAGGCTGTAATGAAAGGAGTGTAATTTTTTAAACTGTGATTTTTCTGTCTGCTCTAGAAGGGACAATTTTGAACCCATTTCCAAATTTGTTTTTTGTACCTGCCGCAGTTCAAAAAAAGAAAGTTTAGGGCAAATCTGGTGCTACTCAAGGCTGCCCATGATAAAAAACGGCAGCCAATGTTTGTAAACAAAAGAAAAGCCTTATAAAATGATCATTTAAAAGTACAATACTGTTCAACAATGAATACAGACCTTCTATTTATTTAACAGTCCTTGATTCATGCAGAAATGACGAAAACAGTTTTGTGGTGGTTTGCAAACAATGCGTAGAAATTGACTTGTCAGCCTGAGGCGATTGGCAAGGACACACAACATTTTAACAAACACCTTCAACATGATCAAAATGTGTTATACAGCGAGCAGTTGTACTTCCAATCGACCAAGAGGGCCAAAGAAAAGGTATAGGACAAAGTTGACATTCCAATTGTATCCCATGCTAACATAAAGGAAGGAAGGCTTGGTACAATGTACTATTCATTTAAAAAATAAAATCATATATTTCTGTTTCTTGAGAAGTTTCCTTACATTTTTCCTTAACAAAAAATTGGGGGGGGGGGGGGATGTGGAATCAACAAGATTAGCAATGTCTGGGCCTATGGTGATGATTATAAAGAAATGAATGGTCCCTAAAGGGTTTAACCTGATATTTAAGAAAAGCACCCAAGGATATCCTGCAGTTAAACCACATGATGATTCCAGACTTGCTTTTTGTACACTGTGGTTAACCCTGGTGCTGTGTTGAGAATGAGTTACCCTATGAGTTGCACAACCCCCCAGTACACGTATATGTTGAGATTGAGAACATTCCCTTCAAACCTTGGAGCAATAACCTTCAAAAACCAAACAGCAACTTGTTTGACTAGACTGCCTTGGCCACCCACTGGCTATCCTTAGTCCCAAGCATAGCTAGGGTTAATGGAGCAGATAGAAAATTGAGTCGGTTTCATGTTCATGGATTCATTTTAAATTTGCTCTTTTGGTCTATAATGCCTATAAATGCCTGAACAAAACTTACTTTGACCTATATTCCCAATTTACTGTCACATATTACACTTCTCTGTGTTTTCTTAGGTCCACACTTGACATTCACTCACTTGAATGTTCCCTGTGCAAACAAAGTTCTGGGCCAAAAAGCTTTTAGTGTAGCTAGACCAATGATTTGAAACACTTTTCCTCCTGTCATTAGGGAATCTGTCAGTTTATAAATCACTGTTTCGTAAAGCTCTTGACTCACCTCTTGCACAATAAGGGAAACATTGGATCCAAGAGTTTTAGTACCTGGCTGGTGGTAATGAAACAATAAGATTCTAAGCGCTGTAACCTTCAAGGTCTGAACATAATGAAGGAAGGACTTCCATGGTCTGAAGACACCTGCGTAGAGATGACAGTGAAGAAATGTTAAAAATAATTGCTTTTCGCTTAATCAGGTATGGACTTATGTAGTCTTGCCTCTGGTGTTAGGTGAAAAAGGCAGAGCAAGATATCTTATAAATATGTAAAAACCTGTAGTAAAAAAGAACCTCAGAAATAATTCAGACCAAGTACTGTCCATACCCGAACCCAAGCTTGGCCTTTGACAAACACTGAATTTTCCCTCAATTCGAGAGTTCAGTTATAGGCTGAAGTCTTCTTGTTCTGACACATGTCCATGTTTGAAACAAATCACACTTGCCCTCTATTCTCAAGACCTCTTCAAGAACAGAATAAATTATTGGTTTTATTAACCACTAAGTAATCACATTGCCAATTGACCTCATCCATAATTCAGAGTAACAATTGCTAATATATTCCTTGACTCATCCGATTTGTTTAATGAGTTTAGTTGACTTTCTCAAATGCAACAACGGGGAGCTGTTATCAAAATTAAAAAACAAGATCGCAGAAATTAAACCAAACAAGCAAACCAGTCAATGACTTTTGAACGCACAACCAACACAGCTTGTTTACGGACTTGAGTCATCAGTACAATGTATGCAAGTTATTGTCGTGGAGTCATGTGCGTGTGCGTGCACGGAGTATAACACACGCATATCACCATTCATCACTTGGCTCCAGCTATGCCTGAGTTAACCAATATCCTGAGTCATTAATTTTTCTCTGAATCAAGAGCCACGGCCGACTGTCAAGTCCACAGATGAAATATTAACCTTTCGGATGTTTTGGAACTTCAAGAGCTGCATTAGCATGGGTTAGCAAGTTAGAATTATGGATTAGCATGAGCAAATTCAAGCAGTTTGCATTATAATTTCACAGTTTATTTGTGGCATTCATACTAGATGTTACCAGATCCGCAAAAGTGTTTTAAATTGACACAGAATGACTCTCATACAACAAATGACCAGCACCTACATGTATTAAAAATGTGTAGTACAAGCCTAAAACAATGAGCAAAATTGGACCATTCCTGCTTCATATTTCCTTTTTAGGATGCGAGTTGCCAAATACATCCGGTTGGACACACAGCTCATTGATTTAATAACTTCCTGCTTAGAGAATCAATTAGTGGTGAAGTAGGCTGATTCCCTGTCTGTTATGGTTTCCCATCTGACAACAGAGAAAGCTGGCTAAAACAGCTCAATGGCAAAACTGCATCTTTGAATTCCTGCGTACAACAATTAATGCCAACAAAAATGATAATGGCCCACATTTCAAACCTTGGAGTCTTTTTCAAAGGCCAAAATACAACACAACATAGAATTAATCTTATATAGTAGAACATAATTCAATGTACTTGAAAATTGAGCATAACTTTCAGTCAACATATTCAACATACATGTACATAAACATTAGATTGCTATCCTATACATGGTATTGAAAAAGGAATCACGAATGTTGTTCATTTATTTACAACCTCATTTTTAATGATTTTCGGTTTAGCACTGCATTCATTTGATGGCTCAAATTAAAATATTTGTACAAATGGACGTGCTCAAGAATGATTTTCACTGTACAATAAACTTTCATTTGTTAATCTAGGGATGTGGTCTTGAAATGAAATGATTTTGAACTTAGTAAGGCCTACTCATCAAGGTATGTACAACCAGTTCAGTGCTTGAACTTGCCCGGTCTGTTATGGTTGATGCATTTCATTATTTATTTGCTATTATTCAAACCGCACATTATTCTGCCTCACAATGTTGAAACCAAACCCCAGCCTGTTTGTTTACTCAGGATTCAAAGGAGGTCCTTACCCAGTGACCTCTTAGCTCTTTGATGTCAAAGGTCAAAACCAGGGTAGTCCTGGGTCTCCTTATATTATCTACATTTACTGGGAGGTAGGGCCAGCTGGGGGATGCCTTGTGTTATTGTGTTGATAAAAAAGATTTGAGGTTCATGTTTATTCTATTGTAGATTATGGAAACTTTTCCCCATTTGTGTTTTTATGTAAATCCAACAAATATGCCTCGTTGTTGTCTGAAATCTCCCCGTTTGCAAGATGCAATTGTTGGCAGCTCTTCTCTGTAGATTTCAATCATTAAAAATATCGTACACTGTTTTTCTGAAAGACGGAATCGTTTTCTTGAGAAGCTAACTGTTTTATTCATTTATTTATTAAATTTTTGTTTGTAGGCCCTATACATTTGTACTGTTTGTGTACATACCCCATGGATTTGTGGGAGAAAAAAAATCTGTGCGAAGTGTTCACAGAGCAGAACAGGTTGAAGGAAGTTTCTGAGACAAGTGAAATTTGTCTTGTATGTTTGTGTTAATATGAGAATAGACTATACAATGTACACCTACACAATCAAAATATTTGATAGAAAGATGAATTAGTTATTATAACGAATTAATGATGTTGTGAAGTCAGCTTCAGTAGGGCTGCTGATGCGAAAGGTTTTCTGCTAGATATGAGAGGTCGGTCTTAGCTCTCTTGTCCTAAATCATGTCCTACTTTTCAAAGAGATCTGTCATCACTACATATCTGGTCCATCGTTGCAGACCTGACCTTCCAGCTCTGTCATTTCAGCCAATACATTTCAGGATGAGATTGCAGGTGCATGCATTATGAAGTAACATCTTTGTTGTTGAGGTGGGGTTGACGACCTGCTGCTGGGTGTCTTATCTCCTTGGCAATGTCTCTCGGGGAGTACTGTCCTTTGGAATTATGCTCAAGATTCATTTTGTTGTCTTATGGCGGTTGGAGACACTGGTAAAAAGTCTTGATGCATCCTCAATTTTAAAGAGACGGTTAACAGTGATGGAAGGCCTCAAAATAACCCATAGCGCTGTTACATTTTCGTTATAGAGGCGCCCCTTACCAGAGGGAAGTTGCTTTGCCATGTCAAGTGCGAAGTTCAGGGTCTACATTGGAGTTTTGACATTTGTGTTTCATCGTTTGTTTGGGGACAAAATAAAGTTCAATTGATGTTAAACAGTTTATGAGTTGCTATAGGAACAATTTGTATTAACTGAATACAGTAAATCTGTTTATAAATTGACAGTGTATTTTACAGTTTTGAGCTTGCTTGCAGGGTTCCCTTGCCTTGCAAAGCAACACTACTTAAAATAGATCAGATAAAAATCAACCCAATATTTCTAATTCTATGAAAGCAGTAAGTTTGTAATAGGCACTGAACTTAATTGAGTCCTAATTTGTTTGTAAAAATGTTTATCATTAAACACTAAGGGTTGAATATTTTAAAGTCTGAGAGTGAATGTATTTTAATTAAGTGCTGAAAGTGTAGACGTCTGTAGTGTGACCTTGTGCATACACTTTATGTACAGCCATAGGAGTCACACATTGAATAATTAATTTTTTGTGTGCAGAACATACAAGTACAGTAAACACAGGTACTGTACATTAACGGTTAAGATATTGTATGGGTTACATACAACATCCATTACTACCAATGGTCTTGAACACACATCGTATACTACAGAGGGTATGTACGTACATGTACATGTACGGTAATGGCTTAATCAGTGTAATAACTCCATTTCTAGCCGTAATTGCAACAATTGAATTAAAAGGCCGTCTACACATCGTTTACATAATGCAAACTGGAAAAATTGAGCAGTCTTCACACTCGCCAGAATGTCCTGACACTCTCATTCAATATTTGGGTTGATTTGACCGAAATGTTCGTCTGCTGGTTTAATTCCATTAGGGGTTTGCAACTGCAATGCGTGCCATCCAGCGAATTGTCTGTCTGTCTTAAGGTGTCAATAGACGAGACCGAAGCAGGGGAGATTCTGAGGAAGCCTGCTGCACATTACATTAACTCGCTCCATGTTTTGTTCAGAGTGCACCAGGCCAATTTGGGTGAATTAGTAATTTCTTCTGTTGGCCTACATGTACAGTTATATGCGCACAATCATCTGTGGTTAATGGCTGAAAGATGTGTCATTACTACTAGGCTTGGAGGATAACACGCATAATTCTGGTGTCCCGGTACACAGCAAATTTTTTGCAGTTCTACATGTAGTTCTATGTGTACTGTAAATTTTGACATAAATAAGCAGCCTTTTTTTCATAGATAATTATACTGTTATACGGGACTTTCAAGCAATTTTGCACAGGGAAATATTTGGACTGAGCATTTTTTGTACACACTGAACGCTCATAGATGTATTGAGTAGCACATAATGTTTGAATCAACTGGTACATTTTGTGAGAATTTACTATAGGAAATCGTTCACTTATGTTCTTGATATTTATCAGTAGTTTTTATTATAAAGACACTGTGTAATGTAATTGGAAAAATATATCATTTGTTATTAATGTTACATGCAAAACTGTTAACTTGAAGTAAGATCCCCATTTTGCATTTTTGTTAAGCTGAGTTGTGGCTTCATTATAACCAATTACTTCCAATCAATCAAAGCATTTGTTTGGAAACTAAGAATTGCAAACATTACAACAACAGCAAAGGGGCAGGATGGGGTGGCCAGGATAGAGAAAAGAGGCCATAGACTGCATAGTGCCTCATTAATGTATACCCTCCTCCTCACTGGTTCAATCTCACTGGCGATCTTTTACATGGTTCCCTGTAATCAAAGCCATGCAGGAGAATGTTGGCTTTATGAGCGCCAGAATCCATGTCAGGTAGAGTTACTAAGCCTTTTATTCTTGGGCTGACTGCCGGGTGTCGTTTCCACTAGAATTCCAATAGACACAAATCATCTTGACCAGGTGCTTCTAGTTTGCGTTTACTTTTAGACAAAGGAACCGAGTACTGGATACTGTGAAATCTTAAAAGCTGTGGCGCTGGACCCTTGAACTGGTCTAGATGTATCGATGTAACAAAGTTTTAAGAAATGAGAAAGGAAGGTTGAGAGAGTATCGATTTGAACTTCTTGACTCTGGTGTCATTTTTCTTTTGGAGCTACTGGCGCTATTTTTCTTTCTTTTGGGGTCAGTTTTGGGTCGTTGCCTTTGGTAATGTATTATATAGAACTTGACGTTAGCTGTGTCACCTGCTTGCCAAATGTGAGTGGAAACAGTGGTTGGGTTCAAGTCCACTGGGCCAGTCTAAATTGTGTTATTTTTAAAATAAAGATAAAGAGGGTGGGTGCATTTGGGTGGAGGAAGGGGAGGGTAGGCTTTTACAGACTCTTCAATTTCTCACTGTACAGCAAAACACACACCAGTGAGTATATTATGAAAGTAAACCAGTGAGTATATTATGAAAGGTTATACCATGGATAAGAGTAAATTACCACAGTGCATACATGTAGTTCTGTTTTACTGTGCACAGGATAACCTTGTACACAGTTAAACCGGACCTGGTTAAACCATAGAGAATGGACCTTTAAACCTGTGTTGACTCGCTTGCAAACCCCTAATCTCCATCATAAAGCTACTTGGGTTTCCAGGCTCATCCTTCGTCTGTGATATCACAACACATCCTACCTTTTGCATAACGCAGTCTGATTACTGGCAAGGACCCAACACGAAGGCTAGGGTAGTGGTACCAAAGTTCTAAAAGCCCATAAGGGATCCCCACTCAAACCGTCCAATTATGGTCCTATGTTGTATTAAGAACAGGATTTGGAGAACAGTAGCTCAGGGTTTGGGTAAAATTGGACAACCTTAATATCAATGCAGATTTAACCTTTAAAGGCTAAACACCAAGAGGTGGAATGATCCATGAATAATCCATGGGCAAAGCATGTTAATTAACTTTTATCTGTTGGCATTTTAAAGTTTCCTTGGGATGTCCAGGCAATTTACCTTTACCACAATAAAATGCACCAAGATCCAGTGAATAACATAAAGATGGTAATAAATGGTTCTTTAACATGTCTGGCTCTTATAACAAAAGACGGTATGCACTTCTGGAGGTTAAAAGATGTCTCAAGTTGTGTTTTGAGTTGTTCTGTTGCGCAGGACAATCTTTGATGCTGCTCGGAAGAATGTTCAGGGAACAATGAAGCTGCATAAGCGGATTAGAGTGTTGTATAAGTTTTCTGCTTTAAATAGCAAAAATTACTAAGAGGACCGGTTCCAAACAGTACAAAAACACTTCTCCTCCGATTGGTATAAATTGAAAAGGAACGATGATAAATTACTTATTTTGGTTGCAAGACCTTGATAGTTTTTTAATAAATTGGAAGCTGGTTTTTAAGAAAAAATGTATTGGATGACTTTGTACATAAAGTGTTCTGATACTTCACTTCAAATGGGAAGTTTTTTGAAGACTATACAGATTGTAAACAACAATAGGCTTTAAAAAAATACCAATTCAATATTTTTTAAATAAACCAGGGCACAAACTTAACAATGTGCAGTTTGTCAAATTATGGTGAAACTAAACTGCTTCCGCTCTTTAATTTGATGTCTGTTCCACACTATCCAGTAGATGGAAGTAGACAGTTCAAACATTATCATGATATGATCAAGGGCCATTGGCTTATACAGGCAAGCCAGGTATATACAGCTGAATCCACTAATTAGCATATAACAGATGACAGGTTTGATAAACTGATGGTACTTACTGGATTCTCATCATCAGGATTAAGGGGCCAGTCAGATTTATCAGTGTTTAAAAATATCACTTTTTCTTTGAAAGAAAATGTGTGTGGGTCAAATAAAAATTTGAAATAAAAACTAATGTGTCTAGACTTGGCTTAGTTTTATAGAGCTGTGAAACACAAATGCCAAGCAAAAAGAACCATTTTATACCAGCCAAAAGATCTTGCTTATTTCCGAGGGCCTCAAAGAGCTTTATGAGCTGTAAATGATGCTTAAAATTGTAAAAGCTTAGCAAAAATGAGCAGGAAACCAGTCAAAATGGTATATATGACACATTGCTTTGGCTGGTAACGTTTTTAAAATTAAGCACAATTGTTGTTTGTTAATATCTAAGCAGCTACAGGTATGAAAGTCGATGTGATTACAGCTCAATTTAAAATAGGTTGTGGCTTACATGTGCAGTACCACAGTGCATTTGTTTTTCTGTTGTTATACATTACCTTTCCTTATTGTGATGAATAAATTTCCATAGGAAAATAGCAAAAGTACATTTTCACTATGCTATGCTGATGCACATACAGCTCAAGTATACATATTTACCCATTGCAAAACAGAAAGTACATACTTGGGCAAACAATGTAAGGAATTTCAGTGTGTAAATTGCAACTCAAGTTGGATATTATTTTACAGTTTCTTCCGCCTGTTCACACAAATTGAGCATTAACTTGCTTCAGAGAGAAGATTTTTTAAACGTTAAGACCAGACTAGAATTTTAAATGAAAAATATGTACAGTGATTGTAAAGCTCTTTTTTTCTATAGAGTGCCATGAGATGAGGATAATATTTGGCTGGTGGTTACAAGTTTAAGTTGTTTCCACATAATGGTTATTGATACAATTTAGGCAGGGCCTTATCCTGCTTGCTGCTAACACTTACAAAATTCCAAAATTTCATTCAGTTGTGAATTCTTGTACATGTACCAAATCAACTTCTTTAAAACAGACCATCCATTTATTATGTACAGTAATTATTTATTTGACTTATACATTTTTTGTGGATTTTTACCAAAATCTTGCTCAGATAATAGTTGCCCGATTCCCCCCTCCCAATTGCCTTATTTTTTGTAGCAATTACAAAAAAAAGGAGTTTGGTGTCTGCCTCCCTAAATCCTAACACCAAATGTCACCACTGTCCCTCTTGACTACGCTGAGGTACATCCCAGGCTGAGCTGTATCCCTTTGGGATGGTACCCTTCAGAATCCACTAATTCCAGGCATGGACCCTGGTGTTTCAATTCGAATGTACCCTGTGATATTTTAACGTTACAGACAGGTTTTTGGCTGGCCCTCCAGCACGTGTGTGCATGCACGCTCGGCAGGACTCAGCATTTCTGACATTTTACTACCACGGAAAATATTGTGTAGTGTAGTCCACCTTGATTGATTGTAATGCTGTCAATTTTTTTTCTTTCTAATATTGAATGGCTGGACATTTTGAACATTCTTAATGTAATGGGGGTCCGTTGTTGGTAATGACTAGCCATGACGACACGGTAGAAGGGAAATTTGTCCCCTAACGTTCTTGGCGGGCGTGCAATGTCTTACTGTTGAACGTTGATGACTTGTCATTGGATAAGAACATTCCATGGCAAAAGATAACATCCATCAGGCCTGAGATCTTCCAGGAGTTTTTTTCTTTATTTAAGTTTTTGCCGAAGACCTCCCTTTGCCCATGAAAGTGGTGAGGTTGCAACAAAGCTAGGAAGGACATGCACAGTAACTTGCTATTTGTGTTGATGAGTAGCTTGTAAATCAATGGTAGGCATGCTCAGATATTTCTATGTACCAATGTGCCGCCATACAGAACTCATGCAGTTGGATGGTTTCAAATGATTGGTCAGCTCTCTTGAAAATGTTACCAAGGGCAGGGTTAATACAATGGATCTAGTTAACTTCACACAATATTTTTCAATTATACCAAAATAAAAATAATGGGAGGGATCATTCATGTGATGCCCTACTTTATCTAGTTTCATTTGGTTGCATCATAGGGCAGTTTTCAAAATCTTAGATGAAATGATACTTCATGTACATGTAGACAATAAGGAACCAGTCAAAGCGCCCTCTCTTGACAACCTTGAAGGCACTGATTGATGAACGTTAAAACTTTACGAGGCAAGCGCTGAGTTGATTTGACACTGGATTGGCAAACCAATTACGGGACATTCCTGCCAAATTTCAGGACACAAAAACTGTCTTGAACCATTTACTTTGAGATGTTATTGAGTGCCAATGTTTGGGGGTTGTATATGTTCCTGTTGATGTGGGTATTATTTCTAAGGGGTGTAAATTTGTCGCTAAAAGTGTCCTTGTAAGTAAGTCAAAGTCAATGTGAAATAATTTAAATACACAGTGTGTATTTTGTTTCAGTCCCATGATATGATTGATGCTTCGTTTTTGAAAGCGCAAGGGAACGTGTTTCTTCTTGGTTAAGGACACCTCTTTTATGAAGAAATTGTACGACCAGGGCAGTGAGCCAGGGTTGACAGAGTCTCTGTGAAATACCAGGCCTGTATTGCTGACACCCATAGCAAAACATTAAGTGTAAAACTAGTGAAGCTATACAGTACAGTACATGTTCTGCAGGGGTCCAAATTAACTAGATTTTCATAGGAGCCTGTGTGAACATATTATGACACAGTGAATGTTTGTTGAGACAACTTCATTTCAGTTTCAGTCCCACTCTCAAAAAAATTGAAGTACCTGTTGGTTGTATTGTAAAATACAAACATGTGTTAAATCTCAACAAAGACATTCTATATCCACAAACTGGCGACAATAGTTTGGACAATGACAACTCAAGACCCACACCCCTGCGAAGAAAGTACAACCGAATACCCGTGGAGTTTTTTTGCTCAATAAAAAAGTAGAACCCGTAGGGGGGCTTGTTGCGGTACAACTAAGCCTTTGAAAAAATCAAATTGGTCTGAAAATCATGGAAGAATAGATTTTGCGTTTCTTCGTGGCAGATTTACACTGGGTAAAGCACAGCCTCTGGGTGCGTATTGTGTGAAACTGTGGCCCCCTTCTTCATCTGAAGTTGTAATAATAAGAACTGAGGATCCCACTTGTTTGTTTACTTGTCTGGGCATTATGATTATGTGTAACCTTTAAAAAAGGGCTGTTCACAGGTTGAGGTATGGCCGTAGCTCAGTATAATGCTTTGTGCATACACACACTTACCCGAACTGAAGGACAATTTGAAGAAAAATCTTGACCAAGTATTGAGTAACATCTTGTGTTTTTATTGTAGAAGAGTCTTTAAGTTTGGCCTTCTGGCAGGCAGAAAGTGTACAGTGCTCTATGGAAGAGAAACTCAAAATTAAGTTTACGTTTTGTGCAGTTGTCTGTGTACAGTAATGGTTTGTACTATAAAAGGGTGCAAGTGTCAAGACCTGGACTCGAACCCACACTCTGCTGATCAGTAACACCAGAGCTTGAGTCCAGTGTGCTTGACTGCTTTGCCAGGACACTTAAATTCAAGCGTCCATATTATTATTATTTGAGCAACAATAGGTATATTGATTGCCAGGAATTTACCACATTTTTTTGAGGTCAAAGTTTTTGTAAACGAGGATGCATGATTGTAATAAACAGATACATAATAAATGCAAAGTAGTTGTTGGCGTATGAGATTAAAATATCAATGTAAAGTGCAAACCACAAGTCATTGATCTCAATTAGCTATAGAGCAGAAGTCTATTCTCTGAATCAAACAACTCAAATCCCACTGGGTATTCCAGCTTGCACCTACACCAATTTATCATAAAACTCTTCATGTTTTAAAAGCCCATACACTCCCACTAATCCTAAAAACAGAGCATCCCACCCTGTCGTTTCCCCTAAAGGCTACGAAGGACAACGCATACTGATTATTTCTCCTCCCGAGCACCCTTCATAAAGAGCAAGTTTTGGCGGATTTGCCGCGCTTATCTTGTTATGATAATACCTGTTTATAACCAGTAGTGTAGCGTCAGTGAATATGCCCTAAGCTTCTTCATGTTCGGTATTCATCCATAATGGAGGGGAAATGATAACGGCTGATGGCAGTACTGAACTATTTTAGTAATCTTCAGCCTGATTTGTTAATGCCGGGAAAAACAGAGCTCTCAGCAACAGTAATTGGTTTAGCTGTTGTTGTTTTCCCCAGGATCCAGTCAGTTTGAAATTGCCAATTATGTTCCTGTGTGTATTTGTTTTCTGAACAGTTTCTAACAAGCAATCTTATTTTTCTTTTTTTTCAACAAATGCTGTGTATATTTGTATAGCAGTGTACTAATTTATAATATGTGTGTCTTACCAAGACTCAAAAAAAAAAAATGTCTTGTTATATTTGCTGAACATTAAGAGAGAAAAAAACAAAAATTGATTAGATGCACTATTAAATTTTAACAAAAATGTGTTGAAAAACACTAAATTGCATTGTTCAAATACGAGCTTACTGGCCCAGTGCTAAAGATTTTTGGACTTCGCCATACCTCCACCAGTCCAATGGTCCAGTGGTCAAGCAAGCCATTGGTCCAGTGGCCCAGAATAGTTAAGTCGTCCAGTCGTCCAGTGGTAGACAGTGGGTATTTGGAACCCTGCTCTTGTCTCTAAATCACCTAAATCAGATAATCATGATTCCCATTCAGTACAACAGTCATCATCCAAGTGTAATACTACAGAGTGCTCTGAACTCCCATCCACAATATAACACTGTCAATGGAAACGACCTACATCACACAATCCATATCATGCTAGCCAGCGAGGGAAGCGATCTGCCGATGATGTCATAACAATAATATTGACCAACCAGAGAGGCTTTCCCTCCCCCTGTCTGTCCTTTCTGTTGTGCCTTCTCTCACTTGGTATATTTCGCCAGAGACAGACGACAAATGGCTCATGCAATCGGTAATCCCTCTGGGTATTTGACCCAGATATGAATGCGCCTCTGAAATGAAATAATACGATATTTGATGCCGACTTTACAGAATATTTAATTTCTTCTGGATGGTTGGGTTCGCTGGGAGAATTTGGATGAGTAAGACTTTTAACATACATTCTAGTCAGTTGGATACTCAACCACTCAATAGTATCTTGACTACTCACTGTCATTTTAATTAGCATTTTGGCCAATGTAAGAACTACATACTTGGTTAGGAACACCATGAGAATACTGTCTCTATCTATCGTTCATTGCTATGCTTTAAGTGTGGTCTGGTGGTAGGCTACTAGCTGTCTAGTTACTCATCTGCTAATAGGAATGGCAAGAGGTCAATGCCCTGCGATGATACGGTTTCTAATCAGGGAGATGCAGCAGTGCCTACCTTCTTAATAGATCACTCATCACCAACGAATGTTTCCAAGAGTTGAGATAGTAGCCAGTATTAAAGGGAAAGTACAGCCTACGACATTTGTGGTTAAGGTGCATGTGCATGTGGTACATAGTGGTATCAAGTTGATGAGAGAAATCTCTTTCTGAACATGAAAACTGTGGGAAATGTTTCCTAATGCCGGCCTTGAACTTTGTTTTTGCCAAATAAAATTTTCCGCTTTTGAGGGGTACTTCTAGGGGGAAAAATGTAAATTTTTATTGAAACTTTGCAAAGGGCACCACAGCAAAAGCAAGGGCACCTCAGTAATTGCTGTTGGTGCCGTGGATTATTTCGAGGCCTGCTGATGTGCCAAAGACCTCTTCATACACAGATAATTTTATGAAATTGGTTTTTGATATTTTAATGCCAACAATTTGTTGTGAATGTGTGAGTGAGAAAGTCTCCACAGGCTCCCTTTGGAGAGAGAAAAAGATGGTCAGTGACTTGACATAGAGTGAAAATAGTGACATGACCGAGAAACCAACATGCTCATACAAGGTAGGCAGGTGGGGAGACATTGAGGAAATGAAGATCCAGTTCAGTTTATCGACAGCATCCACAAGGAGTTATAATCGCAACAAATAGGCATTGTGGGATGCTGCTACTCCAAGCGAATGCCAATATTGTACAATGATGCAGAATCTTTGGAGGTTTTAAAGCGTGCTGAATCACAAGTGTATTTGAATTGTAATTTATAGGGTCTGGGGAACATTTTTTGTATGTACTCTAGAAACCAAGTGACTTATGACACCACATGTTTACCAAATGCGCTCCGAAAGCTGGACTTCTTACAGTAAAAAAGTGTTCACAGAATCACAGCTCAACGGAAGAATACAAAAAATAATTTTGCGCAGATGGCAGTGAACGATCTGTGCAACTTCTATGTGAAGAAAATCGGGGCTTATTTTCTTGTTCATGCCTTAGTGTTGTGTCGTGGCCAAACGGTCAAACACACTGGACTTCAAGCTCTGGTGTTTCTGATCACCAGAGTATGGGTTTACAATGTATGTCCCAGTTGTCACATTTGTGTCCTTTAGCAAGATCCTTTTTTAAAAAACCATTATGACTCTGTCCTTTGAACTGAAAGTGCTTCAAGTTCAACCCTGACCAAACATATATTTTTAGGATGTAAAAAAAAACATATGTACACATTGACAATTGGATTTTGGGGGTAAGTAATGTACTTAAAGCGCTCAGGTTTGGTACATACATCTGCATGGTTGTACATCACATGGAGATTTTCAGTACAATGAACTAGTGCCATACTGTCTAATATATAGTGCAGTTACCTGTAAAATATACAGTATCAAACCAAAATTGGATTTTAGATCTTTCAAATCTGATAAGTGTAGTCAACAACACAGTATTAAGTTATTGCACAAACATGGTACTGGTTCATTGAATTGCATGGTAGATGTACAAACATGCAGTACACCATTTTATTCATCCCCTACATGTACCTGGATATGTCAGAACATGAACTCTCATAAGATACTTTGTTATAATCCAACAAAAACATGTATGGCGAAATTGTACTTTCCATCAGTTTGGGTGACCACCAGTGTTCCCTTTTGCCAGCAGACTACATGTATGTTATTTGTTTACTAATTCTGGTTACACCTCTACATGTATGTTTTGACACCCATTTGTTCTGAAACTCCAAGTTTATTTTCATAATCCTAACCCTACCCCTATTCCTAACCCTAACCTTACCGCTTACCTTAACACTAACAAAAACTCTAACCCTATTGTGTACATGTAAATCACAAGGGTTTTCAAAATAATTTTTTTTATAGGGTTTTCAGAATAAAGGGGTGTCTGTTTAGAGCATTCATTTCATCACCAAACCAAAGGCATGGCTGATTTCACAGATTTGGTTAAATAGTTGTCTGATTTTAATGTCAGAGAAGAGAATGAAGAAGTTATACATTATAAAGAAAGAATCAAGTAAAGAGAAAATCAAATAAAAATTGGAAAGTGATTTGTGCGATGACTTCTTTTGCCATAATGAGCTTCCAAATCGTAGAGGTAACATAGAACGGCCAAATGAAACATAAGGGTCAAACGCTCTGGCCATTTATGGCCGCGATATGTTTTGGTGTTTTTTTAAAACAAGAAGTTTTCAGTCTCCAGGCTTGCTCTAATTCTCTTGTACTGTAGCCATTAAGGACTGTAAAATGGAAAGATCATTAATTCAAGCTATTCAATCGTCAGTATTTTATGTTAATAATATTACGACACTGACTAGAAGATATGATCAGTTGTCTACAGGCATGGAAATCATTGCCATTCTCATTAAGTGAGAAATGTAAGTCATGCGTAGCTTGCACATAATCCAGTGGAGCTGTGATGTAGGGCTGGGGCATGCTGTCTTA
The DNA here is from genome assembly GCF_032118995.1 of Asterias amurensis. Classification (NCBI taxonomy): domain Eukaryota; kingdom Metazoa; phylum Echinodermata; class Asteroidea; order Forcipulatida; family Asteriidae; genus Asterias; species Asterias amurensis. The sequence continues at coordinate 750,342 of NC_092654.1, read as the reverse complement.
AACCTCAGGCTGTTTATGGATGTAGTGTACTACAGGGGACATGTTGTGTTGATGTTAGAAATACCTTTTAGTGTCATTGGCCTTGCCCTAGAACTAGGCGTCTGTGTCTTGTGTACAAACTGAAGATTTTTTATCAATCTGGGTTTGACCATTGACCATGCAGGAAGTTGAATATATTTGTTTGTCTCCAGAAAGTAAAGAGCTTTCATTCTTGCCGTGTAAGCAGTATAGCTTACATCTGACGATCCGTTCTTATACAGTGAGCAATACTGTATAGTTGATCTCCAAGGGTGCCAGCCAAGTGGACAATTTTATTACAACAGTTACATCGAACATTTCCGCTATTCAGAAAATGCATTACCGCTGTTTTTTTTTTACAATAGAGATGTAGGAAATGTAAGCAAATTTACACATATTGGTGGTAGAATAGATGTCTTTGCTTGTTATAATGGCTGGAGGAACCAGGTCATGAGTAGCATCCTATAGTGATCCACACTCCCTGTTTATTTACTTCTACCCCAAGCATGAATCACTGGTCCCAAGGGGACAGCTAGGGGTAGTGAGTTACCTTATGAGGACACCAGTCATCCTGAAGGGCTGTCCCTGATTGGTGGTGTACAGTGTACCATACAATGTTCTTGTACACAGTCACTCTCTAATGGTATCAGATGTCATCACACTACCCAGGGTTTGGTCCTTGACTTTGGCAATCCATGCTTGCATAATGTCATTACTGGCCAGAAAAGAGACACACACCAGCCGGATCAGAATGATTTATGAAAAATTAATGCCTGGCAAATTCTTGATCGGATGCGTAGTGAACATGGAAAGCTGTCAGGCCATGTTGGTGATAGTATTTGGTTGAACACTTTGGCAAAACTAAGGCCGGTGTGAAAGTTTTGCATTGTGAGTTCACAAAAGTACACACATACACTTCTTTGCAGAATATTTGTTTCTAAAAATATACATAAACAACTAAAAATAGATGAAGTATTTAATGTATTACCAAGCTGTTTTTTTTCCTTGAAAAATGTGAAGATGAATGGTCCAGATGGGAAGTCTCTTTTGGTATCAATATCACCACTCACGTTAAATAAGCAGCAACTTAGCAGTGGCACAGTGAGGCAAATCGATTAAGATATGTTATATATTTTAGTTCCACTTTGACAAACCAAGAATAAAAAAAATGCCAGGGACGCTAAGCTTGTTCTATGTATTGGTATTAAATGTTTAATTATGTACAGTTAGGGTTCTGCTCAAATTTTTTAACAATCTCGAGAAGAACCTGTTATTAACACTCTATCTTCCTTGAAGTGATACATTTTCAAGCATACTGTAGGAACCTATGTTTTTGGGCTGTTCAGACAGAACTATATTATTTTACTTGTTTCTACAAAACTAGCATTTTAGGCAACAATATTTCACCATGTAAATTGTGAGTTATTAATTTGCTAACATAAAATATTCACAAAGTATTGCCCTTGATACACCCAAAAATTACAATTTATATCACAATAAATGTTTACTTCACTAATTTGCACCATAAGTTCCTGTCAGTTCTGTTTTCTTCAGAAGACCTGTGGGTATTTAAATATAGAAAATGTAATAACCAATTTATTGTTGATGCTTCAATGAAAACTGTTTTTGGAGTTAAAATGAGTTATTATGCTGGTAGTCTTACTGCAGTACCTGTGTATTGTAAGTATAACTTCAAGGACATTTGCAAGGTTTTTATGAAGACTATAACATGTAGTTACTGCACTGAAAATATATTAACAGGGATGTCTCATGACAATCCATCAACTTACTGTAATGTGTCTCCAGTGATGTGTTCAAATTAACTCAGACAAGTTGCTCTGAAGACATAGTATGATGGCAAAACCAAGCCTTGGAGAGAACTTAAAGGTGTTTTTACATCATTGGTTGCTGTTTGTTGCTGTCTTAGCCTTGAGTTTCAAGAAACTAGACATGTTTCCAAAAGCATTTAGTTTATCTCAATTAGTTATGTGTTACTAAGAAAGACAATTTAGATGGGTCTAGTTTAAGCAGGTTTTGATGCAAGATTCATGCATAGAAAATAATTGTCTCACCATAACTGATGTGCATCTCCCCTGCATCTTCAAGGTGTCTCGTTAAGCATGAAGAAGCATCGTCTTTTCTTACATTAGAATTTTAATCTCAGTGTTTAAACTCCGGTGGTATGAAACTTCTCATTATTGGGTGCTGTTAGCAAAGAAGTGCGATGTTCGAATGAAAAATGGTGCGGACACTTAAACCTTTGGAATTCCAGGCTGTTTCACAGCTACTTAAATCAATCATCTTGTGGTACAATTATAAATCCCAAATCGGGGCTTTCTTTCTGGTCCCATGGCAGGTCACCACTCTGCAAAAGTATCAACCCCTGCATTATGGGTAATCAAAGGGTAATGAGACATCTGGGAGAACAGGAGTGAAAATCTTAAAGGATAGGTTTGAAAGCTCAGGATGTTGTTTGTCTACACTAATAATTTATTGGGTGGACAGAGCCAATTAAAGCACCCCAGTGCAAAGTGAGAGAGAGAGGCTTCGGAGCTGTTAAGTGACAACCTTGTTTCCCCAGATGTGGCTTGGGGAGAAAGCTAAAGTGGGTAGTGTAAGATTTGTAGTACCAGGAGAACTTGTAAAGGAGCACGTGTTATTGTTTGGGTTTGTTGTAAATATACACATTAGATTTCACAACGTTAGAGTATCTTGCCGTATCAGTGGCATAAGAGTCGTTAACATCACAAGGCGAGAATGGAATTGCTTCTGACTTGTCATGTGCACCATGCGTTTTCTTTGCTCTCGAATGGCACTGGTTGACTTAGTGATTCTAGTGTGATGTGTAATTTGTCAGCATTTTCTTGGACAGCCTGGTTATATGGGATGTTTATTTTCATACTTCGTTGATGAGAGTGGTGGAAGACGACGCGTGTATTTTTCTGGGATAATTTGTATCTGGAATGAGTTACCAGTGCAACAAATGTAGGTACCAACGTTTAAATATTTTAAACATACTTACTGTGAAATGGTTAAATAATTAGTGAATTAAGCAGAAATATGTTAGGCAATTTTTGCTGCTTAAGCAGACCAATGTATGCGCAGGTCTCAAGCGACAGAGCTGTCTTTGGTGTGAGCAACCACTACCTACTGAGCATGTTTTTACAATAGTGTTATTTTCCCTCACGTATTCAGCTTGAGGTAGCATTTGGGAGTCGTATAATAATAAAAATGTATTTTTCATTAATTTCAACAGGTGCCTTCCACTGTGATGGGCTGAGGGCTTCTGATGTTTTACCCATTCTGAAGGAAAAGATTGCCTATTGCTCAGGTACGTGGATTGGAGAGGCCTTATTACATGTCATTTGGGGAAGATGAGATGTTATAGGGCTGAGGATAGACAAAAACAGTCCCCATTTGGGTGGTTAGGGGGTAAAAGAAAACCCATTAAAAGGGAAGACAATGGGCACCAATATGGATAGAGAGATAACACATTAGGGTGGAGGGACAATGAGCATCCAAGTTGTGGGAAGGGGGGGGGGAAGGGGAAGTTTTTCTGTTTCTCTTCTCTGTTTAGGGAGACAAGGATCAACCATTTTGGTAGGAAGGGGATGAAAGATACCCATCTGCATTGGAAATATACCCAAATTACCCATTTTGGTGTGACAGTGATCAAAGACCTGCTTTGTTAGGAATCACTGGGATCGCAGATACCCATTTTGATTGGAGGGGGATCAAAGACATCTGGTTGGGTTGGGTAGGAGGGGGATCCAATATACCCATTTTAATTTTTGATGCTGCTGTGTCTTTGTTTTCCCCGCTGTCTATATTGACTATTGACTTGAATTAAAAAAAAAAGTGTTTTTATCTGTGCAGGAGGGAGAGACAAGAGAGGAGGTCCCATCCTGACCTTCCCATCCAGACCCAACCTGGACAAGGTCAAACCAGAGGACTTACGCAGAGTGGTATACTATCTCAGCACTATACCAAGGTAAGATTAGCTTACAACTTCCATCATCTAGAGTTGTTGTTTTCTTATCACCAATGGATATGTGTCAGGACACTCACTATAAGTTTGTGAAATCTCTTGAAAGCAAAGATATTCACAGTTTTTCAGAACACCAACCATGCATACATCAAAGCGGTTGTGCCCTCCTACATGTATGCCCTTAAAAATGCATTGAAAGTTACAGATCATTAAAGATTATTGGATAGCATTTGTGTTTAGTATTTTATTGCACATTGTAAACATAAGTTGTGGTAAAAGGGGTTGATGGGTCAACACATTGGAATAGCCAAGTTAATTGACTCTCTTTATGGCCGGCAATTGCAGAGTAAATACTGACTGAAATCTTTCACAGTTAAATTGATTATCTGACTGAACTTTGTGTGATGTTGGGGGGCTCATGTTGTGGGCTTTAAGTTCATTGTGTGGTTTTTAACCCTATAGAAGTTAACATTTCCCCATAGAAGTGCCCCTTACTAGCGGTAAATTGCTGTGTCCCTTCAAGAAACAAATTCAAGGCCTGCACCGATGTGTGTTGGGCAATTTCTGTGTCCAAACATGTATGCTACATCAGCCATTTGCCATGAAGAACCCATGCCTTCACAAAGTAAATAAACACACAATCCTGTGATTATTTACAACTCTCGTACTCTGACAGGATTATTTATTATACAGGAATTGCATTAACACTTTCTGAAGGCCTCGTAATCCCTTAATAACACTTCTCTTCTCACCTGGGGTTCCTGTCAATTTAAAGGGAAGGTGTGCAATTGGAAACAGTCTCTGACCCAGTTTCTTTAAGCTTTTCACTGGTAAACATTTTTTAACAAATTTATCTGCTGAACACAATTTTGCAGGGAACCAATCTTAAGTAGAGTACATCAGAGTTGTGATTGGCTGGTCACCAATTTCGTGTGTGCTTACATGTAGCATACAAACTTGATTCATGAAAGCGAATGATGGCCAGATTAAAAAATTTAGCAGTCATATTTTTTGCGTTTTACAAATTCACTGATACGTGATAAGCACCACTTTCTCAGTACTTCCTGACTCCTGTGAGAACAAATTCGTACTACTTTGGTTGGATTCGAACCCACAAGCAGGGTTTGATATTTGAAGACTGTAGATCAGAAGAAACAGAGCGAAGAAGTTTATTTGCGACTCATGTTCTTGTCAGTAGCAGATATGCATGTTCATAGCCTTGAAAATGTTTTGACAATTCAATATCATAGGTTTTCAATCTGTTGTTCATGACAGGAAAATCCAAAAAATGTGAAGTCCTCTGGTTGAAACAATGCTCTAATGTAATTACAGACGTTGCTTTAAGAATGTTAACTTGTTAAAACTTAAATCTAGTTATTAGAATATTAATACAATGTTGACATTCCTTTAATCCTACGGATTACTCTAATAACTACCAAGTGTAATTTGCTGTGATTCTATTTCATTATTATTGCTTACCACCCGTCACCGGCGCCTTGTTAATTAAACGTGCACCAGAGTGGAAAATAATCAATAAATTCAATTTTGGTAATGAGGAACTGAGAATTAAAAATCATTACAGTCAGACGGATTCTTCACGGGAATACAGATGTGTTTAAAAAAAAAACAAATGTTAGAAGAACTCATCAATTCAATTTAAGTGTTTGTGATGGGCTCATTTTTTAAATAGAGCCTTTTAAAAAGGTATCTAGACTAGGCCGCTTTATAACAGATTATAAATTTGCTTATTAAGCAATTTTTGTTGAGTTGAAATCAGCAATAGTTTAGATATTTATAGATAATTTTTGTGCTGAAGCACCGGTGCCTTTGAATGGTTTATACAGAAGAGTTTGCTTATAAATGCTGTATTACCATAATAAAGCAGCTCTATGAAGTTGTCCATGATGTCGAACTGATGTAAAATGTCATTTAATTTTGCTCTTTCAGAGCAAATATCAAAACATGACGTCGGATGTCAAAACAAATAACATGATGTTCATCCTGTTTTTCTTCTATTATGATCCAATTCAACCAATTCTAAACTGGGAGGGGAAAAACGGTATATGTAGGTCAGTGGGCTTCAAAATCAAGTCATTCCAATTTGCGAAAATATATCGTTGGCTATTGATCTATTCAACACACGCTTCTACTTTAAAAAAATAACCCTAGACTACTTTGAATAACATCCCGAAACATAATTTATTTGAAGATGCTACTTTTTTTCTTTGACACAAAAAAGTCAACAGTTAAGAGATCGCTTTTCCCAGACTGTCCTTTTTGAACCGAAACAAAACAAGTCTTTCAGATTCTGTTAGAACAAAAGCCTGGTGGGTTGGAGGCAATTAGCTACGATGTCAGACAAAAATCATCTGCATTACTAGCTCATTAAGTTTTCATAGCGTTGACAGGGGTTATCACTCTGCACCATATTGGTACTTCAGTGTGAACAGCCCAACCATGAGGTTTTTTTTGTATGCGTTGTTAAATAATGATGGAGTGGATTTCTTCCCTTCTCTATGCCCTGTGGAGTTGACGTTGTTGATGTTGTTCCAAGAATTACGGCTTTCCCTTAACATCTTAAACATATTAAGCATTTGGGTTTCATATTCAAACAATCTGAAATATGGATAGAGTTTTGGAAATGCAGAAGGATTGGAGTCTATATTTTTAAGTATAGTGATTGAAAAACTTCTTTTCTTGATCCAATTACTGTATTGTCATTATTTCTCACCATCCTCTTTTGTTGTTATTTTTCACAGTGAGGAGGCGAGAGAGCTTGGTTTCAGTGCCATCATTGACATGAGAGGATCCACCTGGAGTAACATCAAACCAGTCCTTAAAGTCTTACAGGTAAACAAATATATCTTATGAAATATTCAAGTCATTTCCATTCCATCTTTGATCATAATTATTGTTAGTGAACACAAAGAAAAAGGATCTTGGAGAAAAGGAAGATTTGTGACTCCCAGCTCTATGGTGCCCTACCAAGAGTATCTGTCAAGATCAGGGAACGAAGGATGAGGCCGGCTGGCCACTGTGTTTGCCATCCAGAGCTAGTTGTGAGCCCCCTAGTTCAATGGAAACAGGAGCAAGGGCAGAAGGGGACAAACATTCGTAGATCAGCTAAAGAAGGGGGCAACACACCAAGAAACAACTGAGCTTAGGACGCTGATGCTGGACCGGGATGCTTGGAAGGCGACCATCAGAGTTTCCCGAGGCGGCGTCGGCTGAAGACAACCTCTCGCTAAACTGACTGTGACATCCCACGCTAAAATCATGCGCTATTCTTGGAAATAGGTCATTAGTGTTAAAAGATAAGACAACCGCCACAATCAGCCATTATAACAATGTTGGTAGGGCAGCTAATTACACAAAATGTATGTGTGCACAGGTTCTTCCACACACACTGCTTTTCTTTAACTTTATTTAAAATAAAAATTCAGTATGCTGTTACCTTAAAAGCCATGGCAGGTACAAGTGTCATTAATGTGAAACAAATTAGTAAAAACAAGTAAATGAAATTAAGGTAGTTCGTAGAAATTTTTTTTTTTTATAAACATGGATGGGAAAAGTACACTGACCAGTAGTGCATCAGTTTCATTTAGAAATACACTCAATATTGCTTATTCTGAAACCAACTGGCTATTTATAAAGTGAAAATAAATCTAAATCACACATGAAAGTGTCCAAGAGTACTCTGTGTGCTTTCCTTACCTTTTTTTTTTTGGGGGGGGGGGGGGGAGTCAGACGAGCAATTTCAAGAAGCTCAGGTTCAGAGTCAGGTTGTATACAAAAAAAAAGATCCTGAAATGTCATCGGAAACGCAATCCATTTTTCTTTTTTTCTTTAGCGCTGGGCTTCAAAAAAAGAAAGATCTGGATCAGCACACATGTGTGGCCGACTTGATCAATATTACAGTGAAAAGGGCAGACAAACACTTATGGGCGCTGAATGCTGTTGGGAAATATCAGTAGCAGGGTAATGAAATTGCCCGAATGAACCCAGAGTTGCACGCCTGGCTTTTTAGATAGCAGAATATTACCAGACAACTTTCAAGGTTAACTCAATTTTTTTTACATGAGAGTTTTTGTTTGTTTTGTTGCAAGGTTCTTTTCCCCAGGTGGAATTTTCACAAATAGTGTTACATGTACAAACATGATAGATTTGGGTTTTATTACTTGTGAGTGGAATAGTAGCGGCTTCCAAAATGTGTTAAGATTTCTCTTGAGAATTTGAAAATTTTTGACTTTCCTTCGTTTTGTTTTGCTTTTTGCAGTACAATGTAAAGTTATTTGTTTTGGTTACATTTCCGTTTGATATAAAACAGCCTGCACTCACTGCACAGAGTGATAGTAATGTTATTATGAACCAACTATTTCCTACACTTGGCTTCCGATTTAAGTGTTAATTTTGCCATTGGCTTTGTCCCTTAGTCCTGGGCCTTAAATGGGTTTGTTCCCATTAAACAATTTAAGATGCATTATCAGGATGAATTTACAGGGAGCGGGGTGGGTTAAGGCCCTTGCCTGTCAGACACCTCTGTCATGAGGTTCTCAATTTGCACATATCCCACAGTTCATCGCTTTTCTGAATGTGGGCCACACATGCCTAACGTGTTGAGTTATGCACCTAGTCTATACACCTAGTCTTTTTTCAAAATCGTCTCCAGTTGATTCCAAGTCTAATAGCACTTGGGTATCTGGAACAATCATCCTTGTTTTAGGATGTTGGATGAGAGTGTGCTGTGGGTGGAGGACACCTATAGAACAGAATGGGTATTTGGAATGTGGTGGAGGACACCTAGGGTGGAGGACACCTAGAACAGAATGGTTATTTGGAATGTGTTGTAGAATCATTTCAAGGTTGGGGGATGGGTGTGGTAAAGAGTCTCAAACTGACACACACATGTAGAGTATGTGTCTTCATTCATAAAGGTACACACTTCCAGAGTCTGGCTTTGTTGCTAGCATCTTGAAGTTTTTTTGCAGGCACATATCCCCACTGGAGATTTAGTTTGCCAATTTTTCCATTGCAGTTGATTGATCTTTTTAGCGTGAGGTATGACATGAATTTTGGGCCTACCTCTCTCGTGGCTTGAAGCTACGAAGCTGGCCAATTATTTGTTACCTGATTTTATTTGTTAAAAAAAAATGAAGACCAAATGGGTCGTGGGGTGTTGTAGAAATGTCAGATGGTAGATTTGATTATCATGGTGTATTCAATTTATCCCACTCCGTCTTCAGTATTCTTTCATTGGGTTGTGTGGCCCTCCGGGTGTTCCTTTTTCTCTGCATAGTTGATTTCATTGTTGACGGTGGAACATTGTCATGTGGTGAATGGTTTAACCTTTGAAATAGTACATTGAGTAGTATTAGTAAAAATGTGGGTTTTTTAAAAACGATTTCTAAGTATTTTATCTCTTTGGATTGAGATGGAATTATCAATATTACAGTCTTTGTTTTCCTCGCAGTATTCGAAAAACACATGACACACACCATTGAGGTAGGAAAAGTACCTCCTTTCACTCACCATATATATCTTTAAGAAAAAGCCGGAATGTTTTTTAAGCGTTTTACTTGTAAGGAAGAACCATCGCAGGTCACTAAGAATTATGCCCTCTTATTAAACCCTTGAGTCATTGAAACATATTGATTTCTGGACGGTCCATTTATACCTGGAAGACTGCACTAATCTAGCCCGCCTCTCCTAGGTAATTTATAGTCTGGCTATGAATGAGCCTCCAGTTGTAGAACCCTAATTGCCAATTTCATGGGTTTTTAAAACAAACACTCTTTTTCCCCCAGAGAGCTGGTTTCAATGTGTTGTATTACTGAGCATATGAAACCTTGACTTCATTAGAATAAGTGTTTATTATTGGTAGGGTTTGAGGTTATGCCTCTATAACTCATTCTACCATGAGCCCAATATAGAAATCTATGATTACATTGTGTGTTGGTGTATGTGTACATTTTCCACATTGTAATTTATTGGACTCTGGATGCAGGTTTTCGAAAATTCAAATTTTCTGCAAATTTTAATATGAAGTGTCCACATTTTTCAAAAGAAATTCTTTTTTCAAGAAATTGATTGTGTGATATGAATCATTACAAGTATACACCAAGTTTGACAAAACTGTGTCTTTACTACGTTGATTAATAAACAAAACATTGCACTTTGTTGATTTGGTTTTTACTTTGTGCTTCCTTCACACAGGAATGTATACCTGACCACATCCACATGGTTTATATCCTCAAACCGGAGAAATTCTGGCAGAAACACCGGACAAGTCTGGGTAGCTCCAAGCTCAAGTTTGAGGTTAGTAATTCGTTTACCATTGAACAAACTACTGATGATGTTAAAGCTCCTTCAAACTGGATTAACAGCATTAGATATGCATGATAAGTGTACCAAATCCAAGCTCTTGAGTTTGAGGTTAGTAATCAGTTTACCACTAAGCGTATCACCGTAAGCTATTACGTTGAAGCTCCTTCAACCAGGATTAAGTTGTTAAGTACGTTACTGAACCCTCTACGAACTTTGATATCACAGTTTAGTTCTTTAAGATGATTAATATGGTAAGGACTTCCAAACTTACAGCTTAAGGACTTGATATTTTGCTTAAAGTTGGAGTTACTACAAATTCCCTTATATTTGTTGACCTTCACAGACCAGCATGGTGTCACAGGAAAGCCTACACAAGGTCATCGACCCCTCACAACTTACACCTGAACTGGACGGCACCCTGACTTATGAGCATGAAGAATGGATACAACTCAGAATGGTAAGCAGCCTTAAAATCTTCTCATATTTGACATTGCACAATTCTTTTGCCTCAATGACCTCGCAGCTAAGTAGAACCTCAAAGCTGCTCAAAAGAAACATCTTCAAAAAAACAGACTGAGGATTTGGGTTTCAATTAAGTATTTCTGCCCTTGGCCTGATGAAAATTGCGAAGAGTACTACCTTTTTTTTGTTCAGATATTTTGTTGATCAAAGAAGTTGAGATTAGTGTAGCTGGGTTAGCAATCCCAAAGACAGATGGCTAGAAAGCCCTCATAGTAATTGCAGAGTTTGCTAATTGATACCAATAGAGGGCGCTATAGTCATCTCCAAGACTTGATTTGGGGAAGTATTGTTTTGTATATGATAGGTAAAGTTAACCGGGAGATAGGCCAGCTGTGAATAAAGTGACTATGGCTTGGCTGCTGTATCATATACTCTAGCCGTAGCCAAAACCAAAGTCTTAACTTCAGACCTGGCTCTTTTAGAACCAAAACTACTCAAAAGTGATTTACACATAGTGCAACAGCAACGCTCGCCTGATTATACCCACACCATGCAAAGTTTCAAGTCCTACCTATTATGTATATTCTCAATTTATAAATTTGTTTCTTCCCTCAAGAGTGCCAGTGCATATTGTACATTTGGCTCAATAACTATTACTATTTCAAGCAATAAATGAACATTAACAATCTATCAATAATTGAAAACAATTTAACCTGAGTGATAACCTTCACTTTACTTTGTCATCTCATTAGGCTGTAGAGGACTTCTTAACCAAAGCCTCGGAGCTCATGCACCGTCAGGACCACCTCAAACGAGAGATGAACTGCACAAACTTCTCTATGACAATAGAGGGCGCTCAACAGCAGATTGAAGAGCATACCCGCCTGCGGGAACAGGTGTTAGAGATCCCGGTGGAGCAGATCAACCAGGAGGGTCAGAAACTTCTACGCAGGTATAGGATTTCAACCCCTCCCACACCCCCAAAACACTTACAGGTGTACACCTATTGACCTCGTGAATTGTCATTTACAGTGAATTTATTTCATGCCCTCCCCTTGGGTTTGGTACATAAAAACTTACCAAGGATGTTCTCAGTTTGTCAAACAACGAGGTTTCCTTATAAATTCCCAATTTTATAGAGCTGCTCAAGCAGATAAAAAATTGCTTAAACATTTTCTGCTTAGCAAAAGTAAGCAGGATAGCAGTCACAGATTGTACTTACAACATGGTAGTTTGGCTGGTAACCCTATTCTGGTAGGTTTAATTTTGATGTGCTTAGCTATTTTTTGTGCTTAAGCAGCTCAATTTGGCCCTGGTAAAGTATTCTCTGAGTTCTATTTCCATATCTCAAACCATTGAGTCACTGTGTCTTTGAGATTTAGCATAACTTCCAGCCCTTAATTGCTTTCTTGATCTTGTCTTATGTTAGAATTTGCAGTGGTTTCAATGGCGATGAGTCAACGACGACAGACTCCGGCTACTCAGGCAGCTCCCACGGTAGCTTCACCAGCATGTCCAGCATAGCAGCCAGCGCAGACTTCCATGGTGTAGTACCCCGTGTTAACCGCATGATGGATAGTGTGACTGCCACAAGACAGCAGCTGCACCAGCTCTGGCAGATTAGGAAGTTGAAGCTTGAGCAATGTCTGGAGTTGAGGTTGTTTGAGCAAGATGTTCAGAAGGTAGAACTAACTTTAAATATATTCACTCACTTATTAGTGTATTTAGTGGTTGCTTATTTATTTGCCTTTTGTTTTTTGTAAACCGCATTGGTATTTCTTTCAGTTGTGAAATGCGCTATTGTATAAGAATAAGCTATTATGATTATTATTGTTATTAATGGCTGAATGCTACTGGGGGTTTAAGATTAATAGTACATTTATACTGTGGTTTCTCCATGGGCATTTCAAAGCTCTCATTATGCTACAATAGGTAAGAGCAGTCGGAATGATGAGACTCGGTATAAAGCACCTTGTCAAAGTTACAAGATGCTTTGGTGCAATCTGCAGCGAACTGTGCAAGAAACACTGAGGCAAGCCACGAACTCCTAAATGATATGTGTACTGAGGTCGTGCCTGATTCAACAGCAGAGCCATAAAATTGGGCCCACAATTGAAGTCAGCCGAATTGGAGCACATGGTTAAGAAGAGTTACATTGTAATGAACATGTTGTATTGACTCGTTGAGTATATTTAAACAGTTGTTGTTACTTTTGATTCATAGATGTTTGAATGGCTGGCCCATCAAAAGGAACTCTTCTTACTCAACCACACAGAGATCGGCACAATGTCACAGACTGGTGAAGAACTTCAGGAGGAACACAACCGCTTTGCTACCCAAGCAATGGTGAGTCAAAGCAATAAGGTTCTCATCTAATCTATTTGTTCTGATTAGGGGTGATCAGACAACCAAGCTTTTCCACCAAAGGTATAGTGTGACAAACGAACTGTTTAATACAGTGCATTAACATTTCTCAGGACATGTCACATATAGCAATTTACAGGCCACCAGTTCCAGGAAATCTCCAATCAGAAATGTCATTTATATTTCAGTTTCATATTGTTTTCTTGGGGATAGTGCGTTACAGGTAGAAGATTTCTATTATGCTGCCTGAGTGTTCCTTTCGCATGCAGTGCAAGTGGTTGCCTCCAAATAAGTTGCCTGAAACAGTTGCCTTGTAGTGAGACAACGCCCGTAGGCAATATTTGTGCAGTAAGACTCCCAGCAACATGCTATACGACTCACAAAATGCTACAGTAACTGTGTGCAACACTGTTGCAAGGGATTCATAGGTCATTCTTCAATACTACTTTCTCTCTCTGTGCTTGACTCTATTAGGGTATGTACGTCCACATCAATCAGATAGTCGGCATAGCATCGCGACTGATGGAGTCAGGACACTATGCTGCAGAACAAATTGAACGTCTCACCCACAAACTGGACCAAAAGTGGCGGGCATTCGCTGTGGCGCTCGATGAACGGAGCACGTTGCTGACAATGTCCGTTGCCTTCCATCAAAAAGTTGAAGAGGTTTGTAAATATTTGTTTTGATCAAACCAGTCTTAAGTTTTGTTTGAGGATTAGAGGTTCAAGACACCAATTAAGTGTAGTAAGTTCTCATGTGATATTCAGTGACATGGAGCTTTGAATATATGCCAAAGTTTGATATTCTTAACTTGGTTAATTTCAGCCTCTCTTTTTAGTTCGGTAAAACTGTTTTGGTTGTAGTAGATTCTAGTTTGGTTTTTTCTTCCCCCATAGTACATGTCCAATCTCTACGGCTGGGTGCAACAAAGCCAAGAAGAACTTGAGTTATCTAATGAGATCCCAGACCTAGAGACCAAACTACACCATCATCAGAAGCTGTTTGAGACCATCAGCCAGTGCTACTCTGAGGTTAGTATATATTATCTGCAGACATGTTAGCTGATCACATAATTACCTGAATCGCTAAAATTTGAAAATCAGAGTCCAACATCTTGCTGTGCCTGGCACATCAGGTGCACATCCTGATGACTTAGCCACCAGAAATTCAGTCTTGTGCATTGGACGATGCGCTTTAATAAGTGCAAAAATTTTAATTGTTTAAGTGCAAAAATATTTGAAGAAATGAATTCTGTTTGAAAAGTAAAAAATGTATCAATACGTAGTTTAACTGGCTCTTAATTTGGCAGTCTATTTTTGACTGCAGAATCTATAAGTTGTGTAAATATTTTGATTGTTTTGATAGACAATTTTTTTTTAACTGAATTGAATTGAATTATCTGAATACTAATTCACAGAGTATGCTTTCTGTGTTATACCTATTTTTAGTTGTGTGCCGACGGTAAGTCCCTGCTGGATGCTCTCCAGCAGCCGCTCAGTCCCGAGAGCGAGAACTCTGTCACGGCCCAGACTGATTACTCCGCCTCGGCTAGTCACGTCCTGGACCTAGTCCATAAGGTGCTTCACCATCATAGACAGCTGGATGAGCTGTGGCAATCTAAGAAGATGGGTTTATGTCAACGGATTCAACTCTGTGTGTTCCAACAGGATGCTGCACAGGTGAGTTAGCTAATGGGTTTACTCTACGGGTTAATAGTTTCATCGTTTGGTTAAACAAGTGGGTTATGGGTTGTCTAATGGATTACCTAATGAGTTTACTAATGGTAAGGTACCCGTTTAGTCCATTGGTTGATGTGTCAGCCATTGGGCTTAAGTACCCAATGGGTGAATAAATGGAAACATCATTGGTTTTCTTTATCTAACAGGTTACCAAGTGCGTTACCAATGTTATTACCAATGGGTTAACTTAAGAGTTAACTTTTGGGGTTTTTATGGGTTTATTAATGGGTTTACCAATGATTTGACCAGTGGGTTCATTGATGTCTTCCTGTTTGTCATCTCATAGGGTTAGAAAATAGTTAATGGGTTACCAACAGGTATTGACTTGGTTACCCAAAGGTTCCACTGTGTTAATTTATGAAGTAATCAGCATCCTTTCTCTCTCCTAAGGTGCTGTACTGGTTGGAGAATTACGGTGAGGAGTTTCTGGCTAAGCACACAGGTGTGGGTAAAACGTTACACAAAGCCAGGGCGCTGCAGAAGAAACATGAAGAGTTTGAAGCAATTGCTCAGGTAAGTCAAAATAATCACTATCAAAGAAAACTACCACCCAGGAAGAATCACTAGACAGTGGTTGCCTGTCGGGTTCTTGTCTTAGAATTCCATGTCCATTTTCTCCTTATACATAAAAGGAGGTCAGATGTGTTTTGTTTTTCATTTGGGCAAAGGAAATAGCGCCCTCAATGTTTAGATGGGCATAGGATTCTGGAAGGTGATAGGAGATCTGCAGAATGCCCTAGAGATGTTGGAGTTAGGCATCCACAGCTAGAATAATCCAGTGATTAATAATGTTACATTCATAGAAATAGAACTTAGAGAATGCTGGGCTCAATTCCTGATGAACACATCTTTTATGTCAGCTGTGTTCATAGAGTATGAATACAATATGACATGCTTGTATGGCAAAGTCGTCAAGATTAACCAACAACTTTGCCTTACAGCTAAAATGGCAGGGTGCATGAATAGCCTCTTATCAAACACACAGAAAAGACAAATCCCCAAGATCTATTTCTGTGGCTGAACCTCGATGAAATGGCGCCCTCTTGTGGTCACACATTACATTCATTTCCCTGCACTGTATGGATGCAATGTACATTACTTGATCCCCTTTGGCAGGTAGTATGATTATCACCAAACTTGACAACCAAATTGTGACCCCTATGTGTGTATTAAGCCTATACAGACCTATTGTACTCATTATTAGGCTATTTCTTCTGTGTTCCTGTGAACGATCTATTAGTTTATTTTTCTGCAAGGTTGGCAAAGCCTGCTTTGTATGCAAGTGAGTTTCTGGATTAATTCCAGCAGATTTGTGTGAAACATTTACTTCGGGTTTGGGACTATAAAGATGACTGTGTCTGCCAATATTTTTGATGGTTCCAACAGCAACTTCCTTAGCAGAGATGCTGAAGCCCACCCTCTTAGTGCCATACTAAAGACAAATTTCTATGATTTGGAGGAACGATTCTTATTTGTCATGTTCATGGTTGATTTAATTATAATAATAATAATAATAATAATAATAATAAAAAGATATTTATAAAGCGCCAAATTGCCAAATAAGGCCTCAAAGCGCTAGATACAAAGGTAAAAAAACAATATCCAAAATACAACATTACAATACAGAGGGTTTCTGAAGAAAACGGTTTAAAAAGACAAACTTGAAAGTAAGGCTCCCATATAAGTCACCCTCCTCCTTAACTTTTCACATGGTGTGTCGTAGCCGAGCATTGTTCCCACAATGTGTAATTGCCATACAGACACTTATTAACTGCCCTGTCGATAGTATACACAATTTTAATTAAACCAAAAACATCAACATGCATACATAACTTTGGTGTTCAGTGAATGTGATACACAATAAGTTAGCATTCTTGTGAGTAAGTCCCATTTTAGCTATTTCTGTGGCTTTTCAGGGGGTAGATACATTAACAGAAAGCTGCATTAACCTCCTTTAACCCATTCAGCGATAATTACTCAGCCGAAGAATTCAAAGGGAATAGTTTTGTAATGTAACTAATGTTCTATTGTGTTCATGGATGGAAGGCACAGAATAAGGCCTTCAAGATTAACTTATGGCACCAAGGTGAATTGATTTATTGGATTTGTTGGATTGGAGTTAAGACTATGAGTTACAAAAAGGACAGCATTGATGCATCTCCGTAAATCAGAAAGCTATTTTTTGAAGGATTTTTTTTGGTTTCAAAACAATTGTTTCATGATTGATATATAACTTCAAATTAGTAAGAATGCCCCAGATTGAACATTAGGTCTTTTGAAATCAAAGATAATCTTCTAGTAAAGACATTTCGAGGTCCTCATTTCAATCCTTGCTTTCAATTCAGCATGCTTGGGCAAATCTTCCAAAATGTAGTTCCACAGTTTTGTCAAAACCTGGGGAAAACACTTTACTTGGGTAATAAAAGCTGATTCATAATTCAATTGTGCTTATAGGTTTGGCATTCATGCTGATATGTGTCTCTGCGTGATATATAACACAAGCTTTATGGGTGTGGAGAAACTCTGTTTAATGTACACCAACCATATCCTTAGTAAAATATGTGTGAAATGAAAACAAATGAGCTACTGCACAGTACAATATGGGTGTTTTTTCCACTCAACATTTATCCGATTGGCCAGTAATATATTTTGATTGGTACAGGTCGATTGTAGTTACCCCTGGCGCATTACAACCATTCATTGTGATCGAATTACTACTGCAGCAAGGAACACCAATTTGATACTCCTGAGTCCATTGGCTCTCAATTACATAGGTGGGATAATTGGACCCTCGGTCCTTACACTCGCCAAGAGGTGGGGGGCTTGATGCTAAAACCAGCCCCTAAGGAATGGACTTCGTCTTGGGTCAAACAATTCAATCTTGCATCCAGTTTCATAGAGTTGCTTCAAGAAAAGTTACAGGATTTGTTAATGTTATAAAAATTGATTTGAAAGCTCACTGACTATCAAACTTATAGCTGTGACAGTCCTCCAGAGAAATGTTTCCATCTAAAAACTCACTGATTCTAAGTTCATACCAGTACCTGTCCTACAGAGAAATGTTTCCATCTGAAAACTCACTGATTCAAACTTCACCTTTACCAAACCTCCAGAGAAATGTTTTTATCTGAAAACTGTCAGGGTTAGAGAAAAAGTATTGGAAAAACCCACAAATCATTGTTACTAATTTTTGGTTGCCACAGTCGAAATTGGCAGTCCCCTGACTATTAAAACAATAAGCATTATAAGTGTAATATAACAATTATTGTCTTCTTGCACTACACATTTATACGAACCTTATGCACGGAAAAGCATCCCATGGAAACAAAATTGTTAACTAATTTATCTTTATTCCCTTTCCCACTTTGGTGCTATTTCTTTTGTAATCAGACCCCTGTATTTACCTTAAAGCTGTATTATTAACTAGTATACCAACAACACCAAGGGCTAGAGTGCTAGCCCTTTAATAACAAACCCAAGCTTGGCTGGAAGGTAGTGCAGCCCCCATCTATTGAGTGGTCAGTTGAACTAGAGTGTTTTGTAGCTGGTGGTTTTGCATTACAATGGTTTTTCGCTACAAATTTACTGGGGCCAGGGGCCTTTTTCATCTGCTTCATCAGAAAATAACACGTTTGGAATTTCTGCTTAGCAAATAAAGGAGCAGGAAACCAATCATGAACGGTACATATGATATGGCATTTTGGCTGGTCACCTTATGCTGGTTCTTTGCTATGCTTACCAGTTGTCCACAATTGTGATTTATATTCCTTTTAAACTGGGATTTATAAAGTATCAGGCTGTGTGCACAGTTTATCTCAATGATTGCTACTGAAGCTCCGTGTATTTGCTTAAGCAATTGATTTTTAATTTCTCATTAAAAATGTTCAAGGTCTGTCTGTGGCTGTTCATATTTAATCACGCAGGGCATGTAATATGTCATATACGTGCATTTTATTTGTACGCTGTGTACATATATAACAAAGAATTATTCTATTGACAATAGAAGTTATTGTTGGGTACGCCTGCTGAGTTGATATTTCCCCTATTTCAATTCTCCGATTTGATTATTTGATCGTGCATAACCCTTTGTTGAATTCTGTAAATATACCGGAGGGAAAGCTGTCACAGTTGTCCCACTGCCTTTTGGGTTTTTCTGTTCCCCCCAGAGGTCCTTTGTTGAGTTTCCTAGCCCTCTATTGCGCTACACTTTTTGTAGGGTCAGTAGGTGAACTGTTTTGATAAAGCAGTGAATTAGTTGTGTTTAGACACGGAGACAGTTCTGGCTATAGGAGAATCATTGATGGATCATCGTCTCTAATTAGAGATTCTTATAAAGTCTAGATTTTCTGAGCATGGTGATGGATGTCGAGCTACCCGCCAGATTATCATGTATCCATTGCCTGTGTAATATCACCGAAGAGCTATGGTTTAACCAAGATGTTTGTGTCCCTCACCTGGATTCTTCCCCTGTGTAGAGAATGGTCTGCCCCTATTCACAGCACCCCAGCTGTGAGTGTGATTGGCTGGGACCAGAGGATTTCTGTGCCATAGGGGACACATTCATCTGGCCGTTGCTGATGGACAGTATGGATGAATTGATGCAGGTGATGTGTGCCTACATCTTTCAGTAAAGCACGTTCCACCAGAACATGTGCATCAACTTTATTAGAAGTCGCTTGTAGCAGTGATTGGAGTCCAGAGGGGAGCTCACCTGAGGTTATCACTGGGGGGAAAAGTTCAAAGGAACATAGGATGAGATGTTCACCAAGTTCTTCATGCTTTGTAATGAGTACAGTGTTGATGATAATGTACAGCGGCGCTAGGAGCAGGTCGCCTCTCACCATTTGAGCAATCAGGACTTTTTTACTCAGCAAGATTCTCCATCCATCTGAATTTCATAATGGATGCTTTGGTGATCCGGGGAACGTAAACACACACATTGAGCCCTGGCTTTGCGAATTGGCTACTTCACTGCTTCATGTAATGACTCTACTTGTGGATTATTATTTTTGTGATAATCGTGGCTGAGAATGTGCCGCCTGTGCCTGAACAAGAGAACTTATTTCTACCATATTTTCTTGAGGAGTGGACTATAGTTTTGGAAGTTGAGCTGCAGCAGAGATAGGATAAATTCATATGAACAATTTCTACGATTGAATTCTATATTCAGAGGGTTTTCAAGACAACATTGGAAAATCCTGGTTCAAAGGATTTCATAATAAATGAATCTTATAGAAAATTTGAAATTAAATAAAAAATTCCTATAGTTGTCAATATTTGCAAGTGACCACATTGACATTGGTTGGCTTGAAGACTTGTGTGAAATGGAGCATTTTATTGCAGTTTGCTTCATCAGCTTCTACAATGATTGACACTCCAAGATAAATCCAGCGCGAATGAAAACATCAGACCACATCAGACCGGGAATCCCCATCTAAACCTTAGACATCTACCTGTCGAGTTCACCAAAGATGTGTATTTGTTTGTCCTTATTTGACGTTCAGCTTTAACAGTCTGCTTGACTGACCACAAAGACGCACTTCAACGTTATCACAGTAAACTCTTCCTCTCTTGAACATTAAGCAGGGATCATCTCTTGCTATACATCAAGGACACTCTGTGGTAGCTGACTCTACATTGGTCGTGGGTCTGTGATCTGGAGAGTTTGTGGACTTAACAAAAACCCACAACAACAGAGTTTTGTGGACAGCAGTGGTAGTGGGGGGAGCTCATGACAGCGTGAATTGGTACTCCGTGCAGTGAATGATCTGATGACAGTGTAAACACTACCGTGTGGATCATTGGATGATTGGTTGATTCATGGTTGATTATTATCAGCTGTGATTTCTTTTTGGGGTTGATCTTTCTGGAATATAAACCTCTACGTCAATGCCCAAGATCATCCTACATCTGTGCACTTGGATTTGAGCGGACTGCTTTGGTGAATTTGGCCTTTGACCTATTTGAAACCGTTGTGAATTGTCATCGGCTGTGGAAATTACTTCCTTTTGTCTTTTCAAGTGTTGTATTGTGAATTGATCGCGAGCGCACAATACTTTATTACGGTGGATGGATTGTTTATCTTTTTGGTAAGTTCAATTTAATTTTCAAATGAGAGCAAAGCTTTTGTTGAAGTGAGTTTTTCGTGAATGGGTGCGTGGCTGGGTTTGTTGTTTTTAAATGAATGAAAATCATAGTTTGACCTTCTAAATTGAATGTTGTTTGTGATAGTATTAAAGTTATTCAAAGTTTTATGTACATCATTAAAGTCTGGTAAGGAATATTGAAAAGGGAAATAGTAAAAAAAATCACAAATGAAAAATTGCTGGCTGGTAACGTTTTTCTGGTAAGCGAAAATTCCTGTGTGCTTAGCAAATTGTTGTTTTGTTTGCTCTTTAGATTTTCTAAACATGTAGGTAGTCATCACAATTCAACTCTAAAAACTTGGTTTATATACCCAGCAAGGCCAAAATGTTTTGCTGAAAGTTTGAGAGTAGGGACTGAAGAAAATGAAGTGGACATGATGTTTGGATTATTCCCCGGCCTGGGATTTCAATTTAAGCCTTTTATCTAACGTGTCGATATCAAAATCAGCCAATTAAACTATACAGGTTCAACGACCCTGGGGTAACTGAGTACCTTCCGTGCACACATGCATTGTGCCTACTCTGTCATACATGAACTTTATTCTCAAATATCATTGGAATAATAATAATCAAACAATAGTATAATAACAGAAGTCTTACACTTTACCGAGGAAATCCATCAAATTGACGTCACAGGCTCTTTTCTCAAAACAAACAACCAATTTTGTAATATTTCTTTGTGATGAAACTTTTGAAGAACACCAAAATTATTCAAGATCCGTGAAATTTGTCGAGCCCCTTAAGCTCCCCGTGTTGTTGGTTCAACCCACCTGGAAAGTCAGTCACACAATGGAGGTCAACCTCGTGGTGTTTATTTGCATAACATTGAATGAAATGGCTTCAGGGTATCAGACCAGGGTTGGAAATAAGAAAACAAAGTGAAACGCAGACCTGTGTTGAGTAAAGACTAACAAATACCATTGTTCTTTCTTGGAATTGGTTTGGTGGAATCAGTATGAAGACAGCTTCATTTAACCCTTTTAAGTTTCCTAAAAGAAACTTTTCGTTTAATTCGGAGAGCAGTCAGCTGTATGGGACATCCTGACCCTACAGTGAACTCACCCGTGATAAATTTTCACAACCCCCTCCCCCTTTTCCAGTCCACCTGTGCCCCCAGACCTTCATTTACTTCAGGGGTGTGTTTACAACTCTCCCCTCCTTGTGTTGTCTGACTGTGTTGCCCAAAGACTTTCGTCCAGTAGTGAAGGGCCAATCTTTGCTTTGAAGTGCCGAATCTCCCATACTTCTTGGGTTTAAGTGAAGGTTATTTTAGTCATGCTATGGGGTTTTTCTCTGCCAGATTAGAGACCTGACTGCTGTGGTTGTTTTTGTTGTATTATTCTCAGTGTTTGGGCTTGTGTGTTGTGTACACCAGGCACTATAGGATACCTCGTTCTGGGGTTTCTTGGTTTATACATGGAGTATACACAGTGTGAGCCTGTGAGCAAAAGATGACACTGTGTGGACTTTGTCACGTCCTCACAAGTTTTTTTATGTTTTACACTCTGTCATTTGTCTCACATAAGACTAATTCTTAGTTTATACATGTTTCACAAAATGATGTAGCGTAATAACCTGAACAACAATTCAGCTCTCTCACAAAAAAAGAGCCTGTCCTATATTTAGGACGCCTGTCCTATATTTAGGACTGTCTTAGCGATCCAACTGTAGCCATAGATGTAGCCATAGCAGCAGCCACAAATTCAGAAACAGCCTTTTACAGCAGTAGCCACAAATTCAGAAACAGCCTTTTACAGCAAGGTGACTAGAGAAACACAAAGAACCTTTGGAGAGACTCAAGGAATGTGATCATGAAGAGGGACTTTAAAGATGGTTAAACTTTGAAGAGTGTTTAAACGGGGCTTATGACACTTCATGTTTACACAGTGTGTTGTTGCTAAGGAAATCAATGGTCCTTGCCTCCTTGGAGCAGGTGGGAGGTTTGATTAACAGCTTCAATGGGAGGCATTGAGGAGTCTTTATAACCCCATGTACATCTTACAGCTGTTGACTCCTTATAAGTTATCTGCTAATTGCATCCCTTTTGGTCTGAGAGCTTGGTCAGAGCATGGTCAGAGAAGAGAGGAAGGGATCATAACACCTCCTCTCTCCTCTTGACCCCCATGAAGTGGACAGGTGTTTTGGTTTCCCCTAATGGCTACTTTAGACATCAATGGAGAGAAGGCTAGTGCTTGTTCTCTCAAGTTATGCCATCATTTCCTCCACTCTCCCCTCTCTCATATGCATTCACCCACACACCAAGAAAACAATAAATCATGGATACTCTTTAGAGAATGTTCTTGTTGTCTCATTTTGGTTAAGAAAGAAGATTGACAAATAGAGAGACTGTCAACTTTAGGGCTAGATAGATCAGTTGGTAGAGCCTGGCACGTTGATCCAAGTCCTGGGCCCAATTTCATAGAGCTGCTTAAGCAAAATATTTTGCTTAAGCAAAAAATTCATTGCTTAGTAAAATCAGATTACCGGCCAAGACTCAACTCAATTGTTATGCTAAGTAAACAACAGCTAAATACTAGTCATAAGCAATGTATGTGGCATGAAATTTTGGCCAGTAACATGTGTAAAACAAGCGAGCTATTTTTGTGCTTAAGCATTTTTTTTGCTTAAGCAGCTCTATGAAATTGGCCCCTGCTCTTGTCAATTTGTCTCTGTTCACCAGTCCTAAGTTTTTATCTTAATGGTTGAAAAAGAGGACGGCTGTCACAAAGGTAGGGTAAATCTAAGCTGCAAGGTTTTAGGCTTTTTTGGGGGAATACCTTTCGCAAAAAGATCAGTATACCAAACCATGACCAAACTTACTTAATAAATTTGCATCATTAAAACCATAGTGTAACACTACAGCAACTAATGCCTTACCTTACAAAAAAACCCAACGACAAATAGAAAATTAAATCACTTGCATCAACAGACACAACCTTGCCTGACCTGAAGTTGAACTGCACTAAACTTGATTTGAGCCCCAAAAAGTCCATCCAAAATGTAATTATCGTGATATAAAACTAGTTTACGTAGTTCATTGAGGTAGAAGAGGTTAAACCACGGCAGACAATCAGAGGTGCCTTGATTGGCGGCAATGCTGTCATGCTCAGTGGCTTTTGACAGTCCTTTTTTTCATGGCTCATGTATTGGTGTTTAATGATGGTTCATTTGTCAAAGTTTATCACCGGAGATAGAAAAGACGTGACACAATCTGTTCACTTTTCTTTGTGGTGGTTTTTGTGTTAGAGTTAGAGTTAGGGTTAATGTGCGACAACCCATAGTTGTAAATTTTCATTGCATGTTTGGCTTTTATTGGATTTTGTTTATTCACAACTGTTTATTTTGTCTTTCTTGGGGGGGGGGGGGCGGGTGAAAGCTCCTCCAGAGGGCATTCATAGGAGTTTTTAGAGAGGTACTGCTGGAGTGTAGAAAAAGGATGATAACCTCAAAACCTGTTCACAATATATGAAGACACAAGCTTCCTTGCTACAATGAAGTCTTTGCAAGTTGACTCTATGTCAAAAAGTCCTGTTATTTCACCCAGACATTTCCCCCTAAATTCTACATTCTTTCCGTTTGCAAGTGTTTTAAATTTTAAAAGTTTAGACAATTAAAAAAATTGTTTTCTTGTCACTTTGGTCTATTTACTTTCCCAGTTTGCTTTGCAAGTGGAGTGTGGTACTCAATCCCCGAAGCAAAATATTTGGTGGACACAAATATAATTGTTCCTTTTATACCTGCACTTTTACAAGGGCCATACAGGGGCAGCTTAAATGTCAAGAATGTGAACTTAACACAGCTTCTATTGTGGTGCTGTATTGATGACCTACCAGAAGCGTGTTGGGATTGCTCATAGAGGCAAAACATTGATCAAGTTTTGCACTAGACTGCCTTTATATTATTATTGCCTTGCTCAGTTGGGTTCAGGATCACCGTGTATTTTAGACTTGAGTGAATTAGGGACCTGTTCGTGTGGTAGGGTTGGAATTGCCCTTTGGATTCAGTCTGTTATTTAGACTGATCCTTCAGACCACCTAGGTCATCTGAAGTGTACACGTTTTGTTTTACTCTCTTTAAATTCAACAACAGGGTTTGTAGACCTTTGCACTACCATTCCTGATGTTCTTAGTTTCAACTTGAATTGGATTGGGCAAGGCGGTTTTCTTTGCTGGGAAATAAGGCAAATATGAATTTCTGCTTGATGATTTCAAGGGGCACCAAAGCAATGACCAGGGGCATGGGGGCAACTGCCTCTGTGACCATGATAAATGCCAAATACAACAGTCTTTTTCACATATCTAAGGAAGCCTACATACCCAGTTGCAGGAAAGAAATCAACCCCCAAACAACTTAGCAAAGAAAATTTAATATATTCACTTATAAAATGTCACAAACCAGTCTATAGATTTTCTCTGTAAGTTACTGGGAATTGAATCCAACTGCAGACAGAAGGTTGAATAGCTGGAGAAATTAGCCATTGGGGTCAGCAAAGGGTCATAGCAATGGGCTAAATTAATCTGGGAAATTAAATTCCAGCTCATCTGGCCATGGTTGATGGCCTGCCACAAATTATGACAAATTGACAAGTTTGATCTTAAGGGGGGGGGGGTTCCCCTCACATCACACTGATGTTCATCAACTACTTCTACACATCATCATTAAGTTTGACCTGGCCGATATACTTGATTATTATTGGGAATTATAATTATTTAACCCAAAAGCTGACTGATTAAAAAGTTACAACCAGTACCAAGATTTCTTTCTAAAAACCAAGGAAATAGCAAATGAAGACCCCAAAGTCAACCTTGCTTATTTTATGTGCACAAAAAACCTGGCAAACCAAAAGCCTTTTTTTAATGGTCAGTTTTAACATCTTTTTTGACTGTTTTCAATTGACCTGTCACTCACCTGCAAACAATTTTGATAACTGGAACAACCGGCCAGCTGGCAGAACTATTGAAGTAAATTTTCCTTCTGCATATGTCAAGATTGTCAAAATTAAAGTCCCTTAACTTTTTCCAAGTAAGATGAAGGTCGCTTTGATAAACAATTATTTACTCTCTATTTTTATTTGTGGTGTGACCTTAGCTGTCTAACCACCTGATATGATAGGAAATCAAATTTGAAAACCATTCAAGGGAATTTTCAACTAGAATATGTAGAAGACCTTAAGTTTTTCATTGCGCAGGAATTTAATTTTCCAGTACTGAAGTTGATGCAATCATATTTTTACAGCTTTGATTTTCTTCGGTCAGGCACCCTTCCAATGCAATAAATTCTATTACTCATCCATATTATAGAGAGCCGGGTTGATTGGAAAAATAACAGCACCGCGTGTGTTAAAATTTGCCTGGAAGAATTGTACAATACACTGTGTTTGTTGTTGAAGTCACCATGAAGTTAAGCCCCTTTTTAGTTTCATAGAAACAAAAAAGGTAAACAAAAAGTAAACTTTTTGCACAAAAACTTACTTGGTGTTATTGACAGTTAAATAAACTTCCTCATCTCTCAAATTACTCCAATGTTACCACAGCAATTACCAAGAATGACCCATGCTTTTCCTCTGATACCCTTTCTGAAGGTACAACAGAAAACTGACTTTCCCCATTGAAGTGTGCTTTACCATTTTGTTTCAAGACCCAAGTTCAAAGCATGAATATCTTTAGACTTTTTTGCTATCGGGCTACAATTTGAAGCCAATTTCCCAAAAGAGATAAGTTATATTCAACAATTTCCTCAACTTGATTTCTCTCACTCAGCTCTATTTAATAAAAAGGTAATATCAATAGTTGCTCAATACACACTCTGACCAAATGCCACACTAATTGTATCAATCTGTGATAGATGCAATTGGACAATGTCACTTCAATGTGTAAAACACCCATACACATTATACATGGACTAACTTAAGGCTGAACTGATTTTGATCAAGGCTTACAATATTTTATATGATTTGTAATTGTAATGGCAGACATTGTGCAAAGCTTTATACACACCTATAAATCTCGCCTGCACAACAGAGGGCATTCTGTATACCCTTATTGATAATGTCAGTGAGATACATGATAAACATTCATCAATGTCTGTCCTGAATAGACCATACAGTGTGATTTTTCATCTGGAAGCCTGATTAATTTTGAGTTGGATAATGAACCTTACAGTCCAGGTACCCCTTCAAAGACACCCTGAAACCATGAATGTTTGGGCTAATAGATTATGTTGTTGAAAGAGATTTTTCCCAAATGAGGTGATGAAAGGCCCCCTACCCACCAACTTCAACCATTTGCAGTGAACTTTGCAGACTTTTAGAAAGAGTCTTTTTCTGTTACTTTTTGTAAAGAATGCTCCACACTAAATCATTTGAAAAGTAACATACAAGCCATTTGACCGTAGAAGAATAGTTTTGACAAGTTACCATGTTGAGAATTTGGTCAGAATGCACCTCTGTTGGAGGAGAACACTGAAACAGCCTTGATAGTCAATACAGAAGTATTCACCAACTGTTCATTCAGAGATAAATCAATGACAAACAAATTCATTGTCAAAAATTCCACTGCCAAGTTACCAAAAGAATATCTTTTCTGATAAATACAATGAAATTAAATTATTTTTTCCTGTTCCTAAAATATGACAACACCTCATACAAAATTGTTCAAGTGATACACTGATCCTACCATCACTCTTTCCCTCTCTTCTCTTTTGCTAAATAAAAATTTCCATTAAACATAAGCTGAACAAAATGTAATAGAGCAGCACGAACAATATGCTTACCAAAATAAGGTTACCAGTCAAAAAACATGTTACATGTACCATCTGTGACTGGTACACTATATTTTTGCTAAGCAGGGAATTGTTAAGCATGTTTTTTTTTCATAAACAACTTTATTGTGCCCAGATCTGAATCACTCAGGCTGCCTGTCTCTTGCCTCATCTCATACATCACCCAAATATTTAAGCTTTTTTATATCATACTCAAGACACACACCATCTTTTCTCTTTCTTCCTTCCTTTTCCCCCTCATTTTATCATCTCATAACCGCATGACAATTCCTCGTCATCCCCCATCCATCACCTTCATTCAACTTTCCGTCCTTAACAACAAGTCCTCCCGGGAAAGCATTAAAGGTTTATCTTGTGATTGACAAAGAGTTTGAGATAGCTTGTGAATATTTTATAGGTCAGGGTCGGTTGGAGGAAAGATTTCTGTCGTTAACCATGCCCCACCATCATCCCCTTGCAATGGAAGTCACGTAGTATCTTTAAGACGTCCACTCTGTATGTATTTATAAGATGAGGAAGGACGATTGCCCGCATATATTTATAAAGATGTTGAGGACAAGGTTGCAAAGCCTGTAGCATGGAGCCGTTTAATGATTGCGTGATCTTGTGCGCTTTATGAAAAATAAACAACAATTTATGGAGTTAACAGAAATGCTTGGCTAATCCTAGGCCAAACATTACGAAGCACCAACACTAGGATCATAGGGTTGAATCCAACCCAAGGTGGCCATTGACAAGCATTGAGTGTACAATAATGTTCATATCATAAATGGGTGTTGTTCAAAACATACACCTTTAAGCAATTTCCCCAGTAGTGATCCCTCTATCTTAATACTGGATCCAAGCTGTCAAGCCTAATGATCAAACTGGGGGTTTCTTACCACATAGAAGAAGGTTGTCCCCAGATGTAAGACTTAAGAATGCCTCATGGATACATCCTCAGAGCTGTATCTAATAAGGTATCAGGAGCTTGAGGACTATTTTTCACTCCCTCTGGCTCCTGTGTTATGAAATTTCCTACCCTGGTAAATCAAAGCTGACAAGGGTAGTTGATTGCACTGAGCAGTAGTGGCCTTTTGAGTTAATGTACAGTGTTGGAGTGTGGATAATATTCGTTTGGAGAAATTATTACCTGAAACTTTGCAGTACATTGTCACATGTATTGGTAATTGATTGTGTAGGTGTAACTACTCATGTGGATACTGAATGCTTTATTGCATCGATTTATCTCAAAATCCCATCCTGTCACGATGAGCCACAAATTCAATATGGATATATGAATTCTTGATTAACAATCTGAAAACCTTTATTGCAAAGCTTACCATTTTTGTATTTGATGCTGGTGAGGCAACAAGGCATTATACCAGATATCATTCAAATTTAACTAGAGTTGTGGTCGTGTGCAAAAAGAAAACAAAATATTTTGGCCTGATTTTGCCAAAATGTAACAAGATCATCTGAATGCGCACAATTATTCAGACATCTACATTATTTTTTTATATTTTCACAAAGTTGCATTTTATGTAATATTTTTTGGAAAACGAGAGGTTGATGCATCGTAATCTTGAGCAGCTAATGTCAAATAAAAATAGTAACATATAGTGTTTTTGTGAAATTAAAGATTGTATCCTAGCTAGTACTTGAAGGATACAACCATTATCATTGATAAATTCAACCTACCAAGGCCGCTAGCAGAGGAAGAAGCTTGCCTGACATTTCTCTATAAGTAGCTCTTACCAATGACCCATGATAAATCCCAGCCTTCCTTGGCCCGACAAAACAAACTTAGAGTGGAGTGAACTTTTTTTAAGCCATCAGCCATTCAACTCCTGGTGCTCATCCATTGGAAACATTGTGCATCTCTCTCCTTCTGCAAGGTGCACCCTTGATGGGCCCTTAAAGGGACAGTACACTTGTTTTGAAGAAGGGGGGGGGAGACACCACGACACACAATAATTCATACACATCCTCCCGTTTCATTAAACACACCGTACAACAAGCCTCTAGTCACATTTCAATCCAAATGAAAAAGAAGAAGTTCAATTTTTTTCCCAGGGATTTCTTACTGTTCATCTAAGGCTAATTTTGATTGTGGTAATCAAAGTAAGCAAATTTGATATGGGGGTCTTAAAATAGCATTCCTTGACTTTTCAGGTGTAGAATGTTTTCTCTTTTGGTACTTGTATGAACTTAAGTGATCTTTCATTTTAAAACTGCTCATTTGTTTATCACCCGTAATTTATACCAAACGTGTACTTTAATTTGGCACTTCACCGTGAGTGCTTTTTTGTTTTGCGTGAATGTTTTTGAACATGCATTTTAGCTCTTTCATTTGTATCCCGATCAGTCAGTTTTGATTATGGTTTGTGCTTATTCAAAGTGAAGGTGATAAAGATCATTACTCTTTTTGTTTGCTGCCCTCTTAAAATTTCCCAAAAAGTAAGTTTTACGGAGCTGTGTGCAAGTTGTGCCTGCAGGAAGGCTGGGCTCTGTGGCTCTTTTGTAAACATGTGATGTCACTTTGAATTATTGAAATAAATATTTATCAACCTCTTTATCAAGATAAATTCACCTTCCTCTGCCTGTACATAAAACAAGAAGCTTTCTGCAGTTGTACGGGCTAAGTGCGATGAATTGTTTTAGGTATTCAAGCCCAAAGGGTTTATCAGTTATAAGTAATCAGCCTGGCCAGTTTGTCTAGTCTTGTCCTTGCCTTAAAGGGAAACTACTGCTTCCGGTAATATTGAGGATAAACTCCTGATATGGTGGCTTCATTTGAGTCAAGATAATGGATGTTGGCAGACCTGTTGCTACACTGTGATGTTCATTCTCTTTGAATAAAGATAATGCACAACTTGTGGCAGCTTCAGCTTCAATGATTTTTAAATATTGGATCATTAACAACTATCGTATTTGTTCTGTTGATACATGTTGCAATCCTTGTAGGAACAGTGCCTTTAGGAGTAACCAATGGAATAACCAATGATATCTTTAAGGTTGGAGTTTGAAATAATGCAATGGTCTTGACGATCACAATTGGCATTGGTATTGGTTTTCCTGGCGTGCTATATCCAGTTTCTCGCTTAGTAAGGTGTTTTACTTTTATCGATCGGACATAGTGAAATGCATACACCTGACAAGCAAGCAGAATGGCTTTGAAGTAACATTAAAACAACATAATATTGATTTTCTAGATGCTACGGATAGCTGTAGCCGCCCTGTTCTGTAAATTATATGGACGGTCAGATGCAATAAACCGTGTACAGTTTTAATGTATGTGAGTAATTTTGATATTGGAATGCTGACCTTATATGTTGACTTTATTGCTCTGGCACCAAAAACTAAAACTGATTTATCACAGGCATTTTGGCATAAAATCTTTGGTTTATTTATAAAAAGGTGATATTTTCAATAAATAAGTTTTATTTTATTTATTTTTATTCAGTGCTTACGACCCATAGAATCACACACTTTGCAGAATTCTGTGATATGCAGTGCCGGCCCATGACACTGGTACCAGTGGAGCTGCTTAAGCAGAGAATACTGCTTAACATTTTCCCGCCAAGCAAAAATTTATGGTGCATGTGAAATTTATGTTTTGGCTGGTTACCTTATTGTGCTAAGTATAATTTGGTTGTGCTTAGCTACTTTTTGTGTTTTAAAAGCAGCTCTGTTTAGTTGGGCCCAGGTAGAGACAAAAAAATGTGATTCAAATTTATTTCTCCTATCCAAAGTGGGATTCGAACCAGGGTACACTGCAGATGAAAGGCAGGGAAGGAATAACCTGAAAACCTAGTCACAAAAAAATAATTTAAAATCTAGATTTCAGTGTAATGTGAGTTTTTGTATATCTGCCGAGGGCAAATATTGACTCTTATTGAATGTGTTGCCTGGGGTCTTTGTGTTGGCATATGTTTCAGTTTGTATTGTATGTCACTTTGACAGCTGTGGTGTCATCACCTATCATTTTACACATCATCAAATGATCATTAATGCGTTCATGCAGTTCCCCCATCTTTCTTCTGTGACACACAATGTTAAACATTTCCATAGCTGAGGAAACACTGAAAATAATGCTTCAAAAACAACATTAGACACATTTTATGGAGTGTCGACAACATCATGACAGCTCTTTAAATCTCTTTGGCTTTTGTTAATGGAAAATGCCATCAAAACATGCATGTTCAAGTTTTATTTCACATAATAAAAAAAAACTTGTTCCCAACCATCTCCCTTTCAAAGAAGATAAAATTGTTTACATTGCAACATACAATTCTAGATGACAGATGATCAATTTGTTTTCCCCCTGGTTGATTTAAGGTTAAGCTCTTATCAAAGTGATATCTTTCTAGTCGTAACCCTTGCATCATCTATTTCTTCATCTCGCTGTCCCCTTCTCTACTCCGCGGCCACCAATGGATGGAGAGGTCTATCTCTAGGCATTCTGAGAATGTCAGCTCATCCCATAGATCCTGCTCTGGAATGTTGACAAAATAAAACTAGAGAGAGTCTTAAAGCAGCCAACAGTATTAAAATGCCGCCCTACAACCTTGTAGTTAAGCCATTTAGGTGTTACAGCACAAGGAATAATTTGTTCATGAACCGTGTTTGAGTTTTGATGTCTTTGTCAATATCAGTCAATTCACTTAGCATCTGTAATCCAAAGATCTTTTTGGAAAACTCAACATCAAAGTTTTATCCAACACTGATGTGCAATGTGTGTGAAGGATGTAAAAAGTGTCCACCATTTTGAAGGTTGTTAAAAAAACTACTACTTTGTTAAGAACACCTCCTCCATTACAAGTAGTAATTGTGGATATTTCAGATTCCCCCCCCCTAATTTATCTAAGGGATGGAATTGAAAGAGTTGTTCTTTCCCTTTAAAGAAGTGGACATTCTCTGAAAACCATTATGAAGTCTGTTTGTCTCTTATTGGTTACATACAAGTTACATTATGTTGGAAGACAAAATTGTTTTACCTTTTACCATTTCTTGGACCGTTAACGATTTTTCTGTAAGGCAAAATTGTTGCCAGATAAATTAGTTGAGATACTAAGTGATTCAAACAGCAGGAAGTTCCTTTGTTAATTACATGAGCAAGGTTGCCTCCTTATATTAATGCTGACTCCATGGATGATTAAGTGATGAAACCGTTGGGACTGAGCAGGCCCCATTACTTGATTACTAAGGTTTTGAAGAAAAAAAAATCGGGTATCACATTGCATTTTGGCTGGTAACCTGTTTCTTGCTAAGCAAGTCTGTTTTGTACATAATTAGCTTTGTGAAACTAAAATTAAGCTTAGGAAAAACTTTGATCCATCTAACAAGCATAGACAAGTTATACTTTTATAGCTGAATAGGGTTTCCATACAAAATGCCATATAGTTTACATTATTGGGATTGGTGTTCACTTCACTTTGCTTTGCAAATAAAATTTGTTAAGCATTTATTGTATTTCTGCTTTAAAATGCTTTAAGTAGTTTGACCCCGATTAACTGTCAACTATTGTTGAATTATGTGATCGCAAATTTGAAGCTTATGGGAGAATCTGATATTTCTTGTTATCGGAGGTATTCTTACTATGTTAAAAGTGCATGTAGCCTTGCCCAGGAAGAGTGAAATTTCAGGCATGCAGTAGTATAGTCCTCCTTTGCTCTAGCTGTTAAGAAAAAGTGACAATGATTGATAAAAGTTGCCTTCAAAATTTCATGTTCAAGTATGGCCATTCTGAGAGAAGATAAATACATCTAGTAGCTTTAAACTGATAAAAGATTTATGTTACAATTTGACAATTTCTGTTTTGGTTTTTCTACTTCTATCTGATCTCGAATTATGTGTGGTTACAGTGCTGGGCCAAGTGTTAGGAATGTAGATTGGATGACAGCGAAAACAAACAGATATAATATGATTGAATTTATCAAGGCTATAATTCATGTGAATAGTCTGCTGCTATTCTTGGCTGGTAGTTAACTTATAAAAATAGATGTCCATATTGGCAGTAGTTCTCTTGAGAATTGTAACCTAATGATATCAAAACGAGTGTGAAAAATATGCAAGCTCTCGCTTAAAAAGATTCAATTATTACATCAGTTCAAATGATGACAAAAACAAACCAAACCACAAAACAATATAAACAGAAAATCAATCCAAGGTGCTCCTTAAAATATTTACCAATAATGTGCACAATTACAACCTGTTTTTCATAATCACACTGTATGGTATAAAGGCAGGTTATTTGGCAAAGGAGAATCTATTGTTCGTTTCCATTGATGACTTGTTTTAAAAAGCCTAAAGATCCCATTGTGAGTGCCAGCTTGCAATTTGTTTTTATTATTTAGACCAAGGAACTCCCCTCGCCTCTATTGAGGGCAGACTGGTAGTAACATTATATACACTGCCCCCAGCTCTCCAAGCTTGTTGCTCCAGCTGCCCCTTACATCAGGGCCATTGTCCTCATTGAAAAGAAACAGTGAAATGTTACTTATTATAAATATCTATAATTAGTTTATTGGTGGAAATAAACCAAATATAAAATACTTGGTTATATATTTTTTTAATTCTCTGTAGCAATTCCAGCTTTTTTCCTCAATGCTGTTATTTAAAACTGATAATTAAAATTGTTATCAACAAACTTAAATATTCTCCTCAGGTTTTAGATGTTTTAACTTATATGGAATTTTGATATTTGTAAATGGGTTGGACAAAACAAAACCACTATTACGAAATAAAACTCTCAGGCCATATAGAAAGGTAATAATTAATATTATTTGAAATTAATTAATTAAATTAATGGTTTTAAAGATTCCTGGGGTTGACACTCACAGACTGTCAGTGTCAGGTACTCTTCAAAACATTCTAACCTCGCCCGTACCTAAAGAATGTAAATTCCCAATTAGAAAAATGATATCTTAGAAGCGTAGATGGTAATTCATGGTGGGAACCAACTCCCATGTATGATACGGATGGGCTGTCGTCTTATCATAATATTCTGTTGTGGGTGGATGGGACATCTTGGCCAGCGTGCATATAACTAGATAATTTGTGTCGCCTGCCGTCTATTAACCCTACAATTGCTCTAGTTCTGTGCTAGTGTGAAATAAATGGAAGTTCAAGATCAGGTCAAGGGTGGGATTTATATAAAGAGGGAAAGAGAGCATCGTATCATCGCTGTATACAGAGCTTGACTAGCCAATCTTTGCTCTTAAAGTTAGCTCAGCTACACCAGTGAAAGTTTGGTAGCCTGGCTGACTAGTCAAACTTGGTCGTTGGCTTTGGCTGTTGGCTGTTGGCCTTGAGTCCAATGCTGAAGTTATACATGTAGATGTAGTCATAGCTGGAGCAAGACACTGTGAAGTCTGACACCACATTGGTTTAGTTGAGTTGATAAATATTACTTAGATCCTGTGGTCTTGGCCCCAAGTTACAGTAATTTGAACTGAAATTTAATCTGAACATGTTTTTGTTGCAATTTGAAGGTTTTACATGGCAGAGATTGTTATTACTATCAACTATGGAGAACATCATGTAATAAATCTTCTGTGAAAGACATTGTGACTACAGTGGTCTAGACTGGCAAAGTCAGAACAATTCAGAATAACCCATATGTCTAAAGCTGTACTTATATCTGTTGGTTGTTCTTGAAATATTGTCGCCATCATATTTGTCTTGTACCCTGTCAACCATATATCAGTCAAGACTACCGATTTCCATTACACCGAAAAGCTACCTTACTATTTTCCATCCAGCCTCGGATTGGTGACATTGGTTTGAATGGTAGAAAGTCAAGATGGCCGCATCAGAATGAAGTTCTATTGATACACACCAGACACCTTAATTCTCTGTCTATCCTGTCTTGAAATGTTTCTTGTGAAGGGGAGGGGGTCGGAAGAGAAATAATTTTGACAACCAGTTGACTCTGCTGTGTAGAACACTCCATCTGAGACAGCGCACAAGCATCAAAGAATAGTGGAATCTTGTTAAGGTTGAACATCTGCGGTGGGAGCATGTTGACATTAATTGAAGTCATAGAGTCATTGATTAGGGGCACCATGTGAGCTGTCAGTTGGTATTGGGGCAGACAAGTGCCAACTGGACCCTGTAATGGTGACATGATGTTGGACACCTTGTAGAAAGTAAAAGAATTTCAAGAATCAGCTAACATGTCTAGGATCTGGTACAAGATTTTGGTTGGTTTCTCGTTTAAGTTTTCAAGATATGCTTTCTTCATTAGGGTGGGGTGGAGGGGGGGGGGGCAAAGGACACAGGGTCAAGGGGTTTTGAGTGAAGATCAGTCCTGTTTAAAACATTATAAAAAGTACATTACCATGGTCTGTTTCAAGTTCTGTCTTTACGTTAAATTTAAGTGAAGACTGTTTGGTAACACAAAATATTTCTTGCTTACAACATTAAGTGCCAATTTTTTGTAAGTGCACATTTTGTTCAGGATAACGAGAGCTATAAAATTGTGCACAAATGAGCCAGGTTTGTTGGCGTCAAACTCTACAAAGTCATCAATAAGACATGCCCCTCACACTAGTGGAGTAACCTAATTATTCACAGCATTAATTTTAAACAGTTCATGACAGACTAGTAAAAATCTTGAAGTATTTACACCCCAGAACCCTTTTCACACATACACGCACAAAATATGTTTGACGATTTATGTCATTTTCGCGCAAAATTGCTCTTAAATTGAACAATTACCTTGTAAAGCGAGAGGTAACTAAGGTCCCCAACATCCAATTGGATGGAAGAGGGTTAGTCTCATATTTCATGTAAATGTCTTTGAAGATGCTGGCCCTAATTTTCTCTCGTGTTACATCTGGCAGTCGGAAGAGTTTCCCAGAGAAAATGTCTCCCCAATCGATAAGGATATTCGTTTTCCCACAGAAAGTCTAGTCGTAAGAGTTCATATTAAAGTTTCTTTTCCTTGGAGATTTCAAATTGGTTTTCCAAATTTTCTGGTCCATTATTTATTGGAGCGATAATATTTCATGTAGGTTCATTCTCAATTCTCAGCCAATGCCGGAGTGAAAAGCAGGTGAATGAAATTGGAAGCACGGTTGTTTTGGCTAAAAAGCCAGAAAGTTTTATTGATATGTTCAACCTGCATTGTGAGGAATATTATGTTTCATGTGGAGTTGTTTACTCAGTTCATTGGGCTGAGGATGGAACTGGTAGAGACTAGTAAGTGGAGTGTTTCATAGCAATGTGGATAGGACCCAGCTGTGTCCAGAATGACTGTAAAGGCTCACAAGTTACACAAGCTATCTCCTGAAGACAAGCAGAGTACACTGTTTGTAGCGTCAAGACCATGGATTGTTCAAAACTGGAGACATTCAGGATCCAAATTTGCAATTTCTGAGTCCACAACAATTTTTTTTGTTTTTTGTTTTTTATCATGCAATATAGTTAGACATAATTGATTACATAGGCTATAGTCCCCCCCCCCCCCCACAAAATGTAAAACTTAACAAAGTAGTTTTACAGACCCATATTTCATTGTGAATACGCTTCCCACTTTTTTTTCTGAAATGTCATAATATTTATCAACTTTGTGTGTGAAAGAACTTCCATTTAATACTTTGTCTATCCTGATGGCTGAGTCACGGTGTACCGATAGTGTGTGGTCGATCACGCCCACAGAAATGGAAATTGCATGTAAATTGTGATTTAATTTGTGACTTGTTTTTGTGCTTACATTGATTAGCACATGGGTCAACTACAGGGTGAACGACTGCTGGTTATACAAAGCAGCTGTTCATATAATATGCCATAAGGAAATATACTTAAAATGTACACATTCTTGTGGTCTGTGTACTATTATTTATTTGTTTATAATGAATACTGGACATGTGTATTTTGATTTTAATGTTTTTATTATTTAGTCGCTGACACTCCCCCATCAATTCCTTTTGTTTTTCTTTTTTGTTTTGTCTTTGGTCTCCGCAAGGTACCAAAATGTGCAAAGAGTACAATAAAGTGATGACTCACATTATGCAGAAAAAAGCAGAGTCTTTCTAGAAGGCTAAAACATGGGGTGCAATGCAGCATCACTTGACACACTAAACCAGTCTCATGTTAAAACAATACACATCTTTCTAGGAAGTCTGCACAGTTTCCCATTACACTCCTCAGAATCCCTAAGGTTGTCTCAGTTTACCAGGGACTAATCAGCATTGTCATGCCTGAGCATGTATTGTTCACCTCAGCCCTGTCCTAAACATCCCCCTAGGGAGATCCCCTACCAGCTCAACCAACATCCCAACCCCACTTCCATTAGTCTGGTGTTTGTTGACTCTGAGCTAGGTGGGATTATCACCCAGTCACCCCTTTCACCCCAAGTCTCCAGACTTGTAGTATTGGTGGCCAATAATAATTGGGTCAATGGTTGTTTTCTTCTGGGTGACCTATTTTCCTGGTCCCTGAAGTGCTCAGTTTTGCAAACTGGTCCTTGCTCTACCATGGAGGTAGGTCCTACCATGGAGGTAGACATAGCTTCCTCCATGGTCCTACTGAGGCTCATCTGTGAAGGTTCATATGGATGGATGCATCTTAAGAGTGAACATTATGTGATGCACTTATAGTATGTAAAATTGGAAAGATCTGATGGTTGTGCATTTAAATTGCATACTCAATTCAGATTAAAGCAGGTAGGGGTTAATGTCAAATTATATGTTGAATAATGCATGAGGCTATTAATTTGCATACAGTAATTACTGCAATTACTGCAGTACTTTAATTAGGGGTAATCAACATGTGCATTGATTTTGTGTATGCACAAAATGTTAAGAGCATGTAGAAACAACAAGTTTGAAAAATAAGAACAAGTGCTACAAGCTTCTGGGCAAAATATATACAGAAAGTATTTTTGTAGCAGTCTGATGATTTCAATTCGTATAATTCCAGTTGTGACAGCAAAATGCCCTAATTTGGCCAATAAAGACCCCCACAAAATCTCCCAGTCCATGAGAGTAATTTCACGTATCAATGTTTAGACAGTACGTTATATTTCATTATAAATGATTCCTTTATGTAAACAGTACTCCCTTACCCCTCAAGTTGGACTGAACCAACAGCTGTTTCCGAAACCTCAATCAGCAGGTAGAACAAATATTAGTAAATTTGTTGTGTCCCTAAAAAGGAGGACGAGAAGGAATTGTTGTATTGCTGAATCCCTTTGTATGTCAGAAGTGGATTGATGATTATGGTGAGGACACCCAAATATTTGAGAATGCCAAGAATTGTTATCCCAATATGATGGCAAGAAGCAAGAGGAGAGGTCGTTGTTTTTCTCCAATTTTGTTTGATTTATTCGTAAGCTGTTAATTATTTAGTCTGAGCTGTCTGTATGCATTTGTTCCAGCTGTTCTTGTTTATAGACAACAAAATGGTCCAAAAACAAACTGTCTCTGCATCACTGTGTTGATTTAGGGTCAACGTTATGTCCGTGAAAAGACAGACAGTAATGTGACTGCTACAGGAAAAATTGTTCTTTTTGTCAAATCAGCGGTTGAAATAGAGTTGGTGTTTAACGTACAAAGTGTGGACCAGAGAATAAGAAAAGTCCACATAATATAGAACTTGAACGCTATATGGAATTGCACAAATCCATACATTTTTTTTTCAGTGTTGAAGAACTTGTTTCTTCTTCAGTGCACAGAACAAAATCATTTTGTAAACATGCCTTTGCCCTTTTAGTATTGTCTTGTGATTATTACCGACAATGTTTTGTGTTTTCAATCAGGGAAAAAAATTAATAAATAAATAAATAAATAAATATTTAAATGGATAAATTCATAAATGACAAATTCATAAGTCAATAAATAAATTTTTGCAGAGTGTATGCAAGACAGAGCTGTTTCTTCTTGAATGGATTTGACATCGGTGTGTTTTCATCCACACAGAATAATCTGTATGACTTGTTATAGTCTTTTGTTTGCCCGTACATTGTTGTTAGCATTTTCTACTCGATTACTTGAGTTCCTGAAGTAAAGAATTCACACCCGCCTAAGGCAGCACTCAAACCCTCGACCCCACATGTTATTGCATTTTATTGCCAACAAGGCAACACTTAGCTCTACTTTAATATTTATTGATATTCTACTCATTGTGAATGTAGGAACTTACTTCAATTGGACAACACCTATTTTTGGTAGTGTCTCCTTTTAATCAGCAGATCTTTTACAAAAAAAGAAAGATGAGTTTGTTGATTTGGTTTTTATCCGACATTGATGTGTGATAAGCTTTGCATACTCAATGCTTTCAAAGTCCTTGAAAAGGCTTCAAAACCCACGGGACTCGAACCCATGACATTATGTGCATATCCGGTGGATTTTCCCCGCATTGGGAACGGAAAGAACTGATTAGTTTTTTATAATCGTTGTAGATTTCATCCTAAATAAGGACCTAATATCACTGAGCCTATGATTTCTATTATTGTGAACTATAAATGAAAATATATAAAAAAAAAACCTTATTTTGAGACATTCCTGAGCAAAACTCATAGTTGACTAAAATTGACACAATGCAATAATAAACACAATTTATACATTTGTTTATAAAGGCGTTGGTTTTTGAGACCGTTTGATTGTTTTAAACTTATATAGATGAGATGTATACATTAGCATTTTTGAAATATCACCGAAAGTTCTGAGTGAATATGTCCACGCGCGGGAAGAATAGTCGCTAGAAAGAATACACACTAACGATCCAGTAATGCTTCTCTGTTTCAAATTTTGGAGCATTAACACTGATATCTTTGTATATAACTACATCTTCATAACCACATTACTTCAAACTGAAATGTTTCTTAGAATGCTGTAGGCTTCTAACCAATTGTTTTTGTTGTCATTGTTACTAAGAGTGATTACCCAATGTGTACCTTCCCTTTAAAGATCGATGTAGCCAAGAAGTCAAGTATAGGCCTACAATGAACACAGCAGCAGTATGTGATAGAAACCTCCTTGATTCTGACTTCAAGATTCTTCCTCATATCTCCTCACAATCCCCCCATACCCATCCTTGACCTTTTATCTGCTATGTTATATCTGTCACCGCTTTAGAGAATATCAAATAATCATGCTAATCTAGGCAAGTATAATTTATAGCAGTCTCTTGCCATCCTGTCTCCATCCAGATCTGTATTTGTTTGATTTGAATATTACCTGGTGGAACTCGCCCTACAGTGTGTATTTTTGTTTTGAGCCCCATGATGGTTGTCCCTGGGAGTTGGGGACAACATTGTTTACAGTTCTTCCTTACTGTTTGTCCATTTTATTTGAAGTAGGGTTTGAAACTTTGCATTAGGTGAGGTTTGCAGTAGCACCATGTGTAAATCTCTTTTAAGTAGTGTTGGTTTTGAGAAGAAATACAGACTTGAAAGACTGACTGACTGAGAGACTTCCCAGATATTATTTTAAAGATCTGGAGAGGGTTCGACATAAATAATTTGTGTATTTTCTAGGATTTGCTCAATCTTGCATGGATAAAAAAACAATTTGGTATCATATTATGCTGGGCCCAGTCACAGTTTGAGCTCAGGGTGGATGTTCAAATAAGTCAAGATCATTGTGCATTTGCTTTGCTTTGTAGGAATGCAGCATCACTGATTATCCAACATAATTCACTGATGCTTGTAGATATCCAACAACAATAATCTGATACAGTTGTTACACTTGCAGTGCTTTTAGAACCACGCTCATTGCTAGTTGTATTTCAAGAGTATTAGCCACATTATGAGTAGGAAGCCCACGCAGGAGACCATTGCAAACCCCATGTGTCTCCTCATGCGGAGACTAACAGCTCAGAGCCTCTGGCTAGGTACTTGAAATCCGGACAACATGAGTCCATTCTCCCATCTCATGCTGTAGGAAGATGATGTCTAGGTCTATGGAGAAGGGCTTTGGATATGTCATCCCTAACTGCCTTAAGAGGAAACTCTGAACGTGATATATTGGCCTGTTTTTCACTTCACATATCTCCTTTTTGGATTCAAGAAAAGAAAAAGATTTCTAGTTGAAATCTTAAGTTGAAGCATTTAGGCCAATGGTTCAGTGTAAATTTTTAGACCTGTTGTGATATTTATCTAAATAGGTGATTAAAGAATAAAAACAGTAAATTTTAGCCACACCGTGACTTTAAGTAAAATAGTTCATGCAGTAGGATTGCAAACTTCAAAAACATCACACTGTAATGTGGATTTTTTCCCATACACCTTCAAATTTATGGGTGGTTTTAAATCCCTCACAATATAATTCATTCCTGCATTTGATGAGGCTGGCCTTGGCATTCATAGTTGGCAAACAGTTACAGTAGGAGTTGGCGTATGAACATTTCCTTGACATTTTCAGTCCCTAAAGTACTTGTCAATTCTGTAGGGTGGTCATGTATATAAATTTGGCAATCATGTTTTCCGTTTGTTAATTGATTTGATAAATTTTCCTTATGATACCATTTCCTTGGTCAGTTGACTTTAACTGTAGAAATAAAACCCACAGAATACTGATTACTGAGTGAGTAATTATTTATGGGACTCAGTTATGAGACCTCTTCATGGATGAGCAAGGTCATTGTTTATGCCTTGCAGTTACGCACTTGCCTCACGCGTTTATGGAAACATTTACCATACAGATACTTGGTTATTTAGATCGGCCAAAAATGCTAGTGTGGTTTGCTATACCATGTATCAGTATGCCAAGTCTGCACAAAAGACACAAAGTTCGAACTAGCTCCGCACTTTCCAGGTTCTTTCAGTATGACTTTTAGTGTGATGTGTTTAGCAAGTTCTCTGTATTCACTGGTACTTTTTCTCGCTTATTCGCAGAAAGGAAACAGTACTTACAGTGTATCTGTCTAGCCTCAGATTTGGTTACCATCTAGGTGAATGAAATAAAAAGATGTCTTCATCAAAGACACTAAAAATAATTCAGAAAACTCATCAAATGGAGTTCCCTATTGTTTGTCAATAGGTCTGAGCATGCAAACATGTCATCAGTCTTGCTATATTCTACTACGGCGGAGCAGAGGTTTGGGGGTTCGGGAGACTTCTCAGTTCTGAAAAGAACTGTCCTGCTTTTTAACTATAGGTAGTAGAATATAGCAAGACAGTTTTTTAAAGAACAAAAGTATACCTGGCAAGTAGATACACACATGGTGTTACCGCAAACCAAATATACATTGATACCTCACCATGCAATGCCTCAAATCCTATATGTCATCAGTCATTATAAAGACTTAAACTCGGTTTGTTTTTGTTGTCCCAAGTTGTTTGACCAGCTTCCTTTTGAAGTAAAACGTGATCAATAACAATGCATTTTACAAGTATCAAACAGAATACACAAAATCCCATGTGTCCCAATTTCATATCGAAGGTGGTCTATTTTTAGTGCTTGTGTAGAGCACAGCAAGCTGTGTGTCGCAGCTCTATTTCCCTGTCACAGATATTTTATGGTGTAGATTCGACCGTGGAGCTGCCTCGATGGTATAGGGTTGTGATGACCCGAGATAGTTCTTTGCAAACTATTATCTGATCATGTTTTTAAAATTCAAGATAACTTTAGTACAAAACACACCTGGGTCGAATTTCATGGCTCTGCTTAATGCAGAATTCTGCGCTTACTGATCCTCCTAAAGCACATATAATCTATGGGATGTAAGCACAGAATTCACAGCAAGCGAAGCCATGAAACTGGACCCTGGAAGTTTTTGAGAGGTTAGTTTTTGGAGCAAACAGGGAATCTTGAACTGGATAAGATTTTCAAAGAGAATTTTCTACGTATACTTTTATATATTTCTGCTGAAATTGGAACCCTGTA
Organism: Asterias amurensis; assembly: GCF_032118995.1. Classification (NCBI taxonomy): domain Eukaryota; kingdom Metazoa; phylum Echinodermata; class Asteroidea; order Forcipulatida; family Asteriidae; genus Asterias; species Asterias amurensis. The sequence goes on along the minus strand of NC_092654.1, from coordinate 706,705 downwards.
TTTTTAATGCATTTCACTTTCAACAATTAAAGTGTCAACCATTTAAATAGATGCACAACCAAATATTTATAAAGATTTATTTTTTGGCAAAATCCAAATCATAACTAAACATAGAGTTTATTCATCAAAAGTTGCTGGTTAACATATCTAAAGAAGATTTCGGGGCCTTGACACAAAATATCCAGCCCAAAGTTTGAGTGAGTCACTGCACTTTGTCAGTTGATGGGAAACCATTTCATGGATGAAGGATAAGATTTCTTGTAAGAAAGAAAAGATGGTTTGAAGATGAGAGAGTACCCCCATGAAGCATAGAGGCCATTACTCTCAGAGACCATCCAAGGAATCTTCATGTTGTAATATGTCAGACACGGATCCCAGCAGGGATTGATCAACTTGGCACCAAGAGCTGGAGAGACTGCACTTGTGGTTGGGGAACCATTTCAAAGAGATGCTCTGCTGAAAAAAAAAATATCAAATTTCTGTCTGTCGAAGAACGTGACATTTAATCAGTCACAAGTAATATTGTGCACATCATGCTGCATTTTGGTTAGTTGTTTTTGTTTGAGGGGAGGGGGACAACACAATTTAATGTGATCATGCTTGGTGTAATGTAGAGTTATATAACTTATTTCTTTGCCTGAACTCAGTGCCAAACCAGTCGCATTAGCAACTTTTGGTTAGGGACATAGTTTCTTAAAGATGCTTAGCAGATAGAAGTGCTCAGCTGAAGTTACTTCTGTGGCAGAGCTTGATGTTGAACCATTCGGAAGTAGTATTGTGTATAGTATCACTTTGTACCTGTTTCTGCAAAGGACACAGTATCTGCACCTAGTGACTTTGTGATTGTAGGGGCTAAGTGACGTAGCTTTTAGTTATGGAAGGGGGGGGGGGAAAGAAGAAGAAAAACTGAATACCCTAAAACCATTTTGATATAAAGGTTATCTATTAATACTCTTAACTACACCCCCAACTTTTCCAAGTATTTAAGGTTGTGGAAAGGCAGTTGAACAGTTTTGATAAAAGGACTTTGTTTGAGGCTTCGTTAATGGGAATACTTACCTTAAACTGAATAAACAACTTCAAAGACTTCTGTAAAACACTAGTAAAAAAAAAAAAAAACGCCAGCGAGTAAACACTAAGATCTGTCGTATTTATTTTATCGCACTCGGATCTTCATGCTGATCATCTGTGGGCTATTTGGAATTAAGAGTCGATAGCGATCATTCTCACACGGAAACCATTATCCAACCCCCTTCCTTAACATTCCTGCTGGCATCAAATGCAACCAAATATCAGGACGACACGCTATCAAAGTTTCAGGAGGGCAGAAAATAAAACCTGCAATTGATTCCCAGGTATTTTTTCCCCTCTCGGATTGTGCTGTCAACGTTCAGAGGATGTGTGTGAAAGAAAAAGTTGTTTTGAGTTTTGAGAACCGCCGTTGGATGTTATTTACTGAAGAATCTGTAGTGATGCCATATGAAAACAGTCAATAAGGTAATGTGTGAAGTTGTTAGGATATCAGATAATGCCTTGCAGCCCCTCTCTGCGCTCTAAAGAAACAGGGTAAGCTTATAATAGTTACTGCATGCTTGTGAATGTTCCTTCTAAGCCTGTAATCAGCGGCTTACTTCTTTCAAATAGTCGTCCCAATTTAGAGCTGAAATATTTACCTTGGAGCTATATTTATAAAGTCGGCCGGAATTCCTGCGTTTGCTTTATTTGCTTTTATTGGCGGTGAAAGGTAGTTGGTGATCAATTGTTCGACATTGTTCGCAATGTTTTGTTAAAAAGTGCTTCAGATTTCTTGAAATCATTTCAACTTCTGTGATTTTGTTGTCAACGTTAAAGGAATGGAAATGTAGTCAAAACTACCAGACAAGCTCAGTGGTGTAGTTGTATGACATCTGAATTAAAATGGTTGTGGGTTCAAATCCCACTTGAGTAAATGACTGTCGATTTTTGTTCGTACAGGACTTTGGAGAAAGTGCACCTAGCTGTACATTAATTGATGTTGAGTAAAATACAAATCATAGCAGTCAAAGTTGTTTGTGCATTTGGTTGGAACAATTCTTCATAATATGTGACTGTTTGTTTGTTTTGTTGGAGTGTTTTTATTTTGTTTGACCCAACTTTCAGACGTTCAAGAATCCTGTAAAGTGGAAATTGGATTGGATTTATCCAACTAAGGGTCATAATAATCTCCAAACAATATTAAGAGTATTAGTGAGAGATGTAAGAAATTTGTTGTTCAAATTGTGTGTTACTCTAGGGGAAGATTAAAGCATTAGCACTACCAAGTACAGACGTTAATCAAATTAGAAAAGGGGTTTTATTTATCAGTGAACTCTTTTTCCACCATTGAGAACAACTTGTCCTTGAATGTCATTCACAACGGGAGAGGCTAATTTCTCATCGCTCAGCAGGCAGGATGAAGCCATTGCTAGACTCCGAACACACCGCAGTGAGTTTTCTCTCTTCTTGTGACAGGGATACGATTTTAATCTCAGTGGAGGACATTTTTTCTGGCCGGCCGGTGCCGCCACGACCTGGTCAGTGTATTTTTGAAATGAGTTGGAATGGAATGCCGACTGTCCACGTTAAGGTTGGATGATGTCGTGGAGTGAAACGATGTGGGTCACGATAACGTGGCCCGGTTAAACGAGAATGTACTGTTAGCGGAAAGGTCACACATCTTCACTTTGTTGTTGAATGGTTATGAAACTTGTATTGAAAGTAATTGGTAATTAACAAGTGTAAGGAGCTATATGTATTCTGAAAGGGCACTTTGCTGAAAGAATTTAACAACCCTTCATCATGCGATATAATAACTGAATGTCTTATGAGATATAAGCACAACTATTTACTGAGCACAGGGATTTTTTGCTTAGCAGAAGCAAGCAGCTAGTAAAATTGTCATGTTTTTCAAATTTGATACTCTATTCAGCTGATACTTTCTCATGTGACTTTATTGCATCTTTCTTGATAATTTTGCCTATAAATCAGCATTGCTTGACAATCAATGACCCGTACCTTTAAGGGTGCTTCCCCTTACAGCACCACAGATGAGTTTGTTTCATTAAACCAAGTACCTTTTGAGATTGGAAATCAGACTGCTTGATCCTCTCCTTACAAAACAAAAATATGGACAATCTAACGGGATTGATTTATTGCCTTCAGTTACAGAGTTTAGCAATTTCTGCCCTAGTGGGGGGGGGGGGGGGTTGGAGGTAGTGACAATCAAACCAATCATTCAATTTATTAATTTATTACCCGATTGAAATATTCCATGAAAAGGAAGGTACAGGGTCAATGACAATGCAGGCCAGTGATGTATCAGAGTTAATTGAAAATTTGCTGTTTACAAAACTCTGGGTGGGCTTTTGGAAATTTCTTGAAAGAGATGAAGGTCTGCATGATAGATGAAACTGCTCAATTGTGACCCTTTGGAGTGAAGTGCAGAGTCAGGACATCCATTAAATACACAGGGATTACTTCCTGTAAACCATTTCTTCTAGCAATTTTGCTAAAAGGTCTTTTTTTACTTTGTCAAATCAAACCCTTCCTGGATGAAAAGATCAAATTTATTGTAAGTTTTTCCCAAGTCTTCAGTTCTGTCAAAGGATTGAAAAATAGTCATGATTGTTTATAGGATTTGAGGCCTTGCATGGTGAGGTATCAATGTATATTTGGTTTGGGGACACACCAGGTGTACATCTGCTTTTCTGTTTAGATTATGTCCATTCGAGAACTTGTCTTTCTACATATTCTACTGCCCAGAGTAAAATTTCCAGTATTCGGGAGACTTGTCTACTGCCGTGGAGTTATTGTTCTTGACATTTCTGAACATGATGCAGCATGTTTCTTCCTAAAAGACAAACGGGTCGACAAATATACAGACAAATTTTCCAGCTTTGATTCAAATAGAAGATAAAGCAGTGATGAACATTCCTTGAACCTGACGAACACCAAATCATTAATTATTTGTGTTTCCTTCCTTCACAGAATACCTTCACAAATGCCGACCGCCTCCTCGCTAATGCAGACCAGCTTGCCCAGACTGGAGAGTGTAACCCGGAGGACATCTACCAAGTAGCCAGGGTCTTGGAAGAGAAGGTCCGTGACTTCATCACACGGACAGAATGTCGCAAACAGCTGCTTGATATGTCCGTCTCCTTCCACACACATGCCAAAGAGGTCAGTAGTTCCAAGAAATGAAATAAAGAGATAAAATGAAAATAAACAACATTTAAAAACTGAAATAACTTTAAAAGCAAAATTTAAAAGGTAAATAAATCAAATTGTTATAAACAAACATTTTTTTATCTAAAAACTGGTCAGGCCCAAAGTTGTCAGGCAGTGTTTCCCCCACAAAAGAACAAATTTCAAAGCACAAACAACGGTCTGTTAGCAGTCTGAATCAACAAAGTGGCATCTTTACAAAATAACAAACTAAAAGAAATCTTGCAAGAAAGAAAATAGCAAGTCCTGTTCACTGAATAAGTTTCTCTGTTAATCTCCTTGAGAAAGGATCTTGCTTCTCAGAAAACTCTGAAATAATCTTGTTCCAATCCTTGGAGTCACCCAGAGCTTGTATTGAGAGAGGTGTTACAATTAAATCATACTTCAAAGTAGAATAAATCTCCTAACACTGGTGCTTGGATTTAGAATGCTTGATAATGGATTACCAATTGGTTGTAGCTTAATTAAACCCAACCCCATCAGGCCCCTTTCATTGTCCTTCCAGTCTTTGCCAGACCCCCTCCTTTGTACCCACATTACCTGAATCCTTCAACAAGTCAAGCCAGGTACAAACACAAACCCATGTTAGCCTGGTACCTTTCACCATGTCCTTGAGACACAAAGCCAGTGTCTTATTTTGCCGCTCATGAACAAAAAGCCAAACAAAAGGCCGGGAGAAGAAGATAAAGAAGAACCAGATTTATTCCAGTCCCCCAAGCAATGATAGTCATTGTGTTCCTCATTGTCTGGAATCCCGTCGCTGTAAGTGATCCTCTTTATGTTGTGGGATTTAAACATGGTGCCGGTCTGATGAAGGAAAATGGACGCTGGAGCTCCGGACAGTTGCCAGAGGCGGTTGAACAAAACTACGGCTTGAGATGTATGAAGTAATTTTTTGTTATCAAAAGATTTAGTTAGCTTTCTGTGTTCTCCTGTTTTTTTTCATGTTGATTTTCATCTTCAATTATCATCTCAATGACTTATCTTTACATTCCTAATGAATTCCTGTGTCCCCCCCCCCCATTTTTCCCTGATGAATTTCCATCTGCAGTTAACAGCGTGGTACAAGGAGCTCCAAGAAAGTCTCAGCAGTGAGGAGACGTCAGACGAGGTCGACGGTGCCGAGGAGGACCTGGCCAAGTTTGAACACCAGAGGGACATTACAATAGACGCCTCTGTTAATACAATCAGCGAGGGCCAAAACCTTGTGGATCACCTTAGGTTAGTTTAATAGTGGCTGATTATATGGTGCTCATATCTGTCACTCGGTGACACTCAATGCGCTTTAGCATTTAGTATTATCCTGTAAGGTACTGTAGAGCTTGAAGTATGAGACCTATTCATTTAAAGCATCGTGTAATAATTAGGGAATAACAGTGCGAGTACCCGGTCTTCACTGCGTGGTAATGACCGGGTTGGTGGCTGGCGCTGTTACCGGACCGAGCCTCCGGCTCGGTCCGTTAACAGCGCCAGCCACCAACAAAGGTCATTACTACGCAGTGAAAACTGGGTACGAACACTGTTATTCCCATTAATAAATAGCTTTTTTAGCGAATTAAACGGCTAAAATTGTCCAAATTGTGTGACTTTTCTCTGGGCGGTACTTCCAGACATGTTCAGGGGCCATATTTGAGCTTTTGATGGTTGCCATCTCTTTCGTGCGTCAATCACATTACTGATCTTTGAGACCAGTGACTCTTTTAAATAATGATCTGTTCCGCGCCTTCACTGGGGTCAAAGGAGGCAAATGATTGGACGATAGCTGTTCCTTGTGCATTAAAACGCTCACATGAGCTCGGCGTCAGTTTATACGCGTGCACATGTTACACGCGCGCACTCAAAATTGATACATTTTTAGTACGCGTAAGTGCGCGAAGTTGCAATGAAACTAACAGGGATAAAAATAAGCGTGCAATACAGTGCAACGCGCAAGGTTTACACAATGTATGCTGATTTAGTGGCCACTTGTTCGCTATTTTCCAAAGCCGGTCTTTATACCACCGTTAACACTCCCACAGGTGACCGGGTTTTGACCAATCAGAGACTTGAAACCGTCCAAGGTATTTATTAATTAACAATATGTGGCAAATATGTAGCCAATCAGACTATTTTGCACTGAGCGCTAGCTTGAGAGAGTTTTGAATTCCCTCTACTATCAAGAGTATTTGGGGCAGAGGAAAGATCATTTTTAATTACTTGTTTGTGTTTATGTAAACCACAAGAGAAAATGACTGGATTAATTTTTTATTCAAGTTTGGATTGAACAAAGAAATTATGACTGGTGGGACTTAAACCCTTGACCTCTGGATTAACATATAATGGTGATCTCCCCATTTTGTCAATATATTTGTTTTAGTTTGCCAGTCAGATGCCCAACTTATAACTGCCATATACATGTAATCAGGGACCATTCCAAAGTTTACAAACATACAAAAGATTTTATATGGAAATATGGTCAGTCGGCCCACTTCACTCAAAACTGGCCCACTGCTACCAAAACACGTAACTATACTAAAACCATGTATAGGGATGGAATGAACACTCTCTTCTCATGCATTTTTCAGCTGACATTTCAAGTTATGTACATTACAATCAAACCAGTGGATAATGCATTGATTGATTATTGGGTTACCAAGTTCTTAATATCACAGGGTTTTCAAAGATATATTATTTCCAAGGAAGTGTTTAATGCCATCAATGACCATTTTCAATTTGATATCTTAATTTGATAATTTTACCTGATAAAGCAACACTGTTACACTAATAATCCTAACTTCTCTTACCACTTCAGGCAAATTGCCATGGATACCGGCAAGGTGACGTATAACGGGGCATGTAGCCATATAGAGGGTCTCCTGAATAATCTAGAGGATGGGCGATCCAAGCTGGACAATCTATGGGCTGGACGCCGGATGAAACTAGAGCTGTGTCTTCAACTCAGACAGTTTGAGAGGGATGCATTAGAAGTAAGTTCAGTTGTATTATCTTCGTCAGAGAAGAAACAAGAAGGAGAAATATTTTAAAACATTTGCCCATACAACTGGGTTGGATTTCACAAAGCATTAAGATTATCGTAAGATGAGTCGCAAATATCACTATAGTGATTTGTATTGTGACATCTTACTGTGCTTTGCATTTGAGACTTATTCGCAGTTTATAATAAATCTTAACTCTTTGTGAAATCGTGCCTAGTTGTATCATCCTTATCATATGAGTAAAAAATAGGAACTATTTTCAAAATTAAAATTGTAGACTACTACTTGGTCAAACATCATCTAAAGATGGGTACCCGAGTTGCTGCTAAAATCAAAAGTTGTAAGCAATTTGTAATGACAGCTGGTGTCGGTTATTGTATGACCCGAGAATAATTACATTATGTAAAAGTCCTCACATTGAAATTTTGTTGCAACATTTTGGGCTTCAATTTGCAAATAAGGGTTCCGATGTTTATCAAGTTAGAAGTTTGAGTTGCTCAAATCTTCTTCACAATCTAACCTTAATAATTTTTGAAAAAAATAAATAAACATTTAATGGCATGATAAATCAACCCTAACACAGCCTTTCTCGAAGCCTTAAAACATTTTTTTTGTAAATCATTTTTTTGTCAATCTTTTTTGTCAACTTAGTTGTCTACCCAGCTTCCAAGGTACACAGCTGAGATGCATGGTGCTGACTTCAACTTTGACATCGATACGGCAGACTTGATGCTAAAAGAACACCTAGACTTCTTTGATGGGATGCAAGAGAGAACAGTCCAACTCATACAGAAAGTGAGTCAGTCAGAGCCCATTTTTATGGCTCTGCTTAAATATCGTCAGCAAAGATTTGGCGCTTACAGAAGTAGGGAATTCTGTGCTTATACGTCAAGTGTGTTCCACAAGTTAGTAGGGAATTTGTCTCAAAGAGAGATTTCACATGGTTTCATGACAGACCTATTCTTTATCGATAAACTCATTAGTTTATCCCAGCAATTCCCAAAGTAAGTTACTGATAGCTGCAAGCACTAGAACATCTAGCTTACCATGAACAACGAATATACTTTCACAAACTTGTTTTAAAAAGGGGCAGTCAAAGTAAACCATTTGCTTCTAACACTTGGATGTTTCAACTGTTAGAAGTTTAAAGTCTAACCGTTTGGAAAATCATGTTAAAATACCCCTTTCTGTGTTTAACAGTCCACCATTTTGACTTTCATGTGACAGGGTCGAGACCTATTACAGCTTCTAGACTCAACAGGTATTGAGCTAATGGCTAGGGGTCAGTTTACTGCTCAGACCAGGGTACAAGTTCTTCTTGATGACATCAAGGATGGATACTTAGAGTTGGAGGACATTGCTGAGGTGCGGAGAGCAAAGCTGGAGCAGTGTAGGAACCTAAGACAGTTTGAGATTGATGCTGAACAGGTAATTATGCACTTGTCTCATCTTAGGAAAAATCTTAGGAGTAAACCGCTGTGCCTCCCAGTTGAATGTCTGGGGTCTTGGGTTCAAATCCCAATCAGGACCGTTTAATTTGTCTCTCATCCCATGATAGGTTGTTTCATCTTTGAAAGTAATGACCTTAACTCTCTCTCTGTGGTGATAAGCCAAGGGTGCACAGGTTGCCATAATGGAATCTTTGCTCACCTTCCACCTCTGAGACCCTGGTTCGAATCCAACTGGGGGCACTATGTGCATTGAGTTGTCAGTCCCTGCCTGACTGCCGGGGTTTCCCTGGATTAAGTCTCTGGGGTTTTCTTCCCACATCTAAGACCGAAACTTCCTTCCTTGTCTTCTCTCCATTGGATCCTTGGCTAGTATAGTGATTAAGTTTACTTTACTGAGAGTCCTTGGGTTTACACCAAGAATAAATGAAAAGAAATGGATCTTCAACAATGGTGATTTTTGAACAACAAATGTATTTGCTATAAAAGATGGAGTTTCTGTTTTTATATCTGACAATGTTTTTATTTGAACAGGTTGAAAGCTGGATCAAAAGTGCCGAAAAGATGCTCTTGATGGTGACGTCTGTCCCTAACAGCTTTGAGGAAGCTGAGAGACTACAGAAGGATCATCAACAGTTTGAAAATGCCATAGAGGTGGGTACAGATGTCTTCAAGGTTTCAAATCAAGATTGGTTTTCCACAAAAGATTGTATGAAAATGAGTTTCACAGTGAAGGATTTGCCGAAATTGATTATCTTTCCAAAGAGTTGCACAAAATGAAAGTGAGGCTGTTAGATATTCAGCAGATATAGTATCCCAAAATCAAACTCCTAGAGTAAATTTTTAAGGGTAATTCACAGTACAGTTTGTCCTCTACAGTAGACCCCAATGGACAAGTATTTAGTTGCTGTAGGGCTTGCCACATGACCCAGATTGTTAAGTTCATTTGTGGTTTGCAAAGCAAATGTTCTTTTTGGTGAGGTTGTTAATTGTTTTTAATGTGTGCTATAAGGTTAGATGTTGTTTGCTTTAAAAAATTTCAAGAAATCTGGTTAATTTTTTAATTTCTTTTTGCTGTTCCTCTAGAAAACTCAACAAAGTGCAATACGACTCCATGACAATGCCTATAAGTTGTTGGAGGCCCGTCACTATGACAGTGAAAGGATTCAAAGTATCGCAACTAGTGTGGAGGTGCGATGGTCACGCCTTGTGCTTCGCTCAGAAGACAGGAGGAAACTCTTCCAGTATGCTGCAAGTTTCTATAAGACATCTGAGCAGGTGAGACAATAGTTTTTGTTTTTATGGAAAAACTTAGAAAGCAATTTGTTGCTTGTTGATGTTCTAAATTTTTCAGGTAGAATGAGTGGGCTTCGTCATAGTTAGTTTGATTTTCTTCTAATCCTTTTCTTTCTTTCAATCTTGATCTTGTTTGGTCTCTTCTGCCTGGGTATTCTAAAAAATTTTGAACTGAATGATTGACTTTAGGTTCAGTCTGTTTTGGAAGACCTCCAGAGGGACTACACCCGGGATGAGGACTGGTGCAGCGGTGGTGGAGACCAGTCTACACCGGTATCCGAGACAGTGATGTTGAAACTGATCCAGAAGCACCAGGACCAGAAGGAGAGCTTCCTGAAGGCTTGTACCATGGCGAGACGGAACGCTGAGAGCTTTCTTAAATACCTGAAAAAGTGCAATGGTGGGCAGCCGGCCGTCCAGCCCGCTGCTGGGGTCTTGAGGGGACCAGAGACTTATGTCAAAAGTAAGTGTTATAATATTATCCGTCGCTTTTAAGGATTCAAGATCTTGAAAAGGGACAATTTTACAAATCTATCTCACTACAAAACATTGTACTGTAAACCTATAAGATAACTTTTCAACTGTATTTATGAAACCTTTGCTCAGAATGCTGTTACAATGGTAATCATCACAAGAATATCTATCTACTGAACCCATTAAAAAGAAGAAAAAAACACCAGAACAAGAACTCGCAATAGCCCCCTCTGTAGTGGAGAGGAGTGCTGGTTATTTACACCCCCCCCCCCCCCCCCCCAATGTTGTGTGTGACATCGAGTTTTAGAAGTTTTATCAAAAATTTATAATGCTTATCAAAAAGTGCAATTTGTTTCCTACTCGTTTGTGAAATGAATGAGTTTTTTGTTTCTCCCTTCAGGAATTCTTGAAGAGCTACTCACGCAAGAGGACAAAGTCCTTGAAAGTTGGACACAGAAAAAGAAACGACTGGACCAGTGTCTTCAGTATGTCTTGTTTGAACGCAGTGCAAGACAGGTAAGAGCTCCCTTATCACCCCCTCTCCACATTTGGCAAGCTTTATTTAGGTTTGAATATTTGTTGTCAAATTTATGTTGACTTGTTTACATTTTCATTTGAAGGCTTCATCAGAGCTACCAACTCTCCCCAATTCTTCAGAAAAGTCCCTGAGAAATAAATATATCTTTCATGTTTTGATGGACACAATTGAAAAATCTCGCTGATTATGGAAACTTTTGCCTGTTATGTTCAATGTTACTCTAAATATCTCCTTGGTCTATGTACAAAAACTCCCTGATTACAAGATGCAAATGTTGGCAGCTCTGTAGTTTGTGATACCACCATACTGGAAAGCAGCATAAATTGAAAGATAGGCTGTGGAGGCGGTACCAGTTATTCAAAAGGGGTATAACTTGAGGAGCAAATGCCTGTGTCTATTAGAGAGAGATTTCGCATAACAGAGGAACGGATTGTTTTCAGACCTAATACGTACTTATTTTCTGTTTTCATTTTCTAGGCTTTAGAATGGATCCACGATACAGGAGAGTTTTATTTATCAACTCACACCAATGTAGGAGAAAACCCTGAAGAGACTCAAGCATTACTCAAAGAACACAATGAATTCAAAGGAACTGCCAAGGTAGGAAACATAATGCTGGATTTTTTGTGTTTGTGCGTTATTTATGCTCCTTTTGAAAAGTTAGGCAACTACCTTTGTTTTGAAATAGGGTTCTTTGGATATTTAAGTTGTCAGAGATTCATAAAAAAACCAAAAAACTAAATGAACTTGTTAACCCTAAAGTTGTTGTTGTCAATCCTAAGAATTGACCCCATTTATGGTTGTATTGATAACTGTTTGACCTAAGCACAAAACGGTCAGTGGACGTTTCAACAACTTTTGATTCTATTTCTTGCATTTCTTAGGAGACGAGAGAAAAAGTGAAACTGCTTTTACAGCTTGCCAACAGTCTGGTAGAGAAGGGCCACCTTCACGCCTCCAGCATCAAATCATGGGTCTCGGCCGTCGACAACCGGTATCGGGACTTCTCACTGAGGATGGACAAGTATCGTGCGCAGCTAGAGGGCAGGCTTGGTCTTAGTCATGAGGTTAGTTTACTGTCCGTTGTTGGAATGAGGGTGGGGGTTGATAGGTCATCCAATTCAGGTGTGCAGGCCTCAAAATAACCCACATTACCCACAGCAATTGCCATGGTGCCCTGTGATTTTGTTGTTGTGCCAGCTGCAAGGTTCCAATACAGACTTACATTTTCCACCATAGGAGTGCCCCTTAGCAGAGGAAAATTGCTGTGCCCCTTCAAGAGTGAAGTTCAAGGCTTGGGAGTCTATTGGTCTTGTTCAAATGCTAGTTTTAATATGCCATCAATGACCATAGGTCAGTTGACCAAGTCCGTTGATCGCTCGTCACGTTAGTTAGACTAAGTGTTCTGGCTGCCATGTGGCGATGGATATTTCACTGTAAACCTTTGTGAATAACGCCATTGCCCTCTGAAGCGGCCCTGATGAGTGCCAATAGTCTTGATGAACCTCTTCTACGCACATTGAAACCAGAATGTGTATAATTATCTTGCTTGTATTTGTACCCTCAATCAAATTGATGAATGGAATAAGTACACAACCTGAGGAATATGTAGGATTTGAAACTTTGCATGTCGAGGAAATGCTTAATTATAATTAAACAATTTGACTCTGAAAAGAGCTCGTGGTGTAGCAACTTGACTCAAAATGCTCTGAACATAGCACAGTATGAATTCCTTGTATTCTGTACATATATAATTATGTATTCTGTACATATTTAATTATGTATTCTGTACATATATAATTACTGTAATTATATGATGTTTGATTCAAAAACCACAAATGATTTCATTTCAGGATGATGCCAAGGACCTCTCGATCGACCATCGAATGTCAGATACGAGCTTGGAGCTGAAACTACGAGATGCTGCTAAGGAGATGAATGAAGATAAGAGAAAGTCAGCTAGGAAACGAGACTTCATCATGCAGGAGCTGCTTCAGACAGAGAAGGCATATGTCAGGGATCTTCACTGCTGTATTGATGTGAGTAGTCATATTAGGTTGAGTAGTCATATTAGGTTGAGTAGTCATATTAGGTTGAGTAGTCATATTAGGTTGAGTAGTCGTGTTTGGATGAGATGTTGTATTTTTTTGAGTAGTTGTGTTTCATTGAGTATTTGTGTTTCGTTTAGTAGTATTGTATCTAAGACTTGTTCCATGTTCTTATGTGCTTTGGCTGTCTCCTGGAAACAGTTGACGTAAATGACAAATAAACAGACTTGATTGATCCATATTTTTGTTAATGCCATGCTTGCGACAATGTTTGTCAAACAGTTAGCCCTTTTTGTTTTGTTTCTTGTTTCCAATTATGGCTACACTATCTCTACATTATCTTTAACCTCAACTTCACAGTATTTTTTTCCTAGAATTATACTATGAGACTGATGATATAATGTTGTCTTTTGAACAGAATTATCTTTGTGAGATGATGGCGTCAGTTGTTGAGGTACCTGCAGGCATCGTTGGTAAAGAGCACATACTGTTTGGCAACATTGAAGAGATCTACAACTTCCATAAAGAGTAAGACCCAATATCATTGAGCTTCTAAATGCTAACTTTTGCTGAGAACAGAAAAACTAGAGATAGCGCCCTCTATCAGCAAAATCAAAAGTCTTTGTTAGAAAGTCAGGGATGCAAATTCTCAATGAATCAGCTTATTTTCTCTCCTTTTTTTCTTGAAATTTTGTGCCAGAAAACCCCAAATAAAACCGAAGATTTGTGTCGGACGCAGATAAATCCTCTTTTGTTTAAAAGTTGCTTTTCTACTTTATACAGGAATAATTTATCCTCAATGAATGTTTTGTCTGTTTTATTTTTTTTAGTATCTTCCTGAAGGAGTTGGAGAAGTATGAGTCCATGCCAGAAGATGTTGGCCATTGTTTTGTGACGTGGGTGAGTGCCAGAAATGAAGCCTCAAGTTTAATGTTTAAGAAGTTGAAGGGCAATGGAAAGTGTATTAGATAATGTGTATACTAGTAGTGATTAATTTCGCTTTTCAGAGAGTTCTTTGCTTCACAACCAGAAGTGAAAAATGCTTTTTGACAATATCTAACATTCATCATGCATTCTTTCTACTTTTGTTCAGGCGGATAAGTTTCAGATGTATGTGACGTACTGCAGGAACAAACCTGACTCAAATGCCCTGCTTATGGACCAAGCAGGCTCCTTCTTTGAAGTGAGTAATTGTTCAAACTGATCACTCTGTTCATGATGTTTTAGGGTGTCTTTGGTTTGGTTTATAATTGTTTATTCATGTTGTTTGTGTTTGGTTGTTGTTCAACCCCAACCAAATTATTTAAGAATAAGAATTAGGCAAATGTACCAATAACAAATATCTATGACGAGAAAAGAAAAACACAATTTGGAGCTGATACATTCAAGGCTAAATTTCATGGAGCTGCTTAAGTAGTAAATATTGCATATCTATTTTCTGCTTAGCAAAAGTGAAAGCAGGATACAGTCATAAATTGTACATGTGACATGTTATTTTGCAGATACCTTTATTGTATTAAGCCTAATTTTGTTTTGCTTAGCCAGTATTTGCTTAGGAAGCTCTATTCTAATTGGGCCCAGTGCAGTAACATTGATGTGTGTATTGTTTGTGATCATTCCAGGAGATTCAAAAGAAGCATGGTCTAGGGCTGTCCATCCAGGCTTACATTATCAAACCTGTGCAGAGAATTACTAAATATCAACTGCTTCTCAAGGTAAGTTAGAAAAGGCTGCAAGGAAAATGCAACCAAATGTGACTTGATGGTCAATTTCACAAAATACCTAGATTCACTAGTTATCTACCCATGGTTTGTCATTTTGGGGGTCAAATTGTAAAATTAGGGGATCAGGTTAGCTCAGTGGTTTCTTTCCTGTGTGGACCCTGGTTGGAATCCAACCACAGACCAAAACCTTGCATGTAGATTGGGTTTTCAATCCCTACCTGATTGCATGAGTTTCCCCCATGAAGGTGTTCCTCCTTTATCTAAAACTGAACCTCTCCTCTTGTTTCCTATTCATTCTGGCGTCTGCAGTAATTGTCCTGTTGAAGATGTAATAAATAAACGAAATCAACAACTTTTTTTCTGGATTCTAACCTTGAACTCCATTTGTTTTAGGATTTGTTGGCCTGTTGTGAAGAAGGGAAGGGTGAGATACGAGAAGCCCTGGAGGTTATGTTAATGGTGCCGAAGAGAGCCAATGATGCCATGCATTTGAGTATGCTGGATGGCATGGATGTGAGTATGACTAGCTGTCTGTCATGTCTATTTTAAACATCCCTGTAAGCAAATATTTCTAAGACATTTTTGCACAGCCTTTTTCCTTTCAAGATAAATCGTTTTTAATTTGAAAAATCGAGATACGTAAGTTTTTATTGCAAATTTTGTCCCTAGTGTTTATGATGTAATTTCAACATGGCTTTACTTAGACTTGTTTTCTTCTTTTTCATAGGGACACCTTGATGCCAATGGAGAAGTCATCCTTCAGGATTCCTTCCAGGTTTGGGATCCCAAGCAGATCTTCAGGAAAGGAAGGGAGAGACACATCTTTTTGTTTGAGCTGTTTCTGGTCTTCAGCAAGGAGGCTAAAGACAGCACGGGCAAGACCAAGTATATCTTCAAGAGCAAACTGGATGTAAGTCGCTGATGTAGGGCTGGGATCGATGGGATGGGTAGGGCATCAAGGAGAAAGGGAATTAAATGGAATGAAGGACTTAGCAATGGGTAAGGATGTTTAGGGCGGGGTCAATGATGGCAGACAAACGGCAGAAGAGGGAATGGAATGGGGAGGTTAGCAAGGAGTATTCTTGTTTTCTAGGTAGGGGAATGGGAAATGAATTAATTTAAAATGCTGTAAATCCCATCCGAGTAGTAAGCATGAATTATTTGTTCACAGGACTTGGGGAAAGTACTGAGTATACAATGTTAACACACATTGTAAAACACACAATAGTCTTTGTCCCAATGCAAATTTAACACAAATAAAATGCATCAAATAATATAGAGTTTAGAAGTTTAAACCATCTTTAAAAAAATCCCTTGTAAATGACAAAGTAAATTTGCACTGAACTTAACCATTTAAATGTTTGAATGTTTCTTTGTCTAGACATCTGATCTTGGTATTACGGAGCATATTGAAGGGGATAGCTGCAAGTTTGCACTATGGACAGGAAGGACACCATCATCAGATAACAGAATCGTACTTAAGGTCAGTAAATATTTGATTCATTGACCCTAACTACTTCTACAAACACTGTAACAAAACTTTGCTTAAGTTGTATGATTGAACTCTATTTAGTACATGAACTACACACAGGCATGCAGCATCTCAGCTGACCAGAAGATTTTCTCTCCTTTTCCCACCTTTTTTTTGTTACTGAATAAACTGTTTTCTGGACAAATTTCCTCTTTTGCTTGCAATTACAAACTTTACACATTTTTACATCTCCCAATGTGGAACATAAAGAGTGTGCAGAAATTATTTGATGATGTAGGCACATGATTTTCTGCGCTCACATTTTATTCTAGTAAGGTGTGGCTTTAATATACAGTGGATGTGTTTAAACCTGTACAACTCATTCACTTCTATATAATCCACATCATACACACAGATTTGTCTTCATATAGGGGTCTTTGCCTCAACTTTTGGGGGTAAATATGTAGATAAATGATTCAAAGCAAACATTTGGTTTTGTTTTAGATATGTAGATAGAAATGTTAACATTGGAACTAGTGAAATGTCAATTCAGTACACCTTTAATATGAGCTTTTTGGTTGAGTGGAAGTAGGTCGAATCATGCTGCTGTTTATGGCTGCTTTGGGCATTTTAGCACAAGCTTCTCTTGTCCGCTACGGTCTCTAGTGACTTCTTAATCCCTGATGAGACTAAGCAGCCAAAAGGATAACGATGTTCATGAGACGGACAGATCACTTCTCAATCATAATATGTTTTCCTGAACAGACGAGGGGGTTATTAAATGTGTTGTTAATGAGTTACAAGGTTGGCGACTCTTCTCCTTGTATCAACTATTGCTTGGCGGCAAGAGGAGTATGCAGGAACAGCTTGGTATTCCTGGGTGACTTGATGTCGATTGAACATGAAGGTTCTGCTTGTATGTGCAACCACGTATAGCTAATGTTCATGTAGGTCAGCCTTTGTACTCAATAAAGAATTCATTTTCATTTTGGTTTTACCAATTCACTATTGAGTTTTAGCATTGTATACTCAGTACTTTCCTGAGTTCTGTGAACAAAATGGTAGGCATTCCTACTTATAAGAGCCACTATCATACCTAGTCTTCACCTTAGCTCTTACATTCAGAAGTGGATTTTGTTGAGATCCAGGGTAGATGTAGATGCCTACATATGAATCATGTAAACAATGGTCATGAGCAAATGAAATGTTGACATAATTTTGGGCACACAAAAACAAGAAGGAAAAATTAAAAATTTTACTTCCAGTTGCAGGTAAAATTTTTGCAGAGATGTGAAGCTACATTGAAATCTCCCATTCATGTTGCATTCAGTCCAATTAGCATGACATCTGGCATCTAACAGTTGTAGAAATTTATAAATATTGCATTGTTAATTCTCTACCAGTATGTTACAGATTCATGTGACCAATATGCAAACCAGGCAATTCATGTTTACTTAGCACCGCGTCTAGTTTTCTTTGTCCGAGTTCCCTTAACATCAATGTCTACAAAATTAACATTTTTCCAATAGTTATTTTGTCTTCCATGAAAGAGTCCGTTTGTAAATTCTATGCCATCTTTTCCATTGCCACTAGGCAGAACACACTTTAGGAAAGATCACGCTTGCTCTAGTTGGCACATTACAGTGCTCTAATTTAGCCATTAGCATATTGACTCATTCAAGCGGATGTGTGGGGGAAACAGATGTGTACTGAAAAGCTATAACATGTAAAGTATCTCACACTGGAAATGCATTTCGTTTTGTTACTCTCTTTGAATCAAGATAAGGTACATGCTGGTACTGAAAGCCAAACTGCTTAATCCTTGTAAGCAAGTTAGGCTTTCAAGACAAGTTTGAAAATATTTTTTGCTGGGAAAAATAATGCATAACTGTTATTCTTGAAAAAGGCGACAATTTAAACAAACAACTTCAAAGTCCTAAATCATGGTTCTGTCATCTTAAAGAAAACACAAAAAAAAAACCCAACAACAACAACAACAACAACAACAAAACCCAAGGCATTTATGTAATTCCCTTTAATCGAGTATACGTAATCATGCCACCTAGTCCCATTGAAAGGACTTGAGGTCCATACAGCCCATTTATAGCGCTTGATTTCAGCCACACGCCAGACTATTTGATTTGGGCTTCAATTACAGTAGATTCAATTATTGTGCAGTAAACTTGTCATTTGGAAGACTTACTTAGCCTGGGTGGAACCTGACCCAGTTTGTCCAGAGCTTATTAAGGATTTAAAGAGCAGTTGCCGTCATAAATACTTTACTTAGATTTCACGATACGGCATCTAAAGGGTCGTTCAAAGGATAGTGTCACTTGAGGCAATTTACAGACAACCAAACAGTTTCCAGGCAATATCCCAAAAACAAGATGGGGAAAAAAGACAGTCACATTTCAGTTTTAAAGCAATTATTTCATCTGTTGTAACAAAGTAGTTCACTTTTTTTATTAAATTTTTGCGTTTTGAACCTAAAATGCCCAGGTTTTTATTTTTATTTTTTATACTTCTGTTTATTTTTTGAAAAATTTCTCGCAAAACAAACTTTATCTTGCTGATTTGTGGTGCATTTGTACATTCAAAAGTCCAAAGTATTTTTTAAGGATAAAGCCAAAACTTACATGTACAATTGATGACACTTTTTGATAATGGCATTTTGGGAATGCGTGAAACAGATCTTACATGTATGGCCTTGGCACTGAAAGAGTTAACAGTATGCCACGTGCAGATCAAGAAGGTGTGTAAAAACCTTGCCCCAGCTATCAATGATTTAATTCCATTTCATCTTTTTCCCTTTTGTAAAATTTAAAACTTGTGCCAACACATAGCTCTAATCTAGTTAATACCTTAGTCGCATTCTCAAAAAATGATGGTAAATGTTAAAATGAAGCCTTATTGGTTGGTGAATAACTGAATACATCAGAGAGATTGTTACCATTTCATTGTCGGAACACTCATTGCAATTTACCCATTGTTGCCCATTGTTATAGTGCTGCCGCGCTCTGAAAGGCTAATATAATTGAACATGTAGAAATTAATTCTGTCAAACCCATAACCATCACGCCCGTCCAATTACTTTTTCTGCATATTTTTAATATACTCCTCACTAGTAAAATTCCTGGATTTGCGTCTGAATGACTCTTGTGAAACTGAAGTGTTCATTTTGAATGTAGCGGTGGTGGTTGTCTTCAAGTTGCCCAAAAGATTGCAACGGTTGAAAAATGGTTGAAGGCCCTAAGAGTAGGGGGGGGGGAAACGATGGATGGATGCTGGGAGGTTTTTAGAGAAATCTCAAGATAATATGTGAAGATTGAAGATTTGAAATCTGAAATGGAATTTATGACTAGACTGAAGGAATTTTGTGGAAGATATTCAAACTTAGAAAAGGATAATGACTGCAGCAGTTTCCCGGTTGAAGTGTTTCTGAAACATCTGCAGCAACTTAATTATTATACAAGTGTGATTGACTTAGCATTTCAGCACAATTTGATGTTTGTTTTATTTGTATTATTGGTAAAAAAGTAAAAACATCATGGATTATTTCTCTTTAAAGTAAGCTAATTCGTTGATGCAAAATTAAAACAAAAATAATTACATTTTGCCACAATTATTTCAGATTTCAAAGACAAAAAGACAGACATCAGTTTGTTAGTTTGTCATCAGGAGTCTGTATTTCTGGACTGAATGATTTAAGGAGAGTGGTTTTGTATCAGAGATCTTCCTGGGGTTTCCTTGTCGTCTGGCGTCATTTTTTGGCATAATGATGGGAACTAATTATACTTGAAAGGAAAAATTAATTAAAAAAAGTAACTTCTCTTTAAGTCAAAGCAGAGCTCATTGTTTATGTTTACAAACTCACTTCATCAAACATATTGATTCAAGGCTGAATATTCACAATTCAAGTGTGGAAAATTAGACCTTAAGCTTAAATCCAACAGCCCAATGTTGGTGGAATACAATTGTGAAGGGCTATAGAAAGGCAGTCATTCTAACATAATGTGTGTCAAGGCTAACGTTTAAGGAAACTTAAACCAAACGGACAAAAAAGCCACCAAAACATTTAGTTTAATTTTTTAAATGCTAGAAATAACCATTAGACAAAAATAGCAAAGTGGGAAAGAATTTCAAAACACCATTGCTTTATCTGGTTACTTTTTAGTTGCCATGAATGTTTAATAGTAGGCTTTCATCGGTCTACATTTTTATGTAATGATTTTAGTAACTGTTAAAACAAGTGTTAGTTAAATTGAATTCAGAGCCCACTACATGTAGATACCCAAAAATGACTTAATTCCCTATCCAAAAAAAAAAGAAAAAAAGTATCCCACATAAGTTTTAAAATGTTGTCAGATTTATGTGTGTAACAAAACGCACCTGCCGATTTATCACTAAATAGTTGCCTCACCTGAAGCAAGATTGAATAAAGTTTGCTTATGATGAAAACAAAACACATGTGACTCTACATTCATAGCATTCCCTGATCCACCTGCATTTTATTTTCTTATAATGAGACCAGTTCCCATGGCAAGGGTATTTTTATCTCTGGGACGGACACTACCTTCAGGAGAAACTTTGAGTGAATTTAGTGAGGTAGAAGCTACCCTGTGCTAGGGTCTGCTTGTTCTGAGCAACCCTTGAGCATTTATGCAAAGAAGGGTTTCCTTGAGCTAAGGGAAGGCCAGCTTGTAGAGGTTAATGGGCTCCACTAGAGTGAAGTCTCATACATAATATCAGCCTGAGTGTTTCATATGCAGGAGAATTTACACACACTATGATCATTTACACATTAGTTTATTTCAGTGAATGACAATTTTATATTGCCATTTAAAAAACGTTTTCCTCCTCCCCCTAAATATAATTTCAACATACTCCTCTTCAAATTACTTCACGCTAAATGCTTAAACGCACATGTATTAATTGCTTTAATTTGAAACCAACTTTTACATGTGCCTAAAGTTGTGAAGCAGGAAAAATAAGATGCTTAAAAATAAAATTATTTGCTCTGCAAATATTTTCTTGAAACCAATCAACAGTTATGTACATTATAGCATTGTGGCTAAAAATTTGTTTTGTCTGAGCAATATGTGATGTGCTTAGTAAATGATTGACTTTGCAGCTTTATGAAACAAAGGCCACACCCGGATTTAATTTAATTTTGGGTATGAAGAAATACAAATTGACAAGAATGAGATTTGAACATTTGGCCTCCGGAGTAAGGGCCAGTTTAAATTGATCCCTATACTATCGCTTCCCAGGTCCTATCCTAAACTTAGATGTTTTCACCGCCAAAAAATAATAAAATGGTAAGAGATTTCGTTGTCCTGCAAGCAGCTCTTTGAAGTTATGCTTAGCAGTGCCACAAAAGCTGCCCTTTAAACCAGACTCTGAAAGCTGAACTGTCCTATTGCAAATAAACTGGAAAAGATCAATAAATGTCAGTCTGTAAATATCATATTACACAACATATTGAGAAAGACTAGACGATTACGTGCATTCGCTGCTAGATAGGCACCGATTGAGGAAAGGGGGGGGGGGGGGATATTTATAAATACCTAAGATTCCACTGGTCATCTAAGATGTATTTATGACCATTGACATTAACATTAAAAAGCAGCATTTAATTTCTACATGACTTACAAATTGATCACAGCTGGGTTAATAAACCACACTTCCTGTTATGTTTAAAAGGAGCATTTCAAATGAAAATATTTCTCTGGATAATTTGTGGGTTTTTTTTTCGAGATTTTTTTTTGTTTTGTTTTTTTACCAGCAGTACATACAAGAGCAGTCTTCATTGAAACATTCATTTTTGTGGACACTAATCTCTTTCGGTTTATCGATGCGACAATTTTTTTGAAGCAACTTGCCATGCCTGATTTGTCACATATACAAGTGGAAGTAACATGCAAGATTATATAAGACGTCTACGATAATACATAATACATTTTCAGTCATTATGTCATCATTATTCTTTTCTTTCTGTCTTTTTTCTTAAATAAAAAAGGATACCTCAGCCTGGCCGCCGGCTGAGGTCATATTTCCAAGAGAGACGGCGCAGCCAAAAAAAAACCTCCAAAACAGAAAGAATTGAAAAAAGAAATCTCTCTTGACTCACGTACTCAAGGGGAAATGAAATTCGCAGAAGATGAAAAAATATGATGAAGACGAAGCTGTGTGAAGATTGTATGTGTGTGAGGAAAAGATTACAAGAAAGATCTACTTATTGAATTGGAAGTCATGGCCGACTTGCTCCTCTCCATTGTGGCTAGACGCTCTTGTCACGGAAAGCTTAATGTGACATGTTTTAAATCAAGTCGTCCTCTACTCCATTTTATCTTTCTTTCTCTCGGCTGGAAACATTTTCTGGGAATGACGGGGGTGGTGGTGGGAGAAATTTATCAAATTGATGATAGATTTAAATTTACTTTGGGGGGAAATAGGGAAGCCTAATATGGAAGTTGATTATTTTGAAATACCCAGAGAAATAATTTTGGAACTGGTTTTACTCAAATTTATGTAACGAATGGGTTATAATTAGACAGATATGTGAGTGTGGAAGTTTTGTTTTGCCTCTTCATGATCTTTTCTGGTCTTTGATATGTGTTTATTTTGAGCTCTGGAGCAACATCTATCCCAATGTCGCAGAGTTGCTTATAGCAAAAAAAACCTGCTTAGTAGAGAACAGTTGCCAGCCAAAGATTGTATGGCAAGATTTTATGGTGAGGCGATGTCTTTGTTTAAAGACACAATGTCCTTGAAAAACAAGATTTTGTTGACAGATGAAAAGACACAACCAGATACTTCAGCTAACGGAATGTCTTTCTACTTGTTTCCTTCTTACTCTATATAGGCCTCTAGTTTAGAAGCCAAGCAAGAATGGATCCGAAAAATGCGAGACATCGTTACGGAAAGACAAGTGCATTTAAGGGCAGGTAAGACACCATTGTTTGTTGATACATTCAGATCAGCTAGTTTAATAATAGAGAGAAGTACCTTTGAACAAAAATTGTGCAGGCTTTTAATGAAATCTTGAAGGTTTTGCGTCTCACAGAATATGCATTTTGACTCACATCACAAACCATTTTATTGTATCCTAAAAATTAATAAAGGTCTGAGGAAATCTTGCATTCAAGGTCAAAGGTCACTGTTTGAATAAATTTATTGCCGTTGATGGCCTTGGCCAAACAGGTAGTAAAAACCATGGAAACCAATCGTTTGCATGAACAAAGACTACAGTCTGATGTTCTGCTCTGAGGGACGGAACAAATTAACTTCTGTCTGCAATTTTATTATTTTTCTTTCATAATCAAGATTTGCGAGGCAAGAAATCCTACCTTTTCTAAAGGAGTACAAAATATAACTTCAAACACTTTTTCTCCAAGGAGATTGGCTTTTGTCAAAGTAAATGTTTTGTCTTCTTCTTCTTCTGCAACATTGTGCACAATTTTAATTAATTCTGTCCCGCTTCCTTCTCCAAAATTGCATCGCAAATGAAGAGAAAATTTGACGTGTCATCTAGTGTTGTGTGTGGCAGTGCGTTTTATTTATGAGGAGAGAGGAGGAAAATGACCTTGTAAAGAACTTTGAGCTGATAACATTTCAGGAATTCTAAAGTGTTATCATTGGTGAATATCACAAAATGTACTTTGCCTGAACTTGTTTTATGGTGTTTCTACGTTTGTTGCAGCTCTTATGGATTCAACAAAACTAGCAGCTCCCAAATTTGTTGCCAAAAAGAATACATCGTCAGCGAGGAATATGATTCAGAAATCACGGTAAGAGTCAACAGTTGAGGATGGATGTCATTGAGGGCTGTGGGAAATAAGAGAGAAAAAGAAGAATAGTTGGAACAAATGAAAGAAATATTGATTGATATTTGGAACAAAAGAAGGACAAAAGAGGGGGTGAATTGAAGGTTTTATGATCTGTCAGATATCCATGACAGATAAGAAGCTTAAGTAATTGGATTAGTTTTTCAGTGAAAGAGAGGAAATGATTTGGGTCATTAAAGTCTTGTGAAATACTTAATGGATGGCCTATTTCTGTCAGTAATTAACCCAGAACCGTTAAAGGAAGATTGTGTTTGTATTCAATCTTAGTTTATAAAAATGTTTAAAATGAAACTCTTAATATGGATTTATACATATGTCAGTGAAAAGCTTTGTGAAAATAGCGAAGTAAAAATTCAGTGAAAATTTATGTTAAGAGGTTACTGTAACAAAATCACTGCAGCATTAAGAAAGAGGTCAATCAGTCTGTTTTTGCTCATCTTTTTTTCTCCTCTTGCCATACATATTATACTTCAGGGGTGAGAATTTAGAAGACAGTTTCCTTGACGACCTCTTGCTGCACCCAAGAGGTGACCGAGATTCCCTGAATTCTGTGTCGACGACAAACACCACGGCCACTGTGGACAGCGATAAGGTAAGGTCACTCTCCTCTCAAATCTAAAAACAGTAGCGTCATGTTCAGAGCCCTATTTCATAAAGCTGTTAATGCCAAGCAATTTTCTTTGCTACACACAACATGAGTTGAGAACCAGTGGCAGCAGTGTAAATGCTATGAACTTTTACCAGGTAACCTGTTTTAGCTAAGCAAGATTTTCCTGGGCTTTAAGCTTGGGCGATATCACGATATTATCGAATATCGCGATATTAATTTGGACACAATTTCGATATCGGATGGATTTGGTTTTAATCGAAATATCGATATATCGCGATAATCGCGATAATCGCGATATATCGATATATCGATTAAATATCGCGGTGTATTTGCTAGCTGATACCCCATAGGTTTGGAGTAAAACCAGAACAATAGGTCATTAGAACACCTTTCTTATACTAGGACTGTCTCTTCTACAACTTTCACTTGGAGTTTTAAGACTGATGATGTCAAATTTCATTAATCGCGATTATATCGAATATCGCGATATATTGTCGGCGATATATCGTGAATAAAATAAATCGATATCGCCCAAGCTTACTGGGCTTAGCAAGTTTTTGTGCTCTGATCAGGTGGAAATGGGGTTGAAAACATTTTGTTTGTTTTAGATTCTGGAAGAACAACACTGTGTTTTTTTTGTGTTTTTTAATTTTTTGTTTTATAAATAAATAAAATAGACTAAGTGAGAGTTTAGGAATGTTTTAAAATGGGATTTTGTGTTATTGTAGAACTGAATAATGACTAAAAAATGGTGTATTTCAAATGACCTTCCATATGATTTTGAGATTCCTTATTTGGAATTGACACATCAATGTGGATTTCTTTTGTACTACTCTTTATTGATATGGAAATACTTTGGTCTGAAAGCAATTGAGAGACGTAATAACTGTCGTCAGCATTCCGTCACGTTGCCTAAATGTAAAATAAACATTGTTGCTTTTATGAACAAATTGAAGACTAATAATAACTTCTTGTGTGAACAAGTCTGAAAGGGAGACCTTGCCTGTGGGGTAAGTGAAGCTATGAGTATGATAAGAATATTTGAATCAAATTTACATCACTTTGCCTTTAGCCTCTCACACCGTCACCGTCTCTTCATACCGTCACAGACAATAATGATCTCACAGTTTATCCAAACTGAAAACAGTTCCGGCAATTGTCCATCAACTCATTCTGATTAAAATAGCATCAGATTAGCATAAAGGAAAGTTTGCTCCCCCCCCCCTCTCAGTATAAAAAAAAGGGGGAGAGAAGAATCTTTCCGCTTACGTCATAACCAATTCACATCCCGAGCCATCGTCCAAATTCCCAGCGCCCACACCAACTGTTCGGGAAATCAAATTGAGGGCATGTTGGGATTGCTCATGCTTCTGACGTTGGATGTAAGCCATTGGTTACCTCACTATGTTTATTTATTATAGAATATAGCTAGACGCTGCTGGTTTGTGGAAGGGGGGGGGGAGAGGGTGGACGGTTAGCCAGGCTTGATTAATAATCTGAGGTTGGATTGAAAAATCTACCCTTCACATCTAGTTGTTTGAAGGCATGACTTCTGATATTTTCATCTGGATAGGCAGTGGGGGGTTTTATCTGGTTGAGTTGGAAGGATGCTTTAATATTTATGCATACAGGGCTTGTGGTAGATCTGGCAATCTGTTATGGTTATTTGTGTGCGTCGTTTGTCTCGATGGACTAAAGTAGCAATTATAGTGCTCTGTGTTATTCTTACGACGCCTACAAGTTGATGGTGAGAGTTTAGAGAGAAAAGTTGGATGTCGAATTTGAAATTGGGTTTTCAGTTTGCTTGAATTCTGTAGGGCAAATCTTTTCAGACCTTTATCTAAATTCAGACTTTTTGATGCAAGATTCATGAAAAAAGGTTACTGTTCTGTTTTCTTCAGGTATAACAAAGTAATACTCTCCATCTTACTTACATAAGTTTCCTGAGATACCATTCCCAGAAGCTCCTAGCAATCTGTATCTACAACGTTTACCAAAAGGGGAAAATGCTTGATTCCCCAAATTTGGATCCTAGTTTCAGATCAGTTTTTGTCAGCACTAACCCCATTGGATTTAACAAAACTGTTGGATGAGAAAACCACTAGAATCAGCAAAACTTTGATTTCGTAAATCACAGGTGCTATTTAATATTTATAATATTTATTCGGGCAATCACATTCACAAGCACATGTACACATTAAAAATATTTAAGAAAACAAAGTAAAACAACAGTGGGGTGCCCAGGAGAGCATAAAAATTAAAAAAATAACCATCGCCAAAAGGCGTATGTCTCCTTAAAATAATATCTGGTACTTGGTTATAAAAGAATGTTTTGGGATTTGTTGAATTTCCATGTTAACTCAAATGCTTACAACCTAAGACATTATTCCACATTCAATAATAATATCATGTCTTCACAAAATATATATTTGTTTTGTATATATATTTTTTAACCTCATGAAATATTGATTCCATCGATGCAGTAACTCCTTTTAAGAAAACAATTTGTTTAATCTGTTGCCATCTGAATAGCGCTGTAACAGAATTACCTTGACTCTGACAACAACAAAAATGAAGATAACAAATACCGCCTTGAGGAAAGAGAGAGCGAGCCAAGGATGATGTCCATTTCTTATAATTCTCATGTCCAAGGTGACCTTATTTTTGCTCGATATCTCAAGCCTAATCCAGCTTTCTTTTCTCAGCGAACACAAAATTCACATCAGTGGCGGGCGCTGGCAGGCACGGGTGGATGGGTAAGATATATTACCAGTACCAGAAGGGAGTATTGATCACTACGTATTTTATCTGGATATACCTCATCGGGGGGAAAAGCAGTGATATGGCGTTTTTTTTATTAAAGGGGAGAAGTGGTTATTGGTAGGAGAGGAACACCCTGTATTGTGGCTGGGGAGTAGATCTTTGTATATTTTGCAGATCTTAACTGTGTTTGTAACCTACAAACAACAAAATATTGATTTGATCTTTGATTTAAAAAATATCATTTACAGACATGTAGTTGGGGGAACACTGGATGAAGAACATTTTACTTTTTCATATTGATTTTATAAATACTTATAGTTTCCCCTGCAATTCAGCTGATTTGAAATCAGATGTCGAAAACAGAAGTATCGAAAACAAATTGTTATCTTTTCAATCCCATTATAGACACACTTAATAAATGAAAAAGACTCATTGTGAAGAAGTCCCTAAAAAATTAATCTTGGCACGAGATAAAGTGAGAGTCTTCTCTTCTCAAAATCTTTTCTTTTTTGCACACAATGGATTGTTCATAGAATAAGCACCCCATCAAAGTAAAAGCTTGGCTGTGAGTCTCTCAACAAATGGTACATGAATCCTCTCTACATAAAAGGAATCACTACAGGAATAATAAAAAACTGCAGTATGTCACCGGATGAATCCCACACACAGTACATAAAAAAGCCAACTCAAGTTTCACCTCTTGGTATATTTTGTTTAATCCTGTAACAAGATTTTGTCCCTCGCTGCCACTCAAGTGGATTTGAATGATGCAAAATGACTTGAAGTAGGCATATTGTATACTAAACATTTTTTACGAAGGGTCAATCTAAGGTGCTGAAGAGAGTCACTGTCAATGTACATGATCAGAAAAGGTCAATATAATGTATTTGCCAGCTATGTTTTCAAGAGATGTATTAAAATTACCGTATGGTTACTAACTTTCCGATGAACCTAACTCCATCTCTTGATAAATATAGTGCATATACCAAGTGAGGTTTTATGGAGCACGTGATGACTTGGGAATGCAAGCGAACAATTAGGAGTCACCTTTTTCAATAAAATAGTGTCCAACCATTTTCCCATTAAAACAAATGTATAAATAAGTAAATGAATAAAATAAAAAGTAAAACATTAATAACAATTCATAAATAAACAAATGAGTTATAATTATTTCAAATATCAATAACAACACAGAAGGAGCAACATGAGTCTCACAATAATTCTTTGGTTTTTAACTGCTGTTGCAAAAAAAAGAAAAAAGAAAAACATGAAAAGAATTCAACAAATGAGTACCGTTTTTTTATCAGTTGCATTTTATCTCTTCCGTCACCAATAAACACACAACCTTGAAGCCCTATTATAAATCAAAAGCCTTTCAAATGGGTATTAATTTAAGCTGTTCATTTTAACCAGCGCATTGATTTGTCTTCCCTGGGCGGACCAGTCATTTAGTGATGGCTAGTACTCTACATGTATATATTACCAACGTGACATTTAACTTTCAAGTAAGAGGTAAATGTCAGGGTATTGAGGTAGTTCATTGAGATATTTTGTTTTGGTTTGATTCGGTTAATGTTTTAACATAGAGAGTAGGTTGAAATAACAGTCAGGCTCATTTTATTTTTTATTTTTGACAAAATCAAACATAAAATCCAATTAAAAAAAAATCTTACATTTTGAATTGATATAATTAAGAAATGTTGGAAACTTGACCATGACTTTAACTTGTATGCATTTTCAATGTGTCACATTCTAGTTGTTTTTGATTGTCTTCTTTGCTTCCAGTCTAAGTGATTTACATTCTGAATAAACCATGAATACAATATGGCTGCTGCGTTCTTCTATATTACAACAAAAGTCTGCTTAAAAGTGGAGCAACGTAAATGAATTGCACTCGCTCTATATTGAACGTAGCCTTTCTTGTTATTAAATTCTTCGATATTCATAAACTGATGAATGGCATGTTCCATTTCCCCGTTAGAGGGGTGGGCCTGTGTCTCTTTCTTTTTAGAACGGAATCAGACCGCGGGGAGGTTGGGAGGGGGTTTATTTTGCTCAATTTCTCTGATTGGGAATTATGAAAATTGGAAAGGATTTAGGGGAGACCTAGGCAGCCATTGTATCAGTAACTGTATTAAATTACATGTTTTTTTACTTGGTCTCCCTTGGCTCTCTGGGGCCAAGCAGGGTTTGGACGGTAATTTATAATTCTTGATCCGTCGTAGACATTATTCCAAAGGAATTGAATACTAGAATAAGGTCTGTGAAAATACAACTAGAGATGCGGATTATGGTTAAATCAATACTTTTAGAGGTAACATTGGTTAAATTGACGAACTCATTTGACTGTGTCTGAATTTTGGATTTTATTTTAATCAAAATAAACTTGATAAAACAACCATGAAATCTTCAATCTAAAATCAGATTATCAAGAAGTGTCCTGTTTTTGAACAATTCCAAAAACAAAGTGTAATTGGAATGAATCAAACCACATGAATTGAACATGTGATGTTGTCCTCCTTTCCATTTCTGTGGGCACAGTCTACGTACTCTAGTCTTTATTACCAAATTCATCCTTTAAAACAACTCGCAGGCATAATACGGTAACCATTCTTGTCTGCCAATATATATGACGTAGTCGGTATAGAACACAGCAAAGAAAAATTGCCCACATGTGCGCACATTGCTTGGAGTGCAGGTTGTAGAGTACCTTTGTATTTAGGGCCGGAAATACGCAACAGCGTAAGGGGAGGAAATCCCCTAGTGCCCTTCACCTGGTAGGGTATGCAAATAACCTCGGTTCAAGGGGCTACATGGACTTGCAAATTATGGTGGAATTAATGTAATGAGTTTACTGTCCTATAAAATCTCACATGATGAACCAATCTCACACTAGTATACAGATCTGAGTGGTGTTATTGTTGCTTCTAATTAACCAATGATTGTTGTCAGGCTTATTGGTTATTCAAATTTCTGTATATAAACGCATTAAAAAAGTTCTCATTTATTTGTGAGTTAGGTAGGTACATATTGACCTCTAGCACCAGTGTCCCATTCGGCTACTGTCTGCCACGATCACCAATTGGGAGGCAAATGTACTAGGACTCCTAAGGAGTAATAAAAAAACTTAAGGATAGTCCTAAGTTAGGGCGAGTAATTCATAGTAACTTGAGATGAGACTAATCTTAACTCTTTGTGAAATCCACCCCTGATTTGTTTGTCCTGACCCCTAGATTTGGAAATGTCCAGACATACCTAGAGTATCTTCAAAGGCTCCTCTATCCATCATACTCGCTTTCTGTCAGGCTAGAGTATGAAGTTGATACATGATAGTCTAGGCTTAAAACACTCGTGTAAACAAATAAGTGGTGTGTATGTATGTGTATACAATGTGAGTGCTTTGATTGGCGTACGTGCAACTCAGCATGATGAGAATTTTTAAGAGTTAAGGGGAAAGTGTTGTAGGAATTAATTTATTTTTTTATTTTTTTTTTATTTTTTTGCTCCACTAATTAAAATTCTACTTTTAAAATAACATTTTAAGTCTTAATATTTTTGGGGGGTTCTATTAATATTTTTAGAATTGTTTTATTGGTATTTGCATCCAAGCCCTTTACGTTTTAAGGGAAATATGACAGTATTTATTCATAAACTTCTTCTTCAGGACTTGAGGGAAAGCTCAGAATTTGTTGTGGTCCTTGAAGACTTTGACGCCCACCACGCCCAGGAGATCTCAGTACAAAAGGGACAGACGGTAGAGGTGCTGGAGAGGCTATCTGCGCAACCTGACTGGGCTCTTGTGAGGGCGCTATCACCGGATCATTCTGGGCCTGTACAGGGTCTCGTTCCCCTGAGTCATCTGGTCACATCAGAAACCTCAGGTAAGACATTTTTGTCTCTTCTTCATTTCTCTTTGATATCTTGTGAGCCTGCTTAGCTTTTCTAAGATGTCACATAACAAAAGCAGGTACTTCTTAGGATTGTTAAAATGGCATTAAAAGTAAAGACAACTGGACCATCAGCCATAGGAGTTATCAATGTGGCGTGATATCTTAAACAAATAAGCTTACGAGTGACAAAAAGCATCTTTTGCGGGAAGTGTTGATTCTAAGCAGAACAGGAATAGAGGTAGTCATAACATTCAAACAGTATTCTCTGCTCGTCTTCGAGAGAATGGAATAATTATAAATGCTAATGCAACAAATTTTACCATAAAAAAAGTCGTGTATATTTGGCCAATTCTCTTCGTTGTTCTGCATGAGGTTTCATTAATTATGGTTCTGCACCTTGAGAAACCTGTCAGATGTCATCAAGAGTTCTGGATGTCAACCTCAAATTGGGATTGCACTTTGCGTTAAACGGCCAACAGGACATGGCCGAGGGGTTTGCGCTCTGCGCTCCTCTCTCACAGGCTGTCTTCTCTCTTGGAGAAATGTTACCAAGACCTGGGTCAATCAATTAGAGTCGTAATCATTTTTGATGGACTGAAAAATGTCAGAGCCGTGTCTGAAATATAAAGAGCTATCTTGCATTAGAACCGTCTTTAGGTACTTTCTGATGAAACGCAACATTCGTGTTAAGGCCGAAGTCAGAGAAAATACTCTTGACCTGAAATGAGCAACTCGGCCTATGTTCAGTGTGATATTTCTGCATGCCTGCATGTTATTATGTGGAGAAAATGTTTCATTTTCTTTCTAAGATTTCGTCTTGAATATTTTGTTTGAAGTAAGAAAAGTTTAAAGTAATTATAGTTTGAAGACAACTTCTACGCTGAAACTTGTTAATTTAAATGTTCCTGCCGCCTATTTGATGAAAATTTACACACAGGTCTCCGTACGTCCACTTTTGCAACAGATATTGTAAGTTTCGGGAAGTATGCTGTAGATTGCTGTAACCTGTTACTTTGTGGTAGTCATACTGTGTATTTCAGCTCCATATTGATTGTAGCATGTGAAGTCTGTTTTACTGGTAGTGATAATGTCTTGTGGTGTAGTTTATTGAATTGTAGATGATGTATTACAGAACCAGTCAAATGACAAGAAAGAGTGTTGAACCACTCAGTTCTAAGTTTGCAATCACTCATAATTCATTTAATGAAACACATCAAAAGCTTTTACTTAGCAGAAATGGGTTACCAGCCAACATACTGCGTAATTTGCTCTGTGACTGGTTCTCTGCTATAAAAAATATGCTAAGCAGATAAAGTTGTCAAGCAATCATGTTTTGCCTAATAGCGTTATGAAATTGAGCTCTGCATAACGTGTTGAAGATGATGAATAATTCCTTCAAAATATCAGCCGGTGTGAACGAGACCATGTCTTTACTCTTTCTTACACACCCCGAGGGACAGGAGGCAAGTAGAACAACCCCCAATGCTTGGGGGTAAAAGTGAAATGTAAATTTGAATATGTCAAGATGTTGATTAAGTTTCTCTAAGTCTTTATCTTTATCAGTTACTAAAACACCACACCGTGTTGAACTGAGGGTAGCTATCATCTCCAATTTTTTGTCACAATCTTGTTAGTTGATGAAAATAGCTTTTGTACTTATTTTCTGCTGTGATCTTTTGATTATATTACATATTTAACAAATAAGAGTTATGCAACCTGAACCTCTGCAGCTTAGTGTCAGATGACAGAAGATCTTTTTAAGCGTATTATTTCTAACTGTCATCCAAAGAGTACCTTTGATTTTTCCAACAGTCCCCATCCTCCCCTAAACCTCCTGTTCTCCCATTGCCATCTTACTTAACACTACGCGTTATGAATATCCTGTCAATGTGCCTGCGAGTTCTGCCGTGAAACGCGGTAGGACAACGGGCAGGCCCAGATTGACTTCTCCTGCATAATTCATGTACAAGATTGCTGCAGCTGCAAATTATTACAGGGAATTCAATGACTCTTTGCCTCTGTTTGTCCTTTCACTATGCAGGGTTCTCCCCAGGACTCTTCTTAAAACTAGGGGGCATTCTGGATCCAAGTGTTTTGCCTGTTTAGTTTTGTTTTACTTGATGTTTAATGATTAGTTGTTAAACCTCTGCTGTGCAATGTGAAGCTTCTTTTCGTATAAATTTGTGTAACTTTGTACTCTATGTGAATTGCCAAATAAAAAATAATAATAATAATAGTTTTAAAAAAACTTTTAAAAGTTTTTTACACAAAGATTTTTGCAAGTCAGATCATAAATCTAGTAAGAACAAAAAAAGTGTTTTTTTCCCTTTGTATCAGCCCGATTTTGCACACATCGGCCCACAATTTGCGCGCATCAGCCAGATACTGCCTTGTGTTTTGGGATAATCCTTCTTTGGTACACTATCGTTATTAGAACAAGAATCTAAAATGTTTACAATAGCAAACCATATATAAAGATACAAAATACTGGTTTATTGCCTTATATTCTGACCCTGGTCAAAACTTAAGCCCACTAACTGAATTAGCGGCTTTGGCTGTGGCTTGACCGTCACATTTGCATGTGTTGAAGTACAAGAGTCCCATAGCAACACCCTTAGCAACAGCCGCAGCCATAGCTACAGCCACTAAATCAGACCGGTCTGTGATAAACAAGAGGTCTGCATCCTGGTAACTATATGTTGGCAACATTTTTAATCATCCCATTTGGAATCCTCCATTATTCAAAGGTAAGAAGAGGCTCTTTTTTTTATTTATTAAGGAAGGCGTTTTTAGTTCACTTCAGACTCTTTTCTCAATGTGTAACAAGTGTCTGTCAGCAGACTAAAACTAAACACCCCTTGAGAGAATGGGCTGGCCTTTACTGTGTACTGACTGTGAAGAGTGTTCCACT
Organism: Asterias amurensis; assembly: GCF_032118995.1. Taxonomy (NCBI): domain Eukaryota; kingdom Metazoa; phylum Echinodermata; class Asteroidea; order Forcipulatida; family Asteriidae; genus Asterias; species Asterias amurensis. The sequence continues at coordinate 672,468 of NC_092654.1, read as the reverse complement.
CTGTAAACGGGGGTCTTGGATGGTCTTATATTAAGTAGCGTTCCTACCCTGTAGACATTGTAAGGTGTTGTCTGCTGAAATTGACCATCCATATGCTTTGTGGACCCTACACCCCCTCATAGTCTACCCAGAACCGGCCAATGGGATCATCCGGCTTTAAGCCTCATCTTTTCACGCAGCCATCTAAATATTTTTTGTTTTTTTTCTGCGTCTATCGCTCATCTGCCGAGATAAAAGATACTCTAAACTCGCCCTCTTAGTGCGGTCGGAGTGCAAAACGCACACTTGCATTTTGTCTCCCTTCTTTGGACAGTTGATTTATTCATCCTTTTCTACTTGCACATCGTCCTGTGATCGCTCGAGGTATGTTTGGTGTTCAGTCTGCAGGGCTTGATGCACTTTCCTTCTTCATTCTCTGAGAGATTTACTGTTTTGTCCTCATCCCCTCCTATCCTCCCCCCCCCCCCCAACACACATCTTGTTTGCATTAATTGCCCATGAGAGCTAGACGCTATACACACCTTCAGAGGTGAAGAATCCCATGCTTCTACTAAGGAGAGCAAGAAAGCAAGTCAGATCAAGATCAACGAGGACTCGTGGAGTGTCAGACGTCATTCTTATCAAGGACGTTATCAATAAGCTCAGATATTAAACTCATCAACACTGTAACCATTTATGATATATCTTCTTCCTGCCCTCGGGGGAAACCTACAGCTTCAACTTAACTTCTTACTGGTAGCTTTTCAGAGAAAAATCCACGGGACAAGAAAGGGTAATTTGGTCTGGAGTTCTCTTGGTTTTAACTATTTGGTTTGCTAACCACACCAGCAATTATTCAGATTGTAGATAAAAGAAATGCAGTCGTCTTCTTGAGCGGAAACAAAGCAGACGGAAAGGAGGATACAGCTGAAGAAGTCTGCAGTGCAATCTCAGAGGAGCCTTAGTGCGGTGTTCCTCTTGGGTACAGCCATTTACTATTCAGTCTCCAGTCAACAGTGTAACAGCAAAACGGTTTCATGGCTCATTGAGCCGGCCGACCTAAGGACCTCCGCCATAGAAAGAAACCCCCCTCTCCTCTCGCTGCATTCATTTCTTTAACCTCAACGGCACTTGTTTCCCTTTCTTGCGACTCCCTCAGCTCTGAATATTTATCGCTACAAATCGGCCCGCTGAGTGTGTGTGCCTCGCTCCCTCGCTCTCTGCCGTCAGGATTTGTCTTCTTCTTGTTCTTTCTTCAATCTAACCCCCCCTTCTATCCATCAGCGACTAGCAGGGCATCCCTAAGGTGTTTTATCCTGCATAATCACTGCTAAACTCAGGTAAGATTTTGTCTGTAGAATCAAACCTTGTTGCTTTTCCCAAGTCTCTTCAACCCTATACCTACCCTCCATTAGTAGTCACATGCAAGGGTTGTATTTCTGATTTTTGTTTGTAATAGGTAAATGTCAAGGTTTAAGTATAACAAGATTTTGCCAGCAGCAGTTTAAGTGTTAAGTATATTGGACTTGTAGTGTTGTACTTGAGTCTGGACTGCTGTTATTGTGCATTATTTAACACAAAATGACTTTTATGTAAATTGTCAGTGTTGTTTTTCAGCTAGTTGAAATCTTTAAAGTAGGAGTTACAAATGTGCAATTTTGTGACTGTATTATGCATGCACTCGGAAAAAAATAGAACTGTCTTTTCTATTGTTGAAGAAGAAAGTATGCTCAGAATATAATACTAAGTGAATAATTCATTACTATCAAAATAGTACCTTCAGAAGAAAAACAATGGACACAGCTATAAATTGACCTACATTCATTGTTGATTTAAGCATCTTGTTGGTGGGAAAAACCAGGCTTCTGAGGTAGGATTAAAAATATTGGTCTTAAACCAAGTGTGAGGCCAGAATCCTGTTCCTCAATCAGTAGGTAATGCTAAATCAGTGAGAAGATATATTTTGTTCCATTTTTGTTTAAGACATCGTTAAGAAACTTGCTTCCAACATTTTAGGGTAGGATGCCCTTTAAGAGAGCGCAAAACAAATTCAATAGTAGTCATGATCAGGGAGGTTCCTGCAACTTTACACGACAAAATAAAATCCCCACAAGAAATAAAAATGTCCAAAATTATTGACTGATATATTGCATTTTTTCCCCCCACGTCAGTCCTGAAAATCAAAACTTACCTGCTAAAAACATCCCTTCTCGGAAGAAAAAGTAAAGAAGTTCTCCTCCCAATCACAAGACCCCTTAGGATTTCAATTTATCCTCAGGAGCAGATTTTATCAAGGAAAATTGAACAAAAGATTGGAAAGTGATTTAATCTTGGCCAAGGAAAACAGAAAGTTATGCTTTAGAACTTCGGTGGCATTGAAGGAGAGAAGGGGTGAGTTTGAGGTAAATTCGCTCTCTGTAATGAATTAAAAATTGAAGATTGATGGCTGGAGAGATGTTGTAGACTTTCTATTGAGGTTTTGATTTGTCATTCATGTTCGCCGTGCTCACCGAAAATTTACGAGCTGATCAGAATTTCAAATGAGTTGTTTTCCTGAGCGCTTCTGCCAGGGCGATCCGCTGGCAATTATTGTAGAAACGATTGTTGTTATTGCTGTGAATATTTACACGTTGGGAAATGATGGAAGATACGGGGCTGGAGATTTTGTGGGACAAAAAGGGTGAAAATGAGATTACTTGAATATGAAATGTGGAATATATTAGAGACAAGTTGGGTTCTTGGTTTTCTGTTTTTTTCTCCTCTTTTGAGTCCTTTTGAGTATTTTGAGTCCTTGAGTCCTTTGCATGGGACGATGATTTTGCCTGTTCACTACATATTTTGGATGCTTTTGTTTTGGTTGTTAAATGAATATGTTTTCATATCCAGGCTGATATTTTAATCAATGACATTTTTGGAAGTTGGTAGAGAAACAAGGACAGTGTTACTTTGATTTTTTTTTAGAGGCAACATATAGAGTACATTATGCAGGATGGTTTGACTTTTCTCCTTCACTGATTTAAACATTCCACAATGAATTCAATGAGGCGAACCAATTTAGATGACACGATTGTTCAGATTTCTTGAAGCAAAGATGACACCATGGTTGAAAGTGTTATAGAACCATCACTGTCCCATGCTGTCGGCGGCGAATTCCCCATCACTGGCCCCATTTTACTTCCCCGGTAACAAGTCCTTTCATTTCCTGAATGCATCAATATGCTCACACATCAGTAAGCGAGCTCTCCAACTAGGATGCTCTGTTTTTTCTTCTTCATCATCAGCACAGTCTTGTACTAGTGTTTCCTTGAAAACCTCGCAGTCAGTAGGGCTCTCACTTAGGCAAATTGGAAACAGCAGTGTCGATAGATAATTGTGGCCGAGCTTACATGTCCCTGGTAGGGGTCGGAAAGTAACCTATTATTGAAATTACTGTGTAAAGAACAGCAGAGGTAACAGGAAAATGGGGGGTGGGGCGACACATTCCTAGAGGTTATTATTTTTTGGTGGGGTTAGTTGTAGGCGGTGTTAAATGAAGAGTTTGAGCTTGTAGGGTCTATTTTCTTATTTAGGGAGGGGAGGAAATGAAGGTAATTTCCCTTCTAATTGATATTAATTAATCTTGACATCGCTTTGCAGGCATTGTTTTAGTTTGGCTTAGTGTTTTTTTTTTGGTACACTCTCTTTTTTTATTTACCGTAGTGTGTTGTTTTTGTTGTTTTTGTTGTTGTTTATGAGTTATCTATTTGTTGAGCGGCTGGTAAGATGTATTTATACAAATCAGTGAGCTCTGTTGCTAGAGCCTGTATAGTATGGACACAGTACTGTAACCGATGGTCATACATGAGATTCTTCTTTTATACCCTGAAATCCCCTAAGACTGAGAGAGGATCCTAAATGTAGTTGGATATCTGAGCCACTCTCAAAAGCCCTCTCATTATTCCATTAACTGAAGGCCCTCTAGGACTCAATTAAAATTCTAGTTGTTTGAGTACAGTTGAATATCCTAGAATACTAGAATACCCCAGAATACTTGAATATCAGATAATAATAGAGTATCTGATACCTTAGAAAGCTCTCATCTAGAATAAGCTATAAAAAAACCTCCAGAATATTTGAAAATACTAGAATGTCCAATAATACTTTATATAATAAAACAGAACACGAAACCAGAATACTAGTACTTATTATGTAGGCCTCTACAAAACCGGAATCTCACATAATACTTGAATATCTTATAATATTTAAATATTATCATATTCTATAATATTCTTGTAGCACTATAAAAGCAATATAAAAAAGGTTCAAGTCACCCCAAATCTGGTAGAAGTTTTAATGTAATTGCTGCGTTCATTCTAATAGTTCTTGATAATACATTAAAAGAATTAAGTGACATGTACAGAAATTTACTGATGAGATTGTCAGATTGCCTGTCAACATCATTTATAGAAACTGCTCTTTAATACAAGCAATTGAGATCAGTCCATTCAACCCTAACATTTAAAAACAAATAATACCCAAAACATTTGCCAGCAGAAAATCACTTTCTTGTCATTGAATAAAATGACAGATAGTGATTGCATTGAACAATGATTGGCCAAGCTTTTGAGTTGAAGTATCATACGGATAGCTATGAATATTACCGGAAGGTATCTGACAGTTGTTACTGCTTGTTAGTAATTACCTTTTAAAAGGATCAGTGATGCTCCACTGACTGCTCTCCAAGGCCATTCTCAGGGACTGGCTTACTGTAAACCCTGTTGGAATCTCTCTCCTCTCTTTGAATAGAATGATTTGGTTATTCCTACTGAGTAATGAGGAGTATTGAGCAATGATTTTAATTTATGTTGGCTCCCTTTAAAAAAAATGGCCTTCTAAGGATTATGTTGGCTTATTCAGAAAGACTTGTTGAATAAAAGATGGTAGTAAAATAAAGTTGGTATACTTGTTTTTAATTGCAACAAAATAGTTAATAGCCTGATGTTTCTATAACAGCAGAGTCTTTCTTGAAGGATTAATGACAACAACACAAAAGAACTTGGGTGAGTACTGAGTAGACAGTGCTTACACACATTGGTGTATGTATGGGTAAAAACCAAAATGAATATTCTTTATCCCCGATGCAAATTTAACATCTATTAAGACAACAACACACATAAACAGTTATGTACTTTATGCATGCCGTATTGTCATCTATCCTTCAAGAAAGACTCTGCTAAGGTTGAAACGTCAGAATATTGACCATTTTGGGACATTTATACCACAGGTTCTTTTGGTTGGTAAGCAGTATTCCCCCACTTTATTTTAATTGACAACAGTGATTATCTGTACTACATATAAAGTTAATTATTTGTTTATCCCCCCCCCCTCCCTGAAAATATTGGCAAATTAAGCCCCCCCCCCCCCAAAAAAAAAAAAAAAAAAAAGCTGTCCAGATTTGTTGAGGACTCTCTCCATTTGCATGTCCTCACTCTGTTCAGCTCTCAGCCATTCCTCTGGGATCTTAAGCTAAAAAATTGTGAAGACTTAGCCTCCCAGTTTGCTTTTGAAGACTCAAAATTTACATATTTTGTTTCTCAAGAACCTACTAGCCTTCCCCCAGTGGGATTCCTTCCATTCTGGTTCCTATATAACACAATCAGATCCAGAGTGAGTTTTCTTATTTGATTTTCAGTCAAGACGCTTGTTAAGAGAGGATGCTAAATCGTGCCTGACATTCAAAGAGATCGAGCGGTCGGATGATGGTTATGGGGGGGGGGGGGGGGGGAGACTTCGGGATTATGCATGAGGACGCACAACATCAAGGCCAGTGTGATATAGTGGATCAGGTTGACTTTATGCAGTGTACTGAAGCGCCTTGAATTCCGCATCCACCCCCCCTTCTTCCTCTCCTTTCCCTACAGAGCACACAACAAATGTTTAAACTATGTTAATGGCATGTTTATGCAGGTTTTCAGGAGCATTAAGTGTAATCCTAGGAGTCGAGTTTCCACGGTAACTCGGCAGATCAGATGCAGAGCACAAACTCCGCTAAGTCTCCCCATCTTTAAAGGTTTGACTCGACTACATGGGTAAAATATTATGGACTTGAAGACTGCAGTCTTTTTGACGACTACTTTTAGGTTTCTTGTAAAACATGATTTGTTAGTCACAGTTCAATTGAAGATGCTCACTGTATTAAATTAAGCCTTCTCATAATATCTGTGGGTATCCTTTTTGTAAAATATCTGGTTTTAAATATCTGTAAAGCTGTAAAGTGCCTGAAGCATTGAGTTTCTAGATGAAGTATTTTGGGATTTTGATACGTCATACTTGTTTCCTAGAAGTCATATACATAACACATGCTGCTTAGCTTTATTTTTAACAAAGAGATTTAAATAGATTTTATAATGAAGTATTCGTTGCCACATACGAAGAAACTCTTCTGTATGGCACTGCACTAGTTTAACTGCTTTCATTTAAAAAATAAAATAAAACCCAAACTGAATGGATTGTTGCACCAATGTTAAGTCATACTGGTGTTTAAGAGACCTTTACTTGTTAAGGGTTAACTTACACATGCACAGATGTTACACTACACTTACCGCATCCTCGTAGAATACTAAAGTCTACTGAGAAGCATTTCATTGTTGGTCTGAATGTATAAATCCCCAAAACAGCATATATTTTACAAAAAGGAGGGGTGTATTGTAAACATCAGGTTTCACACCCTTTATGTGCACTCAGGATCCTCTATCTTTTGTGATTCTAAACTGATCTTGTTTCATAAACCATGACATTTTTACGAAAGGGGTGAAAGTTTTTTCAGCCATTATCTAGTATTCAGAAATCCTTCATTGTTTCTTCCACTAAAACAAATCTTACAGAAACAAAAATAAGCTTTCGGCGAGGGATAGGGCGGTGAGTCCTGAAATCAGAATCGGGGAGTCTATCTCAAACTGGGTCGTAAGAGAGCACTCTGCGGGAAATCAAAAGTGAGATTATTGATCAAATATCTCCTTTCTCTCAGCTTCTAAAGACGGTCCCAGTCTAGCTGGTAACCCGATCATCGATGTTTGAAATTACACAGACGAGGACAATATATATCATTTTCATGCTCGTTTATTTCGGGAAGATTGAGTTGATTGAAAACACTCATGGTATCCAGCCTCAAAGCGGTCAGTGAGCTCTGCTCTGGAACTAAGACAAAAAACAGTTTTAGAAAGTATTTCTTTATTGTATGCGACAGATAAAGATGTTGTTGAATCAAAAACTGTCACTTTGTTTTGAAAATTGGTCACAGAGAAAAGGCTTTGGAGATCGGGAAAAAGGTTGCAGTTCACAGGATTCTATGCTTTATGTCCAAATACCTAACAGAATATTATGGTTAAAATCCATTGAAAAAATATTTCATTAACAGTGAATTAATTTCTAAAGTTAATGGTAATGAACTCCCAAATAAATTTATACTAGGGAATATCTTTTTCTGTATAGAAAACATAAAGATTATGTGTCATTTAACACAAGCAAATGACACGTTTCTTGTTGTAAAGCCACACTGGAAAACATTTTAAAACCGCCCGTCTTTACAATGACAGGGCGTACCAATAAAAGCACAGTACAGACAAACATGTTTTTAACCATTGTAAGTTTACGCCCACACATATGTCGTTCATAATACAATGCACACTGCTTGTTCTTCAAGTGGATTTTTTGCAGTCATATCTTATTTAATATGGACATAAGAATTGAGAAACATATTACTGTTCCGTGGATTGTCTAAGCCCACTGGACTCAAGTTGTGATGGCTCCATCCTCCGCTCTAGCTCAGGAATCGTAGTCCTGTCCATGGTGCTTATGTCCTTGGGCATGACACTTAACATAATTAGCTTCTCTTCACCTAGGTGTATAAATAAGTACCCATGAAGGTTCGGATGCTAATTTGTGTGATAACCACTTTCTTAGTAGTTACATAAGGTCCTAAATATTCAACTTATCTTGTGTACTTGGCATTTGCAAAATATTATTTTTCAAAATGAATGTGAGCCCCCCAGCCCCAAATGAAGCATTGTTTTTGTTGAATGTTTTAAGTTAAGGTCACTGTTGTATGATTTATTAGTCAGGACTACACACATTTAAGAATTTTGTGAGACTTTTAAAATTTTTATTTTAAAGAAACATAAATTGAGAGCAGAGAAGTTTATATTTTAACTGCTGGTTTTTTCCTGGGCTGGGGTAGTCCACTTTTAGGAAACCCTCCTCCATTCACAAACAAAATATCATGATATGATTAATGTCTTGATGGTGAAGTTTTGCTCCCTGTCCTCGTTCTGACTACCAAGATGGCAATTAGAGTACTTCATGGCCTTTCTATGAATGTTTTTATGTCCCTGTCGCTAGCCACTGGGGGTACAGTCGCACATTGCATTTTTTTTCCCATTCTTGACATATGGTGTTTCTTTGTGTTTGGCATGTACCCTACCCCAGGGTTGGCTGAAACATGCTCTGTGCGTTCAGGGGACAGGTCAGATTGGGTGAGATCTTGAAAGACTTTTTTACTTTGTCTTATCTCAGTCTTGGAAACTTGAGTAGAATTAGAACCAGTCGTTGCCCAAGGGTTACCATATTGCTCTGGAAAACTGATGACATGATTAGGATTTGACTTGAAGTTCATGTTATATTGGAATGCTTTTCACATTGTGTTACATATTGGTCTGCACCTGCTGTATTTCTCTCTTTCTCTCAGATGGAATTGAGATTAGGAAAAACCCATTATGGTCTCTTGTGATTGCCTCAAAGGTTATGACCACCAGAAGATATTTTGATATCTATGAATTTATCCTGAGCTCAGGTACCAAGCATCTTGATAGCTTAAGAATTCAACAGTTTTATAAAGAGAAGAGGACATAGAGCTGCTTAAGCACAAAAAGTAGTTAAGAACAACAATATTATGCTTACCAGAACAAGGTTACCAGTCACATGTACATTTTGTGACTGGCATTTGCTCAATTTTGCTTAGCAGTGTTATGCCCAATTTTCTTTTTAAGCAGCTGACTTTATGAAATTGGGCCCAAGTTTTACCATATTCCTGTTGATTTCTTCATCATTTAATAATCCTAGTACACCAGAAAACTTGTTTTTAATTGGTACCAACTCGTTATTGCATTATACCACCCACTCCTATTGGCTTGAAATCTTGCATCAGTTCACGAAATCCTTGGATACATAATGTGGGTTTTCAGATACAATTTAATTCCAATCCTACATTTTCTGAGTACAAGCTCCATGGAACCAATCGGGTGGATTTTTGTTATTATATTATGGAGTAAAATTGTTCATGAATAGATATGAACATGATTTATAAATGGTTGGTAAGGGAATTTCTTTTTTTTTTTCAATTTTGGAAAAAAAAATTCAATTAGTTTTTTTTAATCTAAATTTTGCATTGCATGTGAAGACAAAAGACGAGGGGGAAGAACATTTACAAAAAAAGCTGGACAGGTTTGTCCGTTTGTAAATTATATTAAGTGTTTAAAACATTACCACCAAGTTTCCCTTGTGGTTTATTACTGAGTTTTTTTTCTTTTCTCAGGTTTGTCGAAAAAATCCCTCATGCAACTAATATCTATATTTATTATTATTTCATTTTTCGATTTTCTTTTCCCATCGGTTGTCTTTCTACATCTTGGGGAACTGACATGTAACTCGGACATGTTTTCTTTTCCTCCTTCACTGTTGTTGCTGGTCTTCTTATCAATAGTGAGAATAATATTTTAACCTTTGAAGTTGTTCCTGTTTTAGAGTGCCTCTGAATTTGAAAGAACTAAACCATTTTCATTTTTTTCCTTCTTTTTGTCTGCGTCTTTATTCCTTACTCATCCACACCCACTCATCAAATCTGATCCCATGAGCTCAGCCTTGCCATTTGTCCTTCTGTAGAATAAGAAGGACAAAATAGAATCCTGAGGGAAAACAAACCAGGAAAAAAATACTTTTTTTCTCGGGTTATTTTTTTAAACAACAGACTTGAATTGAATCCGTAATATTCCTGTTAAAAACATAGATGTGTACAGGCCTGGAATTTTTGTCGTTGAAAGGGCAAGGCCATTTTTATTTTGCAAAGTGCATTTCATTGGAAACTCTTAAAGTCAATGGGAAGTCTTTGAAGGTGCACCAAGGCCAAGACCAGAGCAATGGAGAACGTGGCCTCCTTGGCCTGGGTATAACATTTTAAGCCCTATACAACATTACTCAACATACATTCTCCCGAGAGAATGGTGCAACAAAATATCAATAACTCATCTTTTAACTTCTATATAAGAAAAGAAAATCTTGTCTTGCCATACATCAGAAATAGGTGAATGGGAGGGTAAATGAAGTCAAACCGCCCTCAATTTCCACGATAATGATGTGTGGCATACCTCTAAAGCTAACCATGAGATATTTAAGCACCCAGAACGGCTTGCTGATGAAAGGCTTGACACATTTATTTCCAAGAAGTGTTGTCTTAACTATTTTTATCACCGTGTGAGTTTGTCTTGGATCATTTTGTTCTATTTAAAAAACCTTTCAAAACAAAATCTAGAAGTTTGTGTTTGAAAAAGTTGTTTTTTGTGGTAAAATTTTTTTTAAAGTATGCTAGGAAGGAAAGGCTACTTACTGTTAGCCAGAGATAACAAACTTTTGACAGATATTATTTTTTTTAAATATTTTTTTATATACATAAATTTTACTGTGAAGGCCCCTTAACATTAGAAGCCTATATACCTCTCTAAATCCATCAAATGTACCTTTTTTAAGACAGTCTAGTACAAAGTTAGACTACTCCACCCACACATCTTCATGTAAAAGGTAGATTGAAGCCTTCATCATTTTTTCAATATTTTTAAAATCTCTCTTCGGTCCATTTAGTGTTTCATTTCATTTGCCATGCTGTATGAAGTTACAGAATTTCCCAGACGTGACACCATCATTCTCTTTCATCACTCTCTCACAATGTAATCGTAACCAACACATTTTTGGTGAGTGTGCTGAAAGTATGCCATGATGAGTCTCCACTTGTCCAAAGCAAAGGATACTGTTCCCTGAATCCCACTGACATCAATAACTTAAAGAATTGCCAGAGCAGCTTCTTAAAACCCTCAAACTAGGCTCATTATCAGAGTATTTCAATTGTCTTAACCACATCTTACACACTGGTCAGCTCATATGCCTTTATGTCCTAAGCTGGACCAGTCCACTTGTCCTAAGAAGGGGTGTCAATCAACATTAGACTGTGACTTGGTTAGAAAGGGCTGTACAAAACTCTGCCAACACTTGTTATACAAAAATAGTCAGTCAAGTGTCTGTCAGTTGTCAGTGGTAGATAAAACAAATTATAAAAACAAATTAATAAAGCTTAAATTCACACAGGCTATACCTCGACATGTTAACAACAATTGCTGTTTGGGCATATTTTTTTTCAAAAATGAAAAGGGAGCCAATTACAAACATTATACATCGTGCTTTAGCTGGTAACCTGTCTCTGCTAAGCAAGATTTGTCTATTTAAGTAACGCTTCTCAGATTCAAATTTCGGAGGACGAAACTGATAATATTTCCATAACCTCATTACTTAAAAGTTAAATGATTCTCAAAATGTTTTACACTTTCAAAAGCTGCCGTACTTTTAACCAATAGTTTTTATTGCATGAATTTTTAGAGTGATCACCGAGCGTATGCGTTCCCTTAAATCGATTGGAATGAACGTTGGTCATCCCGAAATCAATGATGTAGCACTGTAAATCTTTAATATAAACGTGGAAACATCCTGTAAAGTGTGTGTGAATAATTAAGGATGAGATGCAAGGGAATTAAATTGACCTTGAAGCCAGGAGGAGAAAGTGTTAATCTTATATTTTTCCTCTGTCACTTACATCAATGAGGAGTCTTGAAGATGAGCAATATAGTACAGTCCGAGGTATGCTCTGGAAGTTTAGTCAGGCGAACTAATGATCAACATGATTTAGTTTTGCCCTGTTTGAAGCACTCAGTTCTATCTAAGTTATGCAGACATGAATATGTCCATAGATGCCTCTGTTGGGATTCGAGCCTACTATTTTCTGCAATCCAGAACTGATGTCTTTACAGCTAGACATCAATTGGGGACAGAATGGGGGTCAAGTTGGGCTAGTGGTCTCTTCACCTAAGGTAGCCCGGGTTCGAGTCCCAACTGGCTTTCCCCAGTTGGGGTTCCCCTCCCACATCGTCTTGTCTGTACAGGTATTTTCAGGCAACTTTGAGAATTCCTCAGTTTCAAATCAAAAAATAAAAGTTTTGTAAACAAAGTATATTGCTCTCTATTCCCAATGGATCGGCTCATCAGTGTAAACCTGTTAAACATTTTTCTCAATGGTTTGCTCATACTATTAATACAACATTGTATTATGGTATTATGGTGCCATGTTTTATTCAATGTAGTTATGTAGTAAACCCCACCCCCACCCCCTCTATCTGAATTGCTTAGAACTAGTTCAATAATAACTGCATCAATAATCACACCAAATTAACAGATTTATTTCCAGCCGACTATTTGTTGCTCTTAGTGGTAACAAATTCATAAACAGGAAACAGGAGGTTGTTGATCTGTGTTTCAAGGGAAATTGAAGCTGGGAGATGAGTCAAATCGTTTGGAATGTGTCAGGTTTCTTAATTACAATTATCACCGAGTCATCAATCATTTCTAGTCGTTACAATGTTTTTTAATTTCTAATTTTTTTTCCGGTTTTGTGTTTAAGCACATTGCAAAAAAGAAGAAGAAGCTAATTACATTTTGTGAAAGGTTTCCACAATGCCGGTTTAGCTCTTCAGTATTTCATGATAAATTTAATGAGATTGTTAATTTTCTCCACAATATTTTTTTAATGGAAAAATACTAGTTGTCAAAAGGTGAACTTTAAAAATCTTTTTTTTTCTTTCTGGAATTCACTTGGGATGATACTTTTACTTGTAAAGTTGTAGGTACAACAACAATGTGAAATTTCTTTTTTGGGAATGTGTTGGCTCTTAAAAGAACCGTTGGTGGTCTCTATGATTGGAAAACTAAAGGCCTATTCTGCTTATCTTTAGAAGAAAGAAAAGACTGTTGGACACAGAAACAGGTTGTATCGTAATTTGGGTGTGATCCCTGGCTACACGGCAGTTAACGGTTGTATGGCTTTTGACTGGCACCCCCGAACAAATATATTGACAAAATAGGGACACCGCCAATATAGGGCTAGATAGCTCAGTTGGTAGAGCGCCGGCACGTTAATCCGGAGGTCGTTGGTTCGAATCCCACTCTAGTCAATTCTTTGTTCAACCCCAAAAATCGGACACAGAAACATTGACAAGGAGTACACTTGATATCAATAATCTTCAGAAAACCCACAAGAAATGATCTTCATGTAACCGTCTGTTTTATAATTACAAAATCCATCCCACACAGTTGTTTGTCTGGTCTTGATAGCCCATAAAAATAGTTGTATTACTGCAATGGCAAACCAGTCAAGCTTATGATGGGGCCAAGGCAAACCGATCCTTGTCTACTACAATCAAAAAGGTTTTTGGTCTGGATTTACCATTTGCTGAAGGATTTTGATAAATTTTGGAAGGTCAAGTCTTAAGGGTTCAAGTTGAAGGTTATTACCGATGAAATGTATATAATGTTCATGAATCTAGTGAATTATAAAGTTATGCTTTTGCATCAAAATCCACCTTACCATTCCATGTCTTATGGTGGATTTCTTCTCAGTCTTATTTGTGGATTTCTTCTCAGTCTTATTTGTTGTTCCAGTTGGGTTGGTTTGAATCCATTTTCCTCCCGGATCAACTTTGACATTTAAGGTGGTGTCCTCATTAGACCAGGAAGCGTTTATTTACTCAGTCGCATTCTCCTTCAACCTTCCAGATTTCCGCTGGAGCTTTGAAATAAAACATAAAAATTGTTAAGTAGGGTATTGAAAGTCCTAGATGGGGTCAACTTTTGTAGAATTTGGTCTGCTGGATACTGGGAATTCTTGAGGGGAAGGAGTGGGAGTACCATTGGCCGACGGTGAGGAGAGATCGGGCAACAGATGCATTGAGACGGTTGAATGTTCATTCAGATGGTTGATCATGCTAGAACTCTATTAGCATTCTCACTTTGTATAATCCAATTGAAAGGGGAGTTATAACCTGTGCTGCTTCCACCGTGAGATCCAGGGAATTTTTATACTCCAGCGAATTTCCTGGCAAGATACTTTTTTCCTTGCAAATTTTGTGTCCTTTCACTCGTCACTCGCACAATTTAAATGCCAGGACTGATCTGATTGAAAAAGTCAGTACATTGCTTTCTATAAAAATGCTGACAAGATTCTGCAACCTTTTGAAATGTTTTTCGGCTGTAAAGTAGCGCGAAATGTGCTTCAGTGTTGTCCATCCATATAAAATGGTTTCTACATGTACATCTTAACTTGCTGGATGAGTTGGGATTTCTAATTGTTGGTGAATGTTGGATCGTTATGTGGTTTTAGTTTGGAGCGGTGATGACGGCAAATATGAAGAGGTTACTGTTGTGTCTTGGTTCATCAGAGTCAAGTAAGTTTAAAGAAATTGTAGAATTGTACATTTGTTATTTATTATAAAATTTGTATTTATTTTTATTTATTAATTTTATCTAACACCTTTTACAGGTATCATAAAAATAAAAAAAAACTATGTATCGTGCTCGTAACATTCTTAGAATGGCGTTTGTTATTATGAATTTTCGACGGAAAGAATCCTTGCGTGAGTGAATACTGACTAAGTCAATAAGAACTAGATTTCTAAATTATCACAAATGCTTTAAGGAAGTCAATTTTGTTCATAATTTGCCTGGATTTGATTGAGAAATCAAATTCCCAGGTAATTTCATGCCATCTTTTTTTGAGGAGTCTCATTATGAGGAAGTGTGGGAGCAGAGAGTTAGAGAGATCAGAATTGGGGACGAAGCAGTGAAATCCAACCCTTGTCTAAGCCGGGCAGAGATTGCCAGCAATAACACTGCCTCTTTTTCCCCTTCGCACACGCTGCTATTCATCTAACAAATTGACTGAAACGACACATGGGGCCCCCCTACGCAAGCCAAAACGCAAGGAAACCAAAAGGTGGTAACAGAAACTATAGGCTGGCCGGCAGGGCGTATTATCTTTCATGAAATGCACACCAGGCTGTGGAGTGGAGAGGGATGGAGCTAGTCCCACGTTGGAGGAATACAAGGGTTTGGGAAACAGGCCGAGGATGCTGAGAGAGTGAGAGAGAGAGAGAGAGGGGGAGATGATAATGTCTGATCAAGATTGGAGTTAATAATAATGGATGTTGGCTAGGCGATCATGACATGCTTATAGATTCCACACAGTAGATATTGATGTTGTCGGTTAATAGTGTTATCAATTGAGAAATCGATAAATGATCACTTCATCTGGTTTGGTACAACCTGATGACATCAGTAAAGGGGTCAATAGTAGATACTTATCAATCGATATCAACTTGTTTATCAATCCCTCCTCGCCCATCCCACACATGCATCTGTGATACTCTGTTAACTTGAGATGGTTGAGCTCTGATAACGATCAAGAAATTGAGAAACGGGTCGCATCTCACCACACCATTTGTGAAAGTCATAAGGGCATGCATACTTTTGCTATTTTTAAAACTTGATACTGTATACTTGTGATGTGTGGAAAGAACATTGTGATGCCTCACATTGTACAACATTGAGCTCACAGCCGTTTTTGATATTGAAGGATACTTTTGGTGGTGCAATGATAGTCTGTGCATTCATGTTTCAAATGTGTTTAGCTTACATTGTCTAACTGGGGACTGTTTATAAATAGCTGACTGGCAGAACATAAGGCCCAGGAAGAAGGAGACAATGTTGCTTGGTATTTGAATTTGTAAAGTGTTTCTGCCAAGGATAGTCTGTATGACAGTTTGTGTAAATTTGCTGGGGTATTTTTATTTTTATATAATATTTTTTTGCAAACTCATATATATATATAATGTATTTAGAGAGAAAACTAGATAGGCAGGGAGACCCAACCCACTACCATTTGAAATGTGCACCCAGTAGGTTTGATACCCATTTAGTTTCATGGGGCTTCATCATAAATAATCTGTTAGAGTGATAAATTAATCTGTTAAAGTGAGAAACCATGACATATAGAACTATAAATTGTCCATGTTTAAATCTTCATGTTTTGCGCACATGAGTTTGCAAAAAAAATAAATAAAAAAAAATAAAAAAGTGTCCCAAAACAATAACATTACATTCCCAAACCAAGCTTTATAGATTACTTATTATTTTTTTGTCTACAGTATTTATCGACATTATCATCACTTGCAGCTTATGTAATCAGCTGTCGCATAGTTCCCATCGCTGAAAATTATTTTCCAGTACATGATTGAGATTGTTTTAAAGGAATTGTAGTGATTGATGTTAGTGTTGCTTTATAATGAGGTATGGAATAGTACGGATTCCTTTTTCAGTTGAAGTCTTTGATATGGATTGTTTGTTTCTAAGACAGCAACTTGGGTTTGTGTTCAGTGACAACACCATTTTATTTCTTTGGTGAGATTGTAACACTCTTCTTCAGCGAACCAATAGTGATTCTTAGAATAAATTTATGTGCTTGAATGTCACATGAAGTGATATTTTGAAATGCAATTGAAAAAAGTAAAATAATAATCAGAAATTTTGCTGTCGCTTCCCAAAATAGTGTATGAAACAAAGGACAACACAGCGACAGATTGACTTTGGTTTTAATTAAACGCTATATCATCCAATAGGTGTAACGCTTTCTGGTCTACATATGAAAATAGTTTCTGCACGCACAGCACGTAAGGTTTCAACTGAGCGAATAAGTCCAAAGTAATCTAATCCCATGGACTTTATTTGCTACATGTCTGCAAATTCAACATAATCTGATATGTCCACTGAAGCATTTTGAGTAAAACGGCATGCAATCCCACAAACAGAGACACGTTTCAGTCCATATTTAAGAGGGACATCTGAACCTTATTTAGTCGCTGTGTATACTTTTTCTGCAAAGCACTCAACATTGAACAGAAGAGTCAAAATGCTTTCTCAAATAGTTTTGGTGTGTATATACTGACGGAAAATGACATCTAATAAATATTTATATTTTAAGTCGTGTTATTCTTGAGTTGACTCGTTTAATAATAAAGCACTGTTTACACAACTCTTTCAGAATTCAGCTGATGAACCTCACAATTTGTTACCCTTTTTGATCTCTCAACATATTTTTCAGTTTATGGTTTAAACCATTTTGAAAAATTGTGATTTACATCTGCAAATGTTGTACAAGTTCCATTTTATGCTGCATAATAACCAACCGGGTGAGAAATGATAGTACACTTTGAAAGAAGTTCAAATTCACTCGTTATCAATTGCGTCTGTCAGTGTCAGGCCCCCTCAACATCTGCTGGTGACAAATCTCCATAATCAGTTACACCTTTTATACCTACCGAAGCATACCACTAAGAAAACAACATGAAAACCTGTAAAAGCATAACACATTCGCTCAATATTTGACTGAAGTCAGACCCTAACGTGTTATTAGAAATAATAAAATATAGACGCTGTAGTTTTTTTTGTTTAATGCAAATCATTGGGGTGTTATACTCAGGCAGTCATGCAGCCGATGGTTGGAAAGTATCTTAAGTCTGTTTAAAACCTTAAGTCTATCCAATCCTATGTCATTTACTTTAGCTTTGTCTTTATGACTATCTTCGTTTCAATCCTATCAAGAAAAATGTGAAGCTTTCCTTCTGGAAGGTAAAATTATAAGCTATTTTTTTGTCATTTTCTTTTTCGGTTTGGGGGGGGGGTGTTGGAAAGGAGATTGTAATGTCATTTTGACCTGTGAAGGGGTATTCTTAGTGAAACAGCAGTGGGTAAACAGTTGTGAATAAGAAAGTTGTTGAAGAAAAAGAAAAATCATTTTAAAGAATTGATTTAAACTTTGCACTCTTTATCCTAACATTGTCAATCACAACTGGTAACTGTTGTTATGACGTCAGATATTGTATATTTACTTCCCGTCCCGTATCCGTGGTAATATTGACTTTAATCAGAGTGCCTAGTGCTCTCTCTGTAGCGATGGCCCAAGTGTGCTGAAATGCTCTTTTTAAATCTCTCTTTTTTTTCCTCTTTTTTTTCTCTTTTCTTTTTTTGGAATTCCAGTGCTCTGGAGATGCCTTGGGCATTTTGTATTAAAGGTACCTCATATTTTGGAACGGTTTTGAAACAACTTTTTTGAAACTTCAATTTAAGTGCTCTGTAAAAATTCGTTCAAATTGTTGAATTAATTTATTTGAGAACATTAGTTTAGGTTTAAACTAATATATTCACATTTGTGTTTCTGTTGCTATTAATTTTATTTTTAAGTACTTTGATTGGATTTGTATGTGAAAACTTCATCAAAAATTTGATTATGTTTCTGAAAAACAGAAGAATTGTTAATGTTTTTTTCGTTGATATTGTGCATGTTCACGAATGTGCTTGTTGAGGTTTACCCAAAATACAAAGTGAGTTTTGAGCAAAAAATGTCCTTGAACATGGCAGTATTTTCAGATGGAAATGCTTCTGGGTAAATTACATTTGAGAATCAAGTTTATTAACTAAAAAGTCAGCAGTTATGCTGGAAATATTCCCACAAGGGAAGGATTCGACCTTGAATATCAAATTTGCCAATCAATAGCTTTACTGGTGAACAATTTCTTCCTTGTAGCCGACAGAAGAAAGAAACCACAGAGAAAGGAAAAACCCCCGAGACACAATTTCTGTTTTTTGTCTGCGGTCTGATTCTAAAGAATAGTGCTCAAATTGAAGAGAGAAATGTGCCTCACGCTTCATCCTTAACCTGTACATAAAAAAATAGAGCTGAATGACACACCTTGATTAGAGACTACATAGTGGATGAAAACTACTACATAGCTCTTCTTTACCGAAGGGTTAGAGTTTAAATTTAAATAAAAAGGCTTGGCTTAGTCCTTCTTTTGTAAACTTTGAGAAAGTCATGATTTTATTAGTATATATATGTTGGAATTGTGATCTTGAAATGGTATAACTATGGTCAGGCAGTGGGTTTGAAATCCCAATCTAACCCCAATCTGTGTATTAAAAAAAAGAAAAGGTGAATAAAAATGCAAAACTCCAATCCTCAGCTGTCACTGATAAACTCCAAGGGGCCCCTGAGAAAATCTTCATGAGATGCTGTCCAAATTATCCAGTGAAAAAGACCATGTTAAGTTCTAAAATAAACACTTTTATGTTGCCCTCGGTGACGGTTGACATTTATGTGAGAGAAGAATGGCACAGTGAGGTGGCCTTAAGCGTACGTGTTTAAAAGAGAAGTGTGCTAGATTGTGGATAGCTCTGGGGCGCTTACACACCCAAATGCCGTGACCGATTAGTTGGGCTTGTGAATATACAGCTTCCCTCCCTTTTTTATTTTACGACAGATGATACAATCCGTGGGCTTGGTACAATTTATCACAAAAAACAAAGCTTCAAATCAAAACTGTTCTTGGAGTTATCATTTTCATCATCATCATGATGATTATGAGATTGTTACAATCCACTGTTTGAGGCTGTGTCTCCAGTCTCTTGCTGCTTTCTTATTCATGGCCTTGTCATTTTCATAAATCTTGTCACGTCGTCCCTGGGTCGCCTCCCATGTCTTCCCATTTCTCCACTTTCCAACTCCTTTGGGGAAGATGCAAATAACGAGGTGATTCTTAATTGATTCTTTGGATGACAATTAGAGTCATCTTTTTTTCATTCAATTCCTGTAGAATAACTGTATTATTCTCATAAATGTTAAGGTAAATTAAGTCTGAGTTTATGCAGAGCAGCCTTGTTACACTTGAGACATGGACAGTATTGCTTTTATTTCAATGAAATGACAACAGTCAGTAAACCATTGTGTCTCCTCATCCACTGCAGTTAATAACTTTTATGAAAGCAGCTGACCATGCATGAAATGGCTTCCTCAGCCAATAGCTACGCAGCTGTCTGCAAGCACCGCCCCTTCCTGAAAGGTCACCTTGAATACATGAATGTTAAGTAGGTAGAGATGGGGTCATATTGGCAAGACATCACCAGGCTCCTGGTGGCTGGCGCTAGTTTATTATCAGTCTCTCTTCTCTCTCTCTCTCCTCTGGATCTGAGTGATGTGATGGGCTCAACATAAATTAAGTGTCTAGTTGTTGTGCGTGCAGTAACGATCGTCGCTAGCGTTGTTGATTTTTTTGTACATGGAACGTATACTTTTGGCAGCGAAGGATTGTTGTTGTGTTGCTTTCTTGGCACATTCGTGGAAAAAACACTCAATTCACTTGGACTTTTTCCAGTAAACGTAAGTTAATTTTCATACTTTTTTTCAGGTCATGGTTTGTTGAGCTGTTTGTTTGTTTGTTTGTTTGTTTGCTTCTCTGTTTGTTTGTTTGTTTGTTTGTTTGTTTGTTTGTTTGTTTGTTTGTTTGTTTGTTTGTTTGTTTGTTTGTTTATTTGTTTGTTTGTTTGTTTGTTTGTTTGTTTGTTTGTTTGTTTGTTTGTTTGTTTGTTTGTTTGTTTGTTTGTTTGTTTGTTTGTTTGTTTGTTTGTTTGTTTGTTTGTTTGTTTGTTTGTTTGTTTGTTTGTTTGTTTGATGTAAAACCCAGACTTTTGTTTTGAGTGTGTCCCTATGGATGCAAAATAAACAGCAGGTTTACATTTGTTTTGGGAACCATTTTTATCCATAACCAAACTTGAAGAATTATCTGTATTCCTTTGAGATGCATTGGGCAATTATTGCCTGTTAGTTACTTGGTTCAAGCATGGTTCAAGTTAAGGAGGGCAATTCCGTATAACTAAAGGGGTAAAAGAACAACCTTAAAACATTTTTTAAGAAAAATGCTCACTAAAACGAATTTTTGAGTGAGCAGAAAGTCATATTTTGTCTCAAATTAGAATTATGTTTCATTCAAACTGTTTTTGTTTGTTTATTAATTAGAGGGGTTCATACCTAACTTCTACCATAGACCTCTGTTTGTGTTAATGAAGAGACTCAGTAAACCTTCGGAATACCAAGAATGTTCAGGAGGATTCTGCAGACAATAGAGCAGGACCCAATATGATGTTTGTTGTTTCACAGAAAAGCTAAATATTCATCAGTTTGTAATACATACTTTAAGGCTTTTAACCCTCAATTCAAAGTGTTTATCTTTGTATGAAACACTTTATATATACATCCAAGAGGAACACAAAAAGGAAAAGGTATGGTGGCCTTACCTTTAAGATCAGCTAACAGTCTATAAAACACTCATTCACCTGCAGGTTGGTCTAAACAATTTATCATAAACCATGCTTTGATGCATAATGCTGATCACTTAATGGCGATAAAACAGCCCATAAAAACCTCTCTGCATTTCTCAAGGAAAATGGTGTTGTTTTTTAATAGTCAGTAAAACACTGAGGTTTTTATATATTGGAGGTTATTATGACAATTGCTGTCACTAGCAAAGGAAAAACCTTCCTTTATCCTTTAAAGGAATTCAATATGATGAAATTGCTGTTTAATAGAAGCTCTACTAGCAGATTGTACATTTAATTTGAGAATACTTATAGATTTAAAGACAAATTATTCTGCAGTGTACTTCCTTGAAACAAACAAAACAATTGCGGTTTGCAATAAAAAAGGATTTTTTTTTTACCATTGGTAACTTTAAACAAATTATGATGACATTTCTTGTACTTTGTAAGTTTCTTTACTGGGAAACTAGATACATTGAGTAAATAGTCTCTCCCCTTTAAAATAATGGTAATACTTCACTTGATAAAATAACATGCCATTAATTTGGTTAGTAGCGCAAAAGGATAGTCAAAACTGTAAAGTGAGACCAATTTATTAGGACAACCACAAATACTTGGAGTTCATTTCAGCCTTTATCTTGACAATTGTACTACACAATAATATAAAGTGACAATTTTTCAATTCCAGTCATGCCTGCAAGGAACAGTAGATCCACATGATTAAAAGCAGAGCTTCCTCTTTAACACATGTGCCTGGTATTTTGCTTGTTAAATCAAGGTCTATAGTTATTCAGTAACAGGTTGACGTCAACTCCTTGGCATATTTACGCATGTAAGTCCGACTGCACTTCCAGGAGGGGGGGGGGGGGGATGATTTCCATCAATATTTTTTGTGCCAATGACGTGGAGTTCTTAGTAAGAGTTACCTTGCTGCTCAGAGACTTTTGATTAGCGCGATGACGACAGTTTTGCTGTCTCATTTTTTTTATCTACTTCATCCGACTCGATTTTACCGTCAGGAAAAAATTGGGATGATGCTGAGATGTCGTACATGGAAATGGATCGTACATGGATCGTACATGGAAATGTTGGGGAGGATTTACGTTTCATCTTCCTGAGAAGAATGATCATGCTGGGTTGTTTATAATTATTGTTTTAAAAAAATGTGGGTTTTTTTTTTACTGTTTTTTTTTTTAAGCCTTTGAGGAAAAACTCTTCTAGGGTCGAAATGTCAGGACACTGATATTTTTTTATTTTTTTTATTTGGTTGTTTTCATCTATGGGGTAATTGATACTATTACAAAGCTTTGTAATGTTCACTTTTTTCAAACATTTAACATTATTTTTTCCCCCTTGGCTTTGGTTGTTCCCCAACTAAGTAATCAACAATGGGAGACCCAGCTTTCATTTGCCCGTAACTTGCCCATCTTTTCCTTCTTCCAATATTGCCTCCTTGTTGCCAGCAGAATTTGAAAAGCAAATAGAACCGCCTTCAGTTATTGTGTGAGCTTTGTACTGAACTTCTATACATCAACGCTTCGAAATGTGCGGGTTCAATCAATGTGCGTTGTTTTGTGCATGCCAACGAAAGTGTCGGGTACGTGTTATTTGCACACACTGCATAAGTTTTGGTTCAATCATTGGTTTATTTTTACCACCTTGGCTTGGTTTATTAGCCAAAGGCAAGAACGAAGCCAATGTGTTCTGGTTGATGCGTGATGTATACCGAGGTTGGATTTCATCAAGATTCATCCTTAGATGAAGTTGTCTATATCGCCATGGTGATGTTTGTGTCATCATATTTCGCTTAGCAAGGAAGATCTTCTTTTTTTTTTTGCGGAGTCGTGTTAAGATGAATCTTAACAGGTTGTGAAGTCAACTTTGCCCCGATTTGTTTCGAAAGCCCAATAACTGCACAACATTATAGCATTGAGCCAGCTGCAAACCTTGAATATTGCATTGCATTTTAGTTGGTAATCATTTTCCTGACAAGTTAACTTTCAGTCAATTTGATGTTATGATTTCACTTGAAGACCATGTCCATATGTATTTTGCTTTACTTATGGGAAAGAGTGAACATGAAAGAGAAACTGTGTTAAAGATTGCTCAGCGTTAAGCAGAAATAAAATCTGCGTATGAGAAATTGGTCTGAGGCCTCTTGCTATAACGCTATGAGCCCTTGCCAAGGGCTGATAGCATCATAGTCACTCCTCCCTCATCGCTACATCATTAACACTGATGATGATTAATTGCAATTACTCACTGTTTCATTAAGGAATGGCTGATGCTGCTTTTAAATATGGCAGGTGTTTGGAACAGATGAAACACAACGATTAGTAGTTGCAGATTGATAATGCATTGGTTAATGTACATGATAAGATTTTGCAGAAGCCAATAAGACATTTGTATGATTTGAGATTAAACAAGCTGAAGTGAACAACAACTAAGCAGTTAGAAAAGCTACTTGCTAAGCACAGAAAAATATCATTTAGAAGACTCTGTATGTGAAAGCCTATACCATTTTTCTGTTGTATATGTATTGTTTTTTGTTCTGCGCCTCGGGTCTTGTACACTAGATAGATGGCGCATTATAAATGCATTATTGTTGTTATTATTATGAACATATAGGCTGAACTCGATAAAACTCTCATTTTTTTTCAGGGCCAAGTGTTATGCCTGATCCAATTGTAAAATGGCATCGCTGATCCAAAGATGCAACTTGCAAGCTAATCAGCTGGCGCTTTCCTCTTTTGGTTTATTTATTTATTCATTCATTTATTTATTTATTTATTTATTTGTATTTATTTATTTATTCTTTTAGGCTCGAAAAACATCAAAACACACAGCAACGATGACAGAAAATGTTGACATATACCTGAAAAACACTTTCTGAAGATCCCTTTTATTAAAATAATGCAGGAAAATGAAACCTTGATGAGATTCTTGAATTTGAAATCCTAATATCTGTGCACACCCTGTACTAGTCTATAGCCTGGTGCCCTACAGCTGCAATACATAAAGACGTACTTCCAGATATCATCAAGTCTCTATGTGTTCAGACTCTCTGATTGTTCTTAATGGACCTCCTTGGCTGCCATCATTTAATTTTCTCTCCTAACCAGAGGGGAGATCACATCCAGAATTGTATGTCAATTTTCTCCCGAAGGTTCAATCGCTGCTCTCAATTAGGATTCCGGTATTTCTTGAGGCGTTTCATTTTAAAATCCCCCCTCTTCAGTTTATTCAATTTGTTTTTATAATGTTAACCTCATTTTTTCTTAAACTCATCACTGGTTCCTTTCACTGGAAAGAGGTACATTTTATAAGCAGAAGAAATTACTCTGGTATGATTGAACCTCAACGCCTTAAAAACAAATTCTTTACTCTTCATCAGGTCTGTCCGTTTTAAAGTTCTGAATTTATAAACCTCTTGACATAATACACTTAGACAGATCTAGGAAATCCATTTCCTTTTGACAGAATTGAAAACAAATTGAAATTAAAGTCTACTCTTTGGGAGCAGATGATTCAATTGTTTTATTAAATTGGGTTTTAAAATGTTGCTTATTTCAAATCATATGCGTTTTTTGTTTTTGTTTTTGTTTGTTAATTGAGCTGACTACACAGTATCCCTTCACATTGTTTGAATAATTCTCCTAACAGAGTCATCCCATGGTTATATATATTGCTTTCTCCCATGCCAGCATCATATTAATCAAGTTTATCTAATGCATTTACAGTCCCAAGGATAAGAATGAGTCCTTCATGTGAAGCCTCTAGTCAGGGAGAGAGAGAGAGAGAGAGAGGGTCTGATCTCTTGGGACCCCTGCGTATTTTGACCGTGTGTTTGTTTTGTCGGATTAGGAGCATCTAGGAGTCTTATTATTTTGTTGTCTTATGTGATCATCTTCTTCTACAGAGATGGGCTTGGCAATCTATGCTGAGATAAATAGTTCTTTTTAAGGGGATATTGTTACCTCTTCATCTGATTGAAGCAAATGTTCTTCAATATTTGTGTGTTTGTTGGGGGAGTGGGGGTCTTTATTTGGAGGCTCCTTGAAGCCAAATGCCCCAATCAAAACTTGTAACGTCCATGGCAAACTAAAGTATTATCTGAACAGTTCTGAGATAATTTTCAACAAAGTATTAACATTTTCTCCAATATTCTTTCATCAAAAAATAACAAAATTGCAATTGCCCCAAACATCTACATATGCTTTGTAGAAACTTTGATGTACTTTATTTGTATGACCTGGATATATAAAATTGATAAGATTGGTTGCAATACCTGTGGGGTTGAGTAGTAGAACACCGCTGTACTGAACACCAAAATAACACTCATTTGGCGCTTTCGAACATAACCTTTGGCTCTGATTTTGCGTAAACTATACATGCAATATACCTACATGCAATCACCGGCATAGAAGAGTGTCGATTATAATAACATACAAAATGATAATTAATGTTGACCAAAATGCTTTGAATGTATTGGCAGAATGTTTTGCCAAGCTTTTAAGTCAACCAATATGTTTTTTTACAACAAATCATAAGCCGTGGGGAGGGGGGGTATTAATCTCTTCACCCTTAGATGCACCCTTATTTTCTAAAACCACAAAATTTTTAAAAAGTCATAAATAAATTTATAAAAAAACATAATATGTATAAAAAGAGAGGAAATAACAAAAAGGGTGAAGAAATTGTTTATAAAAGATTTTTGTAATTGAAAGAAAAATTTCTCTCATCACCCCTCCGTACCTATATTAAGCCATGCAATATAGTGTAGCTTAATTTGGTGGCCAGTTGCCATACCAACCGATAAAATAAAATCCTTCAAGAGCTAATAGTGTTTTGCTGGACAAGACAAGAAGAGCATCAATTTAATTTGAATTTGATGACGTTCACTTCTCTTGATGGAAGGAACCTTCCCTAACATGTAATCTGCCTCAAGAATAACTTTCAATTACGCTAGCCGACCATGGATACATGGTCTAATGCCAAGGAATGCATCGCTGTACACAATACAATCAACAACTCCTGTCGACCGTCTAATACGCGCCCTTCCCTTGTCTGTTTCTCTCGTCCGTGCGTATGTCTTCTTTTTCGCAAAGGCAATTTCAGAGAAGTGGCCGGTTGCCGGGGCTGCTCATCACTTAACCTGCGTAAGTTCTATTTGCAGATATGGAGTAAATATTGTCTTAACCATTAATCGGGGGGCCTTGGAACAACATGTCTGTTAAACTGTTGTAGGATTACCGACCTAATCATGGTGTGGAGATTGGGGGAAATCTTGAAGCAGAAACCAGCACTGTGTCTAATTAGAGTAAGCTTTGTCAAGGTGTAATTATAATGGCGGGATTTGTGAAGTAGTTTTCTTCTCTTTGAAGTGGGTTCTTTAAACAGAAGCCTTCTCAAGCAAAGAGATGATTAGTTGTTATATGATCGTAGTTATTTGGCAGTCAGACGTGTGAGCTGTTGGTTTTTTCCCCTTGATTTGGAGATTTCATTGATCTGGGTCAACCAGAGCCTGATTTTGGAATCTTTTTTGTGATTTCATAATAGTTACCTAACTGCTTTTTTTCAATAGAGGTCGGATTAATCAAGACCCCAAGTATTTATTTCCCCCTGTTTTTTTATATTATTTCCCTCCATCTACATTCATCACCCTTTTACTTCGCTCATGACTGGCAAAGGTTCCAGCAGAAAGAAAAATATCTGGGGCCCGGGGACATTCACAGAGGTTTTGCGTCTTTTTCAATTTCCAGAGCGGAAGTGAAAACAATCCCCCACACTTCTCAGCACTGGCGGGTTCCTTATAGATTCTAGTTTAAATGTCTCATATTTTTTCTTTTCTCCTCTTCTTTTTTCTCCAAGCTACTGCCCTGGTAATAAAACCTTTTTTTGTTCCGGAGCCTGAATAGCACAAGTGGGCTCTATGTTAAATAGTGAAATATATAAATGGAAGGCGAACAAGAGGCGAGACACTGAGAAGATCTCTCCACAACGGAGAAGAACAGGGTGTATAAAAAGAGGAATAAAAAAAGCTCAGAAATTCATCTCTCAACACGATTATGTGAAATTCCTTCCGGCAGTTCTCAGGGACTTCTGGGCCACAGCAAATACAGAAATGTGTTTTGGGTGTCGGAAGCTGAGAGTGAAATCGGGTGGGTAATGTTTTGTCTCATCACTTTGCCGTGGGCGATTTACTTCCTTTCTGTCTTTATGGTCGGGTGTGTGTTTAGCTGTACTCTCCTCTCTTTCTTTCATTGCTGGCTGATTTTAAGATTCCTTGGACTCATGAGAAATAAATTACCAAGTTAAAAAATTGCCTTCAAGGTTTTTGTCTTTAATCACATCAGAATGGTGGAATTTAGTCCTGAACATTACACTGAATGGTTGCAATAATTTGAGGTAGTTGTGGTATGGTCTAAGGTTCTTTTACTTTTCACAAATTGCTTTTTAAATGTTCATTGACTTAATGAATTTCTGCATGTTAAAATTTGTTTATATAACAACAACAAATCACATTTTTAAGCAGTTTTTTAAGCACTTCACCACAATTCTAGCTCATGGAATGTTACCACTGAGACATGACACAAAATATTTATTTGACTCCACAGTAAATAATATTTCAATATAGACTTTGTATGATTTTGCAGTTATGCAAATTACCCTTTGGCTCAAGTAAAAATGCATCCCAGTTCTTGCATAATGAGCCATTTTCATTGTCAAGAATAATTTACAGTCTGGCATAAGGAATATATCCAAGCCCCCCCCCCCCCCCACCAAAACATACACATTTCTTTTGACAAAGTATGAATTTTTCAACCATGTAGACTATGGGTATTCATAAATTCAGGTCGAATAGAAAATGCTGGTCCCCGTCCAAACTACCTGCTAGTTGGTAATCAATGCATTAAAGGGGGATGGCGCGTTCAGATATTAAGGAATGATACAAATAATCCTGAGACAACTACAAATTTCACCCATAGTCTTTCTTAATGATTGTTATGCAACTGAACACCACCCAAAATACAATTGGTTAACTGCTCAGGATTTGTTTTCGCAGGTGTTTTGTTTAAACCGTCAACTTTAAATCATTAAACAAATAATGGACCGCAATCACGCAAGCTATGCCACACAATGGAGTGTGCATGACTGTGTGAAAGACAGCTGGGAAATATGACGAGTGTGCGTGCCATGTTTTTATCTGAGGACTGTGGATTTATTAATAGTAGAGATGATTGTTCACATTTTGGGTATTTTTCTTCCATACTCGATATTTTTTGTTTATTTGAATGGTGTCTTCCAGATTTGAATGATGCACCATCTCTTTATGATGTGGTTTTTGATAAATAGAGGTATGGAATAGTATCATCTTAGCTACACTTAATGAAAATGAAGGGGTTGGAATGAATGTACTCTTCCAATGATGCACCACTCCTTTATGATATGTGTCTTGATAACTAAAAGGTTGGAATGAATGTACTCTTCTAAACATCTCTTTATGCTATACTTGTTGAAAATGTACGAGTTGAAAAATATGTGTACCGTCCCGTTTTAATTATTAGTTTAATTTTTGTTTTTTTTTGTTGACTAAGCTGTCATTTAATCGGCTCGTGTCATCTGGCTTTTTGTTTTTGTGGAGTAGCAGAACAACATGATTGTAAAGTGAAACTCATCTTGTGCCTTTGATTTATTTCATCAATCTTAAAAAGATCTTGCGTGTTGTAAATGTGTGAGTTATTGAAATTGAACTGATTGGAAAGTTTGAAAGCTGCTAGTTTACATGCACAATAGTCTCAGGCCATGTCCAAAATAGTAGCCACGGCTATGGCTTAATCGCTATGGTGACATGCATTAAAGCATTGGATACCGATAGCAATTAGCAACAGCCGCAGCCACCAATTCAGATTCGATCTTAGTCTAGGAATATTTCAAGATGTTACCTTGTGAAGACTGCATAGCCCCCTCTATTGGCGCCAACTTTGCAGTTATGCAAAGAAGCTGAAAGAAGTGAAATGACACACCTCTCCCTCAGCTCTGCTCTCTCCTTCTCTCTAACGTTCGTTCGTTATTCTGATTATTTTATTCAGTGACCTTTTATAAGCTTGTCTTGTCATCTGCAAAGCATCGCCAGCCTTGAATGTCACTCGCTGACCTCACCGGCGGGGGTCTACTTTTGGGCTCTGCGTGCTTGCTCATCTGGGATGTACATTCATACTCCAGGGGTGGGGGGAGGCACAGATAGGGTGATACACTGGATGGGGGAGATACTTGTCACTGATTAAATGCTTGTTGGAGGGAGGGGAGAGCGGGTAGTAATGAGGGGAGGAAGATAGAAGAAGAGCTTGCCATTTTGGACGATGCATAAGGAACAAGTGGGGTGATACACAGGGTGGGGATAAATGAGGGGAACTATTGGAGGCTTGTGGTGCATGACAGGTAGAGTGAGGCACAGGGTAGATTGGATATTTAACAACAAAATTAAATCCTGATAACTTTAGTCTCCTTTAAAAGGGAATGAGCGTGGAGGGAGATGTGGATTGGGGGAGGTTTTGTCCCATTGCTCTGTCCAGAGCTTGTCAGCCTGTATTATAGGAATGAATTTCTAGGATGTTTTGGTTGGAGGGTAGAGATGTTGGATTTTGGGTGACACATGGATGGAGAAATGGCGGTCACATGTTTTAGCAAGTAAACCTACCCATTTGATGATTCACATGGTTGTCACTTAAACTTACTCAGTTCTTGATTCACATTCATCCTACACTAGCCATTTTATGTTTTGGTTGGATAGGCATGGTTTAAGTTTTCTAGTTTGAGCATCATGTGTGGGTGTCTTTTGAATGCGCTGTATTTAATTTGAACAACCTGTTCTCATTTCCTCCAAATTTGGGCGACCTGTTTCCAATTGTTGATAAACATCTTCATGGTCTGAAGTAATTTTGGAAGAAAGGGATGTTGTATGTCCTTGTGTCTGATTCTTTACAGGGCAATTAGGGACAGAAGAGGTATTGGGTAAAGATTATGAGATAGCTGTAATGTTCTATTTGTTGAGTGGGATAATGGAGGAGACATTTATTGGGGATGGGGGCGTGGGGGAAAGTGCATCATTGTTTCTTGGAAGAGCGAGTATTACCCTTAAACCCCTTCATTTATCATTCAAAAACACCATTCAATCAACCTGCGAAAAGTCATCAAACTTGTTAGTCATGTCTAAGTGAAATGGGTGAAAAACAACCTATGTTTTGTACGGGATTCTTTCCACCATCATTTCAGTCTTATTTGGGTTGCGGCAATCAGAATAAGAAGCAGTGATTCTGAGGGGGTCTTTGAATGCTTGTCAGATGGATTTCTATGTAGGATACTGGTACAATTTTCATAATTGAAGAGTTTCATGAAACTAATTGGGCCTTTTTCTGTGCTGTTTCTATGTTAGTCGTTGCATCCGTTTACATGTTTCTGGTGGTTTCACCACTTCCTTCCACCAAAAATTACCTGATTCATCTTTCCAAAAGGCATTCCTAATGACAGAAATGTTTAATTCTCAGAAGAAATATTAGCTCATTGCAATTCCTGTAGGCTTCTGGTAATTTGTGAAGCCAGTTTGTATGAAGTGGGTGTGGCTTACACTGGAATAACGTCACATTTACGAACAGGAATGATAAATCAATCTTGTACTTTGTCATGAAGGTCTTTTACTTACAGAATTGAGAGTCTTATCATGGCTTTTTTTTTATTTACTGTCTTCCATGGAGAGAATATCTATTGCAATGGAATGCATTGATTTTCCTTCTCACAAAAAGGGATGAGACTTTGTTGTGATTCGATCTTCTTTTGGTTGGTTGCATTTCTTTTAGGGGTAGAAAGAAGGCTACACTATGAATGCGGTATATTCATGATATGATAGGGATGTATAGGGAGGAGGAGGTTGGCTGTCACTTTATATATCTTAAGATGATTTGTTAATTAAGGATCTAGATGAGAATGGGTTGTTGGTGTGAGGGGAGGAGGGGTGTGGGTGATTAAGGGGGTCGCATCTTTGAGATGTCTTGTCCAATCCACTTCTCCTTGTAGTCCTCATGCCATGCTAATCAGATGAAGCAATGATGGCTCCTTCAGCCGTTCCCAGGCTACCTCCTCCTCGGCTCATTAAATATTCAATCCTGCCTCCTCCTCCTCCGCAGCATGCAAGGATTGCTGCTTAGGGGATCCCTGCTGCGTTATTGCAGATGGAATGGTATCCTGGAGAAAATTGGGCTATAAATATAACCATATCAACTCTCCAAGTGAACCAGTAGCCTAAAAGCCAGTCCTATTTTGCTGTGGTGGGGAAGTAGTTTATAAGACCTCACATTTTCTCCCCTTTTTACTTGGTGTGGGAGATTATGTTGTTTGCAGCTGTATTTCTCTGCAATATTTGGTCTTTTAAATTGATTCAGTAGGATGACATGAAAGGAAATTGTAAATGTGGAACTTGACTGTAAGGTTATAGTTTCAGAAGTTTCATAAAACAAACAGTGGGAGAAGGAAAAGGCACAAAGTTTATGATTATTTTTAAGTGCTTTTTATTTACTTTGAAAGTACTTGTAAGCGGTCTGCCTGGTTATCGGTTATTTCTTAGTAGTGATCAATATAATTAAACCTACTTTTCAGTTGCTTGAAGGATAAATCATTCTTTTGGTGAAATCTTGAAAATCCTCAGTTCATTCTTATACCTCTTTGGAATCCAGTATTACGTAGCAAATTAGGTCGGGGGGGGGGGGGGGGGGGGTGATCAGAATGTAATACGCAAAGACGGCAAAATTACTCAATTGAATGTAAACCAGCCTATGGTTGGCATTACCACATAGTCAGTAAACAGCCGAGTGTTGCAAACTGGAGCCTGAATACGTTAGCGTCTGTACCTAGACTAGACTACCGGCCCGGCCCTGAATAAATTTGAATTAAGCAAGGAGCGCGTGAGCGTGTGTGTGCCACAACACTGCTGCCCCTTTCAGTTCCTTGTGCTGGATTTCATATAATGTATTCTCAAACTCAAGGGGCCCTGTACGTTTGATGTAGGTAGTTCTTGTACAAGTCAACGGAAGACATGTTGAATGATTGTTCAATGTCATGAATCTCGTGATCATTACAGTGTTCTGATTTAGAAGAAATGGTTCATTTGTCGTAAGTTGGAGTGTTAGTTTGTTGTCACGGAGTTGTTCACATCATTTAACTTTGTCTCTACATTGTAAATTGCAAACAAATTAAATAAGAAGATATGTAGAGTATATGATATGATAATTTAAACAATTGGACACAATAACATTACAAATGGATTCAGCTGTAATAAAACAAAGTTTACAACATCAGTTAAATTGATGATATTTCAAAAAAAGTCTTAAACTCTTTTGTTTGTTTAGTAGATTGATTATTGAACAAAATAATCAAAACTGAGTAAAAGATTAATTTTGTATTCACGCACTACAAAATAAAAATAAAATGGGTGTTGCTTGTTCGTTACAAAAGTAGCTCTTGAAAGACAAATGGTTGATAGGGGCCGTTATAAAAGGCATTAATTTAAATCATGCAACAACATGTACGCATAAACTGTCGCCATAAATATCTTCCTAACGCGTCAACCCACCTGAATTCACTTGCCGACATTGCCATGGAAACCAATTCGGTCATGAATTTATACAACTTGGCGTTGCCCAAGGAACCATGTTATACGCTCCGTAAGGTCTTCAGGCATGTTGAGTCGTAGCTCAGCACATTATGTCAACGTAATTGAGAATGACTGTTAAAGTGAAACTCATGGCGGGAAAAATCACAGCTTTTATATTGGATGTGGTAAAACAATTTAAAGCAGAAGTCCCTTTCTCTAAATCCACAGTCCGTAGAAGGGAGTCATTTCTCAAAATGTAGCACATTGTCAACAGCTACAGTGCTTTTATGGTCATTACTTTGTTGGAGTACTAAGCAAATGTAAACCATACCTTTAAGATGCATTCAAGATTTTTGTCTCTGTCCATAAATAGTTTTGAATTATAATTGTTAATCAGTGGAAACGTTTCCTTTCCCCCAAACCTAATTTTAAACCTCATTATGAAACCTCTGAGGAAGTTTCAAATGAGAAGCTAAGATTTGCTATAAAAAAACACAATTTGGATGAACACGATTTCCCTCGTTCAGACTTAAGCCTGAAGTGTATATTTTCTATAGTTTCTGAACTTCTACAACTTCATCAATTATAAGTGTTTTCCTTTTGAGTTTCAGCTTGACCAGTGTTGAACCTTGTCCTAGTTCATTGGTTCTAAGAGTAAGATTGACCAATATGAGGAGATTATGACAGTTTTTAATTATGGTAGTGATTGATGAGATGAGAGGCTAACTGAGGGCAGTGTACCTCAGAGTGATAAAGAGGCATGAGGTCACTGTAACACAGCCTCATCATCAGGGTTGTACTTGGCATTGTCTTACCTTAATGTGGGTGGATGGTTTCCAAACATTTGTCATATGCAAGATTTTGTAACTGGGCATGTACTTGTTTTGTGTGTACATCTGGAATATTTTAGGCAAGAGGCAACATTTCTTCTGGCATGATGTTCTTTCTACTTTAGTCTGTTTCTAATTTTGAAAAATTGTGATTAACTAGCCATATGTAGGTCAGTCCTTATACTTGAACAAATTGTCCTACTTTTTTTCAAAGGACCAAATATCATGCCCTGGTTTGAAAGTTTCAAACTCTCATAATGTAATTGCTGCGTTTGTGTACTGACTTAAAGAAATATTCTGAAATGCCCACAATTAATTCAATTTTGTGGGATTTTAAATATTTCCTGATCCCATGGCTGTTTTTGGTTGACACCCACTAAAAACAACATACCTTGATCCAATTACTGTGGTCGATTGTATACAGAGATAGAATTGAATATCATTTGGAACGATCTTGCCCTGAGGGTTTTCTAATTTCTCTCCCTCGATCCTCAAAATATGACATAATTGGTTTGTTGGTAACTATACTCATTTTTTTTATTTCTACAGACTAGTTTCCAATAAAAAAAGCTTACACCCAATTTGGGAAAATGTCATCAAGGAAATGTCATTGGTTAAAATGGTCCTGGATTAAGAGAAATTATTCATGTTTTGTCAGAGTTTTTTGTGCATGTTTTAAACTTGCTTACTTTGGTTGCAGTACTCAAAATAAGTAATCACAATTTTAGCATCTTCAGATGCCATTTTCTCAACTTTAACAATTGTCCTGATGCAAATGTTTATTGTTGGGAGCGGTATGAGTATTTTCTGCATAATGCCAGAGTTCATATTGAAGATAATATTTTAATTTTAACAACTCTAAAACCCAATCAGTCTAAGGTCAATATCAATGTCGTAATTGTTTTTAAAACTCTAACCTGCCCTCTGCAAGTATTTCCATATAAGGTAAATATATAGTGGATGCTGTGGCCGATCCCGCTCTAAATTACTCCAACTGCAAATTTATATTACACTGTCCCTTTAATTAAGAAGGAACTTGATCCATCTACTTTTATAAGCAAAGAAACCCTCTAAATCAATTACTTAACCTCAGCCAGTCCTTCCCTGTTATCTGCATGTTTATCAATATTGACAAACACTGTAGATAGTTCATATTTAATAACTATTTATAAGTTATTCTTCTGCTGTCTTGTATGCTATATAAGACTATTGGATGCCTTTACCCTCGCTTTAGAAACAGTTGAAATGAAATATCTGCTTCGAGACTTCATAAAATATTGATGGGTTTTTGTTTTTTTCAAATACCATATAGTTTGAATGTGAAAGGAATCCCATTTATGATGCAATTTGTTGAACTGTAGTGTAATTCTTCAAAGTTATTTTTTCTGACGCTCATGTTGATTTCACTCGTTTTTAATCATATGTTTTTTTAATTGAAATTATTGTCTTCCAGTTTTATAAAAATAATCATCATATTTTTAAAGAAATAACCCCTTATATTATTGGGTCCTGTGTGATTTCAGCGGAAACACATTTTCCCAGCATGTTCTCCTGGCATAGTTCATCCCTACATTCCAATCTAAAGTATCCTCTATTTTTACTCAGTAAGTCCAAAATAAACAAGATCCTCCTAATAAAGACGCAGTAATTTGTATTGGATTATTTGTCATTTGCTCCGGAGGTCTTTTACTGCTTTTTCCAAGAATGCTGAAAAACATGTGATTGGGTAATCGGAGATCCTTCTCTAATACAGGTGTTTTTCCTATTATTATAATAGGTCTGGATGAATCACACCTGATGATATTAATAATTGGCAGTCTCATATTTTGTCACATGTCTGTCGGGTAAAAGCAGATAGTGTACCACAACATACAACTAACAGAAATCTGAATTATCATATAGTTTTTTGAGAGATTTATTGGTGTCATGTTTATCCAAGAACCAGTCATCCTGACATATATATCTGCTTAAACTGATCTTATTTTGGGTAAAAAATGACTGGGATTGTCAAGAAGGGAAGTCACATAAGGAAAAAGTAGACCATTGTATAAAGAAGGTGTGGCTGCTTGAGATGATGTATTCATCTTTGGAAAAAATTAAGGAAAAAAAAAAGTTCATCAAAAAAGTTCATTAAATAATCAAACTAAATATATCAGGGTTTTTTTATATGAAGGAAATAGATTTTACTGTGGTATGAAGAAATCAAAACTAGTTTGAATGAAACAGCCATGCAATACAATATTTAAATGTAAACGTTTATATTTATTGCCAACAACTGTTTTGTCCTAAACTAGTACAAATAGGTCAGTATAGTTTCTCTGCTTTTGGGTTATATTTCTTACAAATGCAAAACTTACACAATTTGAAGGGACTAGGAGTGAAGAAGACCTTTATATCACCCTTAAATGTAATCAATACAAAATTTCTAGAAGCAACAATTTCACGAGCTAAATGTTATAAAAGAATACATTCCTCGGATGCATGTATACTGCACAATCTGCATTCCATCAGTCAAGTACCTTAACAGTTTCTTATCAATTTCACACTCTGATTGATTTTGTATGTATTCATTTATTCATTTATATATTAGGCCTATATTTTGGGGGGAGATATTCTTAAATTCCCCTTGACATGTTGTCCTCTTTGACCCTCAACATCTGACCCACCCTCATACATCATAGTCTCATTCCCAACCTCCACTGTCTAATTTCTTCTTACCTCCATGGTCTAGCCCACCATGCTTCTCATCATAAACTCACCTGATCAGCTTATGAGCCCACTTGAGGGATCATTAGCATTGCCCTAAATTACTCACTCAAGCAATTCATCCTTCCACTTAATGTTTGTGGCTTGTAAACGACGCTGGCCATACTAGGATGCGACTTGGGTGCGGGCATGTGCAAAGCCGAAGTCCTAAGCAATTAAACAGGCTTTTAGTTTGAGAGAATCGTAATCAAACGTGGCACTCGAAAATCTGACCTACTTGATATGACCCCTTTTATTTATGTATTTATATCTATAATTATTTGCCACTTTTGTTTTATGTGTTCAGTCTGGCGTTGAAGTGATGACTAAATCTAATTAAAAGTCTGGAATCTACTTCTCTAAACATCAATCTTTTTTGTCTGTAAAAAATGAAAGCGCCACAGAGTTGTCACTCTGAAAATAAATAAATTGTTGGGGTATGAGCTGTGTTCGCCACATATTTTATATTTCATTTTAAACTGACTCATTAAATCACAGTTAGATAACATATTTGAACGAAAATCTGGCTTCTTTGTATTTCATGGAATTCCAAGGGTAACATTTTTGTTATGTGATTCATTGGTTTACTTTTTTTCCTTTGATAAACCATCCACAACAGCTCTCACAATTATCTGCCCCAAGAATTGATACCCTAGTCTTGCTTGATTTTAATTATTTATCTTTCTTG
Organism: Asterias amurensis; assembly: GCF_032118995.1. Classification (NCBI taxonomy): domain Eukaryota; kingdom Metazoa; phylum Echinodermata; class Asteroidea; order Forcipulatida; family Asteriidae; genus Asterias; species Asterias amurensis. The sequence goes on along the minus strand of NC_092654.1, from coordinate 635,252 downwards.
AAGTGAAACCAAGGGAACTGCATAAGTGTCTTGCGCTGAAACCTGTAGGCTTAAAGAAACTAGCATGATGATGAAGAAATGTCAGGGGATTTTTCTTTTTTTTAAGATGTGGGAGGAATCTCAGAGGAAAACAGGGGGAAACCCACGCAATCAGGCTGGGAGTCACAGTGCAAAAACCTAATCCACATGCAAAGTTCCTGTCCGAGGCAGGACTCGAACCAGGGCCCATAGGGAAAAAGGCAGGGAATGAAACCATAAACTAGGCCTGGATTTTCATCTTTGAAAGGGCAGAGCCATATTTATTTTACAAAGGGCAACAGAGGCCTGACCTCCATAGCCTCTGTGTAATGTTAGGCCTGCAAAATACTGCTTAACTTAATTGTGTACTTTGAGCTAAATTCTACAGGTTTGCGTTAGAACCAATGTGTTGTAACGGAACCAGATGGATTCTTGAAGTCGCAAGTAAAAGTATTGCAATGGTGAAATATTCAAAGACCAAATCCATGCAACTGTAAACAATATTTTAGCTTCAAGAAATTTAGTCATTCCAGTTGGATTATTTCCCCAAGAGTGTTAATTCTACCTATAAGCATTGTAAAATGATCTGCTGATCAATCAATGAATCAATATTTCATATACCTGATGTACAAAGATTTAATCCCATGCATCCTATTTAACCACTCACAAAAGACCATCAAATTTTCTCACAACTCTTAATTGATTATCTATTTGGTACTGATCAATAACTATTGTTTGAAATCATACCTGAAAAAAAAAAAAAAAACATATGCATTTAGTGATACCCTCCTCTCCCATCGTTATCATCATCATCATCATCCAATAACACACATGATCATGATGCAGCCCTGTGCAGAGGGAGTAACCCCCGCAACTAGAACAGCCACATAGTCAAGGGAAAAAACTGAGGACAGATGTTGGCATTATAATGAGAGCATAAACATGTACATGGTAGCGAGCTTGCTAGCTCTCAGTCAATCCAGCAACATAGTGTGCACTGCTCATCGCACAGTGCGGTTAGCATATCTTCACAGGGAACTACCTATCTAGTAGTAGTAGTAGCAATATAATAAAGACAAAACAGGGTAGGAAACCTACTCCCTGTTTTTTTTGTCTCCGCCAATCGTCACCTCGTAATATATGGACACGAAGCTCTAGTTTTATACCGCCCAGCTTTTCCGAGGAAAACATGGAAGGAAATATTAATAACAATCGGGGCACGAGGCTGAGGCGTTCCTTCAGAAGAATCCTTGGCAAAAAAGGTATGGCATCTTCTTGTTTCTCTCTTGTTGTTGTTGATGATGATGTTGTTGTTGTTGTTGTTGTTGTTGTTGTTGTTGTTGATGATGATGTTGCAGGGCCTCTGTTATTTAGGAAGATTATAGGTCTTCCATGATAGTTTACAGTTCTTGAGTGTAGATTAAGAATTTGTATTTATCTACCTTGATATCAAATGCAAGGTCTGTATGATCGTTTGTGTACAATCTGCAGGGATTTTTTTGTAACCCGCCTCTTTTCTTCTCTCTCTTGCTTTCAATTCAACATGTTTTGAGCATACAGTAGCAGCTGTACCGTCCTTCCTAAATAATGTAATTATAGAGAAATATATCTCTGCTTTCTGCTACTATGACAGGGCAATTGTTGCTCTCGTTTGTTGTAATGGCTGCTTGTTTATGTGTATAGAAATACATATTAAAGCCAAGGACAGACCAAAGGAAAGTATTGTTTATTAATTTAGCAGTCCATGTGGGCATAAATTAGCTGAGCCTGTTATTTTGTTTATTTTGTTGTTTAGGTATGTCTTCAGCATTTCTGTTTTGACAGTTTCGGTTATATCAAAAAGTTCATTGTGATTTCAACCAGCATTGTGACATATTATAATAATTTTAATAATTTTATTTCTCTTTGATGTATGCATATCATGTCTTCAAACTTAAACTACGGTCGGGAAAAAATCAAGCAATTATATTATATCCTGATCAATTTTTTCATTATTAGTGTTATTATTTTTTTGAGACAAAACACAGGATTGTTAAAGGGTAAAACCCTCAGTATTTCAGTTGTTTGATTTTGCTGTAAAGTGACCACCAATTATTATTTCATGGTTTGGTTTGTTAATTTAAAACTAAAGGTTTTTTAAACTTATTGTTACCACCCCCCCCCCCCTATTTGTGGCACTGTCCTTTAAAAAACAGGCATGATCGTAAAGAAGTAGGAATATGACTAAACCCCATTTATATAGAAAAGTATCTCTACATTTAATATAAACGATTTAAAAAGCAGTGAAGAGGAACATAGCGAGGGTGCAGGCTCTGTTCCCATTAAATCAAGCCAACAATTTTGAGGCTCACCATTTTAGAATGAGTGCATTTGAATTTGTTTGTGTTTACTATAATGCACAGATGTATTTCATGACCAAAGAACGGAGTAGAGTCTGCAATTGAAAAATTTATGCTAACACAAAAAAATATAAAACAAACACACAAATTACAAATTGGCAGAAATGTTCAGTGTAGGATAGCTTTCAGATACTGTTTCCGATACTACTATTTTTATGAAATTGTTTTTTTATTATAATCATTCCTTTTAAACAAATATTTCAATGGTGCACACACCCCAGTGTTATGTTTGTGAAAAGATTAATAACGCTGTACAAGACAAGGCAAAGCCTGTAGGCCCCTGTTTGTTTATTGTAGAACTGTAGTTTATATAAATATACTTTTTATGGTCCCAGCTTAAGCTTTCGTATTTGTATAAGGAAAAACTTGAGGGGCCTTCTTCAAATACAGCCAGCATGTGGAAATTTCTCTGAATCTTTATTCAAGCGGTCATACATATTTAATCATAACGTACCTTTGGTAAATGTCTGTAAAAATAAGTACACAAGTATAGTTTTAAAACTGTGACAGGTTTTAATGAGGGGGTTGAAAGGTTGAGCTCGATTTTGTGATTCGTTGATTTTGCAAGAGAGAGTCCAATGAAAGTGGTGAAAAATAACAAGTAAGTTCATAAACAAATGGTGCAAATGTAAATTTGATACATATGGTATTCTATGTTGTTTGTAAATATTTAGGTTGTTGAATTTTATTTCATTTTTGTTGTTGTTAAGGAATTTGTTGGGGGTCAAACTATTGGCATTTGTTGTGTGGGTTATGCTTGCTTGTTTGACAGTTTTCGATCAGTGGTGGCTGTACACTACTTCCTGGTCTCGCTGAGAATTATAACGGAGTTTGTTAAAAGCTAATTTTACTGTACAAAACAAGCATTCAAAGGCAGTGATCTAGATTAAATATACTGATACACAACATAGTAAAGAATGCAGGTGTTTTTGAAGTCTCTGGAATTCAGGGCATTTCAGAATATCCCTGAGCAATTGAATGCACACATTTTGTCAAATGGTAGTTCCATTTATTTCTTGTTTAACCTTGTAGACTTAGCTGTTGCATAATATTGGGTACCTTGGGTTGTACTTTTTCAGTACCCTTGGAAAAGTTCATGGCTGAAGGAATAAAAAACTTTGCTAAACCACATCAGGATACCACAATGTAAACCACTTACTCATCAGTGCTGTATTTGTATCTCAACCTTTTTATTTGATTTTTGGGTTTAACCAAGATGAACAGAGTGGGATTCGAACCGACGACTTCCGGATAATGTGCCGGCGCTCTACCAACTGAACTATGCATTCCTATATTGGCGGTTTATATTGATAACTGTTTTATTGGTCAGTGCAGAAAGTCCCTGGGGTTGTGGTATGTCTATGCGGAACACCATATTTTTTAAAACAAAACCTGGTTATATTTTTTTCCTCCATGGTTGTAGCTTGTAGTTCATCCTGTTATGAGTGGCGCTTGCTAGACGCTTAATGAAATATGTAATATTGTAAAAATAATGAGTGGCTCAGAGTGGAATGGGAGGAGTATTATCGCAAGGTAAAATTTGGACTGTTCCATTTCACTAGGCGAAGCTGAGTGAAATGGAACAGTCCAAGTTTTACCGAGCGATAATATTCCTTCCATTCCACAAATTAAAGCCACTCAATATTTGTTTTATATAACTGAGATATAGATCCGTGTCATTTGATGTATTTTAAAAGTATAACATTATGAAAAATCACACAAATTACTGACAACCAAAAATCATATAGCGTAGCGGCAACAATGCACAAATCGGATCACAACCTTTTGCACAGGTGCTCCTCTGTTTTAGCAGCGGCTCGGCGGCACTGTACTGCTCAAATCATTAGGAACCAGGATGATCCTAACTGGTGAATGGGAAATGCTGTTCCCCATGGGGGAAAAGGTCTTTTTGATCGCCGGTGTGGAAGGGAGTAATAGTGAATGTCATGTGAAGTAAGTTCCACCAATCAAATGACAAGGATCTGTTTGTCAGTTATATAAGATATAATAACATTGACAAGCATTGGACAAGTCAATAATTAGAAACTGTCAATTAAACTTATGTTTTCTTTAATCTGTCATTTGGAGCAATCACCACAAGTGACCCATGCTTGACAACAACGATTGTAACACAAGTAAGAAATCCATATATAATCCCGATAATCAGTGTTTTATCGCTCCTGTTTAATGGGCACAAACGTCACGATGAAACGATAGACTCAGGCATTTGAAGTATAATAGTAACGATATAGCATCGGCTGTCATGTCACAAAGCACAGATACATACTGTGTAGTTTGTATTTCTCTGTCAGCAGGTGATGTAGCTGGTTCGTTTGTTATTTAAAGCTATATTTATTCTGCATGTTTTTTATAAGATGAGGTCTTAAGCCCTTTGAAAGGTAAGAAACCTTTTAAATGCTGTAGAGAGTAGCTGCTACTTTTAGTTCACACCAGGGATTTAGAGACATCTCTAAATATTTTATGTTTTTTTATATAACCATATCAATAACGTGTTGATTATTAAGCCGAAAGCTTATTTAATACAAACAAGGGACTAACGAACACTTATTTTTGTTTGGTTCAGAGCAGTTTTTGTAGCAGACATATGTTTTAGTTTTTATATCCAGCCTTTGGAAAGATTTCTTAGATGGCGAGGTCTGTGATTTGTAATGATTTAAACTTATTTCTGTGGGTTTTTTCCCCCTAGATTTTTGAACTTTGAAAGATTTCAATTTGAATTTACCATATTTGTAGTTGGGTAGAGAGTCTGTCAATCCAGTGGTAAGACCCTGGAATACCAGGGCACCAAAAGAAACCAGAACCCATTACTATGAATTGTCACCCCTGGATGGGGTTCGAGTTCAATCAGTGCCTTCTTGTGAAATAAACAATACTATATTGTGTCCAATTCAGACAGGATTATACAGTGCTTTCAATGATTGAGAACTGGATTGAGAAATGGTTTGTTAGTTTTCTGAAAAGGGGGCCCAAGGTCAAAATTGGTTGTTTGATACTAATTTTGGGAAAGAGTCCTTAGGGTAAATTGGGAGGGGGGATTCAAAGTCTTTTACCCACTTTACAATTGTGTATAATGCCTCTCTGTGACATTCTTCAAGTGCAATTTTGGTCTAATTTCGCAAACGCTTGATGACATCACATTTCAATGGTCTGTACTTTTTTGTACAGAGAATTTTTAGGTCATTCCTAAATTCTCATGATATTCAATCAAGATTGCATTGAATTTGAGCTCATTGCTGGTGCTGAAACTCCTCTTTTGAATGTACACACCCATTGGTTTTGATGTCCAATGACATTATATTTAAAATTTTGTTCGGAGAGAGTAAAAAATAAACCAACGCTTTACACCTTTTTGTATGACTTGAGGTAATAGACTCCTAACTTTCCCCACACTTTCATTAGAACTCGACTATTTGAAAAAGGAACGCATCACAAAACTCACTTAGTCAGATGCCCCACAGCCATTTTCCCTTCTGATTTAAACCAACAACAAAAATTAGACGTAATTAAAAAAGTGTATTGAACAAACTGTTGTCGGCTGTTGCTGGTGTGATGGGATGTGCGTGTAGACAAACACTCTCTCTAACCGGTATTCATCTCAGACTATTTTAAGTACACACGGCACGTCCATTTTACGCAAAACCCCACGTCATATGTTTGACTAGCCTGCTGCATGCATCCAACTGTGCAAGGTTTGTCAGGGGGGGGGGGGAGGAGAGTTAGAGAGATGCGTTGGCTTAATGAGTTATAGGACTACAGACCAGTCTGTTGGACTTTGGACTCTTAATATTTGCGTTTAAACTTTCAGTTGTGTTAACAGAGTCAATTTGTGCTCAAAAATTCAGACATAGTGTTTTTTAGAGAAGGCATTTGAGATTTGCAGTCATCGTTTTCTTTCTCCTTAAAATTCTACAACTTTGTTTTCTTGTGATGCATGACCAGGATTTGATTCCAGTTTTTTAGTGAAGAGGATATTAGAAGTAGGGCTTTCAAGTCGAAGAATAATTCAGTTCGGTATTGCCAGATGTGGTGATTACTTATTACTTGTTTCAATCAAGGTCAACTTTCTATAATGAATACCCCATGCTGGGTAGAATTGACTGGTAGGATATCTACTTAGAAATATGATCTGTGTTAAAATGCCACAAGATATAAAATGATCTCCTCAAGTTTGGGTTGATCTTTCTTCCCCTTCCCCCCCCCCTCCCCCCCCCCACCTCTTGTTCGTTTAATTGAGAAATGGAATCTGATTTGGGGGATATTAGACTGTGTCTGAAATGGCGACAGTGATTTCTACAAAGGAATTTGCTTTAACATAAGCATTAGTGCTTGTTAACATGATGACTAAGCCATAATCGCAGTCGCTGCCACCAGTTCTTACAAGGCCTTCGTTAAAAACATGGATTTCTAATCGATGTGCATTTCCAGTTTGCTCCAAATTGATAAGAAAAGGTGCAATGTAATTGCCAATGGTCAACAAGGGTCAATGAATCATGGAATTGTACACTTTGATAATGTGCTCTGATTATACAATGTTATTTTTTGAGAAAAATTATTGAATGTGTCAGAACAGATGATTCATTTATAATTGTGGTTTTGCTGTAATCGGTATATTAATGAAAATCTTTAAAAAGTCAGTGGAAACTTCACATTATTTGAATATTGTAATTTTTAGAATTTGTGTTTATAAATACAGACATTAGCAAATACTTCTTTTATATCATCAAATTGAGGCTGGTCCCTGTTTTTGTACACAGGATACAAGACAGCGACAAATTTGATTCACAGCCAGTTGATTGAAATGAAATAACTGTTCTTCATAACTTTCACTGTGTGTGGTAAATCTCATGGCTTCAATTAAAGAGAACGTCAGCATTTCATTTCAAATGACCATCTGTTACTTCTAAAATGAGACCCAAAACAATAACAACAAAATATCTTCCTCAGTTTTTTTATTTTTGTCTGCGTCCTCCGAACCCACCAATCATTCCATGGTAGCCGTACTGTCAGCTGAAATGAATTCAGTTGATTGATGGTTGTATTATGTTTGCACCGCCACCGCCACGCTCATCTACCTAGAACGTAGCAGGGAAAATCTAAATAGATCTCCCTCAAATTTCATTGGAGTGTCTCTGATATTACATGCCACTACATATAATTTGACTAGCATGGTAATATTGAACCTTTATGATCATGTACATATACACGGGCCTTCCCCAAGGTTTTAACAATGCCAGCGGCAAATAACCTTGAAACAGAATTTATAAGCGATTGCTGGCGTCATATCCGTCATTTCCGCCACTTTGCAAGTTATCATTTGTAATTCCTAAACCAGAGCTTTAGAAAGTATAATAGACGGTGAGTTTCTTCATCAAAAATACACTACGTACATGGAAATCTGGCCTCGATGAATGGGAGTTTTCTTTGAATTAGATGCATAACATGCAGGTTTTGAGAACTCATAATTGTTTCATTTCTCAGTTTTTCAGTTGTAAGTCCTTCTGGAGGATGTTTTGGGTTTTTATCTGATCCTGAGTTCCTGAGGGAGGAAGCACACTACCTGGAATGACTTCAACCATACTTCCACACAGGGCTGTGTTACAAAATCTCAGATCAAAAAACAACATGGTCTTCATTGGAAAATAGTGTGATCACATTGCTGTTGAATCAAAGGGATTTACTCCCTCACCAGTCTCAAGATTGTTTGTTTGTTTGATTGTTTACACATCTTCAAAGTTCAAGGGATCTCAGTAAATTCCCACAAGGGAATATAAACGCCAAGCTGGCAACAGCAAATCTCTTTTATTACGAACACTGGTTGGTTGTCTGTGACTATATTATTAAGAAATTGTGACTTAGTAACAAGACGACCTAACATATTCTGTAGTCATTGTGAAATCAGCAGTAAGCTTGGTAGGATTCGAACACAAAACCTTGAGATTGCAAGTCCTGTAGTCTAACCACTTGCAGGTTGACCACGATTGTTAAAGTTCAGTATAGAAAAAGTGGAATATATTGATGTACTTTATTATTAGAAAAGAAGATTGTCTTGACTGGTGTATTGTTGTTTTCTCTCTCTGTGAATACATCATGCAGTTTTATTTTTGGGGCAACAATTTGGTGAAGTCTGTTAGACGCACTTGTCATCTGTGCCAACAGGAAACAATCTGTGGTGTCCAGAGTCGAAATTGTTTTTCACTTCCACTAGAATCGTTCCTTTTTTGTACCAGTGCTTGGTACTTTCCTGTTGACAGTATAAGTATCTTCACACGGCTATAAATAGACCCATGGTAAGGAACATGGCGTGCCTGGACTGTCATTAATGGTTACCTTCGGAACCTTATTAGGCAGAGTGAGAGAGAAGGGGCTCATTGTCCAAATCCCTGTCTTCCAGTAACAACAATGAATTCATTTTGAAAAAAGGGAACTGGCTATTTAACCATCCAGCCTTTAGTTCCAGTGATTTTATTGGATGAGAACTAAGCTGACTGCAAGGAGCCAAAGTTGAAATATAATCTTAAGATATATAGAATATTTTTATGTTTTGAAGTTGAATAGTCATTTAAAATACATAATTTCTTCCAAATGACTTGAATTCATATCGTATCAGTCAAGGGGAGTTTGAAATTAAAATTAGAAAATATTTTTGTGTAAGGCAAAAATAGGCTGTACAATATTGAAACACAGTATTGTATGATAGTGTTTTGCATAAGTAAATTATGCACTCTACCATGTGCAATATGGTTAATTACACCCCCCCCCCCCCAAGTGCTTACTAGCAGTGTAGGAAGGAGGCAGTTGTGTGAAAGGGAAAGAAATTCCAAGCGTAAAATTGTGACTACGCTTGAACTGTGCATAATTAAGTGTCTGTAATAACCACTTATCGTTACGTTTTGTAGGTCAGCATGTTATCAGGCAAAGTGGAGTCAGCCAATTGCACTTGACTGTTAGAATGCAGTCTTTGACTTGAAGACAAGAGTACATGATTATTTTGAGATTAAGTTATCTGAAACCTTCCTGGTTATATACAGTTTTTCTCTTAGGCACATATTTCCATTTTGAAGTGTCAGAATTTAGAAAATAGCACCCCCCCCCCCCCCCCCCCCCCCGCTTCCCTCCAAGTGTATACAAATTGTCATAAGGAATTTGTACTGTAGCTACAACCCAATCTCTTTGATGGTTGATTCTTATTGTATCCCTCCCCCTAACACACCTTCCAGTCTTGTCTTGGTTGTTACGTATGCACTTAGCTTGATTGAGCACAGTTCAACAAAACATACCAAGCAGAATCTGCAAAAAGCACTAAAGAAGAGTTGGGTCAAAAAAGCGTCTCCCCTCCTCTGTTAAGGAATTCAATTTATCGGCAGTGGGGTTGGGGGAATACATTATTACATAAGCTTCATTTGCTGTGTTGTCCCGAAGCATCATGCCTAAAAGGATTTACCGCCTTATTGAGCCCACCCATAGTCTGAATTGGTGTGTTTGCAACACAGGCCACAGCGACTCTCTTTAAGATATAAAGCATAGAAGGGTCATCTCAGCTAGGCTGAGAAATCCAATGTGACAGTTTCTAGGATGCGTTTTCCTGGACTCCTGGCTCTATCTTTCTACTCACTTATTCGGAACAATAAGTGAAGGTATGTTTGTTGCTTTAAGCACGAGAATAAACAATACATAAAGCAACAGTGCTTACTGGAAAACCAGCCAAAATACTTGTAACATACCAATTGCAACTGGTTATCTACTCATTTTGTTTGCTTAGTAAAAACTGTTTAAGCACTGGTCATAGAGTGGAAAGTTTTGCTGAATAATTTTCTGCTTAGCAGAAATGAGCAGGATACCAGTCCTAGTTTTCAGTCATCGTCTCTACATTTCCTTGAAAGTGTAATGTTATACTTTCCCAGTGATGAATTCATATTTAAAAATGTAGTTGTTTTCTTTAAAAGTGAACATTTCTCAGTTCCTCACCCACGCATATAAACAAAAACTTCCCTCAAGATTGTAGTGCAAGGAAAATATAAAAATAAAATTTGTTTCAGGTAGATTTTCCATGCACACTTTTCCCGCCTGGACGTGAGGGAAAATTTTTATCAAGGATATGCCTAGAAGATGTTGACTTGAACTTTTGTCATGGCACTTTGAGGGAACTTCATCTTGTGCTTCTGGGTTTGGGGTTTATTTTTTTGTGGCTTTGAGGTAGCCCTCAGTTGTTTTGAGAAAATGGTGCCTTAAGTTACTAGTGGTGGCCTTGTTCTAAGAAAAAGCAGGGACCCTCGGACTAGAAAATATAGGCAGCTTATTCAGTTGATCGATCGATTGTCTTGGTTTTGATTCAGCGTTGAGATGCCATATTACGACCTTGTGCTGGAGTAAACTTGTTTTGCACTCTTTTGAAAATGGAAAGTTTGACAAGGCTGTAATTTGTCATTATGTCAGATTTGCGGTTTCTCAATGTCAATTAGTTGCCCCTTAGGAATGAAACAAGCGTAATCTTTGACATTTTAGGCACTTTATTTTGTTCATTCCAGTAGGTTTAACTCCCTCTGAATCCAATTAAATCTCAAACATTAACAATGAATGTTTTTAAAGCGAAACAAATTAAAGACAAAAATGTACCTAAATGGTTGGATATTTCTGTGCAATTGTTAACACACTTTGCTGTAGGCCTAAACGTTTACTTTCATTACAGTGTGTTTTTGTTTTAAAAAGGCATTCTACTGTTCTCCAGTCTTTAAATAATTCTGTGAGACACAAAACTTTCTGTTAGAATTTGAAGGGAAAGATTTTATCTTGGATGTGACATGTTATCTCTGTTTTTTTTTTTGTTCAAGTCAGTTAAAAGGTTTGCCCATTGATTTACTATTGGACCTCAGGAAATATGAAAGCAGGCATGTATATAGGGCTTCCAAGAAAGTTGGGCATCAATCACCTCCTTGGTTTAGAATTAAGATTCCTATCTTGGTAAAGCAATCATCCCTTTTTCTATTTATACAACCGAAGTGAGGCTAAGGGCAACAAATAGTCTGAACCCTTTATATGAGTGAATCATTGCACACAATAGCTACTACTTTGTACAGGGAACCAGACAATATGACCACAGGGTGATTACGTCTTAGGAGAATTGAAGAGGGGGATATAAAGAGGACAAAAATAGCCTCAAGTCTTGCTCCCTTTGAATGTATCTTTGTGGTTGTGTGACTGGATACACTTGCATGTATACTTGATTGCCTAATTGTTTGAGGCTAGTGTTAAAATAACCATTACTATTTGTGAATCTTGCTAAGGTATCTCAAGTGACTTGGAGGGGGGGGGGGGGGGGGGTGAGGTGAGATCAGTAACTTGGCCTATTCCTGTATAGTCACATAATGTAAATAAGATATGTTGGACTGAGCTGTTTTTGTTGCCCAATAATAACAGCTGTTTTACAAGAAATGTTTTAGCCTAGAGTGTTATGTAAAATGTACTGCACATCAGCAAGTGTGGCAATGAAGTAAGAAACTATTTTGATTTGATTATTTGGACAATAATTTAACAGTTGAAACCCTAGTTTTTGTAATTGGCAGTGTTCAATGGCAGATTGTGATGGGATGATGATTTGCGTTCAGTTGCTTTGAGTAATCTTGCATTAATAACCTGTGCTTGGACAATGTTGGGTCTTCTGTAACGCCATGTGTGCTTGTTTTTTACTGCTTGTTTAGTCAAAGAAAACATGGTTTCTGTTTGAAGTTGACTCCCTTTAAAACTTGACAATTGATCAAGGATTTCACAATTCTGTATTGCATCATTTGTGTCTCCTTTTCTAGACACACATCGTGAAACTATAGTCTATAGGTGGCTAGTGCATAAAGCGCTTGCCTGTCACCATGGAGACCCTGGTTCGATTCCTGCCAAAGGCAATGTGAGTAGAGTTGTGTGATGGTTCTTTCCTATGCCACAAGGGTTTTTCTCCGGGCCCTCCTTCTGTGGGTGTGCTCTTAGGTCATTCACAGTTTGATGAAGCAGGATGCCAAATGCCCTCTCATGCATGCTTCTTGGCATGTTGTTTGGGGCATCCTTTTAAATACAGCTTCTCAGCTACAAATAATAGTAATAACAAATAATAATATCAGCGTCTTATATAGCGCACGTAACTACCAAACAAGGTACTCAAGGCGCTGAGTATATATACAAACTTTCAGAAAGATAGGTTATTGCAGTGATGAATTCTGAGACCCAATTATTTAGCACCTCACCGGGGCCAACCCCTTCTCTTTTTCGATAAGTGCATTTGGTTCTTTTACAATGTACATGCGTTACACAGTCGCATCCGAAGGAAGAAGCAATGGTTACGTGTCTTGCTTTTAAAAGGACACAAGTGTCACACCTTCATCAAACTGTGAATGACCAAAGATGATCAGTCTCCCAAATTGTTATTATTATAGATACACATCAACCTACACAAATTTCTCTCTGATTTTTACAGCATATTTCGTGTGTGATAGTTCAGAACATGTTGAAATGTTAATTTATGTGGCCTTCAAAAACCATGATTCATATTTTTGAATTCAAAACTATTTCAGATGCTCAGTTTTAACTGATTTCCAAAGTCAAATCTGTGAAACTATTCGTTTGCTTATAAGCTGTCACCAAACAGGCCCATATATATACATCTCTCACTCTAGATTCCCCATGAATTAACCAACGACATTCCTGGTGACATTTTATGGTTCGTTGAAACAGTCCCTTAAACATTAGCAGACATCTGTGAAGTTACTCCTCCAAGGTTTAAGGAAGAAGACATGATTATCTTCCTGGAATCAGTGTTGCCCTTTACTGAGACAGTACGCTGCAACAATAATAACCCATATTGTTTCAAAATAATTATTGATGTGGTTGCTACAAGCATCAATAATAAAATCTTTCTGCTTGAAAAGCCACCAACCTTGGGGAAACATGACAGATGTCAAAATTAAGAAGTTGCTTCGTAAGACATCTTCAATAAGCATTGTGAAACCTTGCGAGTGCGATATGTTCTCGCAATGATGGAGGGGAATAAAAATAATTGGATTTGAATGAATACTTATCAGATATAAAAAAGAAGAACATTTTGTAACTCTCCTTTTTGGACTAATGCTACATGTAGTGCCAACCTCGTCTTGGTTCCCATGTGCAATACCACTGACCAATACGAAATTCTCAATAGCAGTATAAGGACCAGACTATTTTCCCTTCCAGCCTTCCACTGCACCAGTATTCAATGACTCCGGCTACAGCTATAGCTGTTGGCTACCTCCATGGCTACAGCAATTGGCTAAGGCTGTTGGCTACATGGTAATGCTGAAGAATAGGACTTTTCAGCCATCTTGGAATAGCCACAGCAAAGCCATCAATTCAAATACAGCATTAGTCTGGTGTACAATTTTAAAATGGCAGCCCTGTTATAATAATAAAGGTCTATACAACATGATCCACTTGAAGTCGGAGCCTATAATTAGATAAATTACCGCCACAGTTCACAAATACAGACTCTCTTTCCTTCGCTCATGGACGGCAGGTCTCATTATGCATGGATACCCAGAAGTCTTGCATAGCAACCCTAGTAGAATCTTGACAGGAGTACAGGGTATACACACGGCCAAGCGTGCTCAATACCGGGTCACGTCTGAATACCAAATATATTAACATTTACATGTATGCAATATATCCACATTACTTTGTAGTGGTGCTCTTCAGATTTGTTTTATAAGAGGGATTGGAGAGCCTATATTTCAAGTGTTTCTAGGCTTATTTATTGTTTTTATATAAAAGCCTAATGTACCCCTTGTGTTTTTAAGGATTACTTGCACAAAACCATGTAGGAAAGAAATCAGTGGGTGTGTTTTTAAGAGTCTCGTGAATTATCCTTTTCTGACTGTGATTTATCGCAGTATATTTAATTTCACAAAGCAGTCGCTAAGCACAGGCAAATGTTGCTGAGCAGGAAAAGGTCTCAAAGCGAGATTGTATCCCCAGTCAATTTGGGGTAGGCAGATAAATTTTCCAGGCACTATTTCCCGCTTACAATTTATGAAATTGGGGCTATAGACAGTTTCGCTAAGCATAATCATGAGCCTTAGTTAATATCTGGCTTACCCTTCCCCCTTTAAACCCAGGTCTGATTTATTTCCATACAGATTCCAGTCTTGCTCTATGATCCCAGTTAGCCCCAAGTCACATCCAATGCTCTTGTCTTCATCTAATTTTGTACTACTTAGCATCCGCATAAAAGGGGTCGTACTTGTTCACTCTGTTGCTTGGCGCAGCACTAACATAATTTTTAATCACAGAGCCAGTGTTTTATGGCCTTTGAAAGATATCTAACTACTCAAGTGATAATTATTTTGATAACTCCCCCATAAAGAGTCAGTCAGCAATCTTGCGCCCTTATCGGGAGCCCTTTTTTTATTTCTTCAACATAAATGTCAGTGGTTAATGCATGACGATAAGCGAATCATATGTTGTCATCGCGCAGCACTTAAACATGTTCTTATTGTGTATCTACAGAGTCAGAGAGCTTTGCCAGATTACAGCAAACAAGAGAGAAGCCAAGTCGCTTCCGGGGATTTTTTTGTCATGAAATCTTCTTCTTGGCTTTCCGAGGTGGCACTGACTGTTATCTCAGCTGTAATATCTTAAGCATTATTATCAGGGAGGGGCTTGTAACTAGAGGTCTTGTTTGGATTGAGTGGTGCATTTTCATTTTTACTGTGGTTTCAAGATGGTAGAGTGATTAACTTTTACATTCACATGAAAGGAATGTTAGGGATGATCGCTGTTCAAGAAGCTTTATTCTTAGTACGAACTCTGTTGAAAAGAGAAGCCATCCTGGTCGTGTTTTAAAAAAAAATTAATTTACTTGGCTGATGTGTTGACTTGTAAATATAACTAAACCATTGATGAATGAATGGAAAGCAAATGAATCGATGCAATTCAGTATGCTGAAGGAGCACAATAGTCTGTGCCCTTTATCATATGATGAAAATCTGCACTTAGTTTTGCCGTTATACAAAGGGAACATGACTAAGATGGTGACAGCTCGGTTCTAAAATAAATAAATAAATCACAGATACTCAATTTAACAATTTCTGTATTTGAGGAAAGGATTGCCCAAATAATTTAAACCCAAGGATGTACATCTACAGATCATGAATTCTAAGAAATCAGGAGATAATTATTTCTTTAAAATAAAAAATAAATAAAAAACATGAGGGATAAAAAAGCCACCCTATTTTGCTTCCTTAACATTTACATACTATAAGTCCATTTATGAATCCATTACATCGACCCCCCCCCCCCCCTCCTCCATGTCACTTTTTACTCTTTGGCCATGCAACTCTATCTGTCCGTACCTAACCCCCAGGCTCTAGAATACCTGATGAGACTGAAATTCTCCTTTGATCAGGTTTTTCCTCTGGCTATCCTAGGCCTAATATTGTGCCATTCTGCATCAGGCTCCATCCACTGGCTTGTCATATTGTCACATTGAACGACAAGGTTAGCAGTAAATCATATATTATATTATATGATATTAATAAATCCAACTCTTCGTATAAAACGCACTACAAGCATCTAGCAGGGATGGAGGATAGAGCAGGGGGAGTGACGGTGCATGTTGGAACAGCCCTCTTTGACTGATTCAGCTGGCCAGCATTACAATGTATGTACCAGCAGCCAGGCCTGGTTGTCCTATATGCTCAGCACACATTGAAGAGATGAAATGATCAACATTCCTCATGTAGTTACATAACAAATGATGGAATGTGAGCTTGATGTAGAAAAGACAGACAGTGTAATACCCTCTTAGTGTGTTTAACTGTCTTGTGACTGTTAATGACTGTTAATTACAGTCTAAAGGTATTGATCCCAAGAATTGATCCCTCCTCTAAGTAGATGACCCATTTTGTTTATGTTGATAGTTTTGTAACCTGATGATTGTAATCATCATTGAATAATCGTACAGAGAAAATATGTTTCTAATCAGCAATATGGATTTAATACAGATGCACATAGTGTTAGCCAGAGGGGTGTCTGGGTGTCTGTTGGATTTCTGTTTTATCTTTCATATTAATGTAAATATATTGTAAGTGAACTATTTGGACTGCAGTTCTTACATAGATAAAACATTTATTTCAATGTTGCCATGAATACAAATGTAAGTCTTGAAAATGGAGGTACACGATAACAAGTATATAAGGCGAACTAGAGAAGTACTAACAATTTACACAGGGCGGGGATAAATATTCACAAAAACAGGACACCATTTAGGCCTAGGGTGAAGCAGAGCTTTTGTCCCCGTACCTACGGACAGACACTACAATAAACAAACAAACAAACAAACAAACACATCAATGGACTACATGTAGCAGCACTGACTTACAAATGAACATGTAGGAACTAAAACAAGAAATCATCTAGTAATATAAATAGCATTTCTAAAATTTCCAGCAAATGTTGGCACCCTTTTAAGCAAATCCTGGCCAAATCCTTACAGTTGTACCACAGTCAGGCTGCTGACAGCGGATCACCCACCAGCCTATTTTCTTCCTCCATGCACCAGCATAATAGTATAATGTACCTAGACTTCTCTCGTTTTATTTTAAGTGACATGACATAAATTAAGGCTTGATTTATATACCATAATTTACATCATGATAAAGAGTGTCTATCACCGGATAGTTTTTCTCTCTTTTGTTGAAAATGACATGTGACAATTGCCATTTTCAAATATGTTACTTGGCTGGTGAAACAAAAATCTGCAGATATGTTCTCAATGTTATTGATTTCTAATACATAATTTTAATACATTTATTTTAAATTGATTAGACTGGTGTATTCATCTAAAACATAAACTGGTTGAAATGTTCAAGGTTTTAACTTTACGACCTGTCATTTACAATATTAATCAAACAAGGGACTTGAGTGACAAGTGACTGTATAGTAAAGGAAACTAAACCTTTTGATAAATTTCAACTTTGTCAGCTACCAATCAGCAAAGTTTTTATCTCCTTTCCATTGTTTAATAACTCAAATTCATGGATGTTTTTTGGGGTTCTCCTTCCTCTAACACTTCTCGTTTGAGCAGACCAAGTACAAAGTATAAACAGTCGTGAAATATTCACTCAAGAAATTATTCAATTATTTTCTTTTAGTCGGACAGGCGTCATCTCATAAAAATCACTCAATGTCAAATGTTTCTTTTTTTTGCATCTCTGATAAACTTGACATTTTACAAGACAGGGCTTGAACCCTGAAGTCATTTATCGTCTTTCGGTCTGTGAATGCATCTCCGCATCCGAGCCAAATGAAACTTCCTCTTTTTTTTCCTTCTCTCCCCTTCCCCGTATTAATATCGTGGCGTGTTTCTCCAAGAGACTGGAAGAGCTGGGGTTGTGGGTGACCTGGCTAATCCAGATTTGCATCCAGTGCCTCTGACGAGAGCTGCAGATTTTTGTTCAGAGACTATTGAGGCCCATTGACGTGGAATAGCATTGCTGTTTGTACCATATGTGTTCATACTGCTTTTAAAAAAAAAATGGTCTGCTTGAAATTTTCATAATATTAATTTTTGTTTACTTTTCTTAGATGCTTAATTTATTCCGTAAAATTGCTTTCTGTTAGCGATGTTCTTTTTTATAAATAAATCATTTAACCAATCATACATAAATTGGACTTGTAAAGATATCTGTTCATTCAAATTAAAACCGGATTAACACAAAACTTAACATGACAATTGACCACTTAATTTGCCCCTTCCCCTTGCCTCTTAGGCCGTAATCACCTCCTTTGTGGCCCCCTTCACCTTCCAATGCCTCTCCTTGAGATATCTACAGGCATGTCATATATTATTCAGTCAGTGTTGAAGTACAGTCCAGCCTAGAACACTGTATCAGGATCAAGTGGTCTACTACATTCACATGAACTGCGTCATTGGTGTAGCGCTATGACGTCTTTCACTGACAGCCAATCGCTATTTTGCCCTCTAAATCATGAAGGGTAGAGGGGGGTGCCTTCCCAGGGTTGCACATATGGAGTACATGGCTGATCGAAGATCCACACAGATTGTCCAATGTGAGGTGTCTTACAGATGGCTCCATGGACATTATTGATTTATTACATATATTTGTTTACACTGAACAGTTTTTATAAGTCATGTACATTTTTTTTTTTCCTCCACCTGACTCAGATTTCTTTGATCCGATATATGTGTGTGGCTGTTGGACTTTGCCTCTGTTTAAGTGGTGAAGGAAAAAAAGCATTAAATTAAAAAGCAAAAGGTTCTCCTCTTAGTATCTTAACAGTTTCATTTTGACCTTCTTTTTTTAGTTCATTGGTTCAATTATTCCCTGATACCTTTAATTGAAGTGGTAAAATTCTCAAAAACAAAATGTCTATGTTGTTTATGTGTACATTGAAGCCATAAGAAAACCACTCAGTATTCTCAAGAATTGCTGACAGGAGAAGCAAGAATATTTCAAGGGTTAGCAGGGTATTTGTGCTTGTGTGGGTTCATACCCAATGTTACGAGGCATTCTTCGCTTACAAAGCATTCTTCGCTTACACAGCTAGTGCAGAAATTTGGCGCTTGCCATGTGAGTAGAGAATGTTAATATCGTAAGCACAAAATGGCGGTAAGCAGAGCCATGAAATTGGGCCCAGTTCAAGTTTTAACTACTCATCAATGGTTTTGAAGTTAATTGTGAAGTCTTTTGGTGAATTGGGTTTCAGACAGTTTTTTTGATAAAGTTCAAGGTAGAGAGTATGTGTAGATCACCCTTGACTTCTGCCAGCTGACAATGCATTTACTTGTAATCTATTCTCATTTTATCTGACCATGCCTGTAGGTTTTTACACTTGATCCTTCATCAGTGAATCAAGGTCTAACCACAAGCCTTGGACCGTTATATCATTTTCATCTGCTTTTTTTTTTAAACTGCAACTAGATAATTGCCTTTCCATTTTGAACAATTGGCTTTAGTTTAAGAGGGATTTATGTTATAAATTGAATGTAGTATTCGCTCTCATAAATGATGAGAATTTATGATATGGTTTAATTTGGACAATGAGCATCAGAAAATGAACAGGTATAGTCTCTGACTTGGTTTTTAGAAGAAAGCATTCTCCAACATTTTATTGAATTGCAAGAAGAGTGGTTGATCACAAGATAACTTGTTTTAATCATTAAATATTTTTCTATAAAAACAACTTGTGGATGTTATGAGCACATTCTGTGATACACTGTTTCCTCAATTATTTTTAAGTTGAAATAGCATTTGTTTTGAAGAGCATTGATGATTATTTTATATTTGAAAAGATTGGAAAGTGTTGCATAAAATTTGCACTAAGTAGGGAACTAATTTCATGTGTAAACACACATGCATGGCACAAGGTTTTCGTCAGTGTTACTGTACATACAAATCACACAGCCATATGGACAAATAAGACCCTAAGTAAGTCAACCCTGAACCAGCGTCTATAATTTTGCCCCAAAATCGATCAAAAGCCAACTGAGGTATGTAATTTTTCGCAGGTGTCAAATGGCTTCCTAAATTCCATCCCAAATAATAGACTTGCTTAATAACTGAGTATCGTTTTTTCTGTTTTCTTGTGTACAGATTTGGAAGCAGGGTCTGCAAATAACACACTACCAATAAACAACAACGACCATCCTATTCCGAAACGGAAGGGCAGTATCAAGTGAGTGCTTCTGTTTTTCAGTTCAATACCTTTAAGGAAATATTTCTTTCATTGCTATCTTTAAAAGTATTGTACAGGATTGGTAGAGGTTACATTTTAGTTGCAGACAGTGTTCATGTTTTATTTGATCAACCATGGGGGTAAAGATGAAATACAAAAAAAAATATGTAGAAATTTGGGCTTAATCCATGTGTGAGCAGGAGAAAATAGTGAAAAACCATGTACAATATTCAGCATGTACATCTTTGTTGTAACAATGAAAATCAGCTGTTGCTTTTTAGGTATTCAGATTCATTATTCTTGAATAATACTTCATTTCACAGGGAAATATTTCACAGAAAAAAAAGGTTTCTTGTATGAGCTTCATAATCAGTAAGATCCCAGACAATATTTAGCAATGAAGTTTTAATACTTTATTGAACTATGTTCCTGGGTTTCCAAACACCGCCATTTCCAGGTTTCTAGATTCAGCTAAATTATCTGACCTTCATCTTAAATGAATTGCTTGAAGGTGTTAATTCTTGGAAGCTTTATACATTCATATTTTCTCAAGGTTCTCTAAACTCTCTCAACCTTCCTTCTTAGAACATGACAGCTCTATTTCCAACCAACTTATACTTATTTCATTTATTTTGATTTTGTGTGCGAGTTTTTCCTGGTAAGATGTTATGATTAACAGAGTCTCAACTCCAATTACCTTTTGATATCAAAATGTCACCTAGTTGTATTTCTAGGTACATTTATTTTTAGGTCGACCATTGTACATCACTCCTCATTTCATATACAAGTGCTATTTTCCGTATAATTTTTGTTGTGCGGTTGGGAAAATTGTCTTGGAATTGGGTAGGTATGACGTAGCCATTCATCTCTCAGCATTGAAATGATTTCCCTGTAGTAAAAGGACATTGGCGGTGATGGGGTGTACGTCATATATTTCCATTGAGTTAATGCAATATATCCTACAAACAAATCCTTCTCAATGCTCTTCTGAGGCTAGTCAGGAGTTCCAGGCTCCTCTCTTCGGGCTACATCACTTTTTTATTATTTTATGGTTGGGTTCTGATGTCTAAAGATCACTTTGGACAAACATTACAACCCCTTGGGTCTGCAATATTTCACAGATAGATGGGAAAAGTGCCTCTTATTTTCTGTATCCAATTAATACAAAACTCTGTTGATTCAGAGAATTTGTTTTGTTTCTGGATGGTACAGCTCTTTGTTTATTTGTTTGTTCGTGGTTTGACTTTTAGTTAGTGGTTTGTTTTTATTAAAATATGTGTTTGGGGGATTCCCTGAGCAGTTGTTTTCCTGTAATCACACCAGCCCTGACCTTCCGCGCATGGTACAGGCTGCACTTCCTAAATGGTAACCAAATAAGATATGAAGTGGATGTCAGGCAATGAGGCAATAAAGCCCAGTCAGAATTTGTACGGTTGAAATGCTGCCCACCTCTACAGTGATATCTCCGTGGATGAGTTGGGACAGGCTAGTTAGGGGTTAGCGAGAAGTGAATACATATTCATTCAAGGAAATGTTAGTGCTGTTGTATACGCTGATGTGTAAAGACAGAGACATGTACGTAGTGGGAGTCTGATCGCCCACCATTGTGAGGGACATCATAAAGACCTTGATGTGATCTTGGCTTGTGCCATAATCTATCCAGCTTTTGCCTCAGGGTTAAGTGTCTGTTGTGACTGTTGAATGTTTAAAGATACTACTGAAGATAGGTCTACCCTGCGTCACCGATAGTTTTGGCCATTCTCTATTTACGTCAGTTCTCTATATTAATTTTCTTTTCTAAATCATCAAATTGTTGTCTTCATCACAATGTCTATGTTCAGGAAGTGGCTGACTAGTCCAGTGAGAAAATTGAGCACGAACAAATTGGATAGAATAGACGGCCCAAAAGGAAGAAAGCTTCACCAAGATTTAGCAGTTAAGGTAAGACAACTTGTATATTAATAACCATTGACCAGTTGCAGCCTTTCTATAAATCATTATAATTATCATGTGGATTGGTCGTATCAATTCACGATAAGTTTTATTGGAGTACAAAATCAACCATGTAAAAGTAGATAAAATTTAATTTGAAAACATTTTGCTTATCGGCCTTAACCAAGAAACAAGTTACAAATTACCAACACCATTTGGGTTTATGCTTTGCATGGTGGAAAATTTCTCCCGATTTACTTTATTTTCATAAGTTCAAAGTATCACATTGACCATTTTAATCTTGGTCCATGAAAACTGTTTAAAAAAATTAAACTAATTTGTAAGCCTTTGAGAGCCTTTGTAAGCCTTCTAATTTTTTAGCCTTCGAGAAAGACTCTGCCAGGGTCGAAACGTCAGGCCATTAACTATTTTTTGCATTTATACCATCGGTCCATGTGGTTGGGAAGTTGTTTGCAATAGCTAATTTTATTTATAATTTGTAAAGACACACACCATTTGTACCTTTGAAATGTCTTGAGCAGTGCATCAGACAAAACCTTTTGATAAAGGTAGGGTCATAGTTTATTAGTTGTTGTCAATATAATGTTGATTTATAAACTAATTTATCAATGATAAAAGTCACTGAAAAGTACTGATTACTGCGGTAAGCAATCCCAGAACTTGTTCATCTGTTATTTGTCTAGTACTTGGTAGATACAGACTGTAACATTTCTCTTGTAACCAGTGAAGTATTCTGCCTGTCAGGAAATAACCTGAAATACAAGGTCATTATTTATGTCAAATGTTGTATGTCATTTGAAAATATCTACCTTCCTTCCTGTGTGTATACACATTTGTAGAAATAAGCACTTCAAACAGATTAACATAAGACTACTTAATTGTGTTAATACCCATACACTGGGCTCTACTGGCAATTTAAAACTCTAGTTTGTGTTGCCTTTTTTTAATTTTTTTTAACAAGCCCCTTCTAAGCGCTCTTGTTATGCTGTTAATGTTTTACAAAAAGGGAAAGTCCTTCTCAGAAACCTGGGATATTGAAGAGAAGCCAGTTCACACGGTGGACAGCCTGTTTGATACGAGTGACACTTTGTATTCAAATGCAAATTTTGATTATAATAACTACACACAAATCCTCTTAAACTTAAAAGGGCTGTGATCAAGTAAGTATCAAGAGATGCTTCGACCACCCAGAGATAGAACGTTTTATATTATTTAGTCTTTTTGTTATTATTATTATATTTTTTTTTTTATAAATAAAAAAAAATAATAATAAAAAAATAATTGGGCCAAGCAGGTAATAGAAAGCAAACATGACATTCTAATGGGAGACATAAGTTAAGCTATTTGTATTGCTAATTTTCTTCAGCCAAAGGAAAACAAAACGGGAAAACAACAGAGTAAACAATCGACACAACTAATTTGATCCATAGACCTTATGACCTAGATCTGGTCCTAAACAAATGCTAACAAATTTAAAAGCAAACATAACACATTATTTTCTTTATTAATTTTCTTTAGCCAAACAGACAATGACAAACAAACATGGCAATACAACAGAGCAAACAAAACAAGAAATACATACGAATACAAATAAATATGATATCTTAACAAATATTTAAT
Organism: Asterias amurensis; assembly: GCF_032118995.1. Lineage (NCBI taxonomy): Eukaryota > Metazoa > Echinodermata > Asteroidea > Forcipulatida > Asteriidae > Asterias > Asterias amurensis. Next base: position 611,532 of record NC_092654.1, on the reverse strand, counting down.
TTAAACAATGACACTGATGTTCATTATACTCTCATCATTAAGGTTTTTAAAAAGCAAAGGAAATGAAATTTTAATTATTAAAAATAGTATTAACAAATTGAGAGGTCGTGGCTGAAACTACTGTCAGAGTCATGAATGCAATTTGCTACAGACCATGTTACACTTTAGATAAGACTGGACTTAAAGCAATTAATTATCCAGTAACTTCTAGCTCATTGGCTTTTAAAACCATTGATATAAAGATTAACCTATTTACCCAACCAACCATCAAAAGCTAACAACCCTGTAGATAATCAAGCTGTAATGAACCATGTGATTGGATCCAACCAATCAACTGTTTGAACATCAGATAACAAATTATGCTTACAAGTGCCCCCTCCCCTTGCATGCTGAGGTCTGATAATAAAGCTGCTAAGAATAGAAACTTAGCGTATAGGATAATATTACTCAACAAAAACTGTATAAAAATCCAAATCAGTGTATTAATTAGACCGAGGCTAGAACAAAGTGTAGTCTGGTTCTCTTTGCATGCAATGAATATAAGCATTCACTGCTGTTATTGGACGCATGGAACATGACCAAGATGGTGGCAGCATGATGAAGGTGTATGGGCAATATTCACAAGGTAGTGAGGCCCCATCACACCATGCACATAAAAAGGATGAGTAGGAACCATTGACTATGTATAGGTTGCATCTCATGTTATCCAACATCATGAGAAGGCATCTTGTGTCCAGCCAGAGGCCATTGAACAAGATGCTAAGACGATCCTATACACATTGGCAGTTGTGCGTCAGCTGGTCCACTAATTAAGGGGTCTGTTCTCTTTCCACCTAGAGTGAGATTTCTAATTTGGCCTTGTCCACACATAGAAAAGGGGGAGGCTTGGATGCAGATTTTTGATATTGTTTTATAGAAGAGGATATTTATGTTGATATTCAATACTTTAATATTGAGTGACTGTGATGCATCGATGGATGCAAGAATGAAGAGTTTCTATCTCGTAGTGGAATTGGCTTATCTTTAAGAAAACATGAGTTTGTAAGATATGGGCACAGAGACTGGGTGTCTCAGTGAGACACTTACACGTTGTATTTTAAACCTGTGGGCGATTGTTTAATTGACATTTTCTCCTGCAATTGACATTGTGGTTCTAACTCAGAAAAGCAGACTTAACTAATTAATAATCCTTTTTTTTTTATTCTGAATATATGTTTGAGAATCCCCTTTTGGACACAAACATTTCCCAATTATGACCAGTGAGAATGAGATTTCATTTAAAGTAACATAATTTTTTTAATTTTTTTAAACCCCTTTTTTTTCTTCTTCCTTTTTTAACGACGACTAAATGACCATTGAAAAGGCAAAATAGGATAAACATTGCAATACACCAACAAGACTAAAAAAAATCTTGGCCAGCCAGTGGATCAGAAAACAGTTTTGCAAATATGGAATGAAGAAGTTTGGACCTTCCAGCTAAATGGTTGGGACACTTTACACCCCCCCCCATGTTTCGCTATCTCCAGCTTCAGCGCATACTGCGCAATTAAAGCCCTCATTGACCCGGGGGGGGGGGGAGTGGCAGTGAGATTAGGCTGGGACTGTGATACAAAGAACGAGAACATGTAAAACTCATTTTCTTGCATGAAATATAAAGGCAGGATAAAGGCTTAATACTGGCTGGAGTTTGAGGCAAAGGATACTTCAATCTATTTGGGTGGTTTTTTTTCTACCCATTCTTATCCATTGTAATCCAATAAACCACAGCAGATGTCATTGCTTGGTAATTCTCCTGCTTCAAATCATTTCAATAACTCCCAAGGTTTAATCCTTGTCAGTCGGTAGGACCTCGGCTATGTAACATGCTCAAGCCTGGAATTACACGCAGGCCATTCAGGCCCCGGTGCCTCAGGTCTTGTCCTTGGTGCCCCATTTACTTCAAGACTTGCCAATGAAAGTGCCCGCTCAAACATGAAATTCCAGGGCTGCGTATTCCCAGTCTTCATTAGAGAAGCTGTTTCTCTTCATGTTTTCAAGAAACTGCAAACAAAAAGTTACAATGCTTAGTTTGTCTCTTTAATTATACTTTGTCTCTTAAATTATATTTATGTATTGAAACTGTATCATAACTTTGAAATGATAATGCCCAAGCACACTTTGAATTATTTTTTTACAGTATATTTGCTGTCAGCGAAAACAGAAGATGATATTGACTTGGGCCACTGTTTTCCTTTTTTCATCATTGTGAGCGAGAAGTACAAGATTAAATGGAACAAATGAAAAAGGGTTAGTGGGGCAACTTGACCTATAAAAGCTCAACTTAGTTAGTATGTCGTATGTCGGTGAGAGTACAGCTGTGGGCAATGGTTAAGTATACCAAGTACTTGTATTTGGACGTCAGAAATGAACGCCAAGATGCCCCCAAAGAATGACCTTTGATAATTTACAGTAAACTGAGTGAATGATACTCTTGAACATGAATGCTTCGAAGATGTTCAGATTGGATTCTCTGTCACGTCCTTCTGTCTTACATCATTGTAGAGACCTTGTTCATGGCTGCCATAATCTACTTGGGTAGTAGAATGAAAAGCAAGTCAAGTTTTCAAAAGAACATAATCTACCCAGCAAGTAAATACACATGGTGTTACTACAAAACAATGTATGATGAGTGCAACAGCAAGAGTTAATACTGATTTTCATATGGGATCTAACTATTTTTCCTTCCAATCTCAGTTCCGTTTTTTTTCGAAATGAAGGAGTAAAATTGAAGATACAATTGATGGAATTGTAAAATTTAAACCTTTTCTATACCTTTTTACTAGAGTTATTAGTGAAATTATTTAATCAAGTCAGCAACTGATAAACCAATAAAGACTTTATATCCTGAGATGTAAAATTGATTAATCCATTTAATGGGGGGGGGGGGCTGATTAGAAATACAAACAATCTTATCTCTAAAAGATTTAGTTTTTAAACGACCATTAGAGCCCCATGTGTTTCCATGGCGCGCATCCTACAGACAACCTAATGATGTTTAATCAGAGCGTGGCGTAATCCAGTACTGATCGCCTCACGTTATGACGCACTGGCTGTCGTAATGTCAGCCTGCTCCTCACCGGGGACCATTAGTACTTTGTGCGTGTCAAAGTTGAGCCAGGTGCCAGTAGCTTTCATTCATGTCTGTTGGTTAGGTGGTTAGGTGGACGTGTAACCAGACACCTTATTGCTTGCCCATCAATGTCAGATTTACTTCATGTCTAAATGCCATTAGGTACATGTACTCGAGAGTGGTAGGGGTGCAGGGAATTTCAATTTCTTCCTCCCTCCCCCCTCCACTCCCTCTTCACCCATCCCCCTTCTTAGATTGATCACTCATCTCAATTATATTTTAATAATGTGTGCCCCTCCCCGATACACATACAGCTCTGTGTTGTAGTCACTCTGTGGACATCCCTTGTTCTGTACACTTAAGGAAAATGCTATTCTTCATCACTGTCCAAAAATACTGTGTGGACCTGTATAAGTCCACACAGTGTTTCAATTCCCTACATTATGTGGACTTTTGATCTCAGGTCCAAACTTCAAATGTAGCGTTACAACACCCTTACGTATTTGAATGTGACTACAACTTACTTCAAATACACCCCAGCCTACTTGTAGACCTGCAATCCCGATCATAATGATTGGGCCATGTGAAACCCAACATTCCCAACCCTATTGCAGTGCTCCCTCGCTCAGTATTGTTAACCCCAGCTGATTGCGCAATGAGAGCAAACATCGAGTGGGGGCGGCAGCCCAATGAGATTGTCTGGAATTGTTATAAAAAAAATCTAAAAATAAAAAAACATAAAAAGAAGGCTTTCAACCAAGTTTGGAATGTGCGAACACAATTATTATTCATTGCCTGCAGAGTAGGGCTTAACAGAAAAAGGGGAGAGAAAAAGTTTGTTGGTGTTGCGGGGGCTCAATGAAATATGGCCATTGCTTTTATGTGATCGAGAGACACTTTATTGATTTAGAGGCGCTATCAACTCAATGAAAACTAACGAAGAATTGCAGCCAGCTCACTCAAATGTGTCCGACCTCCAGCTATACATCCAAATGTGTCCAGCTATACATCCATTATTTACTAATCATCTTAGTAATTAAATCTATATATTTTTACGTCTTTGTATGTTGCCACACATAAGCCTTTATCAGAAACACATATTGATTCTTGTTGTTTAATTCAGTTTAAATTTTGTTGTCTCTCTCGGCCAAAAGGGAATGAAGGTGTTAGTTCTACATTTTCTGGAACAAAAGTAAATTAGCAAATCGGCCTGTTAATTTGTGTCAATATCATTGCATTTCAGATTCAATACACGTACAAAACAAATCTGTAAACCATTTGTCAGAATAAGACGATTGAATTGACGTGTTACATCAATATATCTTTTGCCCTTTTATCTCAATCCACTCAAGGGGGGGGGGGGAGGATAATCAACATGTTTTGGTTGATAGTTGTTTTTATAGACATCTTCTTATACTCGTCACTAAAAAATTCTTGTTAGAAATTTACAACTGAGAATAGCATTGTTAACATGTTTTGGTTGATAGTTGTTTTTATAGCCTTTTTTTGTACTCTTCACTAAAATTTCTTGCCTGAAACTTCCAACCCAGAATAGCATTTCCTCGTTTTAGCCAGGTACCACGATCAGGCACTGATCAAAATCACTGGCCCAAGAATACGGCATGACATCATCCGTTACCCGAGCAACCATCCCCATTTCTAATTGGGGCCCGGGAGTAATAAACACTGTGCAGCAGCTCATACGTATTGGCATGTTGTTCACCTCAGTGTTTTTGTGTGCATTAACTTGATGAGTTATCTTAAGGTTCGTAGAGAGGGGCTAGTCATCCTGACAAGAGTTTTTTTCTTCCCGCTATCTTCCTTCGTCTTTTCCTGTTGATAGGAAATGAGATATCTGTCGTTTGGAGATGGTTATTTTTTTTCATATATTTTTAGTCCACTTGTTGTTTCAATTAACAAACGTTGTTGATTTCTGTTTATTATAAATTGATAAGAGGAGTTTCTTTTGCTCCTTGAATATGACGGAGATAACTGAACGTATTAGAGATTAAATTGTTAAGTAGGGTTGTTTTTGTTGTTGGATGTTTTGTCACCTTGCAGAAGGCCTGTCAGTGACCCGTGGATGAAACCAGCGGTTGATGACGGATGTTTTTAATTCATAGTGTAGATGGTGTCGATTCTGCTTAAGGGATGAGAGGGAAAGGAGGAGGGTTTATATTCGTTGGGAAAGTACAGGATTGTCTGAAGGAGCCTAAGTGCTGATCGAATCATAGCGGTTGAGTGAGGATGACGGCAAAGTCCATCGTAAAATGATGGCTTGTCATCAACTCTTGATATCAAAGATCATAAATTCAGTTATGGAAAGTGTTTGGTAAAAGGCTTGATGTGCCAAGAGAATCATGGGGTTTTTAATTTTTACACCAAATTTGCTCTTGTATCAAGTCCGTTTCTTTTGGAGTAGAAATACGTTTCAGGAAAAAGTTTTGCTACGAAATGTATTTATCTTTTTATTTCATTTACATTGTCTCGTCATTTAAATGTAAACTCTTTTCATGTTGCAACCATTTTCTTCTTCTCCCCTTGAGATCAATGTAACCGAACCGAGGATTGAGGGACACATAGTCAGGTCCCTTCTCTAAATAGTGCAGATACTAGTGGTGTTATATTAGGTTACAAGACCTGATTAAAAGTACAAGCTTTCTTCATCATGCATAACAAGCACCCTGTGACATGACAACTGAAACATGTTGTAAAAGTTGAAAGTATACAAACTTTTGTTTGTTGAAGAACATTATCCATGGTTCCCTCAGTGGCAACCATAAATAGTAACACCCAAGGCAAATTTGGGGTCTGGGTATACTTTCAAATATCATAGCGACAGTCTCCCTTAGTACTAGTCCCCATAATGCAGCTTGGTGAGAACCATCTGTTTTGAGTTGCTAAGATGTCTTACATATGCCAAACGGTGTGTGGCGTTGCTAACATACCACAGGCATCCAATCGCACTCTGCTTGGACTTGAACTACCTCTAGCATCAGACTAGATGCATTCCCCATGTGACATTAAGGGGGCTCATGGTAACTCCAGTCGAGCTGAAAAAAACCTGAAACAAAAAGCCTCTGTCAGTCATCACCAAGGCTCTTAATTAAAGTGCGTTTTTTTTTCTCATAGCGTGTGGAAAGATTGCCATTCAAATGGGTTTAAGTTCTGGTGTTCTATTTCATTGTGATTGCTGTAATATATAAGAGTCCAATTACAAAAGAGCACATAATGCCATAAGTAATAACAACCATGCTTGACAAAGCAGTTCGACAGCAAAATACATTGTGTGAGATTGGTCCCAGGTTTTAAATTCCTTGAAATTGTATTTGTTGCAATTCTGGAATGTTTTCAAAGTAATAATTAGTTTTCTCTTGGATGAATGCTTGGAGAGATCAGGAAAAAAGACAGGGAGTGTTTTTGTTTTAATTATAGTTTACAGCGGGCAGATGTGATATGGTGACCGTTGTCCATTTTAATTGTGTAGCCATTGCATTAGTGTGTGACAATGAAAAGCACTTTTTGGTGCAAAAGTATCCCTGTGTGACATGGACTAATGTTCGTTGTTAAAAGTACATTGTCATTGATTGATAAGCAGGCGTAATTTTTCTTCTTTGTCTTCAAAAATCCACGTCATGTGGGACTAATTAAAATGTTCCCGTCTTAAAGTGTCAGAGGAAAGTTCAGTTGTCCCTTGTCAGATATTCCCTATCAGCTAAAATGCTAGACTCCAGGATAAAAGCAGATACACTATGATTGGCCTCCGACTATTTGAATACTGGAATTCAATTTTTGACCAGTCATGTGCCGTCTTCTATGTTGAACTTATTCATTCGTATCAGAATTGCTCATTGTGAGGTTTATAATCTCTGCATTCTAAATAAGGCTTTTCAGCTCAACCTGTTCTATTTAACACTTCTAAAATTAGGCTTTTGTCAGCTGAGCTCAACCCGTTCTATTTAACAGTACTAACTTTGTTCCATACTAATTATGTGTAAACTCATTTGCATATCCTGCCCCTCCCTATAGCAACAAATTGGTGATGAAGCCAATGATGAGGACCCTCTAAAAGAGGACCCGCCCCTTGCTGCTGGAGAAGATCTATTGGAAGACGTGAGTGGGCCAAGCCGCCACATACATGTACATATATGCACTTTTTCTGCCATCTTTTTGCTAGTGTATAGTGGTTGTGGCCCATCCCTCATTTGACCCAATCCATTTGACCTCAATCATCATTTGACCTCACCCATCATTTGATCCCACCTTTCATTGGACCCAGTCATGAGCCTGTAGCCTATTTATCAAAACCCCCTGTATTAAATGTCGTACTACTTTTCACCAACCTCCATTCCTCCTCCAGCACGTGTTCTAGCCTTTACCCATTTTATCCTTAACCCATTTCGCATCATACCCGTTTCTCACCACACCCAGTTCACCCGCACTTTTTTTTTTTTTTTTAATGATATAAACCTGCATGATCTTATTTCCCTCTACATCCATTTGTTCCTACACCCATTGCACCCAATACTTACTAGATACTTACCCACCGCAACCTATACCCTAACACACCCACCCACTACACCCTTTAATACTTGCTAGATCCTTACCCACTGCACCCTATACCCTAACACACCCACCAACTGCACCCTTTAATACTTGCTAGATCCTTACCCACTGCACCATGTACCCTAACACACCAACCCACTACACCCTTTAATACTTGCTAGATCCTTACCCACTGCACCCTATACCCTAACACACCCACCCACTACACCCTTTAATACTTGCTAGATCCTTACCCACTGCACCCTATACCCTAACACACCCACCCACTACACCCTTTAATACTTGCTAGATCCTTACCCACTGCACCCTATACCCTAACACACCCACCCACTACACCCTTTAATACTTGCTAGATCCTTACCCACTGCACCCTGTACCCTAACACACCCACCCACCCACACACCCTTTACCCTTACACCAGATTAATCCGCCTGTTATGTTATCATGATTTTAGTTTTGCATGCATGTAATATATGGGTATAGATTGCAATCAATATTGCAGTATCTAAGGGAAACCAATTGGGTACAATTTATTTGTTACCCTAAGAAAGGCGAGTTGTTGTGTATTAGATGTGCTGCATAAAATTGCTGTAAAACTTTATCTTTAAAACTTTGTATGAATGAAGGATTGTTCATGAGCCTTCAAGTGAACTCCCAACCTTAGCATGCATGCCAAAAAACATCCCAGTGAAACAGAACATTAAACCTTGCATACTTTGTGTCTTTCTCCTCCTAGGAGCGTGTTTCTGCGGTGAGCCAAGAGGACCTCCTTGCCCCCCGCTCATCACCCCCTACTGTCCCTCCTGAATCGCCAGTCGATGACGAGGACAACCTGGAGCCGATCGAGGCGGTACCGTTACCTCCACCCATGGAGCTGCAGAACCACTCCAATCTGATCAGCCATTCTTCCCCCTCAGAGAAGGAGGACGGGCGTGAGGTAATACCTTAGCCGACTCTAGCCGACTCAAGCCGGCTGCAGCTGTTGGCTGCAGCTTCAATGTTTAAGATTATTCCTTCAGTGATCAGGGCCCAATTTCATAAAGCCTTTGTAAGCTTAAAGGCATTAGCCTACTCACGCTACTTTAGCTGCGGTTTTTGGCTGCAGCTTCCATGATTAAAATTAGCCTTTGCAGTGATTGGGGCCCAATTTTTTAAAGCCTGTAAGAATAAAAACTTGCTAAGCACAGACAAATGTTGCTTTGCAAGAACTGGTAACCGGCAAAAAGTCCATGAAGTTATCATTGTTGTGACTGGTGCCCCACACACACAGCTCACAGTTTTGGGAAAGAGATAAACACAAGTGTCCTTACTAAATCAAATTATCTCTTCAATTCTTCATTGATTTTAAAGTGGGCTTACAATTCTGAAAGACAAAATATTTGACTTATTCTGTATTTTGGGAACAACAATGCATAAGTGATGGTCCATGGGTGGTCAAAGTTTGTGTGCACAAAAGATACCGTTCAGGACCACAGCTGGACGTCATGGTCAGAATTGTTGGAACACTTCCATGCTCGGTAGTGTCTCTATTCAATATGTTCAATGTTGAATCTCCTCGATTATTTAATCTGCCATTTGGGTATTGTATCAAACAGGCTTATGATTTCTTAGGATTTCTTCAGCTTTGGAGATTTTCTTGAGTTCCTTTAGCCTTGGAAAGGGGGTACCATGTTACTTATGGAGCACCACATGTAGTTTCAGGCTATACTATACAGATGTGCTGAGATACTCAGACTATTAACTGTGTCAATAGTTATTGTCTCTTTGTGTATGAAGAGTTTGTACCCCATACTGTCAGCAGACATAACTGTTGACATGGTGTAGTGTCTGTGCTTTTGACTCTGTCCTCAAACACTATTGTGCAGGTGTTGAGGAGGATAGTCTACACAATGCAGTGTAGATTTAGCCTGGAGTACAATGTATCTAAGATCAACACGTACCTGTCCATCATTGTAGTCTTTGAGGTTGATGCTCTCTTGTTGAATGGCAAGCAGTCAGCCAGGTCAGCCCATGTCAGCCAAACCTCCATGGCTGGACTTAACTTGCACCCTGTATGTTTCATGTCTTATTCAACATTTTCAGCATTGGTTGATTGGGAGGTTGCTCAGAAAAAACACTATTCATACTTTCATTACTATTAATTATGATGTATTATTTATCAGACACATTTTTGCTGTTCTTTCCTTTTAATCCATTCCGAACTCGTCAGTCTCTTCTGTCGTTGAGCCCCACACCAGAAGTGGCCTGCTCTGGGCCAGGCACTGTCTCCGAACTAGAGCAAATCATAACCCATAAAAGGGTATGTTACTTCCATTAACGGAAGAAGTGTTTGGGTTGCTCCCCAAAAATGTGCCGTCTGATGCTGTGTGTTTTTAAGCATTGTGTTTTAATAGTTGGTGTCGCAAACTCTTTTTGCTTATCCTGGTCGTTGACAAAGGAATTTTAAATGTGCTTATTCTGTTATGTTTGCCTTTGTTGTATTTAATGCATTGATGTTCGATGTTTGTGAATGGGAAATATTGTGCAGTAGTCTCAGTAGAGTTAATGGCCAACCAGAGGGAGAAAGTATAAATCTTCTATTCTTTGGGTTTGGTTAAAAAATTAACAAGCTACTTGGTTTAAATGGTGTAATTGGGTTGTTTTTTTTGCCAGTTAATATTTCAGTTAAGCTAACAAATGTTTCCTTTTGTTTTTGTGGAGGGGCGGGGTTTTGGTTAAGGGAAGGAATAATGTGAGACAATTCATATTTTTATTTTGCTTCTCCAATTATTGCATTGTGAAAAATGGGAGTAATGCGAGATAACTTGTATGTTTTGTTTTGCTTTTTGCTCCTCAAATTATTGCATTGTGGAAAAGTTTGATGAGTAACGCTTAATGGTGAGCGCTTGATTATGTCAGCTTAACACTCACCATTGTATGATTTGGCTGCTGTAAATACCCCCTTGTTAAACCTAGTAATACCCCCTTGTTAAACCTAGTAAAATCGTGATTTACATGATTTTATGTATATTTTTTTGCAATGCATTTCTGAAACAGTGTGCTATAATCTGAAATGTTCCTGGGAAACTCAAGATGTTTGTTTGTTTAGTTTTTGGAAGAAGTGCACTCGCCAACGGGACCTTCCTCTTGCTTTTTGAATAAGCCGTTTGTCATCTGTACATCGAAGCAAGAACACTGAATAATAATCTTGCAAGTTAAATAAAATCTTGGAATCCTTTTCCCCTTGATAGGATGATGAGAAGGAAGTAGACACCAAAGAGGTAGTCAACACCAACGGTAACGCCTCGGAAACCGACAAGGAGGATCCTACTCAGGAGGAGGGTGAAGAGGAGGTACCAAAAGGAGACTTGAGTCTTGGAGATCTAGAGCAGACAACCTCCCCACCCTCTGATGATGAAGGGGATACAGAGGCTCAGCAAGCTGAGGCAAAGAAAGAAGCCGCCATCCAAAAACTAACGTAAGTTTCAGATGATGTTCTATGAAATCATTTTTGACATTGAAGTTTCTTTGTGAATATTAAAGTCCTTGGACGCTTTGATGATTGTCAAAGACCAGTATTCTCACTTGGTGTATCCCAACATGTGCATAAAATAACAACTGTGTAAAAACTGATCTCAATTGGTTGTGTAAGTTGCGAGAGAACTATGGAAGAAAAACACCATTGTTGCACAAATTGGTGTGCTTTCAAATGCCTAAAAATGGCTTCAGGCCTGAAGTCTTTAAATATTTGAGTGAGAAATAACCTATTATTTCAGAGGGAGTAGTTTCTCTATCAACAGCTTTAAATAAACCCTTGTATACAAACCCATGTCTTGTGTCTCCATTCTCCCACCTTCCCTCCCATACCACACAAACTGAATCCTTCCAGATTCAAACTCTCATCAACCTATGACTATTGCTTCTCATATTTTCAATTGTAGATATATCATGGCTGAAATAGTTGAGACGGAGAAGGATTATGTGAAAGATCTTGGCAAAGTCGTAGAGGTAAGATGGCAAACAATTTAAGATGGCCGCCTGTGAGATTGACTGAGTCATTGTTGTGGGATGCATTGATTTTGACATTCGGGAAAGTTCTTGACATTCAATTTTTTTTTTTTTTTTTTGCAGGAATATAAGGAATATCTAAAAGACGAGAACGTCCAGAAACCGGAAGGTTTGGAGGAAGGAAAAATCAAGATTGCATTTGGCAACATCCACCAGATATACGAATGGCACAGAGAGTAAGCGAGATACTGTTCATTGTTAGATTTTTTAAAGTATTAAACTTTGTATTGAAGTGCCAAGAGGAATGGTTATTAATGTCATGCAGCAACATATTTCTTAAAAAGCCCAAACAAAAACTATCATCTTTTGACACTTAGCCCTTTGTTAACCAATCCCTTTATTTTCAGCTTTCCTTACGGTTACCCATTAATGTTTTTTTCTTCTATTGTCCCATTCCATGATGCGAAGCGCACTAAATGCGTGCCTATCCTGTCCAGCATTTTAGGAGTCAAAATTTACAAAAAGGACCTGACTCCTAAAATGGCGAAAATAAATGCGCACCTTTTTTTGATAATCCAAAAGGATAATGTTTTGGGATAATCCTCTATGAGTATTATTTCAGTTGTTGATTAACATTAATGGGAATTTCCTCTCAACAGAACGTTCTCGATTGAAATCCTGAAATGCAAGGACAACAATGAACTCCTTGGAGGACTGTTTAAGAAATATGTAAGTGTTCTTAAGTTATTGTTGACCAAGCAATCCTTTAAAATAGCACTTTGCACTAAAGAAACTTGCAAGAGTGGCTTTTAGCTTTGTCTGGGGTGAACTTGCATAAAAGATATAAATAAGAAAAAATAAGAAAAAATTCACAGCACAGTACAGTGTGAAATGATTCCTGTAGTATGATGTATATGATGTAAAATGAAAGTTAAGGTTTGATGCAATGCTATAGAGTGGCAAGGTTGTGACAGACAAGGGACAGAAATGGGGAACTAAGACCAGACAAGGACTTAAAAAAAACACGATCCCCCCTTTTTCGTGCCTAGAACAGCTCTAATGATTCTTCTCTTGATTTCACTTTTACAGGAGCGGAGGTTACAAATGTATGTTGTGTACTGCCAGAACAAACCAAAGTCGGAGTTCATTGTCTCAGAGTATGAAAGCTTCTTTGAGGTAAATTGTTGATCATGTCGTTTCCCCAATTTTATGATGTTGTCTTCTTTTTCCTTGTAGTCTTGCAGGGAAAATATTGAGGTACCAATGTAGGGAATGAACCTGTAATGTTGCACACCTAAATAACTGGGTCCAATTTCACAGCTCTGCTCACCGCGGAATTCTGTGCTTACCAAGCCTTGTAAGCACATAACTCTATGGGATGTAAGCGCAGAATTACACAATAGCGGAGCCATGAAATTGAGCCCTCCTCTGCAATGCAGAAGGGCCAGGTTGATTCCTACCAAAACGCACATAATTTGTTGTTGTTTCTTTTCTTTTCTGCCGAACACGAACAGCACTAAATATACAGTGCTCAACATTCATACAAGGGTATTGGTCAGAACTACAATATGTAATTGTTAACATTTCTAATGCTTTATTTTCTAATCTTGCAGGAGGTACGACAAAAACTAGGTCACAAGTTGTCACTCGCAGATCTACTCATCAAACCAGTCCAGCGAATTATGAAATATCAGCTGCTCTTAAAAGTAAATGGAAACAGTTCTAAAATATTTCTCAGTAATTTTTGTTGTCCAATACAATCCTTCCATTTATGGTCATCATACAACTCACAGTATCAACTAGCAAATGGTCCAAGTACCTACTGTTACATATTTAGATTTGTCAAAATAATTGACACTTTCCCCAATAGTGTGGCATCATAGAAATAGTTTAAAATGAGAGAACCACTCAGAAATATCCAACTTTGCATGGTAGTTTAGCTTGTAACCCTTTTTAGTTTACAAGACCGTTGTTCAGCATTTTTTGTTGACATCATAAGAATAGTTTCAGTAAAAATAGCCCACAGCTTCCAGCTCTTGTGAGTCGCAGTTCGGTCTGAGTTTTACTTTTTTAAAGAAAAGACTAATCCCGTGTGTACTGGTTCCTTTATTATTCAGGATTTCTTGAAGCAAACAAAGAAAGCCGGTCTTGATGCAGAAATGCTTGAGGTGAGAGAAGTAAAAACTTTTAGCATATATTTTCCCCTTCTATTTCATCTTTTTTCAAAAGGGTTTTTGTTTTTAAAAGCTGGGGAGAAGTGTATACAAACAAATTTGATGTCATTTCATATATATATATATATTTGTTTTTAATGTTCAGGTAGCAGTGCAGATTATGTGTGTCGTACCAAAGAGAGCAAACGACATGATGGCAATCAGCAGACTACAAGGTTTTGATGTAAGTTCAATATATATCAAGTTTTTGTTGTTGATGTGCTGCTAGTCTACCCGAACTCGTTTTATCCTCGCATGTTGTAGATCACATAAACATATCATGCGTATTAATGGAACATCCATTCATCAAAATGCCCCTGCCCCCATTTGATGGTTTTCCTTTAGGGAACTCAGCGCATTCGTAAAGAAATGTTCAACATTCCCAGCGGTGATTTGCAGCTGGGAAAGTATGATGTTGGTTTTAGGCAGTAGTGGAATGCTCTAAATAGAACACTCCTCCAAGGGTTTTGCTTCAAAATAAGTTTTTTATATTAACCCGACACGGTCAGCTGAAAGTAGGCCAAACCAGTTTGGGTTGAAAGTATTTTGTAAGGAGATCAATTTACAAGCTACTCTAAATAGATTCTTTATGAAGTAGACGTTTTAAGTTGAACGCTTACTTCTTGCAACTTGTTATTGTTATAAATTTCTTGTAACGAAACCAAGGATACCTCATAAGTGAACTTAATTACTGTATCTTGCAAGCTTGAGGAAACCTGTAAACAAGGGTGCTTGCTCTGTGAACCAGAAACACAGGGGTTAACCCGTACTCTTCTACGCAAGTGATCTGTATCTGGGGCCTATGACTTTTACAATTATGTCCCATCCTGTGAACAAAGCAACTGTAGTAGCAAATCTTGCTCAAGGACACAAGTGCTGCAAACGGGACACAAGCGCACACTCTGCTGAGTAGAAACACCAGAGCTTTGAGTAGTAATGATTAAGACCCTTTGATGCTTGGGTGAAAAGAATAATTATGATGTTGATTTATCTTTCAGCTACATTCATGATTAATTCGCTTTGAACCTTTGCCTCCTTCTCAGGGTAAGATAACAGCCCAGGGCAAGCTCCTCAGGCAGGGTACACTCAGCATAACTGAGAACGTCAGTAACATGAAGTTCAAGGAACGTCGTGTCTTCATGTTTGAGCAGATCATCATCTTCAGTGAACCTCTTGAGAAGAAGAAAGGCAGCTTTAATAACCCTGGTTACATCTTTAAGAAGAGTATGAAGGTATGTAGCCAACTGGTTCCAAGTTCATAAAACTGTTAAGCAGAAATACTGCTTAGCAAATTTCTATGCTAAGCAACAATAGAGTGGGGCATTAGTCACAACTATGTAAAAGTAATGTAATTTGGGGTGGTTACCTCTGTCTGTTGAGCAATATTATTCTGTGCTTAGCATTTATGAAACTTGGCCCATATTTAAAGTATTTAAACACCAGGTTCTTCTTCTTAGGCACAAACTTTAATACTAAATGTTGCTCAGTATCCGTAAGTACTTTGAGATGCATTCTTTCTTGCACTGGTTCTAAAATGAAAGAAAATCTCAAGACACACTGTTTGTAATTTACTTGCAGATTATCGGTTTCTACAGAAGGTTTTAATGATTTGCCTGTTTTATTTAGGTCAACACTTTGTCAATCCAAGACATTGAGGACGAACCGCTGCAGTTTAAGTTGATTGAGAGAGGTGGAGAGAAGTTCCTGATTCAGACGCAGACACCCGATGAGAAGAAAACTTGGTTTCAAGAGATTCGGGACCTTCTTAACCAGCAACAGGACTTCCTCAGAGGTAAGGGGTGCTTCTTGGGTTGGATGGGTATGCCTAGGAGTTGAAAGTACACAAGGGGTGCATTGAGGGTAGGCTGGGGTGCATTGAGGGTAGGCTGGGTACAGTTGGCCCTTCAAAGGAAGACTTGACCATTCTGTGAAATCAAATTTGCTTACCCATTGCTTTCTGATTCAATTTCTTTCTCTTTTAACTAAAAGAAACTTTTTGATACTCAGTTATTATCTTTGACCAATCTACCAACATTTTAAAAAGGCCTCTCTTAATAGTGACTCAAGTTTTGAGGATGACATAAATCTTTGTTTTGATTTCAGCATTACAATCGCCGATCCAGTACCAAAGGGATCTTGACTCAACAGACAAGAAAGTGTAAGTATTGTGTTGAATATTTTTACTTGACAAATGAATTACTCTTGCAAGTATTGGCAAAGCCTGACTGGGTTTCACATAAGCACCAAGTACAAACATTGCGAGGATATTTTTTAGTTCAGCGTGCTGCGGCCAAATTTCCAAAATTTACGCCAGGATGCCCCACAGTTTTGAAAAGAGCTGAGTACAATCATCTGTTGATTTCCTGAGAATTTTATTTGAATGTTTTTTTTCCCTTTTCATTTCCTTCTCATTCCAGCCCAGAGCCAGCACCCCCACCCAAGCAGTCCACAGCCAGCAGTATGTTCTCTAAACTACGCAAGTCCAACTCCCAGACGAGTGACCAACCAGCCTCCTCCCTCCAGAAGCAGCATGCCCTCTTCAGCAGCCTCAAGAGTCATCATCGTAAGAACCAGACGTCGCCGGCTGCAATCTCCCTCACAGAGCTCAAAGACAAGGACAAGAACTCCAAGAAGAAGCCACTGAGCAACCAACCCGAGGAACCGACGTCCCCTCCTCCCCAGCAAAACCCAGAGGACAAAACTGATAAAGACGGAAACAAAACTCAGAACCATAAGAACTCATGTGAGAAGGAGAATCAGCAAAGTGGGTCGCCGTCACTCCGGAAGAAGTTCTTTGATGGACTGTTCCACTCGTTTCGGCCAAGCAAGTCCAGGGATACGTCCCCTATGGGGTCTAAGGAGAGTTTGAAAGGGGGCAAAGACACGGGGTCGTCAAAAGAAAGTATAGACAAGAACAGTAACAAATCCTCGCCATTGTCAAGCAATGCTGATATAGCGAGTCCAACAACACCTCTTGAGCAGGAAACGGAAGCACAGAGGAACCCTAAGAGTCCTCTTAAACGGACTCAAAGTGCAAGGGATTCTGTCCCCTCAAAGTCCAGCCAGGGTGGGTCCACAGGATCCTTAACCTTACCTAAGAGTGGCACGCCGCCACCACCCTTGGATACCACGCCAAGCCCCGTTGGTTTGACGGCTAGCCCACTCGGTAGGGAAGCCACATCACCAAGGTCCAAACGGGCTTCTACCGGGTCCATCCAAAAAGAGCAGGAGACGGCTGCTAGTGGCAATAGGAAAGTATCTCTGGATTCATCTCCTTACCGGAGTAGGAATGCTGTTGAGAATAGAGCAATGGAAGCATCTGGCGTGACGCAGAATCGTCTCAGCTATACATCTGTATCAAGTACAGAACCTGATGACACATTTGTAAGTATTTTATAACATTTGGTGGATTCAGCTTTACTCCCAACTCAGTTCTCTTATGTTTTATTCAAGACTATAGATAGGTTTATTACAATGATTATTACAAGACCATCTTTCCCCAAATAATTGTAAGGCATGGATTCCTTAGGATTTTGTCCCAAATAAGTCTTCAAATAAGATGAAATGCAGTCATTTTGATTTTGACTCCCAATATGGCCGACCAGGCAGGTGGTGTCTGCTGGGCAAAGGGTTCGTATCCTGTCCTTACAGAAAAAAAGGTCAATTCTTAAACAAAAGCTGCATTTTCATAGTTATTTTGGTTGACTGGTTTTCCATGTTGCTCTTCAGTGATAATATCATTTTTTTATAGACTGTGCTAGTCTCGCACATAGTTAAGCATTGTGACAGGTTATAGTGTGCAAGTTTGTTTACTTAACCTGTTGAAGCAAAGACGTTTGAATATGCGTAACACTTGCATGGTCTATTTTTGCTCTTAATTCGGTTGACTGTCAATTTCTCACTAGCCAAAATGTATCCAGTATTTCAGATATCTTGACTACTGAACCACTAAAAAAGTACAGAGACTTTCATGATTAGAGTTCATTACATATTAAACCAAACATTCAATTTCTCTTATCATTGCCAACAGGTTGAGTCCAGTTGCATGTCCCCAGTTGTCACCAACTACACTGCATTAAAAGAAGATGAAATTACAGTCTCTAAGGGTGAAACGGTGCAGATTCTCGCTGCCAACCAACATAACATGTACTTGGTGCATCGGGCTCCCTCTCAGGACTCACCAGCAGCTGAGGGTTGGCTGCCAGGCTATGTGCTGGGCAACACCAAGGAGCTCATAGGGGACCATGGAGGTGTTCCCCAAGCTACCACCAATCCCACTCCTGCCACCAACAGTGAGACCACCCCGAAGTAAGGCATCTCTTTTGTGTTTGAGAAAACAAAAACAAAACAAACTTACCTTCTCCCTTTTTTGACATCTTCTTGAAATTTTCATCTACCACCACCATCTTTGTGAAACTCACACCATCTCTTTGAACTCACTAAACTGTGTTTTTTAGTTGGAAATGACTGCATAGTATGGAACTTTTTTGAGAGTATGAAGCGACAACGAAGCAAAGCATTAGAATAGCTTTGTGTTGAATTGGAAGTATGGTTAGAAGTATGGTTAGACCTCCTATACTGTGTTAACAATCCAAATCCAATACTAACATCGATTGGTTTGGAGTGGTTGATGTTTTTTGAGCTATTCATTGGGTTCAGCCGACACCCTTTTTGAGAGATGGTTGACTGGAGGAGGAGGGGGGAAACTGACGTTCTCTGCTTTTCCCCCCGATTGAGTGAAGAAAATATGGGAAATGAATATTTAAACCATTCTTCATTTGGTTTTTGGCAATTGAGAGACTGCCTGAGTATAACAGCTTGAGTTATCCAAGAACTTGGGTGAATCACAACAGCTGTGGCAATCAGGTTTAACTTTGCAATATTCTCTTAACTTTTTCTTTCATGGTTTTTGTTTCTTACTTTGTTTTTGGAAAAAAACAATTGTTTTTGCTGGTCAACAACGATATTAAGGAATGGGATAGATAAGACAAGGCAACGATTCTGAATTTTTAGTGCCAACTATTCATTGGCTGCGATTGAGTCTGGAAAAAACACGTACACGATAAAAAAGTTGCAATATTACAATAGTGTTATTGTAGAAGCTTTCGTTACAATGTAGTTGTAGGATTTTTGGAGGAGGAACAGACAAGATCTTGGTGAGACTTTTAGAGTAGCGAGCTGTTAATTTATCGTTAGTTACTGACACTTTTCTTGGGAAACCCCCCTAGCTGGCTTGTAAACTATACATGGTGTTTGCTGCTTCCTTGTACTAAACAATTATGAGAACTAATCATTAACCGATAATTAAAACCAGATCTGTCTTGGTAAACTTTGTTGATTGACTGTAAACACTGAGGGTTTTAACGTGATTGAGAACGTAACACAGGCAGTGTGACACTGGATGTGTAACATTGAGTATTCTGCACTGATTGTGTGAGATTGCATTTGTTGCACGGAGGTTGTCATGTGGATAGTGAAATGGTTAAAGTGTTACACTACAGGGCTAACACTGAAGGTGTTATACTACAGGGCTAACACTGATGCTGGAACGCTGAAAGAGTAACACTGAAAGTTCTGCACTAAAAGTGTACCACTTAAGATGTAACACTTAAAGAGTAACACTGGAAAAGTAACACAGATTAGAGTAACACTGGAAGTGTAACACTGAAAGAATAATAACTGCAGGAGTCAGTACTAGTAATACCTGAATGTGTAACACACTTAAAGTTCTGCACTAAAAGTGTACCACTTAAGATGTAACACTTAAAGAGTAACACTGAAAAAGTAACACAGATTAGAGTAACACTGGAAGTGTAACACTGAAAGAATAATAACTGCAGGAGTCAGTACTAGTAATACCTGAATGTGTAACACACTTACAGTTCTGCACTAAAAGTGTACCACTTAAGATGTAACACTTAAAGAGTAACACTGAAAAAGTAACACAGATTAGAGTAACACTGGAAGTGTAACACTGAAGAAATAATAACTGCAGGAGTCAGTACTAGTAATACCTGAATGTGTTACACACTTAAAGTTTTAACACTAAATGTGTAACCCTGTGGGAAGACATTACACTGAAGACAGGCCTCAAAATAATCCCTGGCACCTACAACAATTGCTCTTGCTGTGGTGCCCGGTGCTCTTGCTGTGTTGCCCGGTGCAAGGTTCCTGTATAAATTTACTTGTAAGAGGTGCCCCCTTATCAGAGGAAAATTGCTGTGTCTGTTCAAAGTCAAGGCCTGTGAGGGTATTACATATAGACAGCTTCAGATTTGGCAAAAGTAATTTTCTGATCCTTTGGATTTGTCTTTGACTATTCTGGTGTTCCTTGGACTTGTGTGATTTTCAGCTTCTGACTCATTAAAACATTTCAAACGAATCGTGTTCTTCCATTCGCTACAGAATTCCATCCAATCAGAAACAAGAACCAACAACTTAAAAATATTCAACGTCCTGCTATATTTCTGAATGTGTAATGGTCTTCTGCAGCCGTTGCCATTAGAGATACTGCAATATTTGATTTGTTTTTACTACACTTATAAAGTTATATCTTTTCTTGTGATTTAAAACATAAAGGTCAATCATTGTTTAGAGATTAAAAAAACAGATTTTAAACCAAAGCAGAACCAACAGTATGATGAGAGAATCTATTTAGGATTCCCTTTTTTTTGGGGGGGGGGGGACAATTAAGCAAGTTCGGTGGCCTGAGAACTTAACTATAGTTTGGATATCTGCAGTATATCGATTCAAAGATGGGTCTTTGTGCAACCCATCTATAAGAATTGGTAATTAGATTGGTGCTCAGTCCCCTATCTTGTCTGAAATCATTGTAAAGAATGCAAGGAACTGTTTCAATTATGCTACGCAATAGTTGTAGGGGTCTTTAGGTAATTAGTCGGTTATTTCATTTCATCAATGTTGTGCATACCCTTGATGACAACAGCGCACTGTCGAAAAAGTCAAACTTAAAACTAGAATTGAAAACAAATATCTGTTTGTAATAATCAATTGCCAAAAGAGGATACACGAGGGCAGCTTACCCCCCCCCCCCAAAATGCTGGGTCTCTTTGCGGTTCTTCCCAATTGGCTGGGTTAAATTCCAGTCTACTTGTCGTGCAGATGTTTTTTGTTTTTTTCAGAACGGAGTTCAAAGGAACTAGAACTCCCAAAGATAATCCCCTTCTTTTGTTTTGATATGAAAAATGAATTTATGCAATATCATTCAAATGTTCCTATAAGATTCAGAGAGTCTTGTTAGTTTTTTTCAATTTGAATGTAGATGATAACCTTTTTTCAGCACAGGGGTTTGTTACCATGTTTGTTTTCTGCAATTTTTACAAGAAAACAGATGTAAATGATGAATTGCCAGAATAATCAATTTATAGGCCACTAAACTTGATTTTTGGTTTTGGTTTTTATAAGAAATTAGAATTGGTTAAGTGCTTTGAAAACGAAATATTTATTTGCTTGATGACTTTTAGATTAATAACTACCGATGAACGGAGTCAAAGTGGTATCATTATTATATATACAACAGTTTTACTCATTGTAACTATTTGAATTTAATAAAAAATAAAATAAAATCTAAACAAATTAGTCTTTCATTGAAGGTACACCACGGCTGATGTGCAATTTTGGCCAAAACTTGAAAACAAACAAAATCTTCAGGAAGACTGTATAATAATAATATGTTAACTTATATAAATGTACAACTCATAAATAAATACTAGTGTTTGATGGTGTTTAGGACAGTGAACTTAATTGTCTAAGACGTTTTATTTTATCGTCTTCAGTTTTTTTAAACACCAAAAACAAAAACACTGTCAATGTTTTAGCAACAGTACACCTTAATGAAAAGTGTTATTCCTGAATTGTGTATTTTTACAAAGTGTGTACTGGATTGCTGTATAAAAATAAATAAAAACTGTAATCTTTACTGTGAGTTATGTGTAGGCCCATTAATGTAGTATGAAAACCTTTCTTCTTTTTACATGGAACGGTTCAGCCATAAACGAAAAAAGTAGGAGTAAAAAGGTCACTCCGAGTCTGAATGTTTGTCTTTATAAAAAGACAATTGAACCTGAATTGATGAAATTGTATCAGTAGGTATTCAGATGATGCAACATGCATTATAATCTCATCTTGTAGTACTTTTTTTCCTCCCAGGGGCGATGTTTAAGATCGTTAGTACTTTTTAAAGGAATTTGTTGTATGCCAAATAGTGTGATGAGAGATTGAGTGACGGATGGGGTGTGGGAGATTGCGTGAGGTAATGTGAGAGAAATTGTCAGGTAATCATTGTTTGTATTATAGACTTAATGTTTAATATGGAGGATGGTCACATGAAGCTAATGTATATCCAGCGGTGTGGCTGCATGGACAGTGTATTGGAGTCTCAGTACACCTCCACTGATCATGCTGTAACTACACATAAAAGCTCAACTTGTATTGGTTTCTCTGGGTTGGCTTTATGGTAGAGCTACCCTGCAGACTGTTTTTGGTTTTTGGTGTATGAGCTGCAGAAGTTGTGTACAGGTCCTCTGTGTCTAAAGTTTAAAAACACCAAACATAGAGTATGCTTTGGCGGCAGCAACTGAAATCTGCTAAAATGCAGCCAGAGTGAATCATTGAGGCTGGACCAATTTCATAGAGCTGATTAAACTTAACAAAAGCATCTAAGCAATTAGCTAATTATGCTTACTGGGATATGGTTACCAGCCAAAATACCATGTCAGATGTACAGTTTGTGACTGGTATCTAGCACGTTTCTGCTAAGCAGAAAATTGTTAAGCAATAATTTCTGCTTTAAGCAGCTCTATGAAATTGGGCCCTGGTGAGCACGGATGATGTGTTCCTAGAAAAGTTTCGCTGCAAATAAACCTGTCATAAATGGGACTGTAGAGGGCCATTTTGAAGATGAACTCCAGCATGTTTGAATTCCTACCATGTGCGATTGGTGTCTTTGGTATGTCTTTATTAACCCCTTTTAAGTAATGAAAGGTGGATATTTATTGTCTAGAGCTATAGGTAATTAGAAACTGAGAAAAACTCAACTATGTACAAAAGAAAAAAGTATAAAAACTAGAGTCTTTCTTTGTCTTGTAGGCCACGCCTCCATGGAGTAAACCACCAGCCAATGGCATTGAAGAATGGGCTGTTTTTACTTTGGTTATTTAAAAAAGAAAATTGTAAATTGTGAAATGTTTGCCTGAACTTTGGGCGGAGAATTCTTTTTATATTTATTATGTGTACATATTTAGAGTGGGGGGATGTGAGTTTAATCTCTTCTTATTGTGAGTGAATGGTGTATTGTGTGTTTGTTATTCATCTTGCCATTATGGTGAGTACCCTCAGCTTATTGGTTCATACTGACGGGATGTCATCAAATTTGCATAACTTATGCAAATCAGTGACATGCTGAGAGCATAGATATGCAAATTTATGTTTGAGCCATTAATGTTAATTATTTATGAATGAATTTCTTTCGAATTAGCAATGAAGACATTTTTCACAAAGTGAACACATTCATCAAAGATTGTCAACTTTTTTTTTAGACATTTCTGTTTTGAATTGTTCACTTGGGGCTAATATTCTTCTCAAGTTTTATATTAAAATTAAAGAGAGGGGAATTTAGTGTAGCTGCTCATACACATGCAACATTGAAACGTTTGTGGAGTTTGTATTTGTACAATAATTAGTTAAACACAAGAGAATTACTATGGTAATTTATATCATGTATTTGTTAGGCTTCAGATGTGTGAAGTGTACAAAAGATGTCAAGAGATGTGGAAACAGAGGACTGGCAAACAACTCTAACTTATGGAAAACTGTAATCTACCATGTAACTATTATTATTGTTATTATTATTAATAATATTATGATTAAACTATTGAAGTCTGTGTACATGCTTATTACTACTATCATAAGGGTAAAACTAGAGCATTGTAAGGTAATATTTTTGCCAGAAGCTAATTGGCAAAAAGGAAAACAAATAAATAGTCATAAGGACTTTGACATTTGAGTTTGCTCTCTCATCATTCTGGATTTGGAAAAGAGGAGAAAACAGAAAAGGAGATAAAAGTGGGATTTGAACCCGGTACCATTAGACTACCGTACCAGTCCTTACGTTAATCAGTTATTCACTTAAGATGTTGCTAGTCAGAAAAACAGATGATTTCATACTTTATTTGTTTTTGTAAAACAACAACAGTTCTAATGTTAAAAGCTCATGTGGATTTTGGGGTTCAAAGAGAAGTTTCACTTTGTCACTTTTTCTGTTGACTCCTAGTAATTATTTTGTGTAAAGTCATTTTGCAACCCAAGTTTTGTTCTCCATGTCGCTGTTTTGAAGTGATGGAGCGGTCACCAAGCAGGAACCAGTGAAAAGGAGATTTTGTTCCCAGCTCAAATGTATGATCTACACTTCTGATTGCTGTTTGTGGGCAGCAACCTGGATTGGAACCTCACCCATCATTACGAATGTCCTAGTAGGGACACGACTTATTGATATCACCTATCATGCCTGTATAGCGACAAGGATCGATCATTTACTTGTTTCTTATTGGCCGATCTAAAGGACAGGGTACCTGTGTGGCCAATTTGTCCATGCATGTGTGTCACATGATATTATTTTGCTATACATGGCATAATAACATGTTTGTGCTCATCTATGCAGTGTACAATAATTCCCAATGGAGTCCCGCAGATAGTGTCGCTGCGTTCTTCCGATACTGTTTCTATGTGTTAAATCTATGTGTTAGATATTTTGGATGTAGTTTTTATTTCATGCCCTCAAGAAAGAGATCTGGTTAGTATTTCTGTCTTTTGCATACCGTAGTGCTAGTTCCATGTAGCTTCGCTTGTAGTACCTATCAGTGTTTTCATTTATTTATTTGTTTGTTTTACTTTTGCATTATTGTCTTGCTAGCGAATGTGTTTATTTCTAACCGTAATTGTATTGATGGTATGTATAGTTATATTGACCACTCTGTGCGTATATTGCCTGGCTATGCCTGTATCTTATGACTGCTTGCACATGTATATAGACTGGCTTTGTATAGTGACTGTCTATCATGCTTTAACTCGCACTTGAGCCTCGTCCATACTTCCTGTGAATGCGCTGCAAATTTTGACAACACAGCTCCATTTTCACTGCTAAGATTTCGCAGGAGACCAGCACAGGGAAACTGTTGCAAATTATTTGTTGCAAATTTGTGTTGTCAAAATTCTTTATCGCATTTGCGTTCTCATTCACAGGAAGGATAAACCTGGCTTTACCCATCTCTAGTGATTGATGCACTCCCATGACTTAAGTACTGCCAATGTGATTTTCTTGTTTACTGAAGAAAACCTTGGGTGTTTTTTTTCTATTGTATCCAAAGGTATTATGGGGGCTTTGTATTGCACGCACAATCTCTGTAAAAACATCTCTCCTTAAAAGTTCCCTGTAAATGTGCATTTTACTTAATCTTCATGTGCAGTTCAATGACTTTTGCCAACTCTCTCTCTGATTCGACAGAAAATTCCCTTACAATCAAAGCAATCTTTCCATGTTTTGATGAGTAAATTTCCCTGAGAAAGTTTCCCTAAGTTATAGAAACTTTGACCCTATTATGTTGAATATCAGTCTAAATATCACCTTGGTTTTTGTACAAATAATACAAGATATTTAACTTGACTAGGAGTAGGGGACAGGTGCACCTTCTCTTTTTATGCAACTCTTGATCTGCTTGTGATTTCATCAAACTATTTTTAGCATGCATAGCAAGAAATCTGTATGTTCCTCTCAGCACAAATACAATATTAGTTGTTATTTTGGAATGGCGTTTATCAAAACCAATACAAGAGACTTCCACTCCATGTGTATTATTTAATTTATTTGATTGTATTTTTAAAGGTTTTTATGTTTGACTTTATTTGACCTTGTTTTAAGATTGCAACCTGTCTACTGAAGTTTTCTTTCAATTTCTTTTTCTTTCATATTAATGTCTTCTGTACCTTATTACTTTGTATTTCCTCTTCTGAGTTGAATCTTGTCTCTTTGATTTCCTCATTTAACTATTCATCTTTCTCACTGAACACATAAAACATTTTTTCCGATGATCATTTGTAGCATGCTTCGTTATTAATTCATATTCATTTGACACTTCTAAGATAACTTTCACAATAACAAACAAAACACATTCATATATAACATAACTGCATCAGATATAACCAATATTTATTGAGTTAATGCTTGCCCTGAATGTGTAATAAGCACTGTATCTTTAGTGCTTTCCGACGTGTGCTTTTGGAGACCAGGGCCCACTTTCATCAAGCCAGTAAGCACAAAAACTAGCTAAGCACAGAAAAGAATTGCTTAACAGAAACAGGTTACCAGCCAAGTTAACATTAAGTTTACATTGTCGTGACCGGTGCCCCACTCATTTGTTGAATACAAACAATATGTCTGCCTCAACATTTTCTAAAACTAAATCCAAGGAATGCAATGTGGGTAAAGTCCTACAATGTATGCCGTTAACACAGAAATTTAAAAAACAATCCACTGTTGACTATTGGTTATGTTTTGAATATGACACATTGTATTGTGACAGTAATGGCCTTGCATAAAATTATTGTAAGAAGGCAACGACCACTTAGAGTGCAGCTAACTAACTGACATGGCTGATTTGCATGGAGGTCATATGCAAATAACCTCATTAGGTCATCTCATTTTAGGCCAAACAAATTACTAAAACTTAAAAGATCATTCAATAACAAAACTTGCACATCATATATTATATACAAACACTTTTCAACATGGTCAAGCCTTGGTTATTATTTATAAAAGATGTATGCCTGCAATAAATGTTGACACTTTTGAGTTAATCTGTTTGGATTTTGGACTTATTCTTGCAATTGAACAAAATAGTTTTTTTTAAATGAACCATTGCATCACCATGTTTAGAACAATCAACTGCCTCTAATCAATTATCAAACAAATATACAGTAGGCTTGCTGCAAAAGGAATGCATTCTGCCAAAAAAAAAAAAATTGTTTTGTTCTCATTTTTAAAAATTTTGTTGACAGGAAAACATTGTCGTCATGGCATGAGGCATTCAAAATCCGTCGATCAGGTTACAAGACCGACCGAAAGGAGAAGAATCTGACGCCTAGAAGTCGGCCGAGGACGGGATCGGATTGTAGTACAGACAGCAGTAGGGGGAGAGAGAAGGAGTCTAAAGCAATGAAACTTGCTAATAAGGTAAGGCAGTCCATAGTGTAGTGGATAATGCCCGTGTGCTCATGAAGAGTTTGAGAAGAATACTTTATAACAGTGATCATATTTCTTATGAAATAAAGGACTGCGATAGAGTTACAATTCACTGCTTAAGGAATGAAGCACAGTATTGGAATCTATCAGATTTCAAAAATTATACAATTTGTTTTGGTGAAGTGAAAGTGTGATCAAGTATAATCATTCCTGACAGTAAATGTTTGTCAATTTATTTTATTTATTTTTTCAGTTGCTGCATCCGAGTATCGTGTTTGAATGTAAGTATTTATTTATGGAATGTATCTGTACAGGGGTTCTGGTGGGTCTTTGTTTCTTCAGAGGTTTCTTATTTTCAAAGATGTACAAGTCAAGGCATTTGAAGAAATACTAGATTTTGTTGGACAATTATCCCCACTGTAGTGGCATTAGCCTTTTTGACCAGTCTTCGTTGCCATTTATTTTCCAACAGCTTTCCCAGAGTTCTCATCTCCTCTGACCAATCAGACGGTCAACGAGGGTGATGACCTCACCTTAACCTGTCAGATATGTGGAAAGCCAACACCCTTCATATCGTGGGAGGGCCCGCCCAACTCTGCACCCATTACAGCTGACCATCGAATCCGGATGACGCATAAAGAGAATGGTGTAGCTCGGCTGGAGATATCAGGAGTACGGTGGGATGAGAAAGGAGAGTATACATGTATCGCAACCAACGATGTTGGGTCCCAGACTTCTAGTTCTTTGGTTACTGTAAAAGGTAGGTCAAAACCATATTTTTGGGTAAGGAGTTGTGTTATTTTCAGATATTTCTGGTAATGAAACCAAGGATGCCTGATAAGTGAACTTAACCGCTGTAGATTGCAAGCCTGAGGAAACCGGTAAACAAGGGTGCTTGTTATGTGAATCAGAAACACTGTGGTTAACCCCTACCATTTCACTGTAGCTCGCAAGCCTGAGGAAACCTGTAAACAAGGGTGCTTGCTCTGTGAACCACAATTATCTAGTTTACTGGACCCAAGCTCTGATTGAGTCAGCAGCACAGTGTGGGTTCGAGTCCTGGTTACGACACTTGTCTCCTTGATTAAGGTAGAGCAGAGTGTACTTTTTACACAGTAATTGTGGTTAAGTGACTTTCTCAAGGGCATAAGTGTCATGACCAGGATTTGAAACCACACTCTACTGCTGACAACACCAAAACTGCAGTTTATGTTCCTCTGGACATGTGTAAGATTCATGTTCATCGTTGTTTAAACAAATAATTGAGGGAAGTTAAATCACAAATAAACTCAATTAAACAGGTGCTTCAGAACAATGTGGTCAACAAATTTTTTGAAATTCATACAAAATTTACAAAAACTTCCAGTACTTAACCGATAATTGGATTTTATTCTGGTGCTTTTTTAAGAGATTTTCTTTGAGCGAGAAACTGATTTTAGAATTGTTGACCCGCACAGGTAACCCCATCCCACCGTGCCATCTCACTCCTCATGACATCCGTGCTACCTCTTTAGTCATGCGATGGGACGTACCTAGGAATACACGCTATAGTCCAGTCACTGCATATACAGTGGAATATGCATTACAAGGTTAGTTCTGTCCAAAGCTGTGTATTTAGAGAGTTGCAACATAGAGGGACCTGTTTCCTTTGGCCATGTGGCTGCTGGACGCCATTTCCAATCCAGTCCAACAATCCCTAGGCAAATCACTCCCACAGGATTCGAACCCAAGCTTGTGGAGAAAAATTGTACTTTTAAAATGCATATTACTTTATTGATCAACAGTTTAACTTTCTAACAACAATCTTCAGGAAAGAAAACACTGAAATGGGAAATTGCGGCTGCCTACGTGACTGACCTCTTCTTCAGAGTTGATGACCTCAACCCAGGGTCATGTTATTACTTCCGGGTCAGTGCAAATAACGATGTTGGTATCAGCGTGCCAAGTGAAGTATGTGAAGTGTCTACCTTATCATCAGACTTAGGTGAATATTAGAATATCATTTGTTTTTTACCCTTCACACTATTAAAGGGTTTTGATACCTTTTGTAGATTAAGTTTTTGGCCATGAAATGAATCCTTACTCACTGTGAATGAAATTGTGTGTAATACATCTTACCTGTAGAAGTTTCAACCTCATTAGTCCTCAATTTGAGATTCTTTTATTGAGAATCTTGTTTATTGTTTTTCCTTCTCTCAGAATGTGAATCCACCGATACTTCAGGGACGCTGTGGCAGCAGAAATTCCCAAATGCTTTCAAAGTCATTGGCGAGTTAGGACGGTAAGTAACTCAATTAAACCGATAGTGGGTTCGAATCCCGCCTGAGTAATGTGTCTGTGATTTTTATCACGGAAGTCAGTATACAGTGCCCACATGTTTATTAGTGATGAGAAGCAATTACAGTTTAGTGTCTTGCTCAAGTGTCATGACTGGGATTTGATCTTCGGCTTGTTGATGGGGGTAAGGATTTGTCATCGGGAGTGCCTCCTCCCAAATTTAAAAGTTTGGAGCAATAGACCATCCAGTAGGCTCCGCCCACGATGCACGTGTGAGCAAGAACATGTGGGGCTCTCCAATGCCTTTCTGCACAACTCTGCCCCGCGCGCCAAGATACGCGCACGCATGTCGGACCTTAGTGTTGGACCTTCGTTGCGTTGTGATTGGTCAATACGCAATGGGGCGGAGCTTAATGGATCGGTCTATTGAAATCACACTCATTTCAACTCAAACTGTATTTCATGTTTTTATCTGTACAGTGGAAGGTTTTCAGTTGTGCAGATGTGTTACAACAAGCAGAGTCAGAGGGAGGTTGCCGCCAAATGTATCAGCAAAAAGCTACAGAGTATACAGCATGTAGAGAATGAAATAGCTATTCTGGAAGCCCTCAATCACCCCGCTGTTTACAACATACATGGATGCTATCAGATGAACCAACACTGCATTCTAGTCTTAGACCTGTAAGTGAAATTAAGGTGGCTTTTAGTTTATTTCAAATAATCAACAACAAATGTCTGATATTGTTGTTATATATTTTTATCTTTAAAGGAATTTGCAGCATTACAATGTAGTGGTTTTTGTGGCCCGGTAATCTTGACGAGAAATATCAGATTTGATGGAGCTAGGGGAACCCTAGTCTTTAGAATTCTTCTATAGAGACCTTTTGTATTCCCTTTTCTGTTCAGTTCTCGATCTCCTTTAGGTAGTGAATAAAGTCTTGTATGTTTCAACACCCCTACAAGTAAATATTCCCAACCCTCACCCTATACCATAGCGTGTAGCTCATGGAGTGTTATCAGAACATATGATTGTCAGAACAAGGGGTGTCTGAACACAAAGCAACCACCATAGGTGACACCAGCTAGTTAATGGCCTGACGTTTTGACCCTTGCAGAGTCTCCCCCTTTAGTTCGAGAAAGACTCCGCTAGGGTTGTTGAAACGTTGAGCCACTTTCTATTTCATGTATTTATTTTTACCACAGGTATTTTGGTTGGTAAGCAGTTTGCAACTGCCAATTTTATTTTCTCATTCTTGACATTTTGTTACAGAATTCCCAGTGGGCGTCTACTAGATCACTTAATCAGTCTACCCATCGTTACTGAACAGCACATAGCTGCATATGTCTGCCAGATCTTAGAAGCCCTGGTGTACCTGCATGGATGTGGCATTGCTCACCTTGACATCAAGGTAAGGCAAATTAGTGCAATTTTGATAAATTGAATATTTATTTATTTCACAACTTAATGAGCGCAAAAGAAGTTTCTGTGGTCTTATCTTTATCTTAATGATCGTTCCGTCAAGGGACTTCTGCAAACCCACTAAGCTGGCAACAGCCATTCTCTCTCATACAAACATTGGTTTAACATCTATGGTTATGCGATGCACAAATAAAAACCAATAAGGATTCAGTAACTAGACGTCAAAACTTTTTCTAGTCGTTGTGAAAACAGTGGTTAGCTTGGTAGGATTCGAACCCACAGCCTTATGAAGTCCTAACCACTGATGCTGCGAGATGACTGACAACCTGACAACCTTTTGAGGGCACTGGATTGGATGCAATGACTCGCTTGCATTTACTTTATTTTGTTAATCATCCCTTTTGATCCAAAGCCTGAGAACTTCATGGTGGACATGAGCACACTATCTCCGATTGTGAAACTGATAGACTTTGGTGACGCTACGTACCTGAGTGAAGGTAGTTACATTCATACTCTGCTTGGAAGTCCAGAGTTCTCACCTCCAGAAGTGGTGAATAGAGTCTTTTCTAGCTTCAGATCAGACATGTGGTGAGTTGGGGAAAATCTAAGAAATTTGTGGATATCATGGTGAAAAATGTCTTGATAAAAACTTAGCACAGATCCTAACTGTTTTCTTCGAAGGACTAACAACATTTTATAGATACACAACCATTTGACTCATTAGTTAGTTCTGGCTTTCCTTTATTTTATAAGTACCATAAACACTCGATGCCATGTTTTAATGTTCAGAAAGCTTGATATTTCTGTTATAAGACCATAAACTCCTATAAAAGTGTTTTTTTCATCACAAGATATATTATGACTTGGTATTGTGAGAAAATGTGTCATTCAACTGTTTCTCTTTTTTTCTTCTCATTTTTAAGTAATGTAACTCATATTCTTTTTTTGTGATCGCTAAACAGGAGTGTTGGGGTTGTGGTCTATGTGCTGTAAGTATTTATTTATTTTTTGTTTTAAAAGTATATTTCATACAAATATAGAAGCCTACATTAAGTATTTTATTAAAGTAGAAATAAAAGTTACTTTTTTTAAATGAAGGAGGTTTACTGTTACACACGATTCAAGACCTCAAAACATGCAGCATCAGAGCTAAGATTTGTCTTGATCCAATGCTTATTGAAAATGTTGAAAAGCTAGGAACAATCTCAGAAAAGATATTTACATCTTTTCCTCTCTTGCTCAAGTGGAGTTTTTGTTCCTTTTATTATTTCACATGGTAAGGGAAAAGCAGTTATAAATCAGACATTAAAAATACAATTACGCTAAAATGATACATTGATTATACAGGACTGTACAAAGTAAAAACCTGTCGGCTTACCAAATGCAAACTAAATCACAATCGAGTGGAATTATCCTTTAAGTTATGTTTTCCTCTAAAACTTTTTGACAAAAAGTATCTTCATATATTGTTATCATACTCAGTCTGAGCGGCGTGTCTCCGTTCTTGGATGAGAGTGTAGAAGAGACATGTTTAAACATCACCAGAGTTGACTACTCCTTTCCTGAAGACTTCTTTAAGACAGTTGGACGGCAAGCCAAAGCTTTCATCGGTAGCTTACTACGAGAGCAGCCAAGGTAAGAGCAATGATCATAAGAGGACCACGGTGTAGGGAAGTTTATTATATAAGGGTATACACTCCTTCAATATGATGTCACACTCTCAAGAAGCGCCACCCCTGAGGCTAAAAGGAGGGCAGATCATTGGGGGTATCTGCTCTTCGTGTAAAAATGCAAGGGGTCAATTGACTTCTACAGTGTATGTAATTTTGGGAGTCAAATCTATTGTGCATGTTTGACTATGATTTTGACCGGCAAAAAGCCGGACAGGCTGGGCGCTTGTGAGTGTGCTGCCATTTGTGCAATGGGTCTTCAGACAAAGAAACACTACCACTACCACTAGCAAAAGGAGATTCCATCTCTCAGAAATGTGAAGTAAAATGGCATGCATTTGTTATTGGGTTTGATTAAGGAAAAGCAGTTATAAATCAGACATTAAAAATACAATTATGCTAAAATGATACATTGATTATACAGGACTGTACAAAGTAAAAACCTGTCGGATTACCAAATGCAAACTAAATCACAATCGAGTGGAATTATCCTTTAAGTTATGTTTTCCTCTAAAACGTGTTTGATTAAGCTATGAACTACAAATATTATTCCTACATAGCAAGTGGTCTGTGGTTTTTCACTTTGGACTACCTGTCATGACTTAAGAGCCTTGTCACACAAGCCAACTTAAACATATTTCCTTTGGTTTTCTAGTGATCGACCATCGGCCGAGGACTCTCTAAAAGATAAATGGTTATGGGCAGTTAGCAATGGAGATTCACCGATGCAGACTCCAACTCTAGTACTGGATACGTCGAGACTAGTGGACTTTATTGAGAGGAGAAAAACACAGGTGAATAAAGGAACTAGATTTGAGTTGAAATTCTGCATTAAGAAACTGGATGGGTTGAAGTTATGCAGTGTGGAACTGGATTTTGAGTTGGAATTTTACATTGTAGAAATTAAGCTAAATCTTTCTCATAACCCGATTCTTTCTCCTTCACAGAATGATGTCAGACCAGTGCTTCCAGTCCTAGGCTACCACACAATGAGTAAAACATCCACTGTGTAACTCAAGGACTAGTGAGGGCGCTCTCATGTATGGCTCATGAGGACTGTAGACTGGTCCCCAGTCCTTAACCACAAGGACAATGACAGATGTTTGCTTTATATGTATACACATGTACGTCGGATTTAACTGTGAATCTCCAGAATCATGAAACCCATGTGAAATGAATGCAAGGCCAAAGGTGATTATGGACATTGGCTCAACAACAGATCACTGGCGTAATTCACAATCATGGAAGTGGGACGTCAGATGTTCAGGTGACAGACATTGCCTAAATGCTTGGTCACATTAACATACCAAAATGGTGCTATGTCAATTTGCAATATAGTCTTTTCTGGTTAACATTTCCCACCATCCACTAGGAGCTTGGCTGGTAAAGCAGTATGCAATACCTTCTCAACTATTTCAGAAGCAATTAAGGTTAAGTGCACAAAGTGTCATGACCAGGATTCAAACCCACACTCTGCTACTGACAACACAAGAGCTTGGGATTGATGAAATAGTCATATATTATTTGGATGTACTGGTAATTAATTTCTTATAGTTAAATTAACCAACTCTTTTCACAGCATTATGAATTTATAGTTGTGGTAAAAATGCCAAATTGTCAACTTATTGAAGTTATAGGGTTTTTTTTAATCATGTAGACGATGCAAGTCTATGATTGTCAAATGTTTTAGCTCTTGTTTTCATTTTAAGAGGTGTATTTTCCGTTATCTTGTAGAGGGGACTTTTCTAACTAATTATGATCTTTGATTCATTTCTATGTATATTCGTGAATTTTCAAGAAGCCAAAAGTTTAAACTGTAAATAGTTCAAAGAATTTTATTTGCTGCAATTATACTTATACTCAGTGTCTAAGAGGGTTTAAATTTAAAGAGCTATACATGTATGAATGAGCAATTGGATAGGTAAAAATACTCTGATGTGTCTAGTGAGAATCTGTATTCATTATTGTGTGTCACAGACTAGCAACATGACATTGAGTGGGACAACAGATGCTTATATCCCTTTGTGAAACACATGGTGTTGTTTTAGGCTCTAATTTGGCTCACTCAGTATTTTTTCGAACAGCATTTGGAACTAAGCCGGAGATGTAAGACGCTGTTTCAAAGATGCCCTAATGACAAATGTTGTACCTCATCTTTCAGGTTTTAACATTGTATCATGTCTTCCATTTAATTTAAGGGCAGTGGACACTATTGGTAATTACTCCAACTATTTATTAGCATAAAACCTTTCTTGGTAACGAGTAATAGGGAGAGGTTGATAGTATAAAACATTGTGAGAAATGACTCCCTCTGAAGTAATGTAGTTTTCGACAAAGAAGAAATTTTCCACGAATTTGATTTTGAGATCTTAGATTTAGAATTTGTGGTCTCAAAATCAAGCATCTGAAAGCACACCACTTCGTTTGACAAGGGTTTTTGTTTGTTCATAGTTATCTCGCAATTTCGACAATCAATTAAGCTCAAATTTTCACAGGTTTGTTATTTTATGCATACTATGTTGAGGTACACCAAGTGAGAAGACTGGTCTTTGACAATTACCAATAGTGTCCACTGTCTGTAAACATTGTAATGACTGTCGATTAATTTGATTTAAAACTTATGAGAGATGCATGACAAGTGACCCATATTTTCAGCTTAATTTATTGTGTACAAACGGTTAGTATTTTGTTTCAAATGTACTTTTGTCAAACACAAATATGTATGTAATAATGTATTTGTCGCCGTGTTGATGTAAACAATGAACAGTCGTAAACAAATTGTGTAAATCGACCTGGTGGTTTATTTTTATAACTCGGCGAGTCGCAGGTGAACTAGAATAACAAATAATGAAATAGATAATTAATATATAAATACATAATTTACTCAATAATCAAATCAAAAGTACAAGAATGGTGTTTAAAGAAAATAAGCAATCAGAGGTCTCTGGAAAGATTATATGAAAATGCAATCGAAGGTTTCCGGAAAGATTATACGAAAATGAACAAGAACCGTTTCCATAAAGATCAAAGAAAATAAACAATCGGAGGTCTCCAGAAATATTAATGAAAGCAATTACTAAAGGCTTAAACAAATCTACCTTCACCAATTCGACAAAAGACGATGGGTACAATATTATAACAATTTTAGACCATACTATTAATTAACACTTACAAATTGTTACCGGGTAAAATCACTTCAACACAGTGGGACGTAGCGGTGGTGTACAGGGAGGTTTACGGGAGTTTGCGGCGGCATACTGGTGGAACAAAAAACTGTTGGGAAATACACACAGGATAATAACAGTAATTTAAGAAACAAATATGTTTGGGTCAAAAATAGGACTTCGAAGAATAAAACAACTTTTCCTAGTGGCAATACTAACTTTAGCGTACCAAAATTGCGTGTCGGTTCTATTTTGGATCCCGAACGAACAGCTTTTGGATGAACCAGTAAATAACTCCAAATAGCACAAATCATCGAAATAGAAAGGAAGTTATTTGATAATATAGCCGATACATTCGTACAGATGAAATAAGTGACATTAAATATTATACAATAATGAAATATACTACTTACGAAAACGGCAATGCAAACTATAGCTGGGATTGTCTACTGTACAAACGGCGAACTTAACCAAACGAAACCAGCACTCGAAATAACCGGCACCCAGGTACCTGCGTATAAAAGACCGGGGCTACCCGGCTTGCCACACCCTAAACAAAATTCCTAAGATGCCAGGAGGCGATTGGCCGTGGTCATTGAACTTTGACATTATGCAAAAAAGGATAAACTGATGAACGTAAGAGAAACGTTAAAAAAGGTATTCAAGGAACACGTTGCCTTGGATCGGACGAGCTGGTCTCTAAAAAGCGTTTGTAACCGTTTGTTATAAAATGCATATGGTTGGAAAGATGTTTTAAAAATAGAATACTAAGAGGCATATTTCCCTAAAGAATAAAGCTTTTATTGGGTCATGTACAAAAAGGCATCAGAAACGCCTATTGCATCTTGGAACACAAAATCACATCTTGAAAATTTACAAAAATTACATAAAACTACTGAATTACAATACGATACAATACAATAATACAACAATCTTTATTAGAAAAAAAAAGTAATTCAAATGTTCGCATACAGTAAAAACATTGGCTAATTAAAACAAATTAAAAAACATGCTATTTACAATTACAAGAAAAAAAAACTAAAAAGCGATAAGAAAATACTGTAGACTGGGCAAAAAAGTATATAATTAAAGTTTAAAATTGTGATTGTGGTGTGTTATTGCACGAGGGATAAAGGAGGATGGGTAGCGGTGTGTAGCAGAGTATGGCACTCGCATTAACCAGACCTAGGCACTGCAAGCGGGCCCGGACCCCACGCCGTAAATGTATCCCCCCCCCAACACATTTCAGTACGGATTGACGCCCCTGCACTAGCATGCTTAAGGATAGGACTAATACGAGAGCATTTCCAAAGTTGTGGAAATAACACCTTTT
The DNA here is from genome assembly GCF_032118995.1 of Asterias amurensis. NCBI lineage: Eukaryota > Metazoa > Echinodermata > Asteroidea > Forcipulatida > Asteriidae > Asterias > Asterias amurensis. The sequence continues at coordinate 574,538 of NC_092654.1, read as the reverse complement.
TCATATTGTTCCGAGTCAGAATCTTTTCAATCGTGTTTTTGTATTTAACTTTCTCTGCTTTGATGACACTATTCGGTTCCTTTTGAATTCTGTTAAGTTGCATCTTGACACCTTATCCGTAGATCTGCTCCTTCCTGTTAATCACATCTTTAACTTCCTTTGTCACCCAGGGTTTGTTATTGGGGTAGATGTTGACCCCCTTCGTGGAAATTGCATTTGTTGTTCAAAGGTTGATGTAGCTGCTAACTGTGTCTACAAGATCATTTAAATCAGGGTTAGTTTCAAAAAATACATTCCAGTCGGAGCACTATAACGATGCCTGTAATTCTCTCAATGAATCTGTATTTCATTGGTGAACCGACACGCTCTTTGGTTTCTGACGATGCACTAATGGTCGATACTTTGGTAACAAAGACACTAAATTGTGGTCTGCTTGGCCCAGCTGAGGGAGAGAAGAGGCAGTAAATGCTCCTTTGACATTAGAGTGAAATAAGTCCAGGGTTGCTGTACCACGTGTAGGGCAGTCAACATAATTGGTGGTATTGATCACTGCTTTTCTTTAAAGAGGCGTGATTAAAATCCCCATTAAGGATAATCATGGCATCTGGGTTAGCTCGTTCAATATCGTGAATAGCTGAATACAGTTAATCTGTTCCTTGCTTGGCAAACGACCGGTTAGGAATGTATATAGTTGAACCATAGAGTAAGGACATGGTTGAACACACAACGTGAGAAAATTGCCGGGGTAAATAATAATAATACGAGAGCATTTCCAAAGTTGTGGGTAGATCGGCTACTAAAAGACAGGTTAAAAATAGAGGTAAAAATTATAGAAAGCTGACCCGAACATGATTGTAAAACTTTTGCGGAAATTCCACCCGGTCCGGCTGCCTTAGCTGTATTCATTTTTTTAAACTGACGGCAAACTTCTTGTTTAGAAACACTTCTCTTATAGGGATTTAAATCTTGTTGAAGTACATCGTGAAGTAAGAAGAAACTGTTAATAAATAGTAAACTTGCGGGTACAACCATGTGCATGTTAATCTCTTAGGGTACGTGTTGGCTCGAAGGCGAGCAGAGTATACTGTTCGAAATGTCGGGACCCAACCGGCTCTTCCAGAGCCAACACTCGCCCTAAGAGACTTACACATACATGATTGTACCCGCAAATTTACTATTTATTTTTAGTTTCTTCTTATCTCTCCACACCATGCAAAGCTTCACACAATACTAACATCGTGAAGGTTATCCACTTCATTATGAAAATCATATTTATCAAAACGGTTATAAAACTCATTTAACTTATTAGCATGTTCAACTGATGTGTCTGGTAATTGGCTACTTTTTTCCCCGATTTATATGAGTCTCATTCCCTCCCAAACCTTTTTCATATTGTTCTGAGTCAGAAACTTTTCAATCTTGTTCTTGTATTTAACTGTCTCTGCTTTGACGACACGATTCGGTTCCTTTTGAATTCTGTTAAGTAGCATCTTGTCACCTTGTCCGTAGATCTGCTCCTTCCTGTTAATCACATCTTTAACTTCCTTTGTCACCCAGGGTTTGTGATTGCGGTAGACGTTGACATCCTTCGTGGAAATTACATTTGATGTACACAAGTTAATGTAGCTGCTAACTGTGTCTACACGATCATTTAAATCAGGGTTAGTTTATTTTCTTCCTCCATGGTTTAAATAAATACATTACAGTCGGAGCACTCTATCGACGCTTGTAATTCTCTCAATGAATCTGTATTCCATTGTTGAACCGACACGCTCTTTGGTTTCTGACGATGCACTAATGGTCGATACTTTGGTAACAAAGACACTAAATTGTGGTCTGCTTGGCCCAGCTGAGGGAGAGAAGAGGCAGTATATGCTCCTTTGACATTAGAGTAAAATAAGTCCAGGGTTGCTGTACCACGTGTAGGGCAGTCAACATAATTGGTGGTATTGATCACTGCTTTTCTTTAAGGAGGCATGATTAAGATCCCCATTAAGGATAATCATGGCAAATGGGTAAGCTCGTTCAATATCATGAATAGCTGAATACAGTTAATCTGTTCCTTGCTTGGCAAACGACCGGTTAGGAATGTATATCGTTGAACCATAGAGTAAGGACATGGTTGAACACACAACGTGAGAAAATTGCCGGGGTAAATAATAATAATACGAGAGCATTTACAAAATTGTGGGTAGATCGGCTACTAATAGATAAGTTAAAAATAAAGGTAACAATTCTAGAAAGCTGATTGTACATGATTGTAAAACTTGTGCGGAAATTCCATCCGGTCCGGCTGCCTTAGCTGTATTCATTTTTTTAAACTGACGGCAAACTTCTTGTTCAGAAACACTTCTCCCATAAGGATTTAAATCTTGTTGAAGTACATCGTGAAGTAAGAAGAAGCTGTTAATAAATAGTAAACTTGCGGGTACAACCGAGTGTAAATCTCTTAGGGTACGTGTTGGCTCGAAGGCGAGCAGAGTATACTGTTAGAAACGTCGGGACCCAACCGGCTTTTTCAGAGCCAACACTCGCCCTAAGAGACTTACACATATTATGGTTGTACCCGCTAATTTACTAGTTATTTTTAGTTTCTGCTTATCTCTCCACACCATGCAAAGCTTCAACAATACTTACATCGTGAAGATTATCATTTCATTTCATTTTATTTGCCAGCAAAAAAAATACATCCACTTCATTATGAAAATCATATTTATCAAAACAGTTATAAAACTCATTCAACTTATTAGCATATTCAACTGTTGTGTCTGGTAATTGGCTATTTTTCCCCCGATTTATATGAGTCTCATTCCCTCCCAAACCTTTTTCATATTGTTCTGAGTCAGAGACTTTTCAATCTTGTTTATGTGTTTAACTGTCTCTACTTTGATGATACGATTCGGTTCCTTTTGAATTCTCTTTAGTTGCATCTTGTCACCTTGTCCGTAGATCTGCTTCTTCCTGTTAATCACATCTTTAACTTCCTTTGTCACCCAGGGTTTGTTATTGGGGTAGATGTTGACCCCCTTCGTGGAATTTGCATTTGTTGTTCAAAGGTTGATGTAGCTGCTAACTGTGTCTATAAAAAGATCATTTAAATCAGGGTTAGTTTCAAAAACTACATTCCAGTCGGAGCACTATAACGATGCCTGTAATTCTCTCAATGAATCTGTATTCCATTGTTGAACCGACACGCTCTTTGGTTTCTGACGATGCACTAATGGTCGATACTTTGGTAACAAAGACACTAAACTGTGTTGTGCTTGGCCCAGCTGAGGGAGAGAAGAGGCAGTATATGCTACTTTGACATTAGAGTAAAATAAGTCCAGGGTTGCTGTACCACGTGTAGGGCAGTCAACATAATTGGTGGTATTGATCACTGCTTTTCTTTAAAGAGGCATGATTAAGATCCCCATTAAGGATAATCACGGCATCTGGGTTAGCTCGTTTAATATCATGAATAGCTGAATACAGTTAATCTGTTCCTTGCTTGGCAAACGACCGGTTAGGAATGTATATCGTTGAACCATAGAGTAAGGACATGGTTGAACACACAACGTGAGAAAATTGCCGGGGTAAATAATAATAATACGAGAGCATTTACAAAATTGTGGGTAGATCGGCTACTAATAGATAAGTTAAAAATAAAGGTAACAATTCTAGAAAGCTGGTTGAACATGATTGTAAAACTTGTGCGGAAATTCCATCCGGTCCGGCTGCCTTAGCTGTATTCATTTTTTTAAACTGACGGCAAACTTCTTGTTCAGAAACACTTCTCCCGTAAGGATTTAAATCTTGTTGAAGTACATCGTGAAGTAAGAAGAAGCTGTTAATAAATAGTAAACTTGCGGGTACAACCGAGTGTAAATCTCTTAGGGTACGTGTTGGCTCGAAGGCGAGAAGAGTATACTGTTAGAAACGTCGGGACCCAACCGGCTCTTTCAGAGCCAACACTCGCCCTAAGAGACTTACACATATTATGGTTGTACCCGCAAATTTACTAGTTATTTTTAGTTTCTGCTTATCTCTCCACACCATGCAAAGCTTCAACAATACTTACATCGTGAAGATTATCATTTCATTTCATTTCATTTTATTTGCCAGCAAAAAAATACATCCACTTCATTATGAAAATCATATTTATCAAAACAGTTATAAAACTCATTCAACTTATTAGCATATTCAACTGTTGTGTCTGGTAATTGGCTATTTTTTCCCCGATTTATATGAGTCTCATTCCCTCCCAAACCTTTTTCATATTGTTCTGAGTCAGAGTCTTTTCAATCTTGTTTATGTATTTAACTGTCTCTGCTTTGACGACACGATTCGGTTCCTTTTGAATTCTCTTAAGTTGCATCTTGTCACCTTATCCGTAGATCTGCTCCTTCCTGTTAATCACATCTTTAACTTCTTTTGTCACCCAGGGTTTGTTATTGGGGTAGATGTTGACCCCCTTCGTGGAAATTGCATTTGTTGTTCAAAGGTTGATGTAGCTGCTAACTGTGTCTACAAGATCATTTAAATCAGGGTTAGTTTCAAAAAATACATTCCAGTCGGAGCACTATAACGATGCCTGTAATTCTCTGCCTGGAATCTGTATTCCTTTGTTGAACCGACACGCTCTTTGGTTTCTGACGATGCACTAATGGTCAGTACTTTGGTAACAAAGACACTAAATTGTGGTCTGCTTGGCCCAGCTGAGGGAGAGAAGAGGCAGTAAATGCTCCTTTGACTTTGGAGTAAAATAAGTCCTGGGTCGCTGTACCACGTGTAGGGCAGTCGACATAATTGGTGGTATTGATCACTGCTTTTCTTTAAGGAGGCATGATTAAGATCCCCATTAAGGATGATCATGGCATCTGGGTTAGCTCGTTCAATATCATGAAAAGCTGAATATAATTAATCTGTTCCTTGCTTGGCAAACGACCGGTTAGGAATGTATATCGTTGAACCATAGAGTAAGGACATGGTTGAACACACAACATGAGCAAATTCCCGGGGTAGATAATAATATGGGCGTAAACTGACCGTCAAAATTTAAAATCATGTGTGACAAAGTTTTAAAAACATGTGTGACAGGTTTGGGTGCGGCTAGCGCATTCTGTGCTGAGACATTATAACTGTATCGCCTGTATTTCTCAATGGTTGTACATTGCCCATTATAACTGAGGGTAAACATGGTTTGGACCTACGTTTACGTCACAGTTTCTTTACTCCAACAGCTTTGAACTTGGGCTAGGCCCCCACGCCCCCCCCCCCCCCCCTTGTCGTTTTTTCTTCAGTTTTGGCCGTTTTTTTTTTCAAACACCAATATTTCCCTAAACATAGCTTATTTGTTGGGCCAACTTATACAAAAAGTATATCGAAAGAGCCTACTGTATCATTTTAGAGCAGAACGTCGAATTTAAAAGGACTTGCCCCCTCAAATATCGCTTATTGTAGGGCCAAGGGTTAGCTTTTATTTATTCAAGGCGCACGCGGCACCCCCAGTTGTCTGAATTTGTCTGTACACAGTACTCACAAAATGAGCAGCCATGGCCTCACATTAGCCCTGAACCAACCAATCACAGGTCTTCAGAAGGACCGATCAGCTCTCTCATCAATGGGCAACCCTCACAATAGCCCTGAACCAACCAATCACAGGTCTTCTTTCAGGAGGACCAGTCAAAACACCTAGTGTGTATTCTGTGTCCACCCTGGTGGTTGCTGCTTCTTACACATGGTTGCAACAGTCTACATGACACGCCCCACTAAACAGGGCTTTCTCACCCAATGGGCAACCCTTACAATAGCCACTAGCCAACCAACCACAGGTCTTCAGAAGGACCGATCAACTCTCTCATCAATGGGCAACCCTCACAATAGCCCTGAACCAGCCAATCACAGGTCTTCTTTCAGGAGGACCAATCAAAACACCTAGTGTGTATTCTGTGTCCACCCTGGTGGTTGCTGCTTCTTACACATGGTTGCAACAGTCTACATGACACGCCCCACTAAACAGGGCTTTCTCACCCAATGGGCAACCCTTACAATAGCCACTAGCCAACCAACCACAGGTCTCCTTTCAGAAGACCAATCAGAGCGTTGACTGAAGATCCTTTTAAAGCTTAAGTAGTAGCCCCAGCCAGTTTTCTACCTTCCGAAAAAAATAAAGACCGTTCTGTAAAGAAGAAAAAATGTTAGGTCATAAGCACTTTTAAATAAGAATCCAAAGACTTGCAAGAAACAAAAACATGTGATATCTTATTGATACTTTCTAGTACTGGTTACTTTATCTAAGACAGCAACAACTTGTTTAAATTTATTTTTTGTATTTAAATGTTAAAGTTTATCTAAGTGATTGATTGATTGGTTACAAAACTGTAAGTGGTAATACTTGTTTTTTTTACCAAAATATTATTGAAAACAGTTGCAAGAGTTGGGCCTCGCATTTAGCTTCTTAGTTTATAAATCATTTAAAAAATATCCTTTCATAGCCTTAGCCTTTCATTTTAGTTCCGCCACAAATTTATATGAAAGTAAGAAAAAGTTGTGAAAAAATAATCAATTTCTTTTAAATAATTTTTTTTCTTCAAAAATTTCAAATCCTGCAAATTTGGCCCCCAAATAATGAGTTGCCGGGGGGGGGGGAAATAATCAATATAAATATAAATCTTTTTTTTTTTTAATATTTTTTCTTCCAAATTATTAAAAATTATTTTTGTTTTAAATTAACTTTTCATCTAAAAGTTTCAAATCCTTCAAATTTGGTTTACAGCCCCCCCACCCCACCCATCATTCTTTTCAAAACCCATTAACTTCCGGGCGATAACAAACAAACATCGATAAAAAATCTTGTTTACCCCCCCCCCCCTCCATTCTTTTTAAAAACCAATGCATTGGTTTAAAAAAAGTATCAAAAATAATTTTTTTTTTAATTACACATCCTTCAAATAGTTTCAAATCCTACAATTGTGTTTAACTTAAAAAAAAAAAACCATTCTTCTAAAAACCCATGAAATGGCGGGGAAAAAGTCAATAACAATTAAATTTTTGTTTGTAGATTTTTCTTTTGAAAGTTTCAAATCCTACAAACTGTAATACCCCCCCCCCCCCATTCTTTTCAAAATCCATGAATTGAGGTGGGGATCAAAAGAATAATTTTTTGTTTTCAATTAATAATTATTTCCTTCAAAAAGTTTAAAATCCTACAAAATTTTGTTTACCACCCCCGCATCATTTTTTTAAAAATCCATGAATTGCCGGGAAAAATAATCATAAATATATTAATCTTTTGTTTAAAATAAATATTTCTTCAAATTGTAATACCCCCTATTTCTTTTCAAAACAATTTTTAATTACCCCCCCCCCCAAAAAAAAATAAAATAAAAAAAGGATCCATGAATTGAGCGGGAAACCATTAAAAAATAGCTCTAGTTTTTAATTAAAAAAAAAATAATAAAGTTTCAAATCCTACGAATTTGGTTTACACCCCCCCCCCCCATTTTTCAGCATCCATGAATTTAGGGGGTGGGGGTCAAAAATAATTGTTGTTTTCAAACTTTTCAAAAATTTTAATACCCCCCACCCATTCTTTTCAAAATTCATGAATTGAGGGGGGGGGGGGGGGAATTAAAAATAATTATTTTTTGTTTCTAATCAATTTATCTTCAAAAAGTTTCAAATCCCAATTGAGGGGGGGGGGAATTAAAAATAATTAATTTTTGTTACTAATCAATTTATCTTCAAAAAGTTTCAAATTTGGTGTCCCCCACCCCATCATTCAACTGCCGGGGGAAAAAAAACCAATAAAAATTTTTGTTTTTAATCAGTTTTCAATTTTTATAGGATTTGAGTCTTTTTGAAAATCATTATTTGATTATTTTTCTTCCCCGGCAATTCATTGGTTTTGAAAGTTGTGTAAGATAAGAAACCTTTGGAGAGAAAAAAAAAATGACAAAGAAAACCCAGAAATGTATGGGTTATTTTTGTTCCCATTTTTGGGGGATGTTTTACACTCCCCTGAGATCCCATCTCTCATTAATATATTAAAACTCATTTTTTATTTTACCCATGAATTTCTGAAAAAATATCATACTGAAAATAGGACTTAATTTATTTTATTACTCATAATGAAAAAACAAACATTTTCCTTATTTTTTTCTCCTTGCTTCAATTCTAGACCCTTCCAAATAAACAAGATAGCCGCCATCACAACTGGGTCCAGTAAATGCTAAGCCATTTTGTTGATGAGTAATTCGAAGAATTTTGCCATTTAAATTCAAATGCAGAAATAGTTCTTAAAATGTGCTTTGTTACAACCAATGTGTGGGCAATTTCTGACAAGGGTGCGGAGGAGGGGGGGGGGGGCGGGGGCGTCGACGAGAACTTTCGACCAAAGTAAAATGTAAATAGCGCCCTCATTTGAGAAGTTACAGAATTAGTATGGTCCCTAAACTACATGTGTTGCTTAGAAATTTGTATTAAGAAACAAGCACAAAACAGAGGTAGGAATGGGGACTAGACTTTGTTTATGTTGTGATGGTGAAATCTGTTTTTATTCCGTGTGCTGTCCAGTGTCTGTCGTCTGCGAATTGGAATTCCCATCAAATCACAGCGAACAGCCAGCCAGAAAATGAGTGCAAGCCTCAGGCAGACCGCATCCAGCCGTTTGAGTAAGTTTTGTTTGAATGAAATTGATATTGAATGAATGGTCGGCAAGAGAAGTCCAGTGTCAAAATGCCTCCCGCATGTCCATTTGCACACCCATGCCATAGCCCATACACCGCAGAGCATGTGTGCATGGCCACTAACTGTTCTGCTGCGGTATACTGCTGCTGTAGTGTCAGTCGACTGCATCAATATTATGTTCTTATTATTATCTTACACGTGCTTGCATTTCTCGCAGTTCCACACGGTGAATTGTGAGAAAATCTCACATGACATTGTCATGCCTTCTTTTGAGCTCTGTTCCTTCAGGCCTGTTGTAGGTATGCACCAGGGTCACTCACGGGGACAATCCCAACTTTCAGAGCAAAACAGCTTTCCAGAGGCTACCCGCAGTTTACCCTCACTGTGGTCTTGGAGTTGGACTCGGTGTAAATGGAACCCATAACTTCTTTTCTTTTGCCAAACTCAAACTATTCTGTATTCAATACAAGTCAATACTATAGTGTATGAGAATAGGAAACTTGGCTGTTTTGCCCAACTGTAAAAAAAACCAAAAAAACATTTTACCCATACACCTACCAATTTGTCAGTGCATTTGAAAACGTGACTATCTTTTTATTTGGCCAAACTTTGAAACAAAATTAATAAAAAAGATGTTGCCCTGCTGTGAACTTAACCATTTTTTCCAGTGTAATGGGAAACATAGCTTTATTTTTGTTTGGCCCAAATGTCAACTTTTTCAACATTGACTGTTTGAATGGCCCCTAAGTAGCTTATTTCCCCTTTTAAGCTCATGTCAGAAAGTTTTTATTTTAAATTAAGATACCATAAAATTGATGGATTTGTTAAAAGTACCCATAGTGGTTCTGAGAAGAGCTGGTTTGTACTTTGATTTTTTACGCTTAGGTCAACTTCTGGATTATAATTGATGTAAACAATCTTCTCCTTTTCTTACATTTTAGGAAACCAAGATGGGAGACACTTTGCCTTAAAGGATTCATCTAAATGGAAGTCCCTGTGCTTCTTTGGATCCTCGTGACATCTTCACTGGAAAATACTACTCTGGAGTTTGATCGCAGTGAACAACATTGGAGGTTTCACTGATGCTGTCAATGGTGTAGAAATCAAGGCTGAGTATTAGAATTTTGCTTTGTAATTTGAAAGGAATACTTTTTGGGGAGTAAGGATAGATGGGCCAAACAAAAATTGTATCATGTTTCCTATAGGCCTACCACCCTAGGTGACTACTTTTTCCAATCATATGGTGATGAGTGAATAGTGGTTACTGAAATTATTTAAAAAAAAAAAAATTCCTGGCCAGCTTATTTTTCTGTTATCTTCCTGTGAAGTTTTAAATTGAAAACAAAATCAAATAAGTTCAAATGAGCTCAAATTTCGAAGGTTCGTTATTTATGCATATGTTGAGATACACCAAGTGAGAAGACTGGTATTTGATAGTTACCAATAGTGTCCAGTGTCTTTTACAAAAACGTATTGTTTTGTAAGGCCCAAATTATCCTTATTAAAAATCTTTGTTTATCTTTCAATAAACTGAATGTTAAAGGTATTACAGAGGATTGGACGAGATAAAATGAAGTTTAAAAGCTTACTGACTTGGAAGAATATCTGGAAAAAGTCTGCATTGCTGATTTCTGTTGTTTAAATGCTGAAAATGCTTCATGTACACATCTACTATTGCTGATCACACAAGATATGAAAACTGTCAGCTCAACCAATCCTGTATATTACCTTAAAGGCACTGGACACTATTGGTAGTTACTCAAAATAACTGGTAGCATAAAAGCTTACTTGGTAACATTAAACAAGCAATTTTGAGCTGTCGATAGTATAAAACATGGTGAGAAATGGCTCCCTCTGAAGTAGTGTAGTTTTTGAGACAGAAGTAATTTGTCAGTGAAATATTTGAATTGTTTTTAAGACCTCATGCGTGAGTGAAAACATGCGTCTGAAAGCACACAACTTTGTGTGACAAGGGTGTTTGTTCTTTGGTTATTATTTTCTTGAATCTTTGATGACCCATTCAGAGTTCAGATTTTGTTGATCACACAAGACATCAAAACGGTCAGCTCAACCAATCCTGTATAATACCTTAAAGGCATGGACACTATTGGTAATTACTCTAAAATAATTGTTAGCATAAAAACTTACTAACGAGCAATGGAGAGCTGTTGATAGTATAAAACATTGTGAGAATTTGTGCATATGTTGAGATACACCAAGTGAGAAGACTGAGTGTTCTTTGACAATTACCAAACATTGTGAGAAACGGAATTGATTTCGAAACCTCATGCGTGAGATCCCAAAATCAAGCAGCAAGGGTGTTTTTTCTTCAGTTAATTATCTCCCAATTTCGACGACCCTTTGAGTTCAAATTTTCACAGGTGTATTATTTTGTGCATATGTTGAGATACACCAAGTGAGAAGACGGACTGTTCTTTGACAATTACCAAAGGTTTCCAGTGTCTTTAAGTTTGAACTTCTGTATTGTTAGAATTAGAAATAAGTATTTAAGTTCTTGTAATTCAAAGGCAGGACACTCTTAAGAGAGGAAAGGTATAACGCTCCATCTAAATTTAAGTCTTTTATTTATTTCACCTTTATTGTTGTCACTTTACTGTACGATTTGTGAGTTTTATCTCTTAATTATTTTTTGTCACAGAATGTTTAAATTGTTGTCGCAAACTTTGACAAATAACTTGTATTAGAATTATTATGAAAAGAAATAAAATGATGTATATTTATGTTCCAATAAAAGCGTGAGAGCAAGAATTTAATTACAAATTGGGCCATGTGTTATAATTTCTTTATTGTCTTTGTTTTTAAATGTTAAATGGTCTGTTTAACTAATTGGGCTTAATTAATATAAGGGTTTTAAAAAGGGGAAAATTTATGACACGAAATCGGACACCTCAAATAATTAAATGGCAAACACGTTTTTTTCACATTAAAACAGCCAGCAAGTTTTTTTATTACACTTTAAATTTTACATCTAAATAGCCAAGGGAAATTTTCCACTAACTTAGGGGGTCATTCCCAATGGACAATTTCTACCAACAGAGGGGGCTGTTTAATTAAAATTTTCACCAACAGAGGGGGCTATTTAATTATTTATTCCCGTAAATATATAGCGCAATGCTTTACATACGTGGTTGTGTAATATTCATCACTCCAAAAAATGTATGACCTGTACAGTCATCGTTGTGGCCTAGTGGTTAAGGTTACAGCTTCGCGAGGACAAGATGAGAGGTTCGAGCCCCGGCACGGACCATGAGGTAAGCGAAATAAAGAAATAACCCACGTTTCTTCCACAGGTACATGATAGGTCTTGACGGACGGAGAGGAGACGCAGCAGCAGGAGGCAACACGGCGGCGGCACCACGAGGAGGGGACGGCACCGGGACCAGAGAGAGAGGGGGAGGCGGCACCGGAGAGTGAGGGGAAGGGGGAGGCAAGATTTTTTCAATAAATTTCATTTTTGGGCAAAAAAAAAAAAAAAGACCGCAAAAATTTTTTTTTGCGGTCTTTCCATTTTCTAAAATCGCCTGAAACGTACGCTCGTTAATTTTGGTGAAAAAAGTTGGTAGAAAATTTTTTTTTACAAAAAATTCCAATTTTTTCACCATTTTCAGAGATCAATTTCTTAAAATCGCTTGAAACGTACGCTCGTTAATTTTGGGCAAAATCGAAAAAAAAAAAAAAATTCTAAGTGCAAAAGTCGCCAAAGTCATATATTTTTCACAATTTACATCACTAAAATGGCTCCAAAACACTTCTAAACACCTTCACACTGCTTACACCGTTGTATTACATCAATCCAAACATTTCCTCTTCAAAATTCATCTAAAATCTACAACTTAACTCTAAATACGGCCTTTAAATGCAACTTAATTGGCTAATGTACGTGTAGGCCTACGGTTAAACATACAGTAACAATAGTCAATACATACACGTAAGTAACGCATTTTCGTACATTATGTCCGATTCTTAGAACTTTTTTACCAATTCTAAGACAATTCAATCACTTTATATACATTGCTCTTCAAAAACAACTCATTTTACACCAAAAAACTCTCAAAACCAACACTTATTCGCGTACATTTTTCACAATAAATATCAAAGGAAAAAATAGTCAGACACCAATCACTACCTGTATACCACTTGTTAGAGACTGGGTACTAGACCTTGACGGTTGCCATATAAACAACATGTCCTAAGCATTGAGATACAATAAGTACACGATCTTTGAGCAGCTAAAACTCCACCAAAGGATATCTATCTGTGAGTAATTTACAAGATTCATAATAATATAGAGTAGCTAAGTTGTTTACATTGTTTTTGGTGTAACCAGAGGTAGGGGAGGGTGGGTGGGGGGTTGGCAAGTGGGGGCAAAGACACCATTTTACACGATCTTTGAGCATCTGAAACGTTACCAAAGGATTTCTATTTGTGAGTAATTTACAAGATTCATAACAATATTGAGTAGCCAAGTTGTTTACATTGTTTTGGGGGTAACCAGAGATAGGAGAGGGAGGGTTGGGGGGGGGGGGGGGTTGGCAAGTGGGGGCAAAGACACCATTTTACACGATCTTTGAGCATCTGAAACGTTACCAAAGGATTTCTATTTGTGAGTAATTTACAAGATTCATAACAATATTGAGTAGCCAAGTTGTTTACATTGTTTTTGGGGTAACCAGAGATAGGAGAGGGAGGGTTGGGGGGGTTGGCAAGTGGGGGCAAAGACACCATTTTACACGATCTTAGAGCATCTGAAACATTACCAAAGGATTTCTATCTGTTAGTAATTTACAAGATTCATAACAATATTGAATAGCCAAGTTGTTTACAACGTTTGTGGTGTAACCCCAGAGTTAGGGGAGGGGGGGGGTGGCAAGTGGGGGCAAAGACATCATTTCAAAGAATATTTCACTGTAACATGTCATTAAAAAAGCAGTAGTGATGAGAGCAGTAGTCTCTCGCAAAGCAGACGTATTGCATGATGGTTACGCTATCACCGCAACAGACATTTAAACGACTTGTTCCCAAGTTCGTCTCATGTTTAGCAAAGTTTGAGGGCCCCTCTGGTTACGCCACTTGTTTTAAACTACAACAATCTAATTGCACCTGTTCATCTCTACATGTAGGCAAACACACACAAATGAAAGGGCACTCTAGTCAATAAGTTTTTAAGAAGGATAATAATAGTATTAGTGGCTTCTTATAAAGGGCTCGTATTCATCACTTAGTATTTTCCTGTAGGTATTGTGGAGTAATATGCAGCCAATCCGGCCAAGAATACTTGGGGTAAGCCCCTTCTCTTTGTGATAAAAGTGCACCAGGTTCTTTTATGTGCATTACACAGCACATAGAACCAACGGTTTAGCGTGTCCCACCCTACCCCACCCCCACCCCCAATCCCAAGGACACATCAATTATGGTTAAGTGTCACGACCGGGACTCGAACCTACACTCTGCTGTATATAGAAACATCAACAGAGCTTCAGTCCGTAGTTCTTGTCCGTTTAATCTGAAAGTTCATGGAGTATTAAGTTTCAGATAGTTTAACCTGCTCTGAAATAAATCTTTCTTGCTTTTGTGTTGATTGTCGCAATCAATGTAAGCCTGATATGTTAGCGTTTCTTGGTCATTCAAATTCAAAGTTAGTAATTTGGTGTGTTCACTGACACCGGATGATGTGAATGAATTCACTGATTTCCCAAAGCAATGAAGTTGTAATTGTCACAAGTAAACGCTGATCCAAAAACAAGTTTGTTCTGAAAAAAGAACCATTATACTTGACATTGGTGATCAGTCAGTTTGTACAATTACTCAATAATCCATCCAGTCTCTGCTTATGTTACAGAATAAATAGGATACATGCTTACTGGGATCAAAAAGAGTGATCGTCTTATAACTTAAAATGAATTTGGCTTGATACAAGAAATGGTATCCGAAGCAAACATTGACATAATAGGGAGACCACCTACATAGGGCTGGCTCACTAAGTTGTGCGCTGGCATAATTAAATACGTAATTGGTTCACACCCAGTGCTCTAGTCAGTTTTTTTTTCTTTTTTTTCAACACTAAATTATCTACAGTTTACACTACCAGTTTCCCTTGTGGTTTACTTCTTGATAGAATCTAAAATCATAACTTGAAACTACTACAAACTGATCTTCGACAAAACTACGTCATACGTACACCCATACCTTAACCGCCACTTAACCGTCACATAGATTTATGATTGTATACTACACATACTAATTAATTGTCTTTCAATCATTTTACAGATGTGTGCTGGCAGAAGGACTTCAGGAGAAGTACGCCCGGCATAAACTCCTCAGAATTGGCAACGCTATGAGCTGAGCTGGAGAGTTCGATAAACCCAAACATTTATTGGTCTTTGTAGGACAGTTACACTCTCCAAGAGAGTGAATTAGGAATAACTGGATAAGAGCAATTCTACATGGTAGCAACACATGTTTATTTTTCAGCTTTAGCAGAAATGTGGCCACTGCAAATTATAGTGTGCTTTCTGCTTATGAGTTGATTGTTGTACTTAGTTTTGCCAGCAAAATGGCATAAGTATGTAACTTTAAATATTCTTCTGCCAGCACCAATCAATGATTTACCTTACATCAACAGTCGCAATAAATGGACTGGTTATTAGTAAAGGTCTGTTTACAAAATGTTAAGACTTCAACAAATTTACCTCATTGCTTTTTTGCACAATTTTAATATTGTAGGGGGACCAGGACTAGGGGGGAACATGGTCGGGATGGATCAGGGAAGTAAAATTGGCCTTGGGTGATAGTCCAAGCCTTCCTGCTACTGCCTAATCGAGTGGGGACTTGTTTTTGTACAACCCTGGCTTTCCCCCGGGGCCTGGACTGCGAGGCAATTTAAGTATATTGATGATGCTGTCAAAGTGCAGCCCCGTCAAAGTGTATATTTGTAAACAGACCTTTTTACAATTCATAAATAAAACAAAAAAGCCTACCTTATCCCAGTATTGAGTAGTTTACAGAGTTGAAGTACAAGAAGCTTGTAGTAAAGAGATGATGAAGTGTTTGAATTCATGATGACGCTGCAATTTACGTGTTCCTATCAAAGCCCTGGTGCATCTCTTGTGTGGAAACTGCTCCTCCTCATCATCTTAATGAACCTATAAACAGAAATACAAGAAAAAAGAATAATTAGTACACAATTATAAGAGCCACTGATCCAACTTAACAGTCTGGACATATCACAGTATAAGTTAAAAATAGCATAGGGCCTTTGGTGTAAAAGTGCCTGGAAAAAAGATACATCTTTAGGTTATATTTATTGAACTATATAGGCCTAAGCAAAATGACATGTCACATGTTTGTACATGGCAGATTTAGGCCACAACAGATTTTATGTATTTTTGTTATTTTTAAAAGGGCACCTCTTGTGGACTGTCAACTTCTTCTGAACTATTGTTAATATTTTTCTGTTAAGCAAAAGGAAGCAGGCTATGAGTTACAAATAGTACATGTGACAAGGCAGTTTGGCTGGCAACCTTACTCTGGTATTCAAAGGAAAATTGCTTTGTGCTAAGCTACTTTTGAGGCAAATAAACTGCTCATTGAAACTGGCCACTGGTTATGAAATTTCAGGCTTGCATTTTTAACAAACATCTGTCTTAATCAAATGAAATTGAGAAGTAATTTTAGCAGAAATCTATTTAATAATAATAGTATAATAATATGACTTGTAATGCGCACGTATCAACCCGTATTTGTTCAACTATTGTAATTGAGTTTTTTTGTACGGTAAAGAAATGCAATTAAAAAATCCATGATGGAATAAAATTATTTCAGTTGTTGACTTTTTTTATTTTTAAAATGTGAGATACATAGTTGAGACAGAATAGCTTAGGCTTAGCATGTAGTCGGAAGATGTATGAATGCATACTGGTGGTGGTATTGCATACATAAGCAAGTGGAATCATGCATTTTTTTGTTGGGGCGGGGGGGGGGGGGGGCTGCTGTCAGAAAAGGGTAGCATCTTGGGGGGCAATTCCAGATTGACAGAAAAGTGGGGTGCACATTTGGGAAAGGGGCCCTAATTTCATAAAGCCACGATAGCATAAAGCACCAACAAATCTTGCTAGCTAAACAGAAACTAGTTGCAGAGTCAAAATTCAAACTAGTAACCTCCACTCATGTATTGCTTAGCCTAGAAACTTGCTAAGCAGCATTTTGTGCTTGATAGCTTTATGAAATGGGACCAAGGCTGGTATTAATTTAAGGGGTTGCACTAGGGCTGGTTCAAGATTGAAAGAAAGTGGGGTGAGGGAATTGAAGTACAGGCTGGTAGTAGAAAGGGTTACATCTTGGGGGCGGTTCAAGATTGAAAGAAAGTAGGGGATTGAAGTACAGGCTGGTAGAAGAATGGGTTGCATCTTGGGGGTGGTTCAAGATTGAAAGAAAGTGGGAGGATTGTAGTACAAGCTGACAGTAGAAAGGGTTACATCTTGGGGGCGGTTCAAGATTGACAGAAAGTGGGGTGAGGGAATTGAAGTACAGGCTGGTAGTAGAAAGGGTTACATCTTGGGGGCGGTTCAAGATTGAAAGAAAGTGGGAGGATTGTAGTACAGGCTGACAGTAGAAAGGGTTACATCTTGGGGGCGGTTCAAGATTGAAAGAAAGTGGGAGGATTGTAGTACAGGCTGACAGTAGAAAGGGTTACATCTTGGGGGCGGTTCAAGATTGAAAGAAAGTGGGGGTATTGAAGTACAAGCTGGTAGTAGAAAATCTTGGGGGTGGTTCAAGAATGAAAGAAAGTGTGGGGGGTTTGAATTACAGGCTGGTAGTAGAACATCTTGGGGGGGGGGTTCAAGATTGAAAGAAAGTGGGGTTAGGGAATTGAAGTACAGTCTGGTGAAGAAAGGATTAAATCTTGGGGGTGGTTCAAGATTGAAAGAAAGTGGGAGGATTGTAGTACAGGCTGACAGTAGAAAGGGTTACATCTTGGGGGCGGTTCAAGATTGAAAGAAAGTGGGGGAATTGAAGTACAGGCTGGTAGTACAGGGGTTACATCTTGGGGGCAGTTCAAGATTGAAAGAATAGGGGGACTGAAGTACAGGCTGGTAGGAAAAAGGTTTAAATCTTGGGGTGGTTCAAAATTGAAAGAAAGTGGGGGAGGGGGATTGAAGTACAGGCTGGTAGTAGAAAGGGTTAAATCTTGGGGGCAGTTCAAGATTGAAGGAAAGGGGAGGTCGGGTAGAACAAGGGGTTAAATCTTGGGGGCAGTTCAATATTAGGGGGAGTTTGGGATTGATGTACAAGGCTGGTTGTAAAAAGGGTTATATTTTTGGGGCGGTTCCAGATTGACAGAATGGTGGTGTGCATTGAGCAATTTCAGCATTATGCAGTACTGATAACAAAACTAAATCGCAAGAAAAATAAACAAAGTAAGGCATAACTCACCAGTATTTGCAGTAACTTCAAGATGGAACAGTTCTGTCATCTGACAAGGACTTCTCACGTGGTTATGTTTGGTGATGGGTACAATCCTGTCTGTTGCATCCGTAACCAATAACGATGAACACAAACCAAAGTTACTTCAAGGATTCCTAAAAAAGGGTAAACAGCAAAAATTTGAGTAAAAAATTGGTTCTTTTATGGGGTGTTAACTTTCATGCATTTTAAAAACTAAGTCTTTACAACTTTTCCTTCCTCCGTGATTGAAATGAAACACATGTTAAAGGTATGTGCTGCTTACTCCTAGAAGTATGAGGTTTGTGCCACGGAACGAACCTCAGTTTTTGGAGTAGGGACTGATAAAAACTATTAGCCCATATTATAATAGTCCTCATAATATAAACACTTGAGCCAGTGGCTCAACTTTGACTGAACCAGTCTTGGCTCAATGTGAGTCAATCATAATCTTTGGAGCCATTTGTGAACATAAATGGCCGACCGTGTTAGTTCGCAAAGTAAAATGAAAACCATGCAATTTCGAGTGATACTTGAGTGGATCATTATATTCTACTTTTAAAATATCTTTTTAATCATATGCATTTTATAATAAACAGTTACAAATGCCTTTCAAAGACCAACTCGACCGATCCAAGGCAACGTGTTCCTTTAACGTGACTCTCTGTAACAAGCTTGAATATATGCCGTACTACAAATCGATATATATGTCGATCGGTAGTCGACAAAGCATCCTAACGGAAACATCACACCAACTTTCTTTTCAAAGAAGACAGTCAAGTGGACAAATTTCAGTTTTAGACGTGGGAGGGAAAACCCCTTATTAAGGAAAAAAACCTACAGTCATGCTAGGACTAAAAAACACAGTCCACATGCAGGGCTAGGCTCCGGTCGGGGAATTGAATCGGGTTCACAGAGCCTCAGAGGAACCTGCCCCTGCCTGAGCTAGAGCTAGAGGGTAAAGGCAGGGACAGAAAGAAATCACCGACTGACCCTAGCCAGGTTGGACTCCTCCGTTGCATGCAGAGGCACTGACTGACGTCCTACAACCAGGGCATGGGGCTCTATGTCCTATGGATGATGAGAGTATCGTCCTATGTTATTGTTAAATGACTTCTTTCTATCACTTTAGCCAGTCCGTACTCATTGCTTGAAGGAACGGTAACATACTAACAACATAGTTAGGAATACGAAAGCTAAAGTAACCCCAAATCATCAATGACATTCAACAACACTAGTCCACTAAGTGACTAACGTTAACGCCAACCATTGCCAACACTACGACATCGACAAACAAGTTTTAGTTTCATAAAATTTAACCTCACTTTACAAAAGGGTGATAAAACTGTGCACAACGGCGTATAGATACACACCAAGAATCTACAAGCTATTTCCAGACGATTTAAACAATAAACTAAACAAACAAATCATTACTTACCGATGTTTTGGTTTGAAAACATTTTGATTTGAAGTCTTCGTGTGAGCAGACGACATGTTTACGTAAATTGTGCAGGCTAGGGAGTTTGGTACTGAATGCACATGCGCAGGACCAAAGCGCCCTCTTGAGATGAGCGCACAATGATACTATGCCCTTTTCGAAACCACGGTAGTACGCCTTGGACTATCAGGCTTTGACCTCTATTTTAATGGTTAAAGCTTCGTAAGTGACTGAGCCGGAGCATAAATGCAGTGGTTTCGAAAAGGGCATTAAACTGGGCGGGGAGGTTGCCGTGGGGGCGGGGCCAGGGAAGGGTGGGGGTGACCAATTCACTTTGCTTATTGTCTTTAATGTTCAGTTAACTGTCACAGCTATAGTTTCTGCAACCATTCCTATATTTGCATCATATGGATGTTGAATGGAACATTTAAAAAGAACCTATTGCATTTGCACCAACAATTTAATAGATGTTTATATTTTTGCATCTGGAATAAAGACATATTTTTTTTCTTTTCACCAATGTAATGGGTTCCAATCCCTCCCGAGTCTGGATTTTGTCTTCACAGAACGTAGGGAAGTACTCAGTCTTAAAAGGCAGTGGTGCGGGTAAAAAACTAATTCTAACTAAAGTGAAGTTAGCATAGTTCAGGAATTTTGTATTTTAGTTTTGTGTTAAATTTCATCTTCTTCAGCGAAAATAACCCATTTTGGTGCCAATTGACTGCCTTTTAACTTTTGAACCCACACCAACTACATCAAGGTACTAATGAATAAATGTTTGGGTATACCAGATATAGAGAAAAGTAGTAATTCTCTTATGAAAATATATGTGTGGGAAAATAAATTAATTGTTACTTTTAAAGATAAATAGGAACACAAACAGACAAATCTTCAAAGACAAAGTGGCAAATTTCATGAATAATTTATTACAAATTTCAATGACAACCTTCATTATACATAAAAAAGTTATATCTTCTGCATTAAAACACCACTTATAGGAAAATAAATTTAAGTATAATACATCTTTATTAATTTCAAATATTATAACATAGATGAAACTATCTTTTGGCTTGTCACAGGCATTAAAGGGGATAGGTACTTTTTATACAACACAAAACTAAAACATCCACAAATGAAAACTTTAATCTGAGAAGCGTTATGCAGTAAGGCATTTCAGATTGTTTTCCTTTTGGGGATTATTCTTTCTGCCTGGACAAAACCGTTTTGAATGTTCGGTGATATCTAAAAAGTTCCTAGTTTTAAATATTCCTAGGACTAGTCCTAATTAGTAAGATCTATCTTGATGACCCAAGGAAGTTTTAACTCTGTAATTGTAACCTTATGTCATAAGTCATGTAGTCTCTAAGGTGCTTACTATGTGGGGTTTCCCCAAAAAACTTGAGCTGTGTACAATTTGTGACTGCAGAAAGTTTAAACTCAATACTTGTAAACCTAAGATATCAGCAGTCACATGGTCTCTAACTAATTTAATTTTTTTGATAAAGAAAATATTGAGCTTTGTAGGCATTTTGCTCTTCTCATGTTAAGTCTGATCTTTTAAACACTGGGCCAGAACATATTTTGAGCTACAAGCTATGCTGTCTTATTGGGTTCCCCCCTAAATTTGAGTTGTGTACAATTTGTGCCTGCAGGAAGTTTGAGCTTTTTTGTCATTGTAAGTTTATATTATCAGTCACATGGTCTCTACTCTGTAATATTTGGGTTTTCCCTACATTTTAGCCGTGTACCATTTGTGCAATGCAGAAAGTTAAAACTCAGTACTTGTTTAAACTTGTACATGGGCCCAATTGCATAAAGCTGTCAGCAGAAAATAGTGCTTTGCAAATTTCAGTCCCTGGTCATTGTCTTGGCGCTGTTGAACTACTCCCCCAAAAATGAAAATTTCCTCATAGGATGCCCTTTACCAAATGGCATCTTGTAGACCATTACATGGTGCTTTGTGAGAACAGTAGGTCCCATAATTTAAAAGCAGTAGGTCCCATATACCTAACTGGAAAATACTGACAAATTGAAGTACCCTTGAGCTACACTTAGTGACAGATATGTGCTTTATAAGAAGACACTATTATTATTAATTTTTCTAGTGTTATTAAATTAATTTGACTGGTATAAGGGTCAGACTTCCTGGTCCCCATCGAGACAGCTTTATTCTCTGGATGCTGCTCTTGCAAGATTACCAAGGCGCTTTAATACGACCTGTGACCCTCAGTAGCTTCAAGTTGTACCTGGAAAATAATAAAATAAATAATAATAGTTACAATATTTATAAAGGGGGGGAAATTAATATTACACAATAAAAGCATTCACAAAATTAAATGTAAAAAAATAAAAAAACATAGCAAGCAAGAAATAAGGGAATAAAACGGTTGTTAATATTATCAACAAAAAATATTCACAAAGGTAAATTATTTAACAACACAAGATAATCACGAAGCAAGGGAAGAAAAGTTTGTTATTATACACAAAAATATTCAAAAATACTAATTATTTAACAAATACAAGATACAAAATACAAGATAAACGAGAGAAAAGTTATCATTATTCATTGATGGTGTATTCAAAGAACAACATGGCTTGGCCAAAATGCAGAATTGTGGAAACATACAAAATGGTAAAAACATTCAAATCTACTTTTAAACTTTTGATAGAATCGTTTCAAATTTGAGAGAAAGAGTTGATACAAAAATAGTAAAAAAAACGCAACCTTATTTGTTTTATTACATTAAATTCTATTGCTTATTGTTTGGTTATGTTATTAATGTTACATACCTTTGCACAGATTCAAGGAGAAATTTATCAAGTTCAAAAAAGGAGCTTTTTGTATCAATGTACAAAACTTGAAGAGGCTCAGTCAGATCTGGAAACTTCCTCTAACAATTGAAGAAAATAAAATATTGAGAAGTTATTTAATGTATTTGGACTGGCAGGAAAATGCAAGTGCATTTATAAATAACAATCAGAAAATTGTTGAAATGGGGGGGGGGGGGAGGTAATATTATACAATAAAAATATTCGACAAATTAAATAGTTTAAAAATACATGATTAGCAATTAATAAGGGAGGAAAAACACTTGTTATTATTCTACAACAAAAGTATTCACATAAGTAAATTATTTAAGAACAAACGATAAGAAAATGATAAGAAAATTTGTTATTATTATACAACAAAATCATTCACAAAATTAAATTACTCAACAAATACAATATATGAAACAGATTTAAACGAGAGAAAGTTATCATGATTCATTAAAGGTGTGTTCAATTAATGAACATGGCTTGGCCAAAAAGCAAAATTGTGTAAACATACAAATGATAAAAACAATCAAATCTACTTTCGGTAGAATCGTTGAGAAACAGTTGATAAAAAAATAATAGAAAAAACAAGACCTTATTATATTTGATTACATTAAATTCTACAATATAACTTTGATTGGTTATGATTCATTTTGTTATTAATATTACATACCTTTGCACAGATTCATGGAGAAATTAATCAAGTTCAGAAAATGAGCTTTTTGTATCAATGTACAAAATTTGAAGAGGCTCAGTCAGATCTGGAAACTTCCTATAATAATTGAAGAAAATAAAACATTGAGAAGTTATTTAATGTCTTGGGACTGGCATGAAAATGCAAGCACATTTATAAAATATAACAATCAGAAAATTGTTGAAATGAGAGGGGGGGGATAATATACAATACAAATATTCACAAAATAGAATAGTTTAAAAATACATGATTAGCAAGAATTAAAGGAGGAAAAACGGTTGTTATTATTCTACAACAAAAATATTCGCAAAAGTAAATTTCTTTAAAAACACAAGATAAGCAAGACACAAGGGAAGAATGTTTGTTATTATTATACAACAAAATCATTCACAAAATTAAATTATTCAACAAACACAATATATGAAACAGATTTAAACGAGAGAAAAATATCATTATTCATTAAAGGTGTGTTCAAATAACGAACATGGCTTGGCCAAAAAGCAGAATTGTGTAAACATAAAAATGCTAAAAGTATTTAAATCTACTTTTTAGACTTTTGGTAGAATCGTTGAGAAACAGTTGATAAAAAAATAATAGAAAAAAAACAAAACCTTATTATATTTGATTACATTAAATTCTAGAATATAAATTTGATTGGTTTTGTTTGGTTTTTGTTAATAATATTACATACCTTTACACGGATTCATGGAGAAATTCATCAAGTTCAGAAAAGGCTCATTTTGTATCAATGTACAAAATAAACAAAACTTAAAGAGGCTCAGTCAAATCTGGAAACTTCCTGTAAAATTGAATAAAATAAAATATTGAGAAGTTATTTAATGTATTGGGACTGGCAGGAAAATGCAAATTGTGCATGTATAAATAACAATCAGAAAATTGTTGAAATGAGGGGGGGGGGGGTTATATTATACAATAAAAATATTCGACAAATTAAATAGTTTAAAAATACATGATTAGCAATAAATAAGAGAGGAAAAACGTTTATTATTCTACAACAAAAGTATTCACAAAAGTAAATTATTTAAGAACACACGATAAGCAAGACACAAGGGAAGAATGTTTGTTATTATTATACAACAAAATCATTCACAAAATTAAATTATTCAACAAGTACAATATATGAAACAGATTTAAACGAGAGAAAGTTATCATTATTCATTAAAGGTGTGTTCAAATAACGAACATGGCTTAGCCAAAAACGGAATTTTGTATACATACAAATGATAAAAACAATCAAATCGACTTGTGGTAGAATCTTTGAGAAACAGTTGATAAAAAAATAATAGAAAAAACAAAACCTTATTATATTTGATTACATTAAAATCTACAATATAAATTCGATTGGTTACGTTTCATTTTGTTATTAATATTACATACCTTTGCACGGATTCATGGAGAAATTAATCAAATTCAGAAAAGGAGCTTTTTGTATCAATGTACAAAACTTGAAGAGGCTCAGTCAGATCTGGAAACTTCCTATAACAGTTGAATAAAATAAAATATTGAGAATTTATTTAATGTCTTGGGACTGGCATGAAAATGCAAGTGCATTTATAAAATATAACAATCAGAAAATTGTTGAAATAAGGGGGGGGGGGTAATATTATACAGTAAAAATATTCACAACATTAAATAGTTTAAAATACATGATTAGCAACAAATAAAGGAGGAAAAACGGTTGTTATTATTCTACAACAAAAATGTTCACAAAAGTAAATTATTTAAAAACACACGATAAGCAAGACACAAGGGAAGAATGTTTGTTATTATTATACAACAAAATCATTCACAGAATTAAATTATTCAACAAATACAAGATAAGAAGCAGATAAAAAAGAGAAAAGGTTATCATTGATCATTTATTGTGTATTCAAATAACAAGCATGGCTTGGCCAAAAAGCAGAATTGTGGAAACATACAAAATGGTAAAAACATTCAAATCTATTTTTAGACTTTTGATAGAATCGTTTCAAATTTGAGAAAAACAGTTGATAAAAAAAAGAACAAACAAAACCTTATTATATTTGATAACATTAAATTCTACAATATTAATTTGATTGGTTATGTTTTGTTTTTCTTTATATTAATAATACATACCTTTGCACAGATTCATTGAGAAATTAATCAAATTCAGAAAAGGAACTTTTTGTATCAATGTACAAAACTTGAAGAGGCTCAGTCAGATCTGGAAACTTCCTGTTACAATTGAATAAAATAAAATATTGAGAATTTATTTAATGTCTTGGGACTGGCATAAAAATGCAAGTGCATTTATAAAATATAACAATCAGAAAATTGTTGAAATAAGGGGGGGGGGGGGGTAATATTATACAGTAAAAATATTCACAACATTAAATAGTTTAAAAATACATGATTAGCAACAAATAAAGGAGGAAAAACGGTTGTTATTATTCTCCAACAAAATATAAAAGTAAATTATTTAAAAACATAAGCAAGACACAAGGGAAGAACATGTGTTATTAATATACAACAAAAATATTCACATAATGAAATTATTTAATACAAGCAGAAAAGCAATGAGATAAACAAGAGAAAAATCATAATTGTTCATTATTTGGTCAAACAATTGAAAACATGGCTTGATCAAAATGCCAAATTGCAGATAAATTAGGGTGAATATGTAATTACCTTTTCATAATTGCATATTAACAAGGTGTAATAGTGCAGAATCGGAGTTTGCTGGACACTAGGCTTCTAAGCAGTAGCTTGAGACATCTCTTCTGTGCAACAAACAGCCACAATGACTGACCTGACAACCTCCGTTTGGATCACTTGATCTGTAAATGAAATGAAAACTGAAGAAGAGATTTAGATTCAAGTTTCATTTTTATTTCAAACTTACAAACTTCGGAGGTAAGTACTAAAAGCAAACTTTAATATTTATTGAAATTAAACAAGGAACTTGAACAAGTAATGATAAACCAAGTGTACAAGTTGCCCACAATTAATCATTTGTCAACACTAAAAGATTCAAAAATGAGTTGTTTACGAGCTCTTTCAAGGCCATTGGTAAAGCGTATGGATCACAAAAAGTGGATCATGAACCTTATCGATATACATGTACGAAGTACCTGGATGGAGTAGTCTGTCTATCTACATTCCAATGATTACATCCCTCCAGCCAGAGGAGTATAGTCATACTTGGGTGCAAAAGTGCTTGGTCACGGGAACAAATATAAAAAAAAGTGCTAGAAACTGAGGTCAAGGTGCAAGTAAACAGATAGGGTATTCCAGATAGTACAGATGACACTTGGGAAATGGGAAGAAACTATGCTGGTATGAGATTGAGAGTGGACAATACAATGCTGTTGTGTTAATTGTACTCGTAGATGGTGGCCTCTCGTAAAAATGTGTAATTTTTGGTAGAAGTACAGTCTTGAATAAATGTAGAATCATATTCTAAGTGAACAAATTGTGCCGACTATCCCCTCTCGTCACAGTCTAACTACTATGGTGTGATGATGATTGTGCCCACATAGTTGTACAGGCTTGTCCTACTCCTGTCGGTAGGTGGCGCTCTAATGAAACATTTCAACTCAAGTGAGCAGTATCGACGACGAAAAACACAATTATTTCAGCATTTTCATGTTCAAAAAGCAACAGTTACTTACCAAAATGTTCTACAATTCTTGCGGAACTTGCCAACTTGTCTAAGTGCATCAAAAACATGTAACTTTGGGACATTTTCCCGTCGTCTGAAAGACGTAAACGTCCACGCGTGTGCTGAGCGACGAGCGCCATTCTTTTCACCCGAGTGCGCATGTCCCACTCAACTATGCATACACCCTGCATCATAGTTCCCAAATGTTGATATTAAAAGTTTAAAAAAAATATTTTAGACAATTAAATAATTCTATTGAGTTAATTGATATTGCAGTGTTTAATATCATATTTAGAGGCAAATAGCTCTTTCCCCCGTGATAATCATTCTATGGCGGAGTGATATCGACCTCTTCAAGGTAAGTTTGGCACACACCATGGCGGTACCACTTGTTAAAGGAGTGGCACAAGTTTTAAAAAGGGACCCCAATACATATACAGATAGATATACACCGCCCCCTATTTGAATGGGCCAATACAATTAATTTTAAAGGGCCTAGTTTAAAAAGGATTGTCTTAAAGACTTTTTGAAAACAAAACCTCAAAACATTATTTTAAACAAACTTGAGGAGAAACACATCTTTATATTTTGAGCATTTAAAGTTTTCTTCTTTTATTTCTGTTCGTTTTCACTGTCATATTTTGATAAATTCCACTATGTTCTGTGGCAACCACTTTAAAAAACCTAATGATATCAAAAATATTGAGAATTGCGAAAAAAAAATCAAAATGTGTAGTTTTTTACAAACATTTTATAAGAATTTGTATTGTCTGTAGAAAGACATTGCCCTTATATGTCTGGTGAATATTAAAGATTACTTATATACAAGAAATAATGTAACGGCCTATTCTGATTAAACAAAACATTGAATTTTTAACAGTAAATAGACATTAAAGGAGTATCAGATATATTATAGTGAAAATATTCTATCAACATTTTAAGTTCAGGGCCAAGTTTCAGAGTGGCTTAAGCATTTAATACTCATAAAACAAATTCTGCTTAGCAATAACAGACAGGATATCAATCACAAATTCTGATGAGCATAAGTTTGTTTACTTAGCCTATTTTTTGTGCATCTGTATTAAATTGGGTCCCGATATTATTTGAAATACACCATGAAGTAAATAAAATTTGTTTTTATCTTGTTTATTAAAATTGATGCAGCACCATGGCAGGTGAAGTATATCCCAGGCTAATGACAATTCTTTTGCATATTAAACCTTGCACAAACTTAATTCCTGATGCAGCGTGGGGAAGTATGAATGATGGACGATTAACTTGGCAAAAACATAAACCGATGATATCGTGTTGTACAAAGTTACCATTAGAATGTGCCAGCACAGTAACAGTAACACTTAAAATCCATAATTAATTGAAAATGTTCACATATAAATAAATTAACCACCAATAAACTACATTTTCTAATGAAGGCACCAATAATAAGACCAACTTTAATTTATGAAATAAACAGTATCTCAATACTTTCTATTTTGCGATGCAAAAATACAATTTTAGATTCATGTATATTACACTTGATCTATACAATCTGTCACTGCATATCTGAAATTATTTCCATATTGCTGAGTATTTCAAATTTAGCGTTGCAGTAATAAAATTGCAGCCATGAAAAACTTAAAAGAAAAGACATAAATATCAACTGTATCACGTAACACTAAGTGATTTTTTATTCATGTGTAAAAACTAGAAACAGTCAATAATCTATACTTCAATTGCAACTTTATCATATAATTCTATGGCTAAGTGGTCTAAAGACTTGGAAAACAACTTTTGACATCAGCAGTTTGCTGAGTTTCACTTGGTTCTTGACTTTGGTTATATCATGTCATCAAGCTATCTACGCATCTCTGCCACCAACCGTCAATGCTTTTTCAGTTAATAACGAGCATCAAAGCTACACACAATGCCTGGTTAGGATTGATAAGCAAGTTTCTCAGCATGCTGGATGTTTAAGATACGAAGATCTAAGACAATCTGAAGACATCGATGGAAGATGGAGTTGTCTGGACCGTGGCTGAGGTACAAGTATTGCTCCAACAATCCTGAGAGTTGGGTCTGAACTCCACGAGTAGCTTCTGGGTTAGTGAGGCCTTTACGATCTAGTGAGAAAATCAAACATTTCCATCAAATAGTCCTATAACTGAGACCAGGTTGATAAAAGTTTGTGCTTATAGTAAATGCATGCTGCATAGTAATCGGTTGAAAGCAGCACAATTAAAATGGGACCTGAATTTGCACATACATAAAAACAAAACTTGCCATTTTCACTTAGTTTGAAAAACAAAAAATTAATAATAAAAAACACTGACTAACCTGATGCTATTAAAACAATAGCATGTAAGAGAACTGTTTCTGCTCGAGTCAGTTTTAGAATAAGGAGTTGCTTGGCAACGGAGAACATTGCTTCCATTAACTCTCCAAGTTCTGTAGCAAGAAAAAAAGAAAGACAGACAAATATGTTACACCAAAAACACTGGCATAAGCTAAGCAAAAATGATCCTGCTACAAATTATTCACCCTTACAACCAAGGCCTCAAACATAAAAACCAAGGTACAATTTAGTAACCTTCACAAAGTAAATATAAAGTAATAACCTTTTCAAATTACTTAATAAAGAAAGGAAATGAACTCTTGTATAGTTTGTTTTGCATATGTAATTTGCAGTACCCGCTGCTAGAACTGCCTCTCAGAGTAAATACAGAGTATACAGTGCTAACACATATCAGTGTATATGGGTAAAAACCAAAATGAATATAAAGAATAAATGTTGAAGAAATTAAAAATTGAGCAGAACAAAGAAATGACTGAATTGTTTTTTCTCACCTGTCTGTTTGACCATCTCTCTGGTGAAGTTCTCTCCTACCAAGAGAACAGAGTCTTGGCTTACGTCTAGTATCTCACACAGCTGAAGAAGAAGTACCTCAAAACAACCTGTCTTCAGGAGAACAACCTATAAGAGAAAAATAACATCATGTTGTCATTCTATCAACGCTTCACAAACTTGTCTAAGAAATGAAAACCATTCTAGTATTCCTTTCAAGGTATTGTTACATGGTTGCTTCATCCTATCAAATCATTTTGTAACAATTGGCAATTGATTTATAATTTAGCACCGGAGATTTCAGCGTGCGAAGTATCAAATCCTACTAAGTATTCACCAGCACAGACAACAAAAATTAATTTGAAGACCGTAAGTCCAAAGTCCTTGTTACCTGATCAGAATGAAGAATTGTATCAAATCCTGGGATGGACTTAGTGAAGGCAACGATGCGTCCGATGGCCGGAGAAAATAAATGAGAAAACAGTTCTTCCGAGATGGACTCTGTATTGGCGCTGGACTTCTGCAGAGACAAGACGAAAGTTAAATGGTTTATCATTTGAGTGAAAATTTGAACATGTGACTAAACACATCAATTGTTTACTCGTTTACCCCCCCCCCCACACAAAAACAAAAAAACAGGTCACAATAGCACCCACAAGAGTCCTCTCTCCCATTCTTAAAAGTGTGTGATCGTGCTTTCTTTATTTTTGTTTTACAACTCTATTTCTGGAGGAATTTATCCTGGTCGCTAGGATTTGAAGTTTTGCATGGCAGGAGTAACATGAAGTGAGGTTTGCGGTGCAAATCACTTTCGAGTAGTGTTGCTTCTGAAAAGAAGCGATGGTTGGAAGCAGTATGCTCTGATCGTCTCCAGAACCAACACTAAAGAAGCGATGGTTGGAAGCAGTATGCTCTGATCGTCTCCAGAACCAACACTAAAGAAGCGATGGTTGGAAGCAGTATGCTCTGATCGTCTCCAGAACCAACACTAAAGAAGCGATGGTTGGAAGCAGTATGCTCTGATTGTCTCCAGAACCAACACTAAAGAAGCGATGGTTGGAAGTAGTATGCTCTGATCGTCTCCAGAACCAACACTAAAGAAGCGATGGTTGGAAGCAGTATGCTCTGATCGTCTCCAGAACCAACACTAAAGAAGCGATGGTTGGAAGCAGTATGCTCTGATCGTCTCCAGAACCAACACTACTCAAAAGAGACTAATACAAATGGTTCTACCGCAAACCTCGACTAATTGCTTAAGATCTACAAAAACACAAACCTGGGGAAGAGTTGATGATTTGGAATTCTCGTCTGGAAGATGTTTCCTGATTGCAATGAGTAGAATATGTTCTAGATTGTTCCATTGATCCTCCATGACTTCAGCATAAGCCTCACATATGGTGTCTACTGTATCTATGCCATTAGACCCTACTCTAAAATGGCGTCCTGTCTCTCTAGTAACATTGCTTCCTTTCCGATCATTGTTCCCAAGGTGGGGATTTGCATTGGTTGGCACTGGGTAATTGCACTTGTGTTTGGTCTTCGGGCTTTGAATTTCATGTTGGACGGGTGAAAGAACTTGGCGCTGGTGAGGTCCGTCTCTTGGAGTTCTCTGAGAGACACTCAGTAAGACTTTGGTTCCGTTTTCATACTGCAAGACGGCATTATGGCCGGTTTTCCCGCAGGAACCCTGAGATATTTTCCCCTGCGCTTTGACAGGAGTGATTTGCATTTCAGAAAGTTTTCTCTTTTCACTTGCGGAAAGAGACGATTTGTTCTGTCTGTATTCAGATTCTGTTCTCTGATCAACTGCAGTCTGCGTTGGAGTAGGTTCACATTCTCTCGATTGACTTTGAGCAGGATTGCCGATCAAGAGAACACCTGATGGAATTTCAGATGTTTCACAGCGTGGTATAGAAGCAAGATATCGAAGGCGGTTGGCTGCAGATAAATACTGTGGATTGGTCATTATATAAGGATGGTTCCTGTGCGCTGTGGCCGATGCAGTAAGACCAAGCACTGCTTTGGTCTCAGAACCCTTTTGTCGAGTGATATCAATAGCGCCCTCTGGAGTTAGATTCTTCTGTTTCTTTCCACCTCGTGACGAGCCCCTTATTGCACTTGAGTTTGCCAGTTTCCCATTTGGTGTTTTCAGTTTGTGCGAGAGGGTGTCTGTCTTGGAAGTTGATTTGTCCGTTGTCTCTTGACTGGTTGATTGTCTAAGGTCCAGTGGTTCCAGAGTAACAAGGTCCGTCCGTCTCACAACCTGCTGCTTAGCGGCTAAGAGCTTGTCTTTCTCTTTCTTGGACATTCTACCAAAGCGAACAGCTGTAAGAATAAAGGTCAATGGTAAATTAAAGTCACTTTTGATCACAATCCTGACAACCACCAAGTGATTCTTTAGAGTGTAAGCGCAGGATAATTGATATATAAATGTTTTTGAATTAACTGTTTACCCTAGTGGTCTATCAGCTGCTTCAGCAGAATTGTGCATAATGTTCTTTTGATAGGCAAAATCCAGTAGTAACCAAGTCAAATTCAATATAGTATTTGCTCTAGTTACCTTAATCTTGTAAGAAAACATATGTTGTGCTTAGCTACTTTTCTGCTTATAACAGCTAGATGAAACTGGGCTGTATTTTCACAAATACAATTTCTACGTCAGATTTGATGTGAAATGAGGTGCATGCTGGTCTCAATAACAAAAACCTGTCATTATCAACACTAGCATGTGCCTCATTTATTTGCGCAGTAGAAATTAATGCTTATGAAAGGGACACACTTAAACTTTGTAGCCATGACAGGGGTCAGAGGTTGCCTGATTTACCGTTTCTAGACATTCCGATGTCATTGCACTTTTTCAGGCGGCAGGATTGACACTGGTTCCGACTGCTGCGTTTGATTTCACATTGTTCATTGTTGAGACAGGGTCGGTATGTCAAATTCTGCTGCACAGTCCTTCGGAAGAAACCCTACAATAAACAAACAACAAAGAAATAAACATTAAGAACGAGTCTTAGCTTGAAAATAATGATAAACTTGATATTTTGGTTTTTAATAATAACCCTGAACTACTACTAGGATGAATTTATGTTTTATTGCAACAAAATTAAGTTACATTATGTACACTTCGGTGTGATCCCTGGCTTTACGGCAGTTACAAGTTGAATGGCTTCTGAAAATTGCTGTGCCAAAATTCAAGGATAGACATTGTTGGGTTTTTTTTTCCTCATAGGAACTGCACCTTGGAGAAAGCCCAAAATGTTGCTCTACTAAACATGTGGGTGTTTATCTGTTTGTTTGTCTACCAGTCATACCTTGCAGCCTTCACAGGAATGTACCCCATAGTGGAACCCTGAAGCCCTATCACAGCAAATCTGACACAAAATGTTCATGTCGATATCAAAATCTGAAATATAAAAACAAAGTCATTAAAAGTGACATAAAGAAATCCCTTTGAAAAAATAAAGGTGTGTGGAAATCTTAAAAATTAAAACTATATTTCTTTCCTTTAATTATGTACCGATGTCAATTAAAACTCGTCCAAAAGGTTGTTACAATTATTTTGTTTGTTGGGAGTCTTCGATGTTTGATACATCGTTGATGTTTTTATTAAGATTTGAGATCTGAGGGTCAGTTTTCGAAAAGCTAACACTGTGTCAGATGGAAAAGCTTAATCTTCCAGGCCAAAACAAATTGTGTTTTTGACCATTAGCAAAATGATCACTGCCCCTTTTCTATTTCCCCACACTACGAACAAGTGACCGCCTTACACCATTCCCCCAATCCTTGACCGATATTACCAAAAAACCATTGTTCTATTGTGCAAGTACATCCGGCCTCCATGCCTAGCTTCTGACCACCACCAGCAGTGACCCATTTAATTACTGACCCAGACTTATCAACTTTGATCCACTTTAAAAAAAGCATAAACTGTAAATCCATATCATTATCCTTATCCAGTGACTCATCACAAGTGCAAGTTGTTCAAATGGCAGTTCAAAAATACATCTTAAAAATCAATTATAGGATTGGAAATCTTTTAAAGGTAATACAATACATGATTACTGTACTCCAAGAACAATAACAAAGTAGTTGTGAATGACGTGTGACCTTTGACCTTGTTTTTTTCTGGAGAGAGGGAGATCTTGACCCTGTTTTTCTTGTCTCTCCAGAGGATATGAGCTTAAGCTGCATGGCTCTGATAAGTACGTACTTGGATTAATGTACAAAGTTCAATCCTAGATATCAACAGGATATTCCCCTTTTCTTCTCTTTCTCTCTCTCTCTCTCTCTCAGACAAAAGGAAAATATAATATAAAATGATATAATGCATGCACAATGGGAGACTTTGAAACAGTTGGTGGCTTTCCTAGTGAATTTCTGAGAACAATGTATTTGTGGAATTAATTGGTATAGTCTGCTGCCACCAATCTGTAGTGTTCCCTTAATTCTGCGATTGATTTCCTCTACAAAATCATCACCCAACTGACCTGTTTACAAAACCCTCTCTGACACTCTGACACATTTCCTAAAAGATCCTCAGAAGAATCAGGAAAAAGTTCTGGCAAATAACAGGCATGATTATGTGAAAGTACTGGAAGAACAGGAAGACAACGATTTGAAATATTCAGCCATTTTGGTCATGAAATATTCAGCTCCAAATACAACCAGCACACCTCCATGGTAATGGAGCATTACAACTGACATGATGGTGACCCACATTTTGTCTATAAAGTTTAATTATAAAATATTTGAGCCATAAATCCTGGAGCAAATCTAATTGTCCATTGTCCGCAAATTCTATCAGTTTGATTTACAGGCTAGGTGTTCTAGAGCCTTGACCCATTGTCTCGGGCCATTGATGGTCAGTACCCTTAGGCTACACTCAGTGGAGGGACTGACCAAAATAACAGAGCTGGTCTCAGTGTGGCATTAACCACAAGTGACCTTAATATACTAGAACCAAATTTATGGCAATTTAATGCATGATGTTCACAGGATTTTAATTATAAATTTCGCCTGAGCATGTTTCATACCACATTTAAACAAAAGTCCTTACCCACTATTTATTAAATTTAATTAGTTTTAGCCTTTGAGAGCCTCTGCTAGGGTCGAAACGTCTGGCCATTAACTATTTTTTCAATTTAATTAAGTTAGATTGTTTAACACAAAAATACACAACAGTATGCCACAGGACTCATACCTTAATTGTCATAAAAACAATAACAATTTATACTAAATTTTGTAAAACCGTTCTTTGTAATTTTATACCTTGCCAGTCGCTAGGTATAAAGGGAACCCTAATATTACTTGCTATTTACAGAAAACTTGACATCATAAAACAGAACACATTTATACTTGTGTTCTTCATTTAACCTCATGCACACCAACTCAAACACAGACCATTCCTGTAAAACAAATCAGCAAAACAAATAGTTCAGCTGTGCAGTCATAGCCAACAAACCATCTGGTTCAACTTGAAACATTTACACACTATAGTACTTGCCTACTTTCAATAATTATGTCCTTCATTTAGATAAAACTTTGACCCACAAATCCCTGGTTGTGATGAGTTCACCTGAACTTCATGTTAATATTTAAACCACATGGGAAGAAGGATATAACGTTCCAGACTTTCCTATCGGGAAGTTGCCTGGCACGCTGAACTCTACTGCCAAAAAAAAAAAAACCAATGTGAACTCACTGCTAGTGACAGACAAATAAAATCACATTTTCTAGAAACTGAAAATGCTCCTATTACAATGAGGAATTACAAAACAACATTCTAGAAAAGTAGGAATTGGTTCTTTGCGGTTTTCTGGCCAGACATGAGAGTACTGAGTAACCTGTAATATGATCAGTGCTGAATATGATGTCTGATAATATTGGCATGTAGCATACATTACATTTCACACAGTAAGTAATGAATGTGTCGAGATCAATGATTCAAGTAACACATTTAGTTTTTCTTTTCTGTTAGGGTTTTTTATGATCAGGGATCCCCCGCCCTTCCAGGTATAAGAGATTCAACTACATGGTTTGGTTTGAAAGTATGATGGAATGATATGACTGTGTATTTTCATTTATGGGTTATTATTATTCAGATAACAGAAAGTAGGTCAGGGGAGTGAACTGGAAAGTAAAAGGTCATTTGTTGGTTTTAAAGGGGAACTACATGAATGAAGCATGTTATGAAGAATGTCAACTTGTAAGCATTCTTGTCTTCCACAGCAATCAAAGAAAACTAGCCAGACCTCTGCGGTGAGCAGAGCCTTGAAATTTGGCCCAGTCCAGGACCAAACCTTAAATTAAATGTCTTTTTTAAAAAACCCAGCCGCACAATTCCTAATGAAAGTCAACGGTGCATGAAATGGATCCACACATCCTCCTCTTACAACCATTTCCTCAACTCTGATTCCACTTATTAACACAGTGTTGGATTTTCCCAAAGCTAAATATGTTATTTTGACAACTAAACAGGAAGAGTCACAAAGAACATGGAGTCCCTGACCCGGTACTGGTTTAAAGAGAAGCGTGGGAAACCTGCGACTATTGTTAAAAGTTCACAGACCGAACAGAACTAAAAAAAGGCAGAGAAGTTCTGTTATTGGAAATAATTGCCTATTTTGATGTAATCTGTTGTATTTTATTTGTATAAATTTAGAAATGGTTAGCAAAGCAGACAGCTGTTGATGTAGCCTCTGGCTCACAATAAGGCTTATTTTCTATTTGTGTGGTAAAGGCGTGACAAAAAAATACTGTAATAAAAAGTGTGTTTTCAACTATGTTGGTAAATCTGACTGAAATAAGGCACAACAAAAAAATGGTTGTGGTACAATAATGCATTTAATCGCTTCAGGATTTTTCCATTGAATTATAGATATTTTCCCAGACAAACATGAAAGAAGCGAACATTTTCTGGTCGCACAAATTTTTTTTTCCTTCAAATTATAAACTACAAAAGGCAACTGACTGAGTAATTTTTATATGATTTGGGGTTGACAACGATTTTTTTATATATATTTAGTAATTCTATGGTTATTCGACATGGAAACAAATTACTGAATGCCAAAATACTTAATAAAATGTTTTGTTTTAGTTATTTAGAGACGCAGGAAGAGCTGTGGATTCCAAAGAATGTGATAGCTCCCCAAATTAGTTTTTCTTGATTAATTAAAACAACTTCTTCAAACAGACCTGCAACTTTCATCTTGCATGCCTGCATTAATTTTTTTTTCATTATTCACTTGTGGTATTAACAATTCCTTTACTAATATTCAACCGTGGTTCAACCCATACACTCTATTAAATATGAACTCAATAAAACCCCACACAGGTTACAAGTCCACGTAGACCACAATGGATTAGATTTGAGGTCAAAGAGGTAATTTACATTTCTCAGAAATAATATGACTCGTTGGGATGAGACCCCCCTTAGTGCATGGGTTGTGCTGTTGTGGCAGTGTGGCGCCTACATGAGGAAAAACAGCCATTACTGAACAAAAGACCTACAAACAAACAAACAAAGTCTGTTAAATTTGTATCCCCTACAGAAATGTACTTAATAAAATAAATTCAAAAGAGCAAAAATAACAAATTTATTCCATACCATAATTATTCCAAATAGTCATGTTGAAGTCATACAGTACAGCTAATTTTACTTCATGATGTTATTTCTGACCATCGGCATTTCTTCCTGTGTTTTAATTTCACTTCATAAACACTTCACTAATATTACAAATTTCCTCCACGGGAGTCAAGCCCCATGATGATAGGGTTGGACAGTAGCATATCCAAGTGATATTTGAACTAATTCAATTGTTTTGTTGCCACCCAGTGAACAAACTTGTACAGTACTTTCACCTGTCAAAAATTAAGTTGGTCATCAATTGCGGTTGAAAGCAATGCCTAACCCAAAATTTCTTGGAACAACCCTTCCTTATTAAAAGGGAAAGTGCTCCATTGGAGTGCTTTGACTCACAGCTCTACAAAAATGTTAAATGTAAAAAATATCTTGTGAGTGCACTTATAAAATGATGTTGTAATTTCAAGTGTATCAACGTGTGAACCAAGCAGAGTAGTCCTACACTATATTACTACATTATACTTGAGAAAGTAACATGCCTGAGCTTCATAGGGGCATCATCGGAGCAACTGCCCAAATGCCCCCTGCTATTGCCTTAGTGCCCTCTTAAATGTTGCAGTAAAAGTTTACATTTCCCTCTTAGTTGTGCCATTTGAAGAACAACTGCCACACCTTATCAGGACTGGATTAATCAATGAACATTCACCTGTGACCAAGAAGTAGGGCTACATGTAATCACACCAAATAATATTTAAATTGAACTTGCAAATGGCCTACTGGACCAAGACAGTACCTACAGCATGCCTACAGCATGGGCTGTACACATTAACAGGTCACATTTTTCTAGGGCATCCTGGATGGCAGAGGTTGCCGAAACCGTGTCATGTGTGACATGATGGCACAGGGTTAGACACTCCTTTGACAAAGAGCATTGATAGAATAACGTCATTAACGATTAATATTTAACCAGAGAATTTACCAATCTATCTTGGGACCCACCTTTCTGTAAACAGGCTCAGAGAAGATGATCAATGGACTAAAATAATGACTTGACCCAGAATGTTTGAACAATACATTGGGGATTAATTTCTCTTTTGAAATTATAATTAGGGGAGACTAATAAGATAAGAAGAGTTGTTCACACAATGAGAGTTGATAAAAAGTCCATCTAAAACTAGACATTAGCGTAAATAAATGAAGTATTTGTAAGAGCTTGGTTACATGAACGGCATCAAAAAATCTTAAAGTAATTGTTATTTGATGGTCTTCAACAACTAAATTCTTGAATTTAGTCTTAATTGTCTGAATTTAAGACAAGAGAAATCAGTAGACCATTCAGGGGCACTCAGGGCTACTAGAGTAACAAATGGTCTGGCCAGAGTCCAGTCAATATTGCCAATTAGGCTACTGAACAAGTTCTGCTGTCTAGTTCTTATCCAACTTTTGTTGTCTTTTTTTCTTCTCCAGAGGTTTACTGGGTCAATAGACCTGTAAATAGTTTGCTTTAACATGGAGGAAACAGAAATCGCGCACTTTAAAGTTAAAAACACACATGAACTTAAGCCAGTGGTTCAGAGAGCATTGAAAGCCCTGTTGTACATCCCCTTCATTACACATTACCATTAAACGATACTTCAAAAAGAGTAAAGTGGTAATTTGTTGCTAAACCATAGATACATGGATGATTTGCACTACCTTCTTATTCTGTGTAACTCATCAAAGTACATGTATACCTTACACTCAGTAAAAGGTCACAACTCAGAAATAGGTCACAGCTCTGTAAAAGATCGCAGCTCAGAAAAAGGTCGCAAATTATTATTCTACATCCTGTGCATCCATCATGGTTTTATTCACGGGCCGGGAGTTTAAATATTATTGGAAGTTACTTGATTCACCCAGTAACCGAAGATCTTCATATAACAGGAAAAGGGGTTAAATAAACATGATAGGTTGTTTTGAATGGCATTCATTCAATAGACTGACTGGATGCTCTTTGAGGTCTGTTTTATGCATAGAAAAAAGTACAATATTTATTCAAACAATTCGTACAAAGAAATTACAAAATTATGACTTAAAAACAAAACAACAGGATGGGTAATATCAATCCAAGTATAATTTTAGCTTAAATCTACAATCTCACTGATTATAAAATGACAAATACCCCCTAAGAAATAACTCTACTATGCACTGCTTTATAATTGTTAAAAAGAGTACAAAATAAAAAGACCGGGCAAAATTATATTTGAGCACCAACAATATGTTGGAGAGATACAGCTTCGCTTTACATTCCTACTGGATTGACTAATAAATGCTGTTCCATTATCCATTCCCATTAATGTTTTGAAAAGGTCAAACATGGAGAAGAAAACAACAACATTTAAAAGGGGAAATGGATGACGTCAGTATAAGAGAGTGAAAAGCTTTTTGCACATGATATCTTCCTGGACTTAAATCACAACTGAATATGATTATTTGTTAAATATCAGACAATGCCATGACGCTGGAGAATGCACCTTTACAAAGTAATAAAATAATAAATAAAACTAGACATTCTTTAATGCTAAACCTATGTATTTTGTGGTTAATAATATGATCAGCTCTATAGACATGAGAAACAGAAAGGAAACTTGGCAAAGTGGGGAAGTGAACAGTCCAACAGAATTTACACCTTAGAATTTAGGAACATGAATTTCAAGTAGCACAGAAGTAGGCCTTATGGCCAAAATGCTCAGTTACAACCTCATTATGTAAACCATGGAAGTAGGAAAACAGGCATGAGTTGTTATTATTATTATTTGTACTATTTATTTGACCAATACAAACACACCAAGTTACAATAGCACAAGACAGAACATTAATGGAAAAAAACAATATAAAAGCAAGAAATAAGGAAAATAAATACTATCAAAAAGGTCCGAAACTAAAAAAGCTTACAACAAGTCGGAGCTGTGGTTTCACTGACTTAGCCTAAAACTAGAGTACAAGCCAAATCTGTGGTTTTCAAAATGTTCTAGGAATACAAAATCCTGACTCACCCAAAGCACCTGATCCAACACGATCTCGTACTTCCCATTCCATTTTGCATCTGGTCTCCTGACCTGCCAGGTTTGCTTTGGTTGCTCTGTCTCAAAGGAACCGGTCTCTTGTTCAGAAGTGTTATTATATTAACTGCATGGATGCACAAAAATAACATTTCATTTAGAAATTATAAAGTTCTACTGTTTTTCCAAAGCAGCCACAGAGGCCACAGTCTCTGTCTCCTTTTTCCAATGGAAACACCCTTTTTCAAATAAAAATGGGCATGACAATTCCAAAATGGAATCTCAGGCCTTAGCTGAGTCTTTCAGAAAATGTCCACCAACTTTTCAAAGTAATACAATCTCCCTGTGAGAGAATGTCCATAGCATGTGACCCACTCTGTGAAAATGAGTCACATGTCGCCCAATGCAATATTAAGTTATGGATAGTTTAATGCGGAAAGTGTAAAAAAAAAAAAAAAAAAAAAAAAAACATCTTTAGTTGCATGGTTAACCTTTAGAACACTTACTTTTAGGCAATAAAGCTATGAATACAACAATTTTGTGATCAAACTAATGTCTAATTTGTATCCTTTTCCACACAATGGTAGTTTAAAATATCATTTTACTCGTAAAATTGTAATTCATTTTTCACAAAAAATGGTGTAGTGGCTAATTTCAAACGGGAGTAACTCAGCAACGCGATACACCCCAAAGCTTAGACACATACCAAATTACTGCTGCTGATGTGTTCTTTCCAGCCATGCATATAACTCAATTCCAGAAATTGCCTACATCCGACTCATTTTCACAGAGCGGGTCACATATTATTAGCTTTAGTTTTTAATCTGGTTTAATTTTCCTCTCAACCCGTCCCAGGTGCCTCCAACACTCCAACAGCGAGTTACACCCAACACAAAACACAGGATTATTTACTTTTTAACTACCTGTGCACAATGTTGTCAATTGAATAAACATTAAACAGATAAATGGAAAAAATAAACTGAGCTATAATTAAAAAAGATTAGTCTTAAAACGATAGTGGCCACTCGTGACAAGGCTGCTATCACAACAATGGAGGTAAACCAACACGGTAAAATTGTTTTACTACAGTAAACATGTACACTCACCACACGGCCACAGAGATAGGACTGCACTGTACCCGGCCGATACTCCACACACGGCGACCAGCTGTACGAAAAAAAGGCCTCTGAAAATAGTTGCCTTTCCAAAACAAAGACAGAGTCAAAGTTGCATTTGTTATCTAGCAAGCTTTGTGACACTATAGTTGTGATTATTTGGCTACTGAATCACCAACTATAGCATGAAGTTTTTTGACGAGCAGCGTTTCTTCATTCATTTCCAAAAATGGAACGTAAAAGAAAAACAGTGACACACTGACCTACTTCGGGTCTGATCCCAAGAAACGAGATTGCAAGTTCACACTGACCTCTCTGACGGCTTAGCTTAATAACAGACATCGCTCAGCCATTGTGTAGCACTGTACGCCGTGTGCTTTATGCACCATGTGCGGGTGAGAAGTAGGTCAAGTACGTAGAGCTTTCAACTCAGTGACCCAATCAGATTCTAGAATGATTTCTATAATTTGATTGTATTAAAAGAGGGCGCTATTCCAAAAGTTGTTATCCCAAAACAATTAATTTATGGCTATCACTATCAGTTTATTCCAGGGATGTTGTTTAAACTCTACGATTGCAACTCGTCCCAAGAATACAATACAACGAGGGCACAGACAAGAGTACTGTAAACTAAATTCGAATTTGTGATGATTTTTGTCTGAAATTGTCTTTGGAGTTGGTGTCGCCACAATGTCAATGAGCTGTCAAAAGTTCAACAAAATTGTTTCTGAATTATTACCCCCAAATTTGTTGTTTTTTTTGTCCCCAAAAAGTTATTAAAATGAAGTAAAATTTACCTGGGGAGTGTTTTGCAGTGTCCTCTACCCCATCCCTACGGCAAATTTTGCGTAGAATTGATGTTTGATCATGTGTAACAGCGCCTTCTTTTTGGCAAAATCTTCCGAAGTTATCTAGAGGATCAGGAATAATTGACTCCAAGAGAGGGCGGTATGCAAAATTATTGAAACTACAAAATGGCCGCTGAGTTGTGTTGTTGTCGGTTGCTTGGGTGTCATTAGCGTTTTGTTTCTGATGAACAGTAAGTTTTGACTTATTAGATTGCCACATTTGAAGTGTAAATTGTAGGAATGATGAACATCATTTACATGTGGTTTCTATTAACTCTCTAAGAAGGCCAGTTTTTTCAATTCTTGCCGGAAAACTCCGTCTTATTAATTCCCTTTTTTGTTTTTAGATTTTACAAGATTAGAAGTAAACAGAAATGTAAACCATTTATGGCTTTATTTACGTTTAAACCAGCTCGTTCCAGCGCTGTTTGTAACGGTACCTTTGAATTTAACCCAGTTTTAGTACTCAAAAGAAACACTGTCGAATACAGCAGTGATATTAAAACTAAAAGTGTATTTGTTGATTGTGCAGAAAGTAACATTACAAAAACATACAGTCACGTATCATTTTTATCAACAGATAATAATATCATAATAAGCTAAAGTGATGCAGAAGTAAAAAACATTCATCGAATCCCGCCCATCAATCAAAGCCTACGTCCATCATGGCAAACTTGAAAGAGGATTGGATAGATTTCAGTAAACTAGAGCAGGAACTCTCACAAGCTGTAGAGAAGGATGCACGGTACTGGCGTGAGAATGACGCCAAAATGCGGGCTGTTGGCCAGAAGGTTGAGTCATATGAGCAATTCAGGTGAGATTGAAATGACTGGACGCTGTCTATTTCCACTCGAGCTCATTCAGAATAACCAAAATGTGTATATTGGATCGAGGTGAAATCGTTTTCCCAAGTTTTTTTTTCCAGCCCTAAAACATATTAAGTTTCCCCTGCTAAAACATATCTGTAATCTTTCATGTGGAAATGAAACAATACTTTAAAACAGTTTGGAACCAATGTCACTCTCACTGAAACTGCAATCCCTTTTTTGTAGATTAAACATCCTTTTTGCTGTACCCATTGATTTCCAGGGACATGGTTGCAGCTGCTCATATTAAACCTCTTGAGAAGGAGGATAAGATTGGTCAGGGAAAGCGGAACCAACCTTGGAATCCTTACACCTCAAAGTCAACGACTCATGATTCTTCCAAATCTTCAGCCTCTTCCAAGTCTTGTGATATCTCCTCAAAGGTAAGGTCTTCAATTTCGTTTTCTTTTAACATTTTTATGTTTGTGTCAGGCAGACTAACTAAAAAGAATCCTTGCTTTTCTTCTTCTCTACAACCAATAATCAATCAAACAATTTAATGAATCTTGTTGTCATTTACAGACACCAGACAAGTTGCCCAAATCCTCCACTGCTTTCTCCCGAGACTGGAAACAGATCTACAAAACAACCAGCGAGAAATACAACCTTCTGAAGTGCATTGGCAGTGAAGGACTTGCCTTAATATTCCGTAACGAGATCAGCTGCGGACTTCTTGGAGAAATTCTTACAATAATGAATGAGGAGTTTCAGGCAAATGACTTGCACTGTGTGGTTGATATTATGTGGAGTCTAACAGAAACCAAGAGATTTGG
The DNA here is from genome assembly GCF_032118995.1 of Asterias amurensis. Classification (NCBI taxonomy): domain Eukaryota; kingdom Metazoa; phylum Echinodermata; class Asteroidea; order Forcipulatida; family Asteriidae; genus Asterias; species Asterias amurensis. Next base: position 530,750 of record NC_092654.1, on the reverse strand, counting down.
ACTCAATCTAGACTTCCTCAGTAAGATCGAGAGAGAGAAGCTTGGGGAACTATTCCAGAAACTTGCTGATCTTGAAGACGGATCACAAATCACAAACTCTAAAGATGAGACTGAGAACTCTGGAGATGAATATTGTGAGGATGCTGACAAGAGGAAAGACATTGTGGCAGAGGAGAACGACGATGGGTTCAAAGATAAACTAAGTAGAGTGAAGGAATTGTACAAAATATGAGCTCAGCTGCTGTAGGCACCTACAAGAACCCCAACATTTTTGGGTATAACGTGTACCAGTGTATACACTTTTGTATACAAACATAAAAGTTGTAGTAAGAACAATGACAGAAGAGACCCCATTGAAGAGTAGACAATGCTATTAATACAGCCACAAAAATATGTCACAGCAGGGGGATACACACCATAAAAGAAACGGGAAATAAAAAACTTGAAACAAGAGACAATTTTTACAAGCTCTTCAGAAACCTATCAGTTGTGATTTATTTGTTTCATTGCCTTTGTACATGCAGGTAATAGAAGCTTTAACAGACAAGCCTATGGCATTGTTATCATAGTAGTTTTACTTATTTATTAAGTGTTTAAAATTTGTCACACAAATTGACTAAAAATATTTCTGGCATGATTTTGTTACACTTTTAGATTGAACCAAGTGGCACCTTCTCTCTAGAGAAATTGTTATCTGACAAACGGGGGAAAATGAACTTAGTTGTTATCTTACATCAAGACAATGGCTTTGTATGGTCCAATGAAGTAATTTTTACAAAGTCTGGTATCCAATATTGGACATGGTACTTACTGCATGAGTAAGGAACAATATTGGTTACCTGGACACTTATTGTTTTGAAAATAAAAGGATTGGTAACAAACTTCTTAATTGAAATCTGAACCTCCTTTTCATGATACAATAATCAACATAATCATGAAAAACTAAACAGATCTCTAACATGAAAGCACTTAAGCAATCAGATTTTAACAAAGAAAACAGTTCAGTAAATTTAATCTGTATTAGGACCTGACTGTGTTCATGTTGCGACATGCTTTAAGGGTTTAATTGATGTTGTATATCAATTCAATCTAGTTAACAATTATAGTCCAGTAATTTAACATTTTGAACTTTACAAACAATGAAAACATGATTCATATTTCTGACTATTTGAGCGTGAATGACCAGATATTGAATACAGTTCTGTGATGCACAAACTGAGCCAGCAGATAGTTGTACGCATAAACATTCTTAACCAACAAACTTTTAGATTTTCCTAGATCATTACCGTTCCAACCTTCCAGGCCCTTCTGTTATTGCCAATGGAGTTAGTACAGTACAGCTAACGCCATTGCTAAACGTAACACCTGGAAAAGTAATCCAAGTTCAGTACACATGAGGGTTTTGTAAAGCCATACACTAAAGTGTGAAGGGGTAACAACGTTGAATCTTACATCTTTTGAATATTGAACAAATAAAAATATATGTTCTTTTCATTTTGATGTAGAGTGATAAGTTCATTCCGAGTCTGCACTAATTTAACTGTATCCAATTGGTCCCAGATTTAGCACGAACAATTCCTTCAAAAATGCAATACGTCGTCTTTCTAAGAATAACTTTTCAAAAACTACTTTGGGATCCGTCACACATTCGAGTTTACAATGATAAAGATTTTATCTTGGAGATATTATTTATATATATATTATATATGTTAAACACTTCTATAGGACATTTAGATAGAATTTGTTACAACACTTCAGGACAATGGAAGCATTAAAACATTTTTTTTCAATTGAGTAAAAAGGGACAGTTAATATAATGAAAAAAGGGATTATTTGTTTAACAAAAAACTGGCTAAGAACCTAAATGTATGCATCCATGTCTGAAGGAAAAGAGTTGTTTTTTAAAGACGTTTTCAATAACAGTATTCAAGCCAATACTTAGTATCTGCTACTCTAAAGGATAACATAAAAACAGTAAACACAAACAAAATGGAAAAAAAACTATTTCAGCAAAAGAAAAAAAAATGGGAAATTTACAAATCACAGGAATTGTTCATGATTTGGAATTTGTTTGTATCTGTGTGACAGTCAACTTATCTCAAATCTTTCAAGTTTTATATACTACCAAAGTTTGGCTGAGAATCCTTTTAAATATAGCATGATTTAATTTTCATCTATTTTACAGTTATTTTAAGTTTTAGATTACTCTATAACCTTATCCTTTCGTTGAAATTATTTTTACTTCTGAAATGACTTACACGTCTTTGGAAACAGGACACATTGCACCCAACATGCCCAATGCCAATTTTCCAAACCCCAGGTTCAGTTTTGTTTTTTAGGCTAGGGATCCATCAATTATTTCAAAAATGTGCTGTTTCAGATTTGAGTTTCAAATAGGTGGATCGAACCCAAGACTAAGCCTAAACCTGAGGTAAAAACAAAGCTGTGCTTTCGAAAAAAAACCTTGGATTGTTTTTCTGCAACACAATCTAATGCGTATTAGAACCAAGGCAAAAAGCAGTCGGGACACAAGACCCATATCTAATCAGGCCTTCACACTAAACCAAGCCAGGTACCATTATATAAGCGTAAATCAGACAACAACAAAATTATCACTTAACTTTATTTTTGCTGAGCAAGAATAGCAGGGCACCAGTCAAACTGCAATGCACATTACATTGTATTCTGACCGATAACCTGTTTTTGTTAAGCTTGTTTTTCATGTGCTTGGCAAATTTAATGTATACATTTTTAGCTTGGGTGTTGAGAAGTTGGATAGTAAAACAAAAAGCAAAAGCTTAGAATTGACTCAACATATTCAACAATGGCAATGGTTTCTACAGACATCTTAAACTAACTCTCTTTACCTTTGTATTTAGTTTGAGCAAGTTTAAACATTATAGACATAAAAATTCTAACTTTGTCACAAAGGTGGACTTAAAAAAACTTTTCAAGTAACTTGAAGGAAATAAGAATTTGAAATAGGTGGGCAATAGATTTTGTAACGTTATTGTTTTTGATGAGAATAACATCTACACTTCTAAATAAACCAAAAACTTAAAAACAAAATATTAAAATGAAACACTACACTCGATCTCAAATATCACATGCTAATAATTTCATGGAAATAAACAACTATTTTACAACCAGTCAGCTTTAAGCCAGCAAGAACAAAAACAAAATAATAATAATAATAATAATAATAATAAAAAATGATAACAATACTTATACACAATCAGGCAAAAACAAATTAGTGGTTAACTACATATGATTATGGCACATGATTCAATTCTTTTAGGAGTTTCATTAGATGAACTAGCTAGAAGTGGTTTGGGTGTCAACCCATTTGCAATGAGGCCCCAATGACTTAAACAAATTTACATAATATACAGGTTGGTTTGTTTAAAGAAGTCTTAAAAATAGTTGGTATTCCTGTACACAAGATCATCTGATACGTTAACCTGAACAATGAAAACAAATACCACTCTCCCTTAACTGGTTTTATATTTCTTGACTCAACTATTGTTGATAAAATAACCGATTACTAATTAAATTATCATCTTACCACATGGGTATCTCTTTGCAAATTTATCCATTGATTCATTTACCACATTAATATGTTCATTCAAAACTTCCCTTTAACTTATGTTTATACAAAAAAAGCTTGCCTGGTTAGTTTAGATGAATTATCCGTTACCCTTTGGGTTCTTTTGTTGGATTTGTTAAAAATACAAGTAAATACAGGTAATTTCAGGTAAGAGCAAGAAACATGACAAGTTGTGTGATCACAATCTTTTTGAAATTACATTTCAGTTTGATCAATTTCGTGAGGGAAGAATTTCTTTTGATAAAAACACAAATATGGTCTTTAGCTCAAAATAATTTTAAGAGGATTTTTAATCCACAGATTCAGAATAGTTTTTTTCTCTCTAAAATTAAGGAGTTGTAGAGAACAGAGTGGTTTAAATTGTCGCTTTTCAATCATTCAGGTCTTTTTTAGCCAAGTGAACTTTAAGCGATATGTTTCATATAACTCATTAGTGTGCCTTCTGATTTTACCTGCTGCGACATCTTGCAGAATATCACCCCAAGTGTGAGAAAACAAACAGGCTGTGAAAAAAATTGGTCGGTAGACACTTTGTTAATAACCAAACTCGGGTCAAGGATTTGATTTTTTTTTTTTTTTTTTTCCCAGTCCAATCTGTAACAAATTTAACAAAAAATGCTTATCAGTGCAATGTTCTAAATCAGTAGTTGAGATAGCTCTCCTAATAAGCTCTATGAAATTGGGCACAGGTCACAGATAAGAACAGCTACTGAATATTACCGGTTGAATAGACAGCAAGATGTTTTTGTAATGTTGATACTAATGTACAGTTTACTTGAGTCATTTAGACGGCACTTATGGTTGACGATCAATGTGCATATGAAATATGGAATGATGGAAGAGTCATGTGATGCAGCGTTAAATCACCTGATACTGATCCACAAAGAATTAATGACGAGTCAATCTGACCACTAAGATAGTCAACATGACCCCTGGAAGAGTCAATTCGACCCCTGAATAGTCAGTGTAACCCCAACAGTCAATCTGACCTCTCAGATAGTCAATATTACCTCTGTGTAGGTCAATATGACCCATTTAACGAGTCAATGCTCTCTTTAGCTTTTCTGTATGGTATGCAGATCGTAAGTGTTAAACCTGTTTCATACTTCATGTGGAAACTGCGAAGTGAATTTCCTTAATGCAAATAATCACAATACCACTTTCCCACAGCCAATGCAAGAAAGTTCACTTCATGTTCAACTTTGTTAAGGTTGAACTGCACTATATGTGTGTCATGCCAGCATGTCCCTCTCTTCTAAATGTTTATAACTTGATATTTTCAAAAAAGTAACCAGTTTAAAATCCTTTAATGTTGGGCAGTGGATTGTACAGATGGTATATATAAAAAAGGTCATGAAATGACAACATAAACAGTCAGTGGGTCAATGAATTATCAGAAAACATCAACCTTTTCTAATCCTCATTTGTATAAATATACACAATCAAGTTGAATTTGATTAGATAGAATTCCTTTGGGTATTGCATGAAACTCTACACCTTCTAACTGTTCCCAACATCTTCTTTGGATGTTGGTACCAAGCCTTGCTTCCTTCTTGCCAAAATCTAAATAAAGTCATCATTTCAAAATGACATGGTTAACAAAGATTATTAAAAACCCCAAACAACATAATAGAATAATTTGATGCATTAAGATGGCAATTTAGACTTTTAGTCAATATAGCAATACTTCGTAAAACTTTGATGCTCATCTGTTTTTGAAACAGACAAAACTAAATTTCAGTTCCTAAAAATTTCTTGGCAACTTTGTCATGACAGCACAAGACTCTTTTTTCTTATCAAAAACCAAGATCCTTGTGTAAACGATTCTCATTTTGAAAAAAAAATAAAAACTAATAATAATGATCTGAATATTGTTTTCTTTGTAATCTCCAAGGAGCAGCCAATGCCAAGTTAACAGACGAGTCTCCCAATTGGTTGGCTGTTTTCAGTAACAGGCTCTCTGATTGGTGCATCTGGGCATGCCTTGTATTGCCAGTGGATCCATTCTGCTGGTCAACCACAGAGGGCCTGAAGATATTTCACAGATTGATGCCCGTCTACTCCACTGTAGTTTCCAAGACTGTCACCATCTTCAACTTCCTTGATGGTTTTATCTAAACTAACTAAGTTTATAATCACGAAAATAACCCTCCCTTTTTTAAATTCATAAAAAGCAATCTGATTGATCTGTGATTTCCAGGCTTGGTCGAACCTCTTCACTACCCATGCAAACCTTCTCATTGGTTATCGGCTCTGTCAATCATTTCATTAATGAGGGCGGGGAACCGGTTGGGTAACTCTAGCTTCAGATGGAGCACTCTCTCAGCACCTGTTGATTAATGAAGTAAACAGAATAGTCCATTAATAGGAATAGGGGGTTTGATATGCAGTTTATACCTAAATGCTGAGAGACAAAGTCTGACTTAAATGCTGAGAGACAAAGTCTGACTTGATGTATCCACCAGTAGGCTAGCAAAAGGGTTCTTGTGTAACTGTCTCTCATATCAACCATTTCCTCGCAACATCATATTTGTTTGCGATCGCCTCAGAACAGAAATCACACAACGATAATGTAAAGAATAAACAAGTATTGTTCTGGTGGTAACTATTAAATTGCATCCAAATGTCAACAATTAATATTTAAGACTGTCATACTATTGGAGTCAAGAAACTGAAATCTTCCGACAAGAGATTCAGTTCAACGACTCTCAATCAAGCTGTCAATGCCAATTCATGCCAATATGACTCATCAGAATTTATGTTACAGTTATTGGCTTAACTGCTGCGAGTGATGACACATACTGGCTTCAGGTTACAGTAATAAGCAACTCCAATATACAAAACAAGGGTTGAAAGTCTAAATGCCTTTGTCGCACAGGGCAATATTTTCAGGCAACTTGGAGAGACAACCACCTGCACTACATGCAAAAGGAACACTTCGGCAGCACAAGAGACATCTTCAAAACAGTATCTTAGGCCTTGTCTGAGACAGCGACTTTGGCTAACAGCTGCGGCTAGATCTGCCTATACTTCAACACTGGCTGTGGTTGTAGCCAAAGTCAAGGGACAGTCGGACATGGCCTTACTGACTCCAAGACAATTCGAAGATGAAAGCGTAATACTTTTTCTTCTTGAAGATTTACTTGACCTGGTTGCCTGAATATTGCACCGAGTTACATGGCCCTTACATATTCCCTCCTAAATAAATAAAAACCCTCAGCCCCTGCATCTAAACTTACTCTTCACGCTGATGCTTCGCAAGTCTGTAATCTTCATCAGGATTTTCGCAAATATATGCGGTTCAAGAGGGCGCCGTTTCTTAACATAAAGTCGTAGCCCTTCAAGGAGAGGCTCCTGAAGCTTCTCAATCTGGACTGGGTTCTCAAGGCCAGAGCGATCTGTCAAGAGGAGCATAATTATGTTAGATAAAACTAATATATGGATTTTACTTCTTAAGGATGAAATAACCTCTTTAAAATACATAAGGGTCTTTCGGCAAATCAATTTCTTCATATCATATCTTGATAAGGTTAGAGAGGCCACATAGGTTTTTGTCATAATTGGAAGTAAATGTAGAAAATGCAAATTTCATGGCAAATATCCGGTCCTAGTAGGCAATTTTTCTTTCAATTCAGTTCAATTCAAATCAAATCAATCACTGATTATTTCCATATTGGTCAAAAAAGAGAAAAATAATCAAATTCAGTACAATGATTTTGAATCAAAGACAGTCAAGAACAGATCAAGAAAATAATTAATGAAAATTAAATGAAACATAGCTACAGAGCAAACCAATCTGGGGGCATTTACAGAAGCCAGAAAGGTCTTGTACTTTTGAGACATGAAATGACTTTAAGAAAGTTTGGGCAGATGTTGATTCTCACCTCCACTAATGAGACAGATTGCCGAAAGCAACGACACCTCCGTCTCGTCAATCTTCAGCTTAGTGATGGCCGTCGCAAATTGGAGTATAGTCTCTAGGAGTCCGCCGAAACCTCCGTTCTTCAACTGATCCTGTGAAAGCTGGAGGCCGCTGGTGAATGTCACGCTGCCGTCATCGATGTTGAAACGAGAACTTATCCTGAGAATCTGGTGATCAGGGAGGAACGGCAATCATTATTATTTATTATTATTATTATTAAGAGTCAGTTCAGGTAAATAATTGACATAGTTGCTCACGGTCAAAAAATGAATTTTTTTTATACTTTGTGGGTGGAAGGGCCTTGGGGTGCAAGTAAACAAAATTGCATTTTCAATTCTATATGAAGCCCGTTGCCATGGTTACGGCTCATTTTGTTTTTTGGCCATTTTAGGCCGATTTTGGGGTCTGAAAAACTGGTTTTTAGCTCATATTTACAACTCCACCCCACCAAAATGCAACATTATTTCAAAAAACCTTTTATATCAATACAAAGTATCATCCTTGGCCTACCTTGAGAAAACAAATAATTGCTTTAAATATCACCCTTGTGCTATTTTTGCATCATGCATTACAGTATGTTTTTAGAACTTGCAAAATCGACATTTTTACCCTATTTTTGGACCCCAAAATGTCAACTTGCCAGGGGTCTCAGAAAATTTTCCTTTCGGCTGTGATTAGGGCCAACATTGGTCTTTCAATATCTGGTGTCAAAAACTTGGGCAATTGTATCCTGTTGTGACAGTACTGCCTCAAAACTAGACTTTTTCCCAAAAACGTGAAAAAATGCCTTTTTAAGGGTCTTTTCACATAATATCGAAATACGTGTCCACGGTAAAAAAAAAAGGGAATATTTTTCTTATACTTTGTGGACGGTAGGGACTTGGGGTCCAAATAAACAACATTTACATTTCAAATCATAATATAACACGTTGCCATGGTAACAGTTCATTTGTGTTTAGGCCACTTTAGGCCGATCTCGGGGTATGAAAAACTGTTTTTTTATTTAATATTTACAACTCCACCCCACCAAAAAACAAAAATATTTCATAAAACCTTTTACATCACTACAAAGTATCATCCTTGGCTTTACTTGAGACAAAAAAATATTGCTATAAATTTCACCCTTGTGCTATTTTTAGAACGTGCATTAGAGTATGTTTTTAGAACTTGCAAAATCAACATTTTTACCACATTTTTTGCCCTCAAAATTTCATTTTTTTCAGGGGTCTCAGAATATTTTCCTTTCGGTTTTGATCAGGGCCAGAATTTGTCTTTTTTATTTCTGGTAAGAAAAACTTGGGCAAGTGTATCCTGATGTTAACAGTACTGTCTCAAAAATATACTTTTTTCCCCAAACAGAAAAATGCATTTTGAATTGTTTTTTCTTCATTTTGAATTTCTAACATTAAAAAGTAATAATTCTTTCAATCTTGCAGCTTTTCCTAAGCACTAGTGGATTACCCAACATTGATCAGGAACTGTTGATGACCTTAATTTTACAATTTGCCCGGCCCAGCCCCAATCATATTTCTTGACATTGCATAAAACAATGTTTTGTGAATAGCGCCTCTTTTTTTGAAAGTGTTCCCTTTCGGTTGTTATTGGTGTTTTCATGTCTTCTGGGTAGAAACACTGTGTTTATTGTATCCTGTTGTGACTGATCATGCCTTAAGTATAGTAATTTTTCCAAAAACAATGCATGCTTGTTAAAAATCTGGCACTGTCTCCATGCCCTTTGAGTAATGAATACAGAGTTTTTATTTAAACATAATGGTATCCAACCAAACCATAACCAATGCTTTGCCACTGAGAGTTCTTGATTTGGCTACTTTACCTATTGTACAGGTATGATTCCCATTGCAAGTAGAGTGCGATGAGCATTCTTTACAAGTTGTCTTTAAAACAGGGCCTACTCTCCTTGGTCCCTGCCTGCTACCAAATGTAAAACTTTTCATAGAGATAGAGATCATAAACAATGTAGTTTCTGTGCTTGAGGCAGATGGTTTGGAGCATCCAATCATGTCCAACACAAATGTGGGAATTTAAAAAGCCCGCTTAAAAGTGTTGGAAAAGTTTGCCAAGATCTTATTAAAAACAATGATACTAACGATTTGCAAGATGAGCGTAAGAGATCATTTAAAAGGAACACGTTGCCTGGGATCGGTCAAGTTGGTCTTTGAAATGCGTTTGTAACCGTTTGTTATAAAATGCATGGTTAGAAAGATGTTTTTGAGTGATACTTGTGTTGATCATTATATTCTACTTTTAAAATATCTTTCTAATCATATGCATTTTGTAATAAACGTTTACAAACGCTTTTCAAAGACCAACTCGACCGATCCAAGGCAACGTGTTCCTTTAATGAAACAACATTGAAAGAAGTTGTAAATACTTGCACCTGCTCAACATAAATAAGTAAGATGCATTTGCAGAGACAAAAGTCTATTCAGGCTAGTTTGATTACTTTTTCCATTCACTATCTTACTAATTTATAATTATTATATATGTCTCTGAGAACGATCAACAAAAAACATTGTCAAACATTACCTGCTGAATTGTTTATTACGTTAAATAAACCAACTCTTTTATTGTTTGCAACAGTACAATTGAAAGGAACCCCACCATAGATGGGGGAACTGCTTACAGAAGGCCAAAGCAGGTGAATGGCCATTTAGATACTTTGGATACAGTACTTGCTCACTTTTAGAGCCTCTTTGTTCTGATAGGGATGAAAATGTTTAGTTTGGTAGCGGGCAGGGGACCAAGAAGACTGTTATAAGGCCATGTATAGACAAGAATAGTAAAGAATGCTCATCGCACTACTTCTCTTCTTGCAATGTGAATCATACCTGTACAACTAAGTAAAGTAGTCATGACAAAACAAGAACTCTCAGTGGTAAGCATGGTTATAAACTTTTTATTTGTTACTTAAAGAGCATGGAAACAGTGCCATACTTATTTAACAAGCATGCTCGTTTTTGTTTTTTATCAATTCAAACTAGGGATAACTTCAAAATGCATTTTTATTGTTTTTGGAAAAATTACCATGTTTGAGGCAGAAGTGTCACAACAGGATACAATAAACCAAAGTGTTTCTCCCCAGCAGACATGCAAACCATAATGATAGCCCAATCACAACAAAAAGGGAAATATTCTGAGAACCAATAAAACATTAAGACAATACAAACTTTCTTGGTGTGCAAGGGGAATTAAAAAATGTGATTTTCAAAAAAGAGGCGCTGTTCACAAAACTTTTTTTTATTTTATGCAATGTCAAGAAATATGATTGGGCCGGGGCCGGGGTGGGGCCGGGGCGGGGAAAATTATAAGATTTAGGTCATCAACAAGTCCTGATCAATGTTTGGTAATGCACTAAGCCTACAGAGTGCTTATGAAAAGCTGCCAGATTGATGGAATTATTACTAACTTCTTAATGTTATAAATTCAAAATGAAGCAAATATTTCAAAATGCATTTCTCTATGTTTTCGGGGAAAAGGGTATATTTTTGAGACAGTTCTGTTACGTCAGGATACAATTGCCCGAGTTTTTCTAACCAGAAATAAATAGACAAATTTTGGCCCTGATCAAAACCGAAAGGAAAATATTCTGAGACCCCTGAAAAAAATGAAATTTTGAGGGCAAAAAATATGGTAAAAATGTTGATTTTGCAAGTTCTAAAAACATACTCTAATGCACGTTCTAAAAATAGCACAGGGGTGAAATTTATAGCAATATTTTTTTTGTCTCAAGTAAAGCCAAGGATGATACTTTGTAGTGATGTAAAAGGTTTTATGAAATATTTTTGTTTTTTTGGTGGGGTGGAGTTGTAAATATTAACTAAAAAAACAGTTTTTCATACCCCAAGATCGGCCTAAAGTGGCCTAAACACAAATGAACTGTTACCATGGCAACGTGTTGTATTATGATTTGAAATGTAAATGTTGTTTATTTGGACCCCAAGTCCCTACCATCCACAAAGTATAAGAAAAATATTCCTTTTTTTTACCGTGGACACGTATGTCGATATTATGTGAAAAGACCCTTAAAAAGGCATTTTTCACGTTTTGGGGAAAAAAGTCTAGTTTTGAGGCAGTACTGTCACAACAGGATACAATTGCCCAAGTTTTTGACACCAGATATGGAAAGACCAATGTTGGCCCTAATCACAGCCGAAAGGAAAATTTTCTGAGACCCCTGGCAAGTTGACATTTTGGGGTCCAAAAATAGGGTAAAAATGTCGATTTTGCAAGTTCTAAAAACATACTGTAATGCATGATGCAAAAATAGCACAAGGGTGATATTTAAAGCAATAATTTTTTTTCTCAAGGAAGGCCAAGGATGATACTTTGTAGTGATATAAAAGGTTTTTTGAAATAATGTTGCATTTTGGTGGGGTGGAGTTGTAAATATGAGCTAAAAACCAGTTTTTCAGACCCCAAAATCGGCCTAAAATGGCCAAAAAACAAAATGAGCCGTAACCATGGCAACGGGCTATATATAGAATTGAAAATGCAATTTTGTTTACTTGCACCCCAAGGCCCTTCCACCCACAAAGTATAAAAAAAATTCATTTTTTGACCGTGAGCAACTATGTCAATTATTTACCTGAACTGACTCTTAAACATTTATATAGCGTCTTTCCAAAGCATCAAAGCGCTTTACAAACAAATTATAATCTAAATGCACCAACAAATATTATAATGAACAGTGGATAAAAATACACAGCACAATAGCAACTTTTAAAATATCATATTCTGCAAGTATAAACATTCTACAAATCCTACAATGTTCAAAGATAATTAGATTGCTAATAATGTTTATACAAGCAAAGCACAATATTTGTTTAAAGTTCACTTTTACATTAACTTTTGTAAAATATGCATAACTGTCAATTTGGTTATATAAATTTTGGTACTATTCTGTGATTTATGGCAGCATTGAAAAAAACGTAAAAGTAGGTAGGGTGAGAGAGGGGTAGTTAATAGAAGAAGGTAGGATGAGCGAGGGTTATAATAGATGTTAAATTTGCATCAGGATAAAGAATATTAATTTTGGTTTTTTACCCATACACCGATGTGTGTTAGCACTGTATACTCAGTACTTTCCCCGAGTCCTGTGAAAAAATATCACAGGCATGTTACTCGGGTGGGAACCGATCGTGGGTTCGAATCCCACCCGAGTAACATGCATGTGATACTTGTTCACAGGACTCGGGAGAGAGGGTTAGTTAATTAGGAGCAAAGTCCGTTAGTAATAGATCCATACTAAAGACTAGGCCCTAGGTTCGATCTCTCACCATGATTTCTAGACAGGCTGCCTTGAGCAGAGTAATCTGGTCTTGGGTAGTCAGGGTTAAGAATCCAGGTAGCTTCTTAGCAAAGTCCACCACCATTATGATTGCCTTGGATGACATGTCTGTGACATAGTTGAACAAGGTTAGGTTGGTGTCGGACATGTCAAGACGGACCGGCGACTCCTCAGGCTGCAAGAACAAAGAGAAACCATATATGAATAAATTAAAAATACTAACGAGCAATGAATAATCAACAACTTAACTGGCTTTTATACATTTTGGCCATTTCCACAGTTACTCACATTACACTAAACACAACTAAATCTAATTGGTGTTTTTTTCTGACTTGTTACGTTGAAATTTTGTTGATATTTTACATGATAGTAGAAAGTTTCAGAAGAAAGAAACTAAAGAGAATACTGATGGTTGTGGGTAACTGTAGAGTTGCCCATTGGTCCACCTTGAGTCAATGGCTAAGACTCTTATTGTGAATCTTAAGACTCTGCAGTGCTGGTGCTAGTTATAAGAAATATAGTAACACAAAGATATTCTTCATACAATGAAGTTTGCATCACTTGAAGCCACGATCATAAAACTGTAACACACTCATGTTGGTTCACCCTATAAATCAAGTCTCTTTATCTATAAAAATGATACCTTTGAAACCTAAACAAATTGTCACTATTTCTAAATGTCACTTTCCCATCCTCTTTCATTTTCCCCCAAAGTCCCTTACGAACTCAGAAATGTATTATTTGGGCCAGGTTGCTTATGCTTGAGTCAATCTGTGCATCAAGCACTACAAGCTAACTCAATGTAACTGGACCCCCCTTCAAACTAGACACTGGACCCCCCCCACACACACACACATAGGAGATTTACTCCAAGAAGCAGCATGAGCAGCGTGAACCACTGAAAGGCTTTAATTGACAGCAGTCGGACTCTGTGATTACCAAGATGATGACAACATGACAAGCTTTAATAGGACCGTACTGACAGACATATTCTTCCTGCTTTATGTTTCTCTTTCGATATTGTACAGTGAATTTCCTAGAATTCATTTAATTTCCAGGGGGGGAGAGGAGATTTCAGCTAAGAAGTTAAGTGATCTGAATGATGTAGTCTGTCTCGTCAAAACGTTGAGGTCCCTTATTGGTCAAACCCAGCACTATGAAGCTCTAACAACTGTTAGTCAAAATGATTTAAAGGATCAGTTTATACAAAACTGAAGTTTACAAACAAAAATTCACATTTAAAAGAATAAAAATATGTTTATAAAATCACAGAAACCAATCATCATTCCTTAAGCCCCCTCCCCTTAACCCCCCCCCCCCAAACTGCAAAAACCCTTCCCATACCTATAAATCCATTTATTTGTTCCCTCCATTCTAGCGAACACCTCCAGGGAATCCGTTCAACATAAAATAAAAACAAAGCTGGAAATGGCTTCTTCATGGTCCTAAAAGGATTTCCATACTCTTTACATTATCATAAGTAGACAAGGAGATTTTGACACAACAAGCCTGTCTTATATTAATGGTATATATCATGTCATTCATTCAAGTTTGAAGGCAAGAGATCTAAGACGAATCTCTTTAGGAAATCTTGAAATCAGGAAACAAACTCTGGACAAACCACAGGCACTATCAGTGTGGAAGTAATAAAGCGTGGTGTGAACACAGCCAACCCACAGCAAGGAGTCAGGAGGATTCCTGGGTGTGAGCCAAACTGTACAATGATCAATGACATGAATTGGCCTCAGTGTCAGCAAGGCACCACGATGTCCCCGATTCTCCTCCTCCAATTGGGAGGAGAAACTCTCACGGGGGTCCTTAAAGCTCCCAACTACTACACTTAAAGCTCCTGACTACAACACCAAACCAAACCAAACCAAACCATTCTGTGTGTATTATTATTTGTTATTGTTGATTTTTTTTATTTACTGAGACGGATGTTTCAATTTCTGGGTATTCAAGAGTTAGTTCAGATGACGTCATTGACAAAAAAACCATACAAGTATTTGTGAACAAGAACTTTTTTCTAAACGCTAGACAATTTTTATAGGGGGCCGCCATTTGTGATAATAAATCTTTTAAAACATTTGACTTCTGCAAAAGGAAAAAAAAAATTGTTTCACCCCACACAGAAAAAGAAAAAAATATTGTTCACAACTCAAAAAGATTTAAAGTTTTTATTTTTATTTGTTTATTTTAGAATGATAGTATCAACTAAACTTACTTCCCTGAATAAATTTCCTGGCAGTAGTTTCTGACAATTTATTGCTCCATAAAAATCACTGAAGCACAGGAGGGTTCCACATTGAAGCTTGTGAATGTAGAAATTGCATTTGGGTATGATTTATATGTTTACCATTCAAAATGTGACAAGTTTCTTTGGGAATTGTGGAGGAGATAAAATGGATCCAAATTCAAAAGAATACAATGTATTGGTTGTTTGAAAGGTGTGGGGGGGGGGGCAGGCTCTGGAATAAGTAGATTGCTTGAGGGAAGAACCTGTTTAAAAAACAATTTTCAGACAAAATTATTGTATTTTATTGAGGTGGGATGGATTTAACCACGACATCTGCAGGTCATAGTGGTTTTATTATAGGTGTTTGTCATTTAATTATTACAGGGAAAAAACATCACTTAGTCATTTTTTGACAACCAATTATTTTATGTATATCTTGGTTCTCATTTCTTCTTTTTTGTATACTCCACAATTCAGGCACAAGTAGAAGGGGAGGTTTGAATGTACATATGTATTTTAGAATCATTTATCAGGACTATAATCACACAAGGTTGCAGTTACAAAGAAGCTTCCTGGATTTACCTTTTGTGTACAGATTAGAATTTCCCCAACAAAAGGTTTTTTCCCAGAGAATTTGCTGAACTTTTTTTTTTGTTTCTCAGATAAAACCCGTTCACTTCCTCTTGTCCTTTTGAACCTTCCCTGGCGCTTGGCCTCTGTTTGACCGGCTATGAAACCTCAAACCGGTAACCGCATCGCTAATGGCCCTGAACCCACACACCAACTCTTTTTGTTTATTTGTAGTCTTTGGTTTATGTCTTGAGTTTCTGGTTTTAGTTTCCTTGTCTTTTCAATCCTATTAAAGAAGACAAACTAGAACCATGGTATCAAACCTTTTCTTTAGTATCATGTTCCGTTCATGTTAACTTTGTAACTAAAGCAAAAACTACGAATCATTCTGACAAATTTTGCAACGAAAGCAAAAACTACAAGTCATTAAGATGGAGTTTGTAACGAAAGCAAAAACTACAAATCATTCTGAAAAAAATTGCAACGAAAGCAAAAACTCCTAGTCATTCTAAAAATTTGCATTGCGAAGTTGTTTTCTATGAGAAAAATCTTGTCAAATTGAACTTTTGTTATTAAAAAAGTGCTATAGTAGTATCATGTGAGCTGTGTACTTTTGCTAAACCGTAGCAACTCATGGTTATTACTAACTGAATGAAAAAGACAAACAACTGGACTAGTAGTCTAGGTTTTAAAAACAGCATCTCTTGAACTAGGTCATGACAGCCAATGGACTCATCAACAAATAATATTGTAATGTCTGAGAGGAAAACAGGCCAATAGTTTGCGGGAAGTAAAAACTCATTTCAAAATATTGACTTAAACAAAAACACACCATAAAACATATCAATTCCGGGTTCACACAGAAAACAAAAATATATATGTTACTCTTCCCAAGACATACAGAGATTTCCATAACCAGTTCCAATGTTTTTTAAATTATGACGCTATTTACAATACACTGGCTAATTATCACTGAAAGTAATTGTTGAAGTGTGCACTATCACCACAATGGACTCCAACAGTTTAACACAAGACTACTGAGCACTACAAAATACATCACAATGATGACCTGAACAATGTGAAGACACAACTCTCCAAAAGGTCTCTTAACTCTGCCCAGAATCTGACTTGTCACAATTCCACATCCTCTCCCTGCACATCACACACCCTACATACAGAGTTTAACAGATTACAACAGAATCCAACAAGAGTGTACTTCTGTTGAATCTCGTTACCTTGAGTATGGCCAGGGATTAAATCAAAAACCAATATCCGCTACACTTAATGTTTTATCCTGTCACAGTCGATCCACATCATGATCAATTTCTATCTCTCTCCCCCCCAGAACAATTTATATCTCCCCCCCCAGAACAATCAAGCCTCAGCTATAACAGCTAATAGCTTAATTTTGGCATCAAAACTTGCTAAGCACATCAAAACTTGCTTAGCAATGTGTTAAAATGTCACCAGACTAGGTGGTCGTGTTCTTGTCAAGATAACAGTGTAAAATTGGAAGAATGACTCTAGCATTAGTAATTGCCAAAACTTGCTTAGCAAAATGTTAAAAAGGGCAGGGCACAAACCAAAATGTCATGCTATGGACATTGTGACTGGTACCTCGTTTGTGTTTGCTTTGTTAAGAAATTTGCTAAGCCAGGCTTTCGATTTTTTAGCAGCTTTATTTAATTGGGTCTTGTGTTGCAGAATGTGACACCAACTGAATGATGCACCTCATGGGATCATAAGACCTTGCACATTCAACATGGAAACTGAAAGTCATGAACTGGGTGTGAGATTTGCAATCAATCAAAGGGAATGTTCCTGTGGCGGAGTGTGATCTCATGCTCTTTATTATTGTCATCTGGTTCATGGACGATCCATCAGCACATTTCAGTTTGAACTCCCACACTTTTACACCTCATGTTTCAATTTTTTAACTTGTGATCTTTGGAAAGGGTACATTCATTATATTCCTCTAGTTACCCCAAAACATAATATGACCGTGTTAAAATTTCCTCAAACTAGGTGGTCATGTTCTTGCCAACTCAACAGCGTAATTTTGGAATCATGATGGCAAAATTAGTAATTGTCAAAGCACAGTATCAGCACTTTGTGTGACCTAACAGCTACATGAAAAAAAATCATCTCTCGACACTTCAATAAAAGAAAAGAACCCTAAACCCAAACCAACAGTGTTTGATGTTTGACACCTTCCCTCTGATGACAACAAATTATAATTGAACCAACTCTCAGTGGTTTATAATTTCTAGATATACCCCGCTACCCCCACACTCAGTTGGAAATAATAACATTTATGATGGATCCTCTATAGAGAAACATTAACAACATTACAGCAACAACGGGATGAGTTATTGGACCATCCCATGACTTGCTGACCTCTGACCTAATGTCGCGCTGCATGGGGAGGAGCTATCATTTCTTATGCCTGCCATGGGGAGGGTTGGCACTTTGCTAAAGCTACATGTATGATGTCTGAGGTTTTGGAGTGAATGAAGAATATATTTTATCGAAATCGATAAAAAATTAAAAATAAATCAATTAGGATTTGAACAATTTCATCAAAGTACAAAGCAAAACAAAACCAAGAACCAAAATCAAGTCTCTCTTTAAAACTAAATATTTTGGTGAATGAAGAAATGAAAGAACAAGAAAAATGTGAACTTTGATTTAGGAGTTTCAGAGGATAAACCCACGGGGCGGATATATGTGGGTTGTAAAAAAGCATGGGTTGTGGCTGAGCGTTGTACAGCCGACATTATGCTTCGAGCACTTGAAAAGTGACTGGGTCATTTGGAGTGAATGTGAACTGTCTTAGTTTTTTAAGATGATGAGATAATGACAGCATATCATAGATACCATAATCATGAAGACGTAGGGATGATGTTGAGGTCTGATA
This sequence comes from Asterias amurensis, assembly GCF_032118995.1. Classification (NCBI taxonomy): domain Eukaryota; kingdom Metazoa; phylum Echinodermata; class Asteroidea; order Forcipulatida; family Asteriidae; genus Asterias; species Asterias amurensis. The sequence continues at coordinate 512,190 of NC_092654.1, read as the reverse complement.
CCCAGACTACAAGGTGGTAATCATGGTCTTATAGTGTATGTATATTCAAAGATTGTAAAGCAGAAGCGGGACCAGACTGATTGTTCTATTCAGGGCTTCTTAAAGAAGAACTGATGTTGTAACTGAGATAAGCTAGATGAAGTGTTGGATGGTTTAGAAAGTTTCAGTAAAACCTGTGCATCGAATAAAATAAGCAATAAAATAAATAGTGCGAACAAACAATAAATAAAGAATGGAATAAATCAGTTTGATATGATCAGGGGAAAAGGGATTCCTGATAGAAGCAGGTTTCTTGATCAGCTTAATCCAGATAATCCATTTGGGCATTTCTGAATGAAACATATGCAATAGCAGAAAATAAATAAATGCATCAATAAATAAACAACATGAATGATTTCTTGACAAAAATTATTTCTTGAACAACATGAATGATTTCTTCTTTGTGGAAAAGAAGAAAAAACAACAACAAAGCTACAAGGAATGACTTTTTTTACGGAGGGTTTTGAAGAATTTTGGTTTGCAATTAGAATGAATTGTTTGGATTGTTTGTTTTTCCCCACCACTGTTAGCTTGAGTAGGCTGGTGCTATCACTGTTATTAGTGCCATCTGCTGCGTCACCCTTGTTACTATCCTTGGAAATGCGTAGCTTATCGCGATCATCTTCAACAGCCTGGAGATGTAGAGAGAATAAGAGAGAGAGAGTAGAGAAGAGAGAAAACAACGGAGGGAAGAAAAACAAAAGAACTAAAAATTGTGCATTTTTATGTTGTTGTTGTTGTTGTTGTTGTTGTGTTGATCTGTTAATAGTTCACACTGTTGGAAAAAATCAAAGTAATGATGGGGTGTCGATTGTAATGGAACCCCCTTGATGGGACATGAATCCGCCTCATATCAGGCAAGCTGTGACGCTAATCATAAATATAATTAGAATGGATTAGTTTTCCATTAAACCCATAATTAATATTGATGTCGGACTAATTAAAAAAATACATACATGTACACATTTATTTACTTTAAAGAGTAACATTAGCTTGAAAATTTCACAAAACTATTACTTATTTATATATAAATCAAAGGATTCAAAAAACTGAAGTTGATTACAGCGCAATATTTTTCAGAAATCCTTCAATGCAATTTTACAAGCAAAACAAACGTACAAACAAAAATCCCAACAAACAAACAAACAACCAAAATGAAGTAACTGTGTCGAGTGTTAAGATTCCTACCTAAGTGTACCACAACTTTGCGGACACGATTGTAAAGTGTTGTTCTTCAAAACAGGGGCCAGTGACAATAAGAACCAACGCCAACACCCCTATAACCATCATATAAGATATCTGTGAAAACCGCACTCAATCAGTTCTCACCATCACCTTCCGTTTTCCTTCAGAGGTTGTCAATATTATACAAAAACAAACTGCATGACTGACAGTGACTGGAACTCCTCTCTTAATGTGAGAATTGAATCAAAATCAATTAAGATGAGAGCCATTTCCTGCTCAAAGTGATTCCTTCCTGACTGGGTAATGGGGATGATTACAAAAAATGTCTTTCACTGCTTATCTTCAAACATCACGCAAAAGTTGAACCAAAAACCCAACATGGGAACATCCCTATTGAAGCATGGTTCTGCTTACTGCAGAAGTCTATGCTTATGGTCACCATTCTCTGCTTACAGCACTAGTGCTGAAATAATGCGCTAGCTGGGTAAGCCAATAATGCTCAGTAACGTGCTAATGACACAAACAACGATTCCTTGCCAATTTCATGGTTCTGCTTACTGCAGAAGTCTATGCTTATGGTCACCATTCTCTGCTTACAGCACTAGTGCTGAAATAATGCGCTAGCTGGGTAAGCCAATAATGCTCAGTAACGTGCTAATGACACAAACAACGATTCCTTGCCAATTTCATGGTTCTGCTTACTGCAGAAGTCTATGCTTATGGTCACCATTCTCTGCTTACAGCACTAGTGCTGAAATAATGCGCTAGCTGGGTAAGCCAATAATGCTCAGTAACGTGCTAATGACACAAACAACGATTCCTTGCTAACTTGTGAAATACGCTTAAATTTTGAAACGAATTGTATACTTCTGTAGTAAGCGTCAATTATTTCACCTTGAGTAAACAGAGTAATGAATTTAGTCCTTTTGTTTCCTTGAAGGGCACTGGCAGACATCTCTGGCAGATACTTCTGGCGAGGATTTTTTTTTAAAAACAATTTTTTTTTGGGGGGGGGGGTGTAGGATATAGAAATGTAAGCCGAAGCATACATGTATAAAACTAGCCTCACGTGCACAATAAAATTTAATATCAAACTAAATTGGTCAAATATTAACAAAGGCAAATACTGAGGAGATGAAAAGGGAACAAAGTTCAGAATAGGTCACTGTAGAGTTGCCCATTGGTCCATATATCAATGTGAACATAAAAATATCTCGTTAAACAAACAAGGATTTATAGAAGGTCTTTTGTCGTCAATATTAAATTGATCGCACCAAAATGTCTATTCCAGACAGTGAACTTTAGTGTTTGCAAAAGAAACATAACACTCATTTCCTGAAAATTATTTTGTATTTAAATGTTTTGAATCGATCAATTTGTAACCTTGTTGTGTCGGACATTATTGAACTAAACACTCATTTCCTTAAAATTGTTTTGTATTTAAATGTTTTGAATCGATAAATTTGTAACCATGTGTCGGCCATCTTTGAAATGCTCCCAAGTACGGAGCGATCAGTAGTTTTTCAAACAGACATTTTTTTAAAGGGAATGGGGGCATTTTAGAGGGTGTATTGAGTTCAGAATGAGAAGCATCTGTAGTGAAAGAATCTTTGATCATCAGTATGGCCTTAATTTGTTTTACTCCTCAGCTTGCAATAACTCACATGCTAGCCGCAGACAGACCCCAACATTGGTCCTGGTGTTACACAAATACACAAGTCTGTCATACATTACGCCAACTCTCTTATCAGTTACATGCTTTCTCTCTCTCCCTTCGCTCTTTTTAGTGGGTGTTGGTTGGTTAACTGCAGGCATCCCTACATCACTGTTGAAAGGTATAGGGAGCTGTATGTCCTACAATTACCTTATCAGTACCTCTGACTGAATGGTAGCTTGATACTGGTAAATATTTGCGTCAGAGGGTAGTTCATTGAGTGATGAGGTTATGTCATATAGAGGGAGTCTAGTTCGGATACATTATCTTGACAAGACCAAGTGGTTAAAGGATGAGTTCAATACTGGCAATTACTCAAATGATTTTCTTACATGGGTGTGTTTAAGATAAGATTCAAAAGGAAGGAAAAACCATTACAGACTATTTTAGGAATCTCCTCTTCAAGGTGGCTTCCATGAGAAAACCAGAATATGGTGGGGTATAGTGTATTCTTCTTGAGGTTTAAAGACAGTAAACTCTGTATGTCTTCTATGGTGTATATTGTCTTTGAATTAAAAGACTCTATAAGTCAGGGATGGATTCACAATTTATAACAACGATCTATGTTCATTGAAGCTTTAGTTTCAACTTCTTTAAATTGTTTAATATATTTGGGGTAAGGACTAAATTCAACCTGAATATAAAATGCTGAATGAAATGGTATTAATATCTAACAACAATAACTAGTTTAAAGGAACACGTTGCCTTGGATCGGTCGAGTTGGTCTTTGAAAAACGTTTGTAACCGTTTTTTATAAAATGCATATGGGTAGAAAGATGTTGTAAAAGTAGAATACAATGATCCACACAAACATGCCTCGAAATTGCGTGGTTTTCCTTTTACCTCGTCGACTAACACGTCGGCCATTTATGGGGGTCAAAATTTTGACTCCCATAAATGGCCGACGGTGATAGTTCGCACAGTAGAAGGAAAACCACGCAATTTCGAGGCAAACTTGTGTGGATCATTGTATGCTACTTTTAAAACATCTTTTCAACCATATGCATTATATAAAAAACGGTTAAAAACGCTTTTGTTTTGACCAACTCGTCCGATCCAAGGCAACGTGTTCCTTTAAGAGTTTTTTTTTTAATCTTTCAAAGAATGGTCTTTGAGAAACATTTGTCAACTAGGTTGAAAACTACAGTATGTTATTTGACGGCGTAGTATTACATTTACAGATGTACAACCGACAACCACTTCCTTTAAAGCTAGGTTAAGAATTCACAGAATCCTGACGATACTATGAGGCAGGAACCAGACTACATGTAAAGACATAGACAGACTGGGTGATAAATGGATAGAAGGACAAAGCAAACACACACACACACACAACACGTATACTAAATAACAGGAGACTGGGCCATCTTCACAGACTGTACTGGGCATCCCCCTCCCACCACCATCACCAACCCCACTTTCGCCGACTATTACTATGATGACTTCTGTCAAGGTCTTCTATCTTGATTTAAAAAAAAAGAAATTATGAGAGATCGCCTAACATTATAAGGTCGATAGGGCAACTTCAAGATGAGGACTACGCCTAAATGTCACCAGGGAAACATTGCCACCTACTCCTTGGGCTGAAACACAGTCTGTAAGGATGTAGGCATGGGTATCTTCCACTAGGAGCCTGGCTTGAATAGCAGAATGCACTACCGTCCCAACTTTTTACGAAGCAATTGGTTAAGTGCCTTGCTGAAGGGCATTAGTGTCACGACTGGGATGCGAACCCACACTCTTCCTGCTGATAACACCAGAGCTTGGATTTCGACTTGGGTGGTTTTCCTAAACCCCTTTTCTCAAATTGCTCCGTTTATTTTCTGAACCTTTATCCCCATTTTCAAAATGTTCCCTTCATTTCGGAATCTTAACCCTCTATTTCCCCAACCTTTACCCCCTTTCCCAAACGTTATCCCCTTTCCTCAAACCTTTCCCCTGTTCCCAAAACCTTTACCCCACATTCCTCCCTTTTCACATGAACATGACTACACGTACCACACTGAAGGCAGGCCCAATAGGGTCTGCAGGGAAGGTATCTACATGAGCTTGTAACACTTTCTGTACAATGTCTTCAATCTCCGGTGGAATCGTCTGACTCTCGCTGACTTCAGGTTTGACTTTCTTCTTCTTGTTCCGATCGTTTCGAACACCTGTGAAGAAGGCGAGGGGAAAAGATTGATCAATGTCATGTGTTGTTAGCGGGACACAGATACATTTCACTTTCATTTTGTCAAATCTAAGTAAAACCCATTGTTTGTTTTTTGCTCAAACCGTGATAAATTGCAGGTGGTAGTACATGTATTCCACTAGAGACAATTTTGTTTTGGTGATCATTTTTGTGAACTATTAAACCTGTAAAACAGACGTATGAGAGGGTAAGGAAAGGAATAATCAGACAGGAGAGAACTCGATAGTTCCTCAGTCTTGAATGATGAATGTACTGAGTGTTTTCATTTAACTCCCAACTATGGGCTGTGTTTACTTCAACACAAAAGAAAATAGTATTTATATTGGCAAAGAGAGATCCAAAGACAAGCAGTGAGGAATCCATCAAAACTTAAACTGCTGGGGTCAATTTCACAAAGATATCCTAACTTAGGACACTCGTCCTAACTATAAGAGTAGTCTTAACTCTTTGTGAAATCCACCTGTGTCACCATGGAACAGAGCATCAGGGATTGGTTGGGTATTAAAATGACACGTATAGGTAAGACCTGTCAGTTTCCATTTGACAACCTTTATATTCTAGACCATCTGGATTAATAACTTTGAGCCTGCTGATGCACTCATGACTAACAGCACATGGTGGCAGGTGCGAACACATGTATTGCACTTCCCCATCGGAGTACTATGCTAAGGTCATAGGTTACGAGCATTGAGAACACACCAGTGGAAGGGGGTTGGGACAAGGCAGCTCAATGTGACCTAGTTCCCCCCTTTTTTATACAACAGGTGGAAGGCAAACCTTAGGGGGGAGTGGTGGTAGATATCAAATTATGTGCCTGGATGAAACAGACTGCGAAAATGAATCAAAAGTGAACGTGTCTGTTTTCTCTCCCTCATTCTCTCTCGCCAGGACTCATGGGGTTTGAAGAGAGAAAGCTTTTACCACTTCACTTCAAAATTGAAAAAAATGGAAAGTGAAGCAGGCTTCTAGACCTTGACCTCAATTTATGACTGGCAGGGAAAAGGGCGAAGAGACTGTTTCTCTTTTTAGAAGCGGGGGAAGGTTGCATTTATAGTGGGTTTTCTCTAGAGACCCGATGATGCGCAGACTGCAGTCATGTATTTCAATAACGGAAGTCCTGAAAGATGTGCTGAAAGGTGTCCAGACAAAATGGTCTAAAGTTGTCGGTGTTCCCACTCAGATTTTTTCCTCTGTGCGTGTAGGGGGTTGATTTAGACGTAAATGATTCATATAGAAGAACTGTAGGGACCTTACCTTAGGAACGTCTTAAAAGAGAAAGCAAATTATTCCCCAAAGTCTTTACCCAATCAGACCGAGTTTAGAGTACAAATGGTGTCTCGTTTCATGACTAGAACATTACCATCATAAATCCACCCACTGTTTTCATAATGAGTGAAATTGTTTCATGGTTCAAGTTACTGAGATAACTACCGAAGTACATGGCATTTAAGTGTTCATTTCATCTTTCGATTGTCTTAGCTCAGGTAGCCTCGTAATCCATCTCTACGGTTTGAGACAACCAATGTCCTCTAAATAACTTGAGCTTCACATTGTAAGAACTTTCAGGAGGCGGACTTGTTTGATTTAATGTATTTCTGATAGGATGTTACTCAATATTCTAAGTAAGTGCTAAATATCGGAACCCACCATCCCCTGTCACCAGCTAGTGATCTTTTAATTAAGAGTAGAGAATCTAAACTGGCATTTACATAATGTGGTTTATTTTCACTTCTTCATGCATGTGTTTGGGGCCGATGCACTCTTGACATTTTACTGTCGTTTTAATTCTCTCTATAAAACTGCACTTTCCCAGATTTTATCTCATCACAAATTACCCAATTATGGACCGATATCGTAGATCAAACTTCCGCCCTTAAGTTGTCCGGTAAAGTGACACAGAGCAGAAGCGGGACTAATGAAACTTCATGCCAAGAACCAACTAAAAACATGATTTAAACTTCATGGAGGGGGGGGGACACGACGAGAACCCTCTTGTGAGTCATTTCAACATGCATTTAGGGTAAGAAAATTGCAAAATTGCTGGGAAATTTGAGTCAGGGGATCGTGATTTGGTTCTTTCGGTGACTTAAGGGTGCAACACTCTCCTCTTTGTTGAACTTTTTAAAAGGAGTAAGTTGCTTGCGCAATAGTAAAAAAAAAATATTTACATTCTGATCAAATAGGTTTTGTTATTTTCATACAATATATCTTTAAAGACTTTCTATTGAGACCCAACTGCAATTCAGCAGTGCCTTGCAGACAATAATGGTAGTGCACGCCTAATAGATCAACAGTGACGTACCCAATACAAAAAGAACCTATGACTGGGTCATAATGGCTCCCAGTGTTTAGCACAAGAAACAACTATTGTGTTAATTTGACAGTAGGTAAAACTGCCATTGCTACCCAGTGGAGCAAGACCAATGCACTTCATGCCTTAGCGACTACCAAGTATCACTAGACCTTCTATTCATAAACCAGAGCCATTTTACTCCAGTTATGGAATGGCATTATGCTACAGAAAATCTGTGTTACCAAAATGAGGCCAAAAGATTGAACGGTCTGATACCTCTTTAGACGAAGCATTAGAGCTTTCATTGTTTTCATACAATACTGGATCGTAAATTCGCATAACATTCATTTATTTTATGCACCCAGCACCCGAGAAATGTTGTTGATGCCACTACACAAAATGTCAGGACCTGAGTTATAGCCTAGCGCGTATGAGATTATTAAGCAGCCAAGTAGTGGCAGATAACACTGCTACAGGCCACATGAAATCAAACTTAATGGATTTCTTTTTCTAAACTTGTACGGCGAAATCATTTTATAAATGCTAAGTAGTGTTGTTAAAGTTTATACTGGGGATGGAATCTTCAGGGCACAGGAAAAATAAATTTCTAGTAGCTTTAGGCATGAACTTTACTTATTGAGTTGAGATTTTAAGAAAACTTATTCCTTGTTAAATACTCACAATCTTTTGACATTCCGACCTCAAAACACTTCTGGAGACGACAGTACTGACAGCGATTTCGGGTGACTTTGTTTATAACACATTTCTTGTCTCGGTGGCATGTATACTGCATGCTTTTCTGTACACTCCGTCTGAAGAAGCCCTGTTTCAATTCAAAATAAGATAGACATTTAAAGAAAACTTAGGGAATACGAGAACCAGGCATTTCATGATGAAGGATTTGCAGTCATTAGGAGTTCTTTTGAGACAAAGGCATCGAGCATGGAATGCGTCTCTAGGCCTCCCAGAGTGGTAGCGGGAGTTGTCTGTCGATTGCTGAGAGGGTATTTTGCAGACCGTCTTGTCTACATGGGTCTAAATTAAGCTTCAACCAACACCAAGGAAAATACAAGCAGGGGCAGGAGTCAAAACTCAGGGGAAGCAGGCAAACCTCTTGGAGGGGCCATGCTTTAGTTTTCAACTCCCGAGTTAAAGCAGGAAAGGGTGAAGAGGAGGTTAGAAAACTGAATTCTTAAAAGAGTTGCAACAACCATCAGTTGTGAGAAAAGATTTTGTGATGCTAGGTGGCAGCAGACATTGTACACATAGTTCTGAGCATGCGCGCATTTCCAACAACAGCAGACTTACCTGGTATGTCTGCTGTCACGCAAATCACCCACTGCTACCCAAAATTGGGACGCAACAATCAATTTTGGTCAGTTAGCCTTAGAGATACTTTGCCAGGGCCATCTACTGCCGAAGCTATCGCTTTGGCTAGGTACGTACCTTGCATCCCTCGCAAGCACTGACACCATAATGGTACCCGGATGACTTGTCTTCACAGACGAAGCAAGGTTTATAAACCCTCGGTGGGGGTGAAGGAGACTCACTAGATGAACACGTAGGAAGACCAGACATGGGTGAATGATGTAAGGCTACGGGTACTGGTAGCTCGGCCGGCATTGAATACTGCATGTAACCTGGATCTGAAAAACACATAAAAGGAACAAACTCAGTCAGTCATATCAGCACAAACTTTCTCATTTGCTCATTTATAAGTGGAAAGAGGAAAGGGGGTAGAGGGGTTGATTTGCGTGAACTTTTGCACACACACAAAAAAAACACTTAATTCCAAAACCGGGTTAAAAAATATTTGTATTTTGTTAATTTTATTAAGATTTATTTATTTTACTTAATGTTGTTGAGGGGAGGGGCCTTTTCAGTGAATTTTTTTATTCTTATTGCTTTGCTCTAATTTTTTAATACTGTCTTGTCTAAATTGGGAGGGAAGTTGAGACCAAATGTCAATATGGATGAAGAAGTAAATTTTAAAAAGAGGGGCAATGAGTTGAAGAAATAACCAATTAATAAAAAGAAGTTCATGAAATTGACTGCATTGACCGCTATTCTGAAGGGGGGGGGGGGGGTTAATAATTTATACAAGAACAAACAAACATCTCACTCTGATAAACAACAGAGAGTTGTGTATTGTTTGAGAGAAAGATGAGCCTCAATGCCTAGTCACACAAATTACAATAATAGCAAAGGGAGTCAATGTCTTATAATCATTCATCAAGTTACGTGGCAGTGCGTGACTGAAAGTGAACCACACAGTCATTAAGAAAAGTGAAACTCACTGCTAAAGATCAACATCATATACCTCTAAAATGTGCTTTAAAATACAACACATTTTTATTTTTAAAAAGCAAAAATGAATGTTAAAATAAGAGACCTAAACAAACGGAATGAGGGACGGTCAGCAAATAAGGGGAAGGGCAGTAATAACATAATAAAACAAGTTAAAACAAATTTCAGTGAAGCTGAAAGGAAGTTGTGAAGGAACTGATTTCAAAGATTGTGAATTCTTGAAGGACAGGAAGGCTTTCCTGGGTCCGGAACTGAGCTTGGTTAAATTGTAACCTTTGTAACGACAAAGTTTAATTGGTATCAACCACAGAATGAGCTGCTATTGAGAAAATAACAGAATGTTTACAAAAAAATTATTTTCATTTCATTTCTTTAGTCTTACATTACAACAGGGACAATGGAAAACAGTTTCTATTGTAGGTCATCACTGCCAAACACAATAGCAACTATTAAATGAAACCAATTAGTAAATGTATGTATGAAATTATTCTACCGAAAACTAAACTTGTACGGTACTTTTAAAATAAAGTGCACTTACCAGCGAACTTGTCCTATATATGTAGTGATAACATTCGTACAATTTCCCCTACATTTAAGAAAACCCTTTCTTGTTATGTTATAGAGTATTTTGAGTCTCGAGTAAACACAACGATCTGAAGAAACATACCATCAAAAGTACTGTCAACTTTGGTTTAACGTTACGTGTTTTGTTAGGGTGAGTCCTGATACATTTTTGTTGACCATAAAACTATAACAAAAACATCCAAGTCATTGACTACTATTTTCTCATAAATATTACCACTGGTTTTTGTTGTGTAAAGGTTTTGTTATCAGTATCACAGTCAATGTTGTGTACAAGATTGAAATATCTAACAATATATTGCATAAGTAGGATTTGAAACTTTGCATGGTGGAAATACGATATAGAAAGTTTCTGGTAACACCATGTAATGACTATCTCTAATGAGTTGGGGTGGTTCTGAAAAGAACCATTGGTTTCAACTCAACGTTTCGATCAGTATACTCTGATCGTCTTCTGGAGAGAGCAGAAGACGATGATCAGAGTATACTGATCGAAGCGTCGTGTTGAAACTAACGGTTCTTTTCAGAACCACCCCAACTCATTAGAGATAGTCATTACATGGTGTTACCGCAAACCTTTCTATATAATATATTGCATGGTGGGAGTATAATCAGGTGAGGTTTGCGGTTGCACCATGTGTAAGTCTCTTACGAGTAGTGTTGGTTCTGACGAAAGACTCTTGGATATAGTTCTTGCTGAGAGCACTCCTGAACTAACAGCATAATTAAAACAAAATGGAACCCAATCTACACATAGGGAGGGGCATGCTGTGGGCGTACCATGGAGGACCTAATGACCTAATTTAACAGCTGGTCCCAATCATATCTTTAGGGTCGGACAGGTGCGCTCTGCTTAGTCTTTGACAGGCTAAGGTCAGAGGTCAGACCCTTGTGTTCAAAAATAACTCAAATCAGGACAGTTATAAAGAAAACATGCCCTAAAGTACCATAATTGGCTTTTAAAGGGTGAGGAAGGAATGGCTTATTGGAGGCCTGATGGATGGGAAACACACCCTGACTCCAACAGAAAAAAACGCAGATGTTCGAAGAGAGTCAAATGTGGGCCTGAGGAGAGGGTTTGGTGGAAACTTAGCATCAATGGGGAATGAGGGGGTGTGAGAATGGAACATATTGGGTAGTGGATTGGTGAGGGAAAACTAGACTACATGTACCAAACAGTCGCTTAACAATGTTCCGCTAAGCACCAATAAGCAGGATACCAGTCATGAATGGAACATGAGACATGGTACTTTGGCTGATAACCTTTATTCTGTTTTAAAGGCATAATTTTGTTGTGCTTACATGTAGCTACCTTTTTGTGCTGTATGATAATAGACCTAGACCTTTGGTTAGTCCAACCTCCCACTTTGATGAATAATCTCACCTATTTAATTATGATTTACATGTAAATGACATCTCTGACATTTGTAATTAGAACAGACAAGAAACCCGTTTTATTTGCATCATATACAGGGAGGTAACCAAACTACATTTGACTGCATTCTTAGCACAAGATGTTGAAATTGATCAGTAGCTTGGTAATTCATTCTGAACATGGCTTACATATTGAACATGAATTGTGCTCTTATTCATAATTGAGACAACTTGCAATTGAAATAATTTTTCAGTATGTCAAATCGTTTTCAACACAAGAAAATTTGTCGGACAATTTGCAGGGGAAATATTTGGCATGACAACTTAACGATTGAACTTGACTTTATACGATTGAACTTGACTTTGGAGTATAAATGTAGGTTTGTGTGTAGGCCTATTTTGTGAATATAACATGAATAACGATGCAGCGCATGGTGGTTGGGATATCAATATAAACCAGTCCTTCAATTACAAACCACAGCCGGATATAACGCTCTAATCGATTGAAGGATTTTGATTGAATTATTCCTTGGAACTGCTCTGCTTTATAACAAACATTTCCAGCATAATTTTCATCTCCACCGATGGCAAAATCAATGTTGGTCATTGAAGGTGAACTGGTGATTATATTCAGTAATAAATGAGGGACAGATATAGGACAAAATGGAAAAAAATTTGCGAAAATATTTTTATATGGTTTCAAAGAAAACTGTAATTATTATATTTCACTATCCTTGACATAAAGTGGATTGATCAAATTTGTGCGTTGGTTGGCTTCCTTCTATATTTTTAGTTAGGCAATCCATTTATTGTTGATTGTACATGTACAATCTACACAAGCATGTTGCTTTAAATTTACTGTCTACAGATTTTGCTTCTTTCAGTACCAGGTATCATCATTGACAAAATAGTTCAAATAACATAATATAATTTTTGTTCAACCTGTAAAGTGTTTACAAGCAAGTCATCCAAGTGGGCTAAGTCATTGACAACCTCAGCACAATCATGGTTATTTTCGGTCAGTATTATAATTGCCAATTCTAACAGCTTCATTTTTTAAAAATGAAGACCAAAAATAAAAACCAATCTTCCATTAGTTTAAAAATTTCAAAACGTGTCAATGAGAAAGCAGGGAGGGGAAAAAGGGACATCAATCAACCATGATGTGTTCTTGAAACTTTTTATTCTGCATTAAAAATAGGCCATCAAAATCCTGTGGCAGGATGTTTTGCTCAGTTTTAAAACAGTTTCAGAACGCAGGATATAGTTTTTAGTTTTGCTCAGTCATGCTACACGCCATTTTTACCCCCCAAAACTAATTAGGACCCTCTTAATGATAACTGTATTAAGAGAACACCTTTGTAGTTTGTTTTGTAGTCGTTAACTGATAGTGTTGTTAAAAATAAAACGGGTAGATTTAATGGCGTTTGGGTTGTTAGATATGAAAGCTGCTTGTAGTTGCATGTACAATGAATACACAGGACAACATGGCAGTCCTTCAGTTACAACGCACACACACACACATCAATATAACCCCTTTGCGTTGAGAGCTAGTCAGCCACACATGGGTTCCGAGCGTGAGAAAAGGTGCGTTTTACTTCACTAGTACCTGATGTAGGTTAAGTATCTAGAGCATTATGGTTTCAACAAAAAGGTCACTACCAAGAGATCACCTAGGTGATTATTGACTGCCGGTAGGCATTGTGGCACCAGAAAAGCTCTTGCTTTGATGGGTCTTGTCTACGACATGGTCTGGCAATCCAAAAGGGAGTGGGTAAAGGGATTCTACAGGCGAATCAAAAAGGGAAAAAGGGATACATTTTACTGTTCAATAAATATTGTTTACATTTTCTGCTTGTGAATACAAAACATTTAGACAAGAATATTTTTGATATGTGGTTTTTAGACAAAATAAATCATACAGTTATACAAATGGGTGATCATGCTACAATCATTTCGAAAGAAGGAAAAATGGTTACTTTGTGTCCAATATTACTTGTAAAATAATGAGCCGGCGCTTTTTCAAGTACATTGCATGGTGAGGTATCAATTCAGTTTGTTGTGTTAACACCACGATGTGTAATGTGCTGTGTAGATTTAAAATAGCTTTGAAATACAGCGGCATGAGGGGGGGGGGGGGGGTCCATTCCATCTGAGTGTCAACAGGCACGTTTATACATTTTCCTCTCTACTCTCATATATATGCGCAATATGGGCTTTAAATCTTGTATACCTATTGTGCATGTAAATGCTTCCCTCGTAACAAACACTACACTCTATGTATAATATGAACCTCCCTACTCTTTTGTCTCCCTAGATGATCGACCTTTCCCTTCAATTTTTTTTATTATCAACCTCCAATATCTCTTTGCTTTACATCTCCATTACTTGAACAGCGTGGACCCAACCTTCATTCAACATGAGTTTGTTAGTAGTAGGGCTATTCTTTCCCAACATCAACGCCTGACTCAAGAATTAATTAACTTATCACAGGACTGTATCTTTGAAAGGGCAAGGTCGTTTTCATTTTGAAAAGGGCACTATCATTGGAAAATCTTAAAGACAATGGGACATTTTTGAAGGGGCACCAAGGCCGAGGGCAAGGTCTGCGCGTAATTCCAGGCCTGGTCTTAAAATACATTTTGTTTTCCTGATATTACCAAACCTGTAATTAATCTTTTTAATCAATCTAGATGCCAATTTGGATGAAATAAAGCTGGTAGCTATTTTGCCCGTGGTGTATTCTTCATGAGTAATAAAAGTATAATATGTATATGTTCCCAATTTAGCGTATTGCACTATCTCAGTAAACACAAAAAGACAGCTGTTCCTACATGTATTCCAAGTATTGTGTCTTTCTGTGCGTCAAGTTTGTTTGAAGATAAATTAGTTTTTACATGTGTGCCTTTGGCCTCATTGGCTATGGAACGCAGAAGCGCTATAAATTTCCGTATTCCACTCGTGTTTGTGTCATAACTAATTCTGTTTGCCTCTTGTAAGTCATGGAAACTGAGACTGGATGTAGGGCAGTTAGGGTAAGACACAGTTTGTCACATTGTGTGTACAAGGCTGTTTATTTAGCATTCTCAATCACCACAACTGACCCAAATGTCCCAGGTTCGTCATTACCAAACTATTGTAAAAACTAAGCCAACCTACATAACCAAGCAATACCGCACCATAAAAAACCTGGCCAACATTTGATGCAAGTTCCCAATGGTGTACAAGTGTTCATGACCACAACCCAAAGCCAACCATGTGCCATGAGCAATGCACATGTTGCACACGTACATAAATGATACCAGTCACCTTGAGGGGCCGGTAACCCTGCTCTGCATCCAATTTACAGCACCAGGGCACCGGTGAAAGCATGGCAAAGGCATGTCAACTCCAGGCACAGAGAGAAATTGATATAATTTAAGGCCATTGCCTCAAAGTCCGAGACTGGTTTTCAGTCATGGGTTCTTATTTCAAGTAGAAACGATTCTGCCTTTGGTAAGTACTTCCTAGGACTTCCTGTCGATCAAATCATCCAGTTGTCAAAAAACATCATGAAAATCAAGTGACATGAACATTTCATGGGGTGCTCACATTTTAAAAAAAAACAGCTCACAGCAACATATTTGTTCAATTAAAAGTCACCACACATGGCAGCTTTTAGTCAATTCAGTGATGTTTTTTTCACTCTAACGAATTCATTCAAAACATTTCAAACTTCACGTTTTACTATCAACTACCAAATCAGAAATGTAAAAAATGTGGTTGATACATAAATAATGGTATTAAAAAGGCGCAGAAATGGTTCACAAACAAAAAAAATTAAGAAGATTGAGTTGAAAGTAAAATTGTCCACGAAGTTAATGCATGATAACATCTTTTGTTACTCAAAGAGATGATTACCAAAACAAAACAGCAAAAAACCCAAAGTCTTTCTGGCATGACTGTATAATAGCTCAGAACACCAAATCAATTTGCAAAAAACAGTCGGAAATGCTTTCAAAATGCCTCAGAACTTGTGGAAGATTTAAATACATATATTAACATCACAAAAGCCTCATAAATAAGAGGCAGATGCTTCTTGGTTCCAAAATGATGCACTTCAAGTTCAAACTCATTTTAC
Source organism: Asterias amurensis (assembly GCF_032118995.1). Classification (NCBI taxonomy): domain Eukaryota; kingdom Metazoa; phylum Echinodermata; class Asteroidea; order Forcipulatida; family Asteriidae; genus Asterias; species Asterias amurensis. The sequence continues at coordinate 496,385 of NC_092654.1, read as the reverse complement.
AACTCACAAGCAACAAATCTAAAATATGTCTTGGGATTGTTTTTCCCATGGGGGAAACATATATAATTTCTAGCCTCAGATTTCAATTCCCACACTTTCTGACCTCCCATGGCATCCCACTGAATAGTATAATGATATAATTTACGGTCCAAAGCAATTCCATTAAGTTCAGGTGATTTTTTCCCCCCCCCCCCCTTTTTTTTTTTTATTTCAATCATTCTTTCCTTTGAAGTTTGGAGAACCTAGGAATGCGACTTGAGCGTACCTTCAACCATGCTCCTTACGACACGTAGGCCAGTAGGAATGTAGTGAGACTTGAGATGAACTTGGGCAAAATGTGAGATTAAAGGGACAGAATCGTCTTGTGTTGCCAGGTAACCCTACTTGTGAATATCATTATCTTGTTGACGAAATCACCAATCGCTGAACTCCCCCTTCCTAAACTTTCTCAATTATACTTTCTCAATTATCCCCAAGATACTACGTGAGGGTCGTTACTAAGCCGCGAAATTATGCATGTCAAAAAAGTGATTGTGTGTATACACAGTGGTAAAAGGTTTGGATCTCTCGGGTGTTGAAATAAGAATTTGATGAACGCGAATGCCACTCTCAATGAGACTGAGCAAGCTTGTTTGCCGGCTGAGCGTTTTAATTTGACTGATTGCGTTTCCAAGAAATAGTCAAGGCCCGTTTCATGGAGCTGCTTAAGCACAAAAAGTAGCCAAGCACAAATAAATTTTGCTTAACAGAATAAGGTTACCTGACAGAATACTAAGAGAAGTGGTTAACTTAACTAAAGATCCCTTTTTTATAGCTGGTGGCCTTACTATCACATATTACATGTACTGTCAGTGACTGGTTCCCTGCTTAGAAGAAAGTTGTTATGCAAAATTCTCCACTAAGCAGCTCTACCAAACTGGTGCCTCAGCTTTGGCAGTGAAACTTGGGCAACCAGATTTACATGTATTTTAAACAATATTTCATCTTTTACAGAGAAAATAGCCCATTATTGCTTCTTTAACATATTAAGAATTTCAGACTTGATGTTAAGATATACATGTACCTCATGATGCAAGACATTGGGAAGGTCACATTGGAAAGGTCTCATCAGAGTAGGAAGGTGAAGTTTGACATGAAGTTGGCATGATTGTTATCAGTGAGTTTTATCTCCATTCTGCCGACAGCAGACAGATAAATCTAACCCAAGATTAATGCCCTCAAACAAGTGTCATATTGTCTTAATTTGTTAAGAGTATTTATAAATCATTTTATGTTCATTTAGACTTCAATCATCAAGAATTTATTTGATTAACAAAGTGTTATTTTTTCCTGGCATTGAGGAAGTCATCAGTTTAAAACTAACACCTTGTCAGAATCAACTATCACTTTATTCCTGAGAGTTAAGTGAGTTGTTAAAACAGAATTAGACTTGACTCTGATCTTTTTTAAGGACTGCTATTTCTGTTGCCCATCACAATACTGAATTTAACCTCAGAGCCCGTCTTAAAGAATGCAAAGACTGAAACTGTTTTCAAATTGTAATTTTTGGGGGGTAAGATTTAAGGCTGTGCATAATGGATTTGAATTTTGTTGGCGGCTGTGATATGAGCCAGTTGGTAACCACTTTAACAAGAGTTTGGAATTTATTTAAGAAGATGAACTTGAGTGTGTAAAGCAAGGAATAGTGAAGTACAAGTGAAGTGCCAAGTCAGGTTACAATCTTGAGAGGTTCTCCTTTCCGTTTTCTCAATTACACGTTTCATGTTACCCCTAGCAACTCAGGAGAAATCTTGAGGTACTGTCAGATATGTAAAAAGAAAAAAAGATTTCTGAAGTGACTGGGTATGACCATTAGGGTATTCTAACCAGGCCTGATACTTCAATGGAGGCAACACAGACTAATGCCCCTTGGACATTGCTTTGGTGTCCTTGAAATGTTCCAGTAGAAATTTACATTTTCCTCATAGGGTGCCCTTTACCAAGGCGAAATGCCTTGGTGCCCAAAAGCGAAGCATACAAGCCTACTCTACACTAGTATACTTACAACTTGGGTTCATATTCATGTTCATATTCATGTCGATACTGCAGGATGCTGCGGCCGTCGTTGTAGGCATGGTGGTCTGCTGCTGCTGGTGAGCTCTCATTGGCTCCTGAAGTCCCCTCATCTGATCCTGCTGATGATGGGGTATGTGGTGGACCAAGGACGGGGCTACCAGTTCCTGCTGGGCAGGGTACCCACCCAGCTTCTGTTGGGCAAATTTCTCCACTTTGAACTTGAGCTGCACCCAGCTACTAGGGCTGGGCGGTGCCGAATCGTGGGGTTCTAGCTTCACAGCTCTTTTGTGAACATGACCCGGAGTTGGAGAGGGTGGTAGGTTTGCTGAAGAAAAACAAAAATAAGAGCCACATTAGTCATAATTTATACAATGGGTAACTTTTGGCCAAATAAATCTACATTAAGCCATATATGCAACAGCATGGTGGCATTTGGTTTACAGCAATCAGAAATACCAAAGGTTACACTCAAACCTTTGCAATAAAGAAACACATTGGATATAACAGCACTAATAATAAAAACAGCACTACCAGTAACAACAACAAACCATTATTAAAATCTATAAAAACCATGATTTAACGAAGCTCCAGCTTGTCTGTAATAAGCATTCAAGTTGAGTATGTTTTGGAGTTACTCTAAATATAAACTAACCTCTCAATTATTATCTATGGAGCTCCTATTCCATTGAATTTGCATACCCTTTCAAATAAGTGTGTCAAGGCCAGAGAAGGTATCGATTCCTATGTGGGAGTACTGCCACAACCTATTGCACATTGTGAACTCTATTGTAAAACGCTGACAGGTTCCACATGCATGTTCTGAACATAGCAAACTACAACTGTTTGTCAAAGTTAGAAAATTAATAACACGGAAGACAGATTTTTATGACATAGCTTGGTTTATTATAGTTTTTTTTATAGGGACACTTTACTTGAAGTCATCTGCTTCAAGTTCATGAGATATGCAGGCGTGGAAAAGTAAGTCCTTGTACCATATTTTCAATTTTAAATGGCACAGCTGAGCAACCAGAACTGAGGAAATCGGACATTCAACTGCAAAATTGAATTACTGAATCCAAATGCATTTTGTGCATCTGTGTTCAATCAATTTTTAAATAAACTTAGCCCATACATGTGCTATTGTTACCTTCAGCACATTAGATTCTCAAAATCTGTGGCCACACTTTCTATGTTCAAATTTAGAACACATCCACAAGCCCTCAATATAGCCTCCCTTCACTAACTAGTTTCCTGTCATTGAATTCAGATTGCTAAAAATATCCACATTTCCAATGATGCGAGAAGTTCTGGAAGGAAATTACTGTGGGAGGACCTGCAAACTGATTGTACATTCATAGTTATACAATGAAAATTTGTCAAAGGAAAAGGAAACTAAAAATACACACTTATAGTATCGACCTTTTCGCTGATCAGCCTTCAATGTTGGTCAGGCACAATGATGCGAGCGTGCAAGATGATATGTATGTGATGAATGTACATGAGTGAGACACATGATTCTACGGGGTGTGTGAAGCTACTATCTCATTCATAAAGTCAGGCACAGAATGAAATGTTGCTGACTGACAATTTGGTACTGAAATTTAGCACGACTATAGACTGTATAAGGTGTGACAAATGCTTTCTGAAAGAGTGGTTTAGGCATTGAGTAATCTATTTTAAGATATCAAATCTTTTCCTTTTTAATCAGATATAGGCCCATATGTTGAAGTTCCACATATCATGTATCTTGTAGGCTGTGTTTCTTGTTGTTTTTCAACTCTTTGTTGTGTTGATGTTGAAGGGCTAGAACTCTAACTTTCTTTCTCTTGACAGTTTTATCGTTATTGTTTTAGGGGGCGTTTGATATTATATTTTCACTTGCAATACTCAATATTTTCTTGTGAACAGAAAAGGGAAACAAACTATGCCTGAATATTCTCCAAAAAATAAATTTTAAAGATTGTAATTTATTTAGTTTTCTCTCGGTCTTTCACTGAACGAAACCTTATCCCCAGCTGATTCCCAGTTCAGGAGCAACTACTCAACATATCCCTTAATCTGTCCACAGGAGTCCTCTCATCGGCAGAGATCACTCAGAAATTCCTCTTTAGCCTCGCCTTAAAAAAAAAATACTCTGATGATCCTCATCTTGAAACTGTGGGATGATGAATTTATGATGCTTTCCCAAGAGTACATAAACATCTGCAAGATGGTTGTAAAGAAACCCAGAGAGCCAAGGTGTAGGCCAACGGCGGCCATGACTGGCCAGCCCAGCCCGCCCAGTCGCTGGTCCCGGCCCAGGGACAACGGGTACCAACATGGGTACGGTAACCGGGGGTCATGACCAGGGCTTGGGCTCTCCCAAGAGTCCACACATATGGTTCTCATAAAAATAAAAAAAAGTTTTTTACCCCCATGAAAAAGAAAACCAAAGAAGCTTGTTTTCATTTTGCCTTCTCGCTTTCCCTTCATCCATCATCAATCAAAGGCCCTGGTTGGCAGGGTCAAAATGAAGGCCACTCAGAGTGCCCATCAATTCTAGAGGAATATGCCATCAATTTGATCGCTCTTTGAAGATTGTAGAGCTCTCTGGGAGATATGGGGGAACCTTAGGGTAGTGTTATGAAGAAACAAAATGTCTCTTTATTATAATATCGCTATGGGGTAACTCTGAAAGGGTTGGGCACCATTACCACTTAGGGGGAAGGGAGTGTCAGAGGTTTAACATGTTCCGAATGTAGAGCCTTCTGTTGGATCCCTATAGAGACTCCATTACATTGTTTACGACACTAACAGCTATAGATGTACACATTGATCAATCTGTTATGTATTACAGCAGCACAGCAGTTTGAAGGGTACGTAATTTGACCAAATTGTGTCCTTTTTAAAATCTTCATGAATGAAAAACACAAATCATACTTTCGTTTTCCCTTTTTCATTCAGTTAGGGCCTACATGACCATTTAGGTAGAAATGACTTAACAAAGAAATCATCTAGAAAAGGTTTAAAATGAGCCCAACATGGCAGTCATATTAGTAAAGTCTTCTTTATTACATTAATGAGTCATCACAGAGAGTCTTTTTCATGTCCATCGAGCAGCTTGCGCCCAGGTTTCAGACACAACCACAATAAAGGCAAATTGCAACTTTAATAAGGTACAATACACGTAGTTGGTCCATGAAAGGTACAGACTAACCATGGCACAACATACAACCACTCAGGACACAATACACGGCATAAAGCCTAACAGTAGGGAAGAGGATATGTCACAATAAAAAAACAACAGGGCATAAAAATGGGGCCAAACCGCAAACACTACAAACAAAACCATCGCTATGTACACCGGATCTATACCTGTCCACAATAACTGCCACAATGCATTTACCATAACAAATACAACATGTATTCCCGTTCATGTTCAATTCTGAATATGAGTGTATTGTGATACATTGAATCCTTTTATTATTTTAAAGGTTGTGTAATTGTTGTTATAACTACCAATTTTGCGCCCCGGCTACCCATTTTGTCATCACATCAACACATTTTATCGTCACATCTACTCATTTATCCTCAACATCTACCCATTTTATCCTCACATCTACCCATTTTATCTTCTCATCTACCGATTTTGTCCACAAATCTACCCATTATTTCCTCACACAATCCCATTTTCCAGACATCACCCATTTGCTCATAGATTCGAATGAGAGTAAAACCAAGACGATGGATGGTACCATAATGAAGGTCCATATTTAACAGAACCGAGTCAGACTCAGCAGCGCTGGCCAATTCAGTGATGCAACCCTTCAATATATGCAATGTACACTTATGAATGTAGGCCTACTACACACATTTTTCTTTTCGTATGGTACACTCCTTTTGCAAATCATTTGCCTGGCGGTGATCTCACAAACGATAACAGCTGCACGTTTGCGAAACTAACCGGGGGATCCCTTCCCATTCATGCCAAACACGGTTGACGTGGAAACCCTGTGTCTGCCTTGGCCCAACCGCAAGAATGCAAAATGCTTCTCTCATTGGGCGGATATATTCTAATAGCGTCTTGTGGTTTGGCTTGTGTGTCTTGTGTAGTGTCATAACCTTTTACTCGCTTTTAATTCTAACCACAATTTTCTCTTGTTAAAAATAAAATAAATAATTTTTGCTGTGGCATAAATTCTTTAAGATTTTGTCTTCTGTTTAACCGCAGCTAATTGCCATGTCTGGCACCCTATGGATCCAATCTATCCTTGAAGGCTACATGAATCATGTTTAAAGGAACACTTCTATAAAGAACCAGTCTCTTACTAAATGCATACCGTCTACTGGATTCCACTTTTTGATTTTGATTTTTAAACACAAGTTCATAACACAAATTTGAACAACAAAATAAAAATATTGATGAACCCAGCATGGCTTGGACAATTGATTTAGAAAGGATGTTGTTTGTAAGTTTTGTTTAAATTGTATAAATTTGAAGAAGAATATTTTGCCAGTTTTGTTAACATGTAAATGTTTAATAATATAAATGTGTACATACAAAAAAATAGATTCATTGTTCCTAGTTAATCCTCACCAATAAATGATGTTGCTGTTGTTTGACGACCATTACCTAATCCTAGTCAATATTTGCTCTAAATTGAAACTGGACAGTTGGTCTCCAATGTCCTTAATGTACCAGTAAATTTATAGAACCTTGTATTGTATTTGTACAAGGATTAACGCCAAGGTATTTTCTCATGACTTATCGCCATTTCCAGGAACTTTTATCTTCTAATCCTTCAACAATAAGATGGAAACAATAATTTTTTATGCTAATTTGATACAAAGTAGAAGAGGAAATAGTCAAGTGAACACAATTTTCAAGGATTTTTGTTTAGATTTCTTTGTTCTCTAATTATTGTACTAAGCCTATAGATTTTTGTTCAGCAGAACGGCTAAAATGTTGCAATAAAAGGACCTTTATTAAGGTATTACACAACATGAATGTCAGGACATTTGATAAAAATTCAAGAGATTCTAAACGTTAGATTTCTAAAATTGTGCAAGAAAATTCTAAGAGGCTTCAATGAAAGTGCAGTGCCAACATCATATCTTGATCTTATAAATCTTGATAATAAAGCCTGACATTTGTCTTTATCTAAAAGGTGATTTATTTCTTAATGAATGCCGGATGTCCATAGGAAATTGGCAGAGGATCCAAGCCTCATCACATGACTTAGTACATTCTCAGCGTTTCAATACTCCTGGTTTAGTTTACACTACAATAAAACCAGGACATGTATTGATGTACACAAAAACCCAACCACAAGTAATGAGCACCTAGTGTAACTCATCTACAACTACAACCAGACTCGTTGAGTATCACTGACTTAGATTCCACTGCACAAATACAAACCTTCTCCGCCATTCAATGATTGTGGCTAAACATAGCCCCCATGTCCTTGAGGTTGGCTCTGCTGGCTAGGGCAAACAGGGTCATTCTGTGGTTTAGCCAGAGTGACCCCATAATAAGGTCACACTGTCTATCAACTGCAAGATTTGGTATTAGACAATGGCACATTCCATTGCTCCAGTGAGGGGTGAGGTTATTCAGATGGAGGTGGGGGAGTTTATCAGCGTTGTGCCGTAAATTCCTTCCAGAATCCAGGCTCGGCTCTAAGGTTTGACTACAATAAACAGGTGTAAAAGGGTTTTCTAACCCAATTCACCAGACCAGTCGCTCCATAAATCTGTCTAGCGCCATTTTGGGAGATTCCCAGTGAATTTTACTGTGCAGAGAATATCACCTTATCTCACAGATGCAATATTAGATTAACCCCGAAATGGCAGAGCAAGAACAGACAGTTGCTGTAGAGTGTAGGGGCCTACATGACATCAATGTATGGAGCACCCGAACAACTTCTTGCAAGACAATTATGGAACTTTTCAATGCCTGATTTGCTTGTTTGCTTGTTTGTTTGTTTCTTTGTTTGTTTCTTTGTTTTTGTTTATTAGCAGCTTGTAGTGGCCCTTTGTACAGCTACATGTACATGTAGTCTTTGATACAAGGAGCTTTATCAATGTGAATCAAACTTGTGACTTGTGTAGACTGTGTGATACATTTAACATTGTGTTCCATAAAGGCTGCGATTGCGATTCTCACACCTGTTCAAACAGCATACATATAAATGTTTGAATGCACACAACTATTTCATACGCACAATTTATTGGAAAGATCCAACTGTACCCAGATTTCAGACAATGTATCAAGTTTCACTAACATATGCATGCAAACATTTCCAGGTATGATGTTTACTCGCATGTACAAACTATTTGGCGCGCCGATGAAGCGATGATTGCGTAAGTGATGGAATGTTTTAGCCAAAAGGGACATCATTAGTGCGGAGTGCTTTGAAAGCCATAAACTAAGCTGACTTGTACATTTAGGCCCTACATGTATTTCGTTCCTGGTCTTTGCTCGCCCAAATACATCCTCACCAGTAAACAGATGGCTTCATGGTAGGTTTAGAAAAGAAAACCGGAAAGAAAAATAAACATTGACTCATTCAGACAGGAGACTGGTTGGTGTGGTATAACTGAATATGACCCCCTCGTCGACCCTAAAAACTTGGCTCACAAAGGAAGATTTCTTTGTTTCTTTCTAGCCATTCATGAGACTCAAACATGCAGGGCAAACATTGTAAATGCTGGACTCTGACCACCACAACCTTGTTATTGTCATTTCAGTTGGCTTTCCATCAAAAATATTTGGATTGGGTTCTTGCGGATGTTTAGAAAGACCGATTCCCAGATCGGTTGCAACATTGTATAGAGTTACAAGATGACTACAATGCGTCTGGTTAAATATAGTGAAATCATTTAGGCATTATTATTGTTTAAAAGTGGGGATTTTGAAACGCTGCACAATTTTTGTGTGTGTAGAGATTCTGAATTTTGATTTCATATGTTTTGGCTCGTTAGGCAATTGAAAGAAAAACAGAGAATTTTTGCAATTTTCTGCATTAATAAACAACAAGACATGACAAGGTTTCAAGTTCCAATTCTAACATCTCACAAGTTACTTTAGAGTTTTCCCTCCATCTTCATACATCCTTAAAGATGTACCCAAGACTTTGGCTTCCCAGCATCTCTTCCCAAATGGCTTCCAAAAGAATCCTGCCTTCCTTTTTGTCTCAGCCAATCTCAGTGAAACAAGAGAATCGTTGTGTGTAGCTGGTTGTGACATTGTCAATGTAACTCTGTAATGCTAAACCTGCATCCCTCCTTGACCTAGTGGGAAACCCAACACCAACGAGCTTCATGTAGTCATGGCTTCCACTCACAGCAACATAGTTTGTAGCGAGGGGGTGGGGGAGGGGCCTTATTAAATATGGAGGCTTCTTCTTATGGATTAAAAAAAAGTGGAGTCGCTGTCTCCGCAGGTCACTATTATTTGAGTGTTCTCTTTCTTACAAACGTAAAATGTTGAAGACATGTGTTTTGTTACATGGTGACAGCACTCTGTCCCAAGTGTCCATTCTATCATCTCCTTTAAGAAGAGATCCAAAAAAAACAGAACGATGAGAATGACACACTTAGGGTACAGAAACATTAACCATTCAAGCTGTGGGAACAGAAACAATTCTTAATTTTTCTTAGTGGAATTTTTGTATTCGTATCAAGTTGATCTAACTCAAACTAACAACTAAAACATTGTTAGAAAAACACATCAAGCCTACTGATGTAGCACTCATAAATCAACAATCCATAACACATTCTTGTCTGCAACATTCAATCGTTCTATTTATGACTTTTGTGACCAAAAAATCTTGGGAAATTTCTTGGAAGTATTTTTGTCTCTTCTTCCACTTGGGTCTAATATTTGGCATATTATAATGTTGACACATATGATGGTATGAGGGCACACACGTACCAGGTTAAAAGGTTAAGGATAATATATACAATTGTTTAACTCCTACATTGCCTCGAATGTTATCCACAGTTTTTGATTTGTAGCTGTGCACCACACACTCCCACCTATCTGTACGTGTTCAGTAGCTTAATGTGAAGTTTCCAAAAGATAAACATTTTAAAGAGATTTCAGACAATGGTTTAGAAAAACTGCTCATAAAAAAGGTCACAAAAAACTGAACGATGGACTTATAATAACAACACATTCTTTTTTTGATTGTGCTGCTGAGATACCAAACAAAAGAAAAGATGATGATTCTGAATGGCTTCTGACTGGCACCCGAAACAAGGTATTGACAAAAATAAGAATAAGAAGACTACCACCATAGGGCTAGATAGCTCAGTTGGAAGAGCACTGCCACGTTAACCTGGAGGCTGTTGGTTTAAATCCCGCTCAAGTAAATTTGTCTTTGTTGAACCCCCAAATCAACATTTCTTTTTTGCAAAAATATAAGGAGTGTGGGAGTGTCCCATTGCACTCATCCAACTTAATGATGGTCTGCAAATGTTTTTAAAATAATTTCTGTTTTGTGTTGATTGATATAAATGTCTATAACACGCCTAAAATGTTTGATGTAAAGAGAGAGAGAGAGATACATTTGTACAAAATGTGCCGACATACATAGAGGCTGTGAGTCTAGACTTAACAAGGATTAAAATACCCACATCGCTGCTGGCTCCATTTCAATGATTTTAAGTATCCGGCCAGAAACTCGCAACTGAACAAGTCTGTCTAGCGTTTTTTGAAGAAAAAAAAGGTTAAAACATATTATTTATCTTGAATGCCTCTGAGTGGCCGATATGAGCGCTGTATAAAAAGCCACTATTATACCTAGTTATATATTTGTTACTGTGTACTCTAGTTACTTCTGCATTTGAACTGCAACTGTTTTCTATGAATCATCAGAAATTCAAACAAGTCTTTGGTTTGAATATGACATTAAGCATTGTTTACACCTGCCTCCCAATGAAGCGAAATTTCTTTTTAAAAGGTTTCCTAAAAGCAAACTTCTCCATAAAGGCTATCAAAATCTTGCTTCTCACAGTGAGGTTTGTTTCCACTTGTTTTGTCCGAGAGCAAGTCAAAATAAGATCTGTTATCCATTGGATTTCATCCACAAATTAAAGCCCTGCAGACAAATCTGTGAATATGTGTCTTTGGCTTCATCGTAAAAAATGTAAGCTTGTTTCAAATAATATCAACTTGGTCAGCTACTGCACAAATGAAGATTTGTTAATACTAGATGTTGGGAGTCAAAACATGTTTGGAGGTGTTAGATTACAAGACCTTTCTGCAAGACAGATATGGCGCTCATATTATAAACATCTTCAAATGTGTTTTGGTCTACTTTTAAGGGTTGAAACATTATTGGTAAACAAAAACTGAACCAAGTTTGGGGTTCTAAGTGAGCAGAGATCATCTCAATGTACACACAGATAGCTTTATGAAAAGTTGCAATTAGTGCTCAATATTTACACTGGACCACAGGCCTAAGTCCTGTTATTATCGGGCAGGTAAACTTATTCACTGGACAAGTCTGGTGCACTGGTGGGTTTATAAATGATGTCAAATTGATCATAGTACATTGTGTAAAAACTTTATTTTTGAATTACTGATGATCAAGTGTTGACTTTATTCCTTGATAAATATCTTCCAATGTTGTTGAGAATCAAAGTATACATTTGTGTGTGCGCACAATGCACTATAAATACAAGTCAGATTCAATCATCAAGAAGAAAACAAAAATTTGTTCTTAAAAGGAATCTCAGTATTCCACAAAGTATTAGCAAACAGGCAAGTCACAACAAGTGCATGTCGGGCTACATGTCGCCCCAAACGTAGTCCCAATTAAAAATGTAAATCTGCAGCATTCCAAGTTAAGCATGGACTCTAACTGGAATTTCGGGGCACGTTCTGATCTTGAATGCAATTAACGCTAAGCAAGGCAATATGTATAATACATGTCCTTGCTAATTTGGCACGGCTTGTGAACAACGAGTATGTGTACACAATTTATAAATGAACTTTATCCGATTGGCTGGGTCAAATCAGTTTCTAGGTCAACTGTCTTGCCACTTTTTTTCCCCCTCGTTCTTCCTTTTCCTCGATCTATTTCAAATAACTGCATGAAAAGTTCAACGGAAAGGCTCTGCTGCAAACTTTTCATTTTGTTTTAAAACTGGCCAGTCATTGTCAACCACCATAAATAACCAGATGTTAGCCTGTTTGGTTTGGCATTGTAGTATCCAGTCCTACTTATACACGTGTGCAAATGCATAAATGCACATGTTGTACATACCTAATGTGCCAAGGCATAAAATGTAGATTTTCAACGAAGGAACCATATTGGACATTTTGCCACAAAGAAAGCTGGAATGTGCTAAAACATTGCAAAATATTGCACTGTTGGACACCTGACAGTGTTTCCATTTGTATTCCCATGCATTATGAACCAACCTTACTTTGAATTTAACTCTAATGTAAGAAGAAGAAAAAAAAGAGAAAAAAACTTATAAAAACTTGACACTAATAAATAAACCAATAATGTCCTCTATTTAAAATTCAATCAAACAAACATCTCTCTTCACTCTTGTTGTCTAACTCCTCTTACAACAAAATTAATTCTCATTTAAAAATGTATTTACCAGACTTTTAAATTTACATCCTCTATTTTGAATTGAATTTCCTTTCCGTTCCCTTTAACAAGAAAAACAGTAAGATCCCTAGAAGCTTTGCATGCCATGAGTGGCATTTTGTTTTCTCTCTCGCGTTGAGTTCAACAGACCGTATTTGAGGAAACAGACATGTGGTGAACAGGGTACAATTATCTGCAACAGATCTTAGGGGATTTCACTAGAGAATTAAGCCAATCAGACGCCTCACCTGAACACCAAATGTCAATTTATCATTCACGTGACTAAGTTCGCTGAATTAATGATGAAGCATAAGGACTCTGACCCTATTAGCACGCACTTTTTTTACGCAGTTTTATTTTGGTTCTCACGATAATGGTTCGCTGGTGTTTTTTGATGTCTTGAAAATGTAAATGAGTGGGACAAGCTCCGATTGAAATGAAGTCTGAACAATTATTTTAATGGTGGTTGCTGTAAATAACTAGGCTAACGATTCTTAAAGGCATACAAGGGGGAAATTTTATCCTGCCCTTTCAAGAATGAAATTCCTGGCTTATTTGAGTATACCAAGCTCTGGTTGACCTCACACCTAAGGCCTCCATAGACCATGGATAGACAGACTCTGATGGATTTTAAATCACAGCGTTTAGAGTCAAAGCAGTCTACTCAATGAAGCTTGCTTTAATTCTCATCAGAATCAAATCATCTTCAATGATTTTACCCAGTTCAAAGAAAAAGCGAACTATTTCATGTTCAGATATTTTCTCACATGACTCAAGTTTCTCCCACAAAGTCAGCCCAACCCAACTAGAAAATCCATATACCGAAAAACTACTAAGCCTTTCGGAAAATATCCCATGAAGTCAGACACGTCTGATTGGTCTGTTTTATCGAACGACAGGCCCCGCCAAACTAAACACATTGTCTCTGGGTGGATGACCTGTGCTACATGCTAGCAAAAAAAATATTACAAAATTGCCTCAATGTGCGCTGGCAAAAAGCGCCAGAGAAAAAATGTGCAATAATAACAACGAACTTGATAACCCCAAATAGGGAACCTGATCAAATGATGAATGGGCTCTGGCAGTTGGAGTTGTTTGCTTTAAAGCGGGGGATTTACGTCTGGCAAGAGAGATTGGTGAGCCGTAAGAAACTTGCCCAGTTTAACCAATCCAATATCCAATTGTTACTTTGTTAACGCACATTTTTTGCATGCATGACTGAATTGCCTAAACCTTTTGCTCCAGGTTTAACGTGACATGAGTTAATACATCAGTTTTTTATTATGATATCAGGGATGAAACTTGAAAAAATGTCAACAGAGAATAATATCAATAATTTTAGTTCTCTTCAAATGCTATTTTTCGCCACTTGTGGCATTATTTAAAGCCATTATACACTTTCGGTAAACAGTATTGTCCAAGTCCCACACTTCGTGTATCACAACTTATATATAAAATAACAATCCTGTGGAAATTTAGGCTCAATCGGACGTCGGAGTCGGGAGAAAATAACGGGAAAACCCACTCCTGTTTTCGCGCGTTTCGCCGTGTCATGACATGTGTTTATAACAAATCCGTAACTCTCGTTAACAAGAATTTATATTGTTTTACATGCACTAATTTCATGGACTAATACTTCAAGAGAAGTCTTTCACTATTACCTTCTGTAAACCCTGTAAATTATTTGTAAATCTGTGAACTTTTTTTTTTTTTCTGTACCGAAAGGGTCCAATGGCTTTAAGATATATAACTATTTCTCTGGAGGATTGGTACCGGTATGAACTTTAATATCAGTAAGCTTTCAGACTGTTTATTGTAATATTAGTAAGCTCTTGTACTTTAAGCTCAAATAAAGTAAAATAATAAAAAAATAAACAAACAACTTGATCAATGTTTTATTTGACTCAAAAACCCTTAGCAGTCTCATCATTTTTTTTTTTTTGTACATTTACTAACTATAATAATCTAGAACATTCCACCAGCCTGTGAAGACTAGAAGTGAAGACTAGTGCTGTACACGGCGTGATGTGAATTGCACTTTGCACTGTACATGAATTGTACATGCACAATGCTCATGCACATGATTATGATTTACATAATAATGTCATAGCAAAATGGTTTACCAACTGAAAAATGCATAAAAACCTCAAAAGAAAAACAACACAGCATGTTTACTCTTTACGTTCAATTAATTACAGAAAACCAATATTTGATTTTCCTCGAGCTTGCCATTTTTTGGGGGACAGATTTAACAGATTTGGCATGGAGTCCTGTTTACAAAAAGCACCAACAAGAGTTTCCGTTTCGTGAAATCGTGGCTTTGAATTCAACGAGTAAACACCAGATGCTCAAGGACGTAACAATTGAATGCTTCAGGAATCGCAAATATTGAATCTAGAATTACTAGTCCGAACCATCAATGAGAATAATGGGTAATATTGATCATTCAGACATGAGAGGTTCCATACTAGTCCGGTCTTCAAACTACCAAACGATTCAATTTAGAAAAATTCCTTTCTGTTCTTTAACGGAAAAAGGTGAAATGTCAAGAATAATCTAATAATGAGTCATTAGGTGAACTTATTGTGTTTAATTTGTTGATTTGTTTACTTCCACTCTTTTTTTTTTTATGAGAAAAATTTAATATTAAATATGTTTAAGCTGTTTTGAAGAAAACAAAAGGGAAAATATCTGAGGCTTTCTCACTGGTATCTTAACAAAACAATGCATCATTAAAATTTGAGAATAACAAAATCCGAAAGGCTGCTATGAAGAAATAGTTTCTATAGAGCTACCCGCATTGGCAATGAGATGCTTATGCAAACACCAGTGCATAGTTCCTTCAAAGTTCACCACGACATTCTGAATGTAAACTAAGAATTAGGATAAATAATTATCCCATCGTGGGACCCACTCCTCTACTCCATCAACACAATTCATGTTAATCCCCTCATCTATAATACATGCACGACACATTCAACACTGCGACCGGCTTCAAGATCGGAGCACCATGCCAACGCTTACAACCCACACTGATGTCACCAGAAGGTCACGTTTTAATTATAGAAGAGAAAAGCTTTTGACGTCAATTATTCCTTGCTCAAGAAGGTCATGTGACCTCAATACACCCTGAGGAAGGTCGGCAGGAAGTTTAGCCTCATTTTGTAGATGCTAGCCTGGGCGATGCTGGTGATTAGGCCTGGGGCAGGTGTGGAGTATGCTAAGGGATGAAACCAGGCTAAGAGATCTAGGGGGGGGGGGGGGGGGGTTGTAGAGAGACCAGATGAAGGACTAGTACATACTGATGAAGAAATATCATCAGGCCAGGTCCTTTGGGTCAGGATGCAGACTTGCCAAAGAGCCGTAGGGTAAGGACATGAAAAATGTGCCACAATCTTACTATATTTCTGAATTAGGAAGGGGGGGGGGCTCAGATAAATTAATAACAATACGTCAGCTGACCCCTTCCTGAACTGTTGGTTTTCAAGAACAAGATCACTTTCAAAAGCTTTCATTTGTTACAAGCAAGGCCACTCTATCTTAAGCTATGGCTACTTTAACCCTCAAACGTCACTCACGAGATAATGACTTGATAGCTTTTAAGCTGCCATCAAAAGTAATGTAACAAAATCAATGATGGGTGGGAAATATCGCAAAAAACACATGTATGTTGGTTTGTCATGTTTTTCCAACTAACACTTCAATGAGTTTTCTTTGTTCTCCAATTGACTTTGCAATGTCCCCAATGTCATAAAGTCCTCACTCTGTCATCATTTTCAGATCACTTATGTTGAAGTCCTTTGTTCCAATGGGAAAAAACAAACAAACAAACAAAAACAAACAAACAAACAAACAAAAAACACCAAAATCAATCTTCATGCTGATGGCTTTGCACACAGAGTCTTCAAACATTTTAGCCGTATTTCAACTGTGAATGGATCTTGTATCTTTCACTCCTATATCCTATGCACATAAACACAAACAATAACTCCGGTCACTTTGACTTGCAAGGAGAAAAAAACACATTCAAATTACACAAACTCCTTTACAAAGTTTGTAAAAAGTTAATAAGTTCAAAAAGTTAACGAAATAATCATAAAATAAGCAACACACCATCTTTGATCAATTACTCCTAGACACGATCTCCGTGCACAAATCACACAAAATGTTCACATCAGAACTTGCCAATTACCGTAGCATATAAATTTTCCCAAGGACAAGTACACCATAAGTCCTCACTAATTAACATAACTTTTCCACTTCTTTTACAAGTCAAACCAGATGTATTTCAGTATGGAGTTTTTTTTTTGCGAGAGAAATTCTGAAGGATAGAGCTTAATTTGAAGAAGTGGCGCAGGGTGAGGAAGTTCAAGAGTGAAAGAGTGAGAGTCAGTCGTACAAGGGTGTTTGATGTTAATACCACATGGTACATCATCATCATTAACCCAGACACAGTGATTCATACATTAACCCAAGGCCTCTCTTCTTCTTCTTAATCAAAACATTTCCAAATATTAAAGGTGTGTTATGCCATCATTTTATTACATTTTAACAAAATATGATGACAAGTAATAAGCAAGGTTTCCAGAGACACCATGTCCACTTTCTTTTGTGAGGTGGTGGCTCTGACAAGAGCCGGTTTCTGCTACTGTATGGAAGCTTTTAGACTGACACCATCCATGGATCATTCAACACATTGCAATGCATTGCAGAGCAAAGACAAAGTTCGCTTTTTTTTTTTTTAGAGTCAAGAGCAAATAAGTTAAAGACAAATACATTTAAACCAAACCATTAAACCTAAAAAAAAACTCAATCGTACAATTAATTATAAACTTTAAAGGGAAGAAAAGTCATATTCCAATTTCTTTTCTTTATGTATTATGGCAGATATTTTACTGGTTTACTAATGGTTTTAACTTAAATCTTGGGACCTTTTATATGTCCGGTATGTGGATAAACTCAAATTTTTCTATGACCAAAATGGGTAAATTTGTCTCTGTTGTCTACCTTGTCCTGTCGTTTTTGTTTGAGGAAAAGTAACTGTTACATGTGTGCCAGCAGGTGAGGCTATTTTGGAATACCAAAACAAACCAGCTCCATTACTTGATTTTTTGTACACATCACAATACAATCAAATGAGTGGACAAGTTTTCACAAGTCTCGTTTCTTTGCGCATCTTTTTGATCCCGTCGGAATGCATCAAAATTGTTACCAAAAGGTGTATAACCAACACCCGTTAAAGGCGACATGTCCGACAAAATAGGTCATGCTGAGACTAACTCACATGAATATGTAGGATGAAAAATTCATCCAACATTTCAGAGTTAATGAACCGAGATGAGCTTTTGAGTCTGAGTGAATTGCAATTTCTTTTTAAAGAGTTTTCTTTCACGTGCACTGTTTGTGAATGGCAAACGACGCTAAGAGCTTCTCGCCTCAATTGTGGCTTTCGGAAGCTGTTTAAAATTTGGTGTTTTTCTTTCAATTGAGGGACTCTTTGAGTTTCCTCTTTTTTTCTTCTTTTTGTGTGTGGGCGGGTGGGGAGAGAGTGAAGGGTTTTGGGATGGTACATAGATGTGGAACATGGTGCATTTCCTAGACATTATTGGAGTGAGGCAATAGAGCTGAACTAATGTATCTCACAGTGTTGGTTGATGGTAGATTCATTCATTGAACTACCACTCATTGGAGTTGACTAAACCGCAAGGTTTTGTTGTTTAAAGGGAGAGTGTAACACCAGCACCAATTGGATTTCATATATAACTATTTACCGTTGAGTATTTGAAAGTTACTTTGAAAGTAAAGATGGTTTTGGCTGCTTGCTTTGGTTAAAGGTTAGCAGTTCACATCACAAGCTGTTCAAACAAGTTCATAAACACCAAAATGTACCGAATCAATAGTTTGTCTGGGTCTAAATGGTTATTTGGGTAAATGTGTAGGCCTAACCCATTTCTGAAGCAGTCGGTTGTGAGTAACCTTCTGGAAATATAATAAAGATTGTCCACTAAAAGCCTTAACTTCAATGTATTTTCACATCATTTAGGCAACAATTTTAGTCTCGCTCTTTTCACCTTGAACTGTTTTTATAATAAAGCCCCTTATCCTTCTCATTTTTTTTAGCAAGCTATCCTTTGGGATTTTAAATCATTAGAGAACTAAATGTAAGATATGAAGTATGACAGTAAAAAAAATTAAAGACAAATGTTTACAGAAAAAACTGAAGAAACAAATATTTCTGTGACTGATTGCAATCTCTGAGTCAGACTATTATTAGCAAACTAAACATAAGACCGAGCTCATGACGTCAAACCGCTCCAGTCTTTCCTTTTTTTTGATTGCCAGGTTTTTAAATATATTTTGTTTAGCTGTCACTAAAACAAACACTCTGAGGAGTGAGGAGTTTCATCATGGTTTGCTTTGCAGCAACGGGAAACATACAGAGCTAGAAGAGAGCGGGAGGGGGGGGGGGGGAAACAAAAGTTCCAAAGGGCAATATGATCATAATCTAGGAGTGTTCTGATGAATGATTAACAACGAGCCTAGGAAATACAGCTGAGTTAGTACTCTACAGAGATACATTTGGGACTGGAACTATCCGCCTTTAAAATAGCTCAGTGAATAACGATCCACAATCGGCGCCTACGATACTTTATGCCATGCCAATGAACTTCTCTCTATTTATTATAATTAGGTATTAACCATGACCAACATAACAGATTATTATTTCCAACCTGTCTATTAGGGACAATAGCATTGTAACCTTACCTAAAAAGGAGTAACCTTTCCTAAAAAGGCTATTTTCAAACAGCCAGGAAAAAGAAACGAGCAAACAATAAAAAACACATTTTGAACGACAACAATAAGTTTAGTTTGTTGCCCTGAAGGGATCATAACTTAGCCTCAAACTACAGAATACATTTTTTGTCAACAACTGATTTCCTCCAATCACTTTGTTATGTTGTCCAAAACCTACCTAAAGATTTTGAGTTTTTTTGTCAAATGAAAATGGTCCTAAGAATAAATGTTTTGGTTGTCATTCTTTTTTTCCCAATATCTTGTTAAGTTCGAAGACATTGGAATACAATTCTCTACAGATACAGATTTCCAGAAAAACCAACATAAATTGGAATGTGGCGTTCCCTTGCCATGTGACACTGTGTAGCAAATATGACTACCCATTGTCTGTTGGGATGTAGAGGCCTAGTTTGTACTAACACATGGAAGCACTTCATGCTGTGAGTCTGTGACCACAATGGTATGATTTAGTGTCTTAGGTATGACTTACATTACATGAAAATCCGATCATAAGTCCTTCCACATGGAAGCTATTTTCAAGAATGACTCTTTCAATATTTGAGTCTCAATTAGAATGCAGTTGGTACCAACAGAAATTTTTAGGCTAGTTTTGATAAATAAAGTTTATAAGGACCATTTTTTCTCTCATCCCATGTTTGATTATTTAACTTTTATGTTGATTCTCTAAAGGTAGAAAGAATTGTTAGACTTTAATACTATTTCATGAGTAGTGACTTGAGAGGTTTCAAACCTGTTTGGATAAATCGATTAGAATAGTATAGAATAAACTTTAAAAATGAAGGGATTTTTATTGTATGTATTTCTCTGGACAGTGCTCCTTAAAATTAATACTAGAGGTAGATCAAACAAGTAACTTGATAACTACAATAATATTTGTGATTTGAAAGAGATAAAACTTACGGGCTGATGGCATCTTAAGAGGCATCTGTTACGAGTACAATCAACAAAACACCACAAGGCAAATTAGGGAAGACAGGAATGAACGTTCACAAGCTGATCACCAGACAGTGTGTCCACAGACCGACCGAACCGACACGGGGAAGTCAACCAAGAAAAATCTCAAGACAAATCCAAAAGTTGACTAGTATAACACTCCTCTTGAATCAGAACATTTCCTTAATCCTGAGTTTAAAGACGAAGAGTTCCTGAACAATCCGTTGATAGAGTCGCGCAGACAAGGTACACACGTATATATCCAACTCCAGCGAAGGTTCAGGGTAGCATGTAGTAGCACGGTCTGTGCCTAGTGCTTGTGATTAAGTTCATCAACATCGAGCAGTGCAATGGGCTATTGTTTCGTGGCAGGTCATGGAGGTTAAACTAACTCTGATTTCAACGGTGGGAAGAGA
This sequence comes from Asterias amurensis, assembly GCF_032118995.1. NCBI lineage: Eukaryota > Metazoa > Echinodermata > Asteroidea > Forcipulatida > Asteriidae > Asterias > Asterias amurensis. Next base: position 475,576 of record NC_092654.1, on the reverse strand, counting down.
ACGGCTTGCTGGGGTGGCAACAAAATGGTGCCCACCACGTGAACAAATTACTGGTGTTACTGCTTGGTTACAGGAGGGTTTCACAACTCAAACCACACCATCAACAGGGGGAAAAAAGCACAAAAAATAAACCCCAATGCTGTCTCTCGGACCGACCCTAGACTAAACTGCACTGCCACACTGTCTATGTACATGTGACAAGCTTTGAACCATCCAAGAGCTGGTCTGGACTGGCGAGAAACGTGCACTGAGTGGCGCTATACACCTTTCCAAAGGTTCAGTTGAGGGGTTGTATTGTTGACTGGCTGATGGTTGGTGTGCCCATGGTCTGCGCACACACACTACACATGACCTTTACTCTCTTGTCATAACACGCACAGCTGGGCCATGTTGGCATTTCAAGGCCGTTTAAGTCCAAGGCCCCCTAGGCCAGTAGGAAACTAACTTCTTTTTTTGCACATTAGAGACTACAGAGGGGCTGATATTGTGCGTAAACCGCCCACTCTAATAATAAGTAATGTAACTTAGTCCTCTGTTACTTGACACCATTCATAGTCACAGGTTACAAAGAAAAAGTAAATTTCTTTTTAAGAAGAACCGGGTAGGTGGGTGATCAACGTGAGGCAAACAAACCTATGCAGCATTATCGAATTACAGGCTGTTGTTAAAGCAAACTATTAAGAAACAAACCTGTATACTGTGCGTAAGTAGGAAATGCACACTTAAAATAGAACAGCGTCCGGATAAGCAAAGTTTCTCTGGAGAGGTGCCTTGTGGATATTCCGCAGTGAACTTGTTTTTCTATGCAAAACAATCTTAGATTGTCAACAAGGAACTTCAAACTTACTTCAAAACATCCTAAAGAATCCAAAGTGCCTGAACTTCATCTACATGAACCTCGTCCTGTGCTGCAAAACAACAATATCCTCTCCAAGTACACAATACTAAACTGTTGATTGATTTCTTAATTTGTTTCCTAGCAAAAAGTTTGCTGATTTATTTTTACTCATGTGTTGGGTTATTTACTCAATTATTTTATAAAGTAAAATAACATTGTAAACCCACACACATTTTCAGTATTGAGCATTCACTAAAACTTAAAAGTGACCCTGTTTGGTTGAGAAGTCTACAGTACCCTACAGCACACTACAGTCTAAGACATTCCCTTGTGGTGGTTTGTGGTCTCCCGAACTCAGCAGCCTCCATCACAGAGGTTTGTGGAAGTTTGTGATTTCCAAAACTCTACAGTCTATGGTATCTGTGGTTTGGCAAACTCATGGCAGTTAAATCTTCCCTGCTGGAGCCTCTGGTATTGTATCTGTAGTGTGGCTCTTTGTGGTTTCCCAAACTCTACAGTCTGGAACAGAGAGGCTCTATTGGTTTCTCCTCTCCTACCTCAGCCAGTGACTTTCCCTCACCATGCCTCTATTGGGAGTGTGGTTTGCGTGGTTTGCCAGTCTGATCATTGGGGTTACAGAGGCTTGTGGTTTCCCAAACTCTGCAGTCTGCAACATTCTCTGACAGTGACTCTACAGTGTCAGTATCTTTGTGGTTTCCCAAACTCCAGAGACCCTCTTTAGACTTGTGGTTGCTCTCCCAATGCAGCCTATAACTTTCCCTCCCTCACAAAGCCACCATTTAGACGTGTTGTTTTTCCAGTCTGCTCGTTAGGGTTACAGAGCCTTAGTGGTTTCCCAAACTCTTCAGTCTGGAGCAGACTTGTGGTTGCTCTCCCAATGCAGCCTGTAACTTTCCCTCACAAAGCCTTCATTTGAAGTGTTGTGTTTGATGTCTGCTTGTTGGGGTTACAGAGCCTTTGTGGTTTCCTAAACTCCACAGTCTGGAGCAGACTTGTGGTTGCTCTCCAAATGCAGCCTATAACTTTCCCTCAAAGTCTTCATTTGAGTTTGTGGTTTTGCAGTCTGCAGTCTCACTTGTGAAACATCCTCAGTGTCAATTGCGGTTTACATTTACAGTTTGCAATGGTGAAGTCTCTAACATTCACCGACGGAGCCTTGATATGGATTTCTACTCTGAAACATCCCCAATGGATTTGAAGTTTACAGGTTCAGTTGGCAAGATTCTACTTGGGCATTGTCTAGCAACTCATTCTCAATCTCAATAATAGAATTCCGTTCAATACAGTCAAGGAATCCATTCTTCCGAGTTTGCTCTTTTCGTAGTCTTCTTTATTTTTTAATTTCTGTGAATAGGCACTGTATTACTCTAAAATAACATCCAGGTGGTCTATCCTTTCTGGTTAGTCTGATAGTTCATGGAGGCAACTAATATAATTATATTCAGCATTCAATTCTTCACTCGTTGACGCTCATGGGCATGACCTCACAACATTATCCCTTGCCACAAATGCCTCCTTCCCTATGTTATTATCTTGGTCTCCTTAAGAAAAAGTCAGTACAAACTTGCGCTTCCTTCATCCAAGTTTTAAGGAGTGATTCTACAATTTCAGTACCATAAATCATTTTGTGAAATTATCAATATTGATGGATTGTGGCAGGCAGACATATATATACAAATTTAATGTACACAATTGTAATTCAAGAAAACAGAGTGGGAAAGTTTGATTGTTTTTCTGTCATCCATAAATTAAACTGGGAAATGTCTCTCTGAGTAATTCTAGCCACCAACACACCAAGGAGCCATTTGATTGATTATGACCTTTTGATGGAACAACACATTGTACTTTGCATCCCCATCAAAAGGTCATGTACTCTTGCATCATTCTACCATCACTGATGATAACATGTATGTATGACACCGAGTCGCATGGCACTTCAATGGTAACGCTGTTTCTGCTGATTTGATGGGACAGGGATGGGAATTGACGAAAAATGAAAACTCCTGAAAAAAAATGTGTTTAGCCCGGATATCAGGCCTGGAATTTCATGTTTGAAAGGGCAAAGGGCATTTCATTTGGCAATAAGGCACTTCCATTGTGAAACTTTTGATTTTGATGGGTCACTAAGGCCAAAACCAGGGGCAACAGAATCATACCAGGCCTGGGGATGTCCCCTTATTCCAAACCTTGCACCATCTTATCCCATACAGTAATTGTGAATAGTAAAAAATAAATTACGTTCAACAACTTTGGTAAATTTTCGTTCAAATTCTGCGTGGTCATTTGCAGAGTACACGATGGTCGATGATAGGTCAAACAATCGTAGTAACGTAGTATGAATCAGGTGTTTCTTGGTAAATAATGTACACATACATTGTACATGTAACATTCTGATGAACACAGCTGAAAGCAAGTTTGACATTTTGACTTGTAGAATTTCACGCCATTGAACTAGAAGTATTTAGTAACACCCTGTTCACATTAACACGCAAGGGTAACCACGCTGAGGAAGGGTGCTTTACTAGTAAGCAGCTGTCGTTTATCTTAATCAACTACTTTCAGTTAAGAGTTTGACTGAAGAAAGTAAACGTGTGTACTTGTTGTTCTACACGTCAATGTCTTCAACGTTTTGTTTAATTCCATAAGTCATAAATGAGGGGCGTTTTTGTTTGCAGCACCAGTATAGTCAGGGCCCAAAAACCATAGAGATAAATATTGCTTACTAAGTTTCTACTAAGCACAATTAAGCAGGATACCATCCACATGTAAATGTGACATGCCATAATTTTTGCTAGTAACATCTAAGCCGCATTTAGGTTTTCTAAGCTACTTTAGATGCAAAAAATCAAGCAATAGAGAATGGATAGGAAAGAATTTTGGAGTCTTGAAAGGAAGTTTTTTCCCCTGAAACAAAAGAGGCTTACCAGCAGCTTTTGAAGATGATTGTCTCAAACAGGCAGAAGTGAAAAATGAGGACTTATCTGAAAAATTGAGAGAGAAAAAATGCCTTTGTTTAATATATTTTACTTATATTGCATGCATATCAAAATCAAAACTTAAGAAATCAAAACCAACAAAGACATTGTGATCAGAAAATAACTGACACAACACACAACTTCTTGCATTAGTATATCTACAGAGATGGGGCAAAATTTCTAGACAAAACATATAATTACTAAAAAAAAACAAAAAAAAAACAGAGGCCACTGCATCTAAAACAAAGAAAGAGAGAGTGGACAACCAATCTATTTCCACCATACGGTGGAAACTGGAAAAACTAATCAAATCACTTTACCTTTTCCCTAATGACCCCCCTCAGACCTCACAGGGGGAAAATAATCCAACAGACACCAAAACATATCAGATATTAAAAGAACATTAATCATAAACCGTACGACAACTGTGAAAAATAAACACAGATGTTCACTACATTAATGTTTAAGTACACGTACCTCACACGGAGAAACTAATGGGAAAGACATATATTAATATACTGTCTAGTAGAGAAATGGAGTAATGTACACTGTATGGTTACTATGGCCTGTAGTATAATCACACGTTGGAATAATAGATGGTTAACTCTAGCTACAACAATTCTCACCTGACCTCATCAGGTGCTGCTAGATGAGTTCATTAAAGCTCTGACAATTCATCTTCCTCTTTTGTTTCTCAATCAACAAAAACAAGAAGTGTTTTTCACTTTTAGCGAAATCTTCTGTACGTGTACTGTTTTAGTATACACTGTATACGTGTGCGCAGCTCTGTTTGTCTCATATTTTACTTGTGTATGAATTTATGGCGATGGTGACATCAGCACTGTTATGTAATCACAGGCTCATTTGCATGAAATGCAGACAACGTGCGTACGTGATAACAAGAGTAGGCTTTTAAGGTCAAAGGAAGAAAATGGAGGGTTGCTAGCAATGACTTTGAAGGTAGACATGCTGGTCAGTTAATTGCTTGGTCAGAATCAGTGTTTGAAAATAATGTGGCATATTTATATTTAGTAAAGGGCCAAAATTACTTTGATGAAATTTACTATCAACTTCAAATTTTAAATTTCAAACTTTCTCCTTTAAAATTAAGCAAATAATATATGTACATTATTCGGTATTGTAAAAATAGTTCTGACACAGCAAAATTTTAAAATCTCGTAGTTTCCTAAATATTTTCTTGAAGCTTGAGGCCATGTAAGGCTACTAATATATAGGATCTGGCCCAAAAATAATTTTAGAAAATAGAAATAGCGAATTGCAAACTGCTTGCAACCTAGTGTAACCTTTGGTATAAATGTAGGCATAGTAATGGCCTCATGTTTTGACCCCATAGTCTTTCTCAACCCTTGAGGAAAACTCTGGAAAGGTCAAAATATTTGTTTTCTAGAAATAAATTATAAAAGCAATCAGAATTTTTGGATGTGGGTGTAATTTGTTAGTACAAAATGTCACATCCGTAGTCCAATATGATCGTCCAGTAGAACCCATACTTGTTACAACCAATCTACTGTATGACATAGAAACTGAATACATGTACTTATTGTTCAGTGTACTACATTAAAACCAACAAGTTTTTATTTCCTGGTAATATGTAAATTAATGTTTAAAATAAATCACTAAGCATTAATATTGTATCATAACAAAGCATTGATGTTGCTGGTGTGTCAACATTGTATGTCAAATGAAAACAAATGCGGAGGTAGAAAAATCAATAATTCTCCATTTTAATTGCCAGCATAAACAGGTGTTAACATTGTATGACATTCATGCATGTAATATCAGAAGAAACCCAAACATCCAAGCTAATGGAGCTAGCATAAAGGTAATTTTGTTTTGGGCTAACAATATTTTAGTAACAGGCCTTAATAAGGGAAATGCAGGCTTCAAAACAATCCATGACACTCACAGCAATTGCCGTGGTGCCCTGTGTCTTTGCTGTGGTGCCCTTCTCAAAGTTTCAATACAAATTTATATTTTCCTCATAGAAGTGCCCCTTACCGGAAATTGGCTTGCCCCTTCAACAGCGAAGTTCGAGGCCTGGGAATGGGGGTCATACTGTACCCCTTTTCTGTCAAAAGGAGGTTAAAAACAAGTGTAATTTTTGAAGTGTTTTCTAATGATTGGTTAAGTGTCAGGACAGGTGTGCAGAATCAGCCCAGGGAGTCACAAGACAAACTAGAGGAGGTCTTATCTTTACAGCTCAGCCTGGACCTGTCCACACCCCCTGCGGCTCATTATGGAAACACAAACACTACCAAGTACAGGGTGTCCTGTCTGACCTTAATAATAACAAATTCTGCTGACAACAACAAAAACAAGAGGTGATAAGATGAATGTTGAAAAGAGAAGCAACTGAAGTAGTAAGCAAACACTCAACAACATGACATGAAGAAGGGTGCCAAGAAACGTCAAAGGGAAGAAAAGTGTGAACTGGAAAAGGACTTCTCAGCAGGGTACGGACGTGGAAATTAAAGACTGTATGGCAATTCCTGAGACAATGGCGTGAACAAAAACCCCAATCATCCCAAGAAAACAACAACTCAAAATAAGATCAATGGAATGTTTTTAATCCAAGTGTTTAAATGTCTTATTGTCTGTTCTATCAGGTCAATTCAAATAATTGATAGGGTTTTGAGGTTTCCTGTTATAAAATTCTTCCATTTGGTCTTTATTAAAAGTCTTGCACCACCTTAAGACAAGGTTAAAAACATGTACACAATATCTTATGTTTTTAATTATACCACTTTTATGTTAACACGTACTTGTTGGTACTCTAGGGACGTTTCTTTATTTTAGGGAACTGCTTGTTTGTTTGCTCACCGTCTGTGAACCTGTAGTAGGTCCCTATCATTAAAATATTTACACAAGGGAAAAACAATGTAAACTATGCAAAACAAGATTAAAAGACATCAAGAATGATTAATGGAAATAATAAATGTTTTACTATCAACAACAACTCATCATCAGATCAAGACTAAGGTCATTAGTGATGTTTGTATGGATTGCATATTTGTTGGAGGTCCCAGTGTCTTTATTGATCGAGAGTGGCCTCTAAAAATGTTTGGCAAAAATAAATATGAGGTGAGTTTGCGGTAACACCATATGAAAGTCTCTTTTGAGCAGTGTTGGTTCTGAAAAGAACTGGTGGTTGATAACCCAACATTTCGATCGGAATGCTCCAAATCGCCTTCAAAAAATAAACATGAATTTTTGAACTCCTCTGTGGCTTTATATTTGTTTTGTTTTTCTACAAATTTGTTCATTTTTATACATGGCCTTTTCTCATCAATGGGTAAAATTTTCATAAACGCCAATGATTACAGCCCTGAGCTGCCAAACTTACAAATGACTACAGACTAGATAATAACTTGTATCCAACACTGATAAGACCTACCTCCATGATGAGACATTCATGGGGGGGATGGTTATTTGAATTTTTTTGGAGGACTCTTGGTGGTGGGTGGTTGAGGGAGGGGGAGGGATGGTCAAAATGAAGCTGCTCTTTGTAGCCTCCATTATTTCCCCACATCATCTCTAAAATGTCAAGTTTTCCTGACATTCAGAAATGCATCCGTCTCAATCTTTGCTCTTTTTCCTTTTCATGTTTTTCTGCGGCAAACCGCATAAGTTGTGGGCGATAACCCGGCCGGCTTCCTACACAGGGACCTTCATGAAACTGCGGGAATCATTCATTGTTGTCAGCCAAACAATAATTGCTAGTGGGCGCTACATACATTACAAGTTTAATTTAATGAAAAATCCAAGAAAACTGCAATGTTTTCATGACATTTTAATAGAATATCAGTCCACCAAATTAAAAATACATTTGGGATGTTTCCTAAAATTTAATCAAAATTTTTGTTCCTGTTCTAGTTTTAACAAATGTCGAAACCATATAACAATTACTTCAAAAAACCAATTTGTCTGGAAACATTTAAGGATGTGTCAGTCAAATTTGTAAACGTTCTGAGAAAGCATAACAAATTTGCTTTCCCCCAGAAAAAGGTTATACGTCAATAAGATCAATTGTGTACCATGTCTTCGTTTTCACTTGATTTTTCCTTTTTAGTGACATTTTTGTTTTCTACAAAGCTCTATTTCATGAATGTTTGTATCTGCTGAAAACTTAGCCTCCCTAGATGTGAGCAAATCTGATGTGACAGTCTGAAGTACCAACAGGACTCTCAAATAAATGACACCATCAGGGGTTGTTTTGTCTGGATGCTACACCAGATTGCCCAATTAACAATGTCTGGGGGCAAGTCAACTCATAAAGGGTACAAGGTTGTTTATGAAGTACATGTACAGGGGGAGGGTTTGTATATCAACAGCAGATAATGGTAGCTGCTACAGGACAATATCACAGTGACAAACAAAGTCCTTGGTCCAATGGACAAAGTCAACTTCAATATTATATGATTACTCGATGGAATCATGGGATCATAAGGAGCAAAATGGCGGAGAATTAAAGGGAAAGTTTGACCAACGGGTACAGTGAACTTGAATGCTACACAATAGCTAGAACAAAGCATAGTGTTATATTCATATTCACACTTCATAAAGTATGCTAATATACTTTTCTTGAGAGTTTGTGAATAATTATGGCAGAATTGGCGTCTACAGCTAGGACTAATGCTAGATATCCACAGTACGCCCTTAGCACTTAAACCAGAAACGTCAAACAGTCTCCTAGCTACCAATGCCACGTTTTTCATCACTGAATGAAACATGTACCTTTCCTTTTACAGAACTGATCAAAACAACCAGTTATACATTCTCGGCCAACATTGGGGGGGGGGGGGGGGGTGGTAATAACACTTGCATTACAGGATTAAACTGCCCATTCTAGTCCATGTGCCAAACAAAGCTGACGCAAACACTCTCTTTATTGTAAACAAGTTCTTAAACACAACCCATATATATTCACAACAATGCACAAACATGTACTGGGAAGCAGTTTGAATCCCACGTTCGTGTCGTGCACAAAAGTACTTCACAAGTACACTAAGCTGCTATCAGGGCAATCTATTCTGAAAATGATTGAATTTCAAACTTGAAATCTTTCAAGGTTCACTCTTCGTTCTGAAGTGCTAATCCATTATAAAATTCTTCAACAATTTTCACATTTTGTTAAATTCTCTCTTTCTTTATTCTTAAAGGCCTGGTTTTCTTTCCATCTCTCACATCTTAGGTGTGGTTCATGAAAAAAAAAAAAAATTCAACAACAATGTGACGTTAGTTGACAAAATAACAAAGAGAAATAACAATCTTTGTGACATCACGCCTTGAATTATTATTATTAATTATTATTATTATTGAAGAGTCACAACATCCCACATGGAAACCAACAGACTAGAAGAGTACAATGGCTGAATCTATCACATAATTTGACCTTTTAGAGTGTTTCATGTCCTTATATTTGCTTGAAATGAGACTCAGCACAGTAATGTTTTTTAAAGGGCATTTGTTCTGAATTTTGACATGTTGTAACCTCATCAAAACACTGCCTGCAGTTCTTTAGTATTGTTAATTGGTTAAAAGCCATTAATTGCAAATAGTGATTCAGTTGTCATGATTTAGTTCAGTTGATGGTGTACAAACATCCATTGAAATATCTGTCTGGTTTACTGCTTCAGTAATGTGGTATTCAATAAAATACCCAAATATATATATTTTTTTTGAAGACTACACTCCAAAGTAATATTCCCTCATCACTAAACATTGTCCAGTATTAATATCCATTCAAGAGTTTGCAACAAAGGTCAAGTTTTTGAACAGCAGCTTTGCTGTTTGTTGTGTTTGTGAAATAAAAAATAAATCAAAAAATGAAAGGTGGTTAACTTCCAAAATATTGACATGGACATTATCCTTGCTCCTAAAGAGACCTGTGCTGTATCAATTGTACTGGACAAGGTATGCACGTCTCACTTTAAAGGTGAACAATGAATATTCCCATCTTGGCTAAAATTACTGGAAAAAACAAATTATGGGCAAGAAAGTGAAAGAGAAGAAAAGATTTCTGGAACTGGGGGTTAAACGAGACCTGGGCCTGGGAATGAATTGGTGGATGCTGGTATTCATTACAGACTCTGTTGTGAAAATCATTGTGGACAGTTCCCACGGACCAGTCAACAAGGGTGCATTTAGACAAAATGTTGAAGCCATTGGTGAACATATTGTAGAAATTTAACCTCCAAAAATTGCAGGAGTCACGGAGTTGTTCTATATTAGGGGGTATCTTATGCACGGTTCAAAATGCACTACATTTTTTGTACAGTGTAAATCATATTTAGTGTAAGTGTCGACTAGAGTTTTTAAGAAGTACTTTAGGGTGAAATTGTTGTATTTCCAAAGTTTATAAAAACCTAAACTGCAGTGTTAAATTTTTAACCATTGCTAATCTCAATAAATAATATAAAATGACAAATCTACTTTGAATATGGACTCATTAGTTCCTTAAAATGGATCATCTGATCTGTGTTTACTGATATCAACACACACTGGTCACCTCACACAGCCGTGAATAATTTATCAATATTTAATTGCCACCAGCCAGTCGCATCTACTCAGCACTAACATCATCGTCACCCCGGCCAAGCAAGTATCAATTTACACTCGCAGAACGTGACCGTTTCCCATGGCCATGTGCCGACCAGTCACTTTGATTAGACTTGATTAAATATTGGACTTCATTTAGTCATGAAGGACTTGTGAGTTGTCTGGACTGAGCTGGTGTGTAATGAAAGAGAATAGAAACGCCGTAATCAGTCCACGTTCTTCTTACCACCATCATTGTGTATGATAACAAACAAACAATGGCCCTCCCTCACATTCATGGACTTTCAACCCCCCCCCCCCACAAAAAGACATCAATAATAATGAAGTGGTTGTCTACATGCACTAAATACTAATTGTACTACTCTTAAAAGAAATCTTAGAAAACCTCATTGTTAAACCCTAAAACATACAATAAACCTATTTACATCTTAAATCAAATTCAAATACTGCGTAATATTATGAAGAAAAAACAACTTCAAGTATCTTGAACAAGAAAGTAATATTAATGACATCATCTATGACGTTATCTGCGTCACTACATAATAAAATGACTTTCACATGTTTTCAATAACCATGATTTCTAATCAACATCTGCCACGTTCAAGGAATGTTATTTGACCACCAGGCCTAAGGCCAGACAGATCCTTTATCAAGCTTAGTCAGATGACCCTCAGACCATGTTGATTCTACATGTAGTGACGCATGCATAACTTTCATCAATGCCCACATTGGCCTTGCCAGCACAGGGCAAGGTCTTATAATGCATAAATACTGAGTGGATATAGCAGTGGTCAGTGTCTGGCTAGTTGCTATAATGGCTGGGTGAGCGGTCATGGCTACCCTGATTGGGGTGACAGGATATTAGATCAGGTGATTGATAGACTAGCCAAGGATAATTGGAACTGGTATGCAATCTTATCAGAGTGAGTAAAGTCTCAATGTCCACTGGTACAAGGACTGAATTTAAGGTCATTTTCAAAGCTGATGAGGGAAGTTGTTATGAGTGGTCTATTGTTTCTGTACATGGACACAAGGACATTGAATGTGTGACCCCAGCTAACCCCTTCCAATCTAACAAAAAATCAATTACAGACTGGCCATAAACAAAGATTGTTTTTATTATGGGGAAATATGACTCAACAGTGTACATTCAGACATCAAGACTCATTTAGCCCAGGGCTGGGCCACATTCTACGAGATTTTTGTATAATTGGTTTTTAGAATGTATTGTGATTAATTAAGTTACAAGCCTTCGCTTGCCTTTGTGGCTGAGAGTGAATGAGCAATGTACAAACCAAAACAAGCTTGATTTACTTGGAAGGACCTTTATTTAGAAGTAATTTTTGTTTTCACACACTTTCCATCCCATTCCATCGATGCATAAGGCACAATTCCTGAAATGCTCTCCAGAACAGCGCACTCATGTGATGAAAATATAACAGGACAAAATTATTTTTCTAATTACAATTGTACACTCTGACATAGAGTCATTCTTAACACAATTGTCCATTGTTAACAAAATTCCTGAGGCACTCTCCAGAAGAGCGCCCTCATGTGATGAGTATTCTCATGAGTATTCTAATAACAATTCTACCCTCCGACTTCTTAACAGTCAATCTTGACACAACCACAAACATTGTATACAAAAGACCAACTTCATGAAGTGCTCTCCAGAAGAGCAGCTTTTAATGATGAATTTAACAGTGACTATTCTACACTCTGATGTCACAAAAGTCATTCTCCCCACTTTGTATACAAAAGACTGGATTCAAATGCACCGCATTCAACAATACTGTAACTATTTAAAGCACTTTGCTGATGCAAAACACAAACAGAAATGCATCATTTTGAACAAAGAACTTCTTTGTAAAAACACACGTGTACAACTCATACACAGTACAATGTACCTATGGAGACATTGGGCAGGCTTGGATGAAACTCAACTATAGAGGGCTCTATTCACAATACACACTTTCCAAAATCACAAGTTTCAAAGAGCATTATATTGTGTCATGTATGACTGGCCATCATCAAACAGAAGAGGGGGCTATACACATACAGTCACAATGGATTATAGTGCAGGCAGTATTGCTCTATGAATCCATAATGCACAATGTTATGTTAATTTTTTACACATTTTGATTAAAAATTGATACTACACTTAAGGGCGCTATAAAAGTGATGATATGTTTTCAGAAAGATTGGACTTCCCTTATTATCTCACACTTCTTGATTAATTTTGTTGTAGACCCAATAAAACTAATACACTTTTATGGTTTTTGTTTGTCGTTCAGCCAAATATACTTGAGTATTGAATGTGACATAAGAGATAAAATTAGTGTTAATCTTCTCTTTCTTTTTTTAATTAACAATAAAAGAAAAAACCAATAAAACTCCAAACTTCAACCTAAACTTGTACTTTTTGAGAAGCAAGTATTTTGAAACTGATACCCGTAAATGTGGGACACTTAATTGCTCACACATTGCAAGTATGATGTACTTTCATATCAATTATGATCCCAGGCGAATGACACAGTCTATAATCATCGTTTACCACAAGGGTGAAACAGAACTTCTGCAAGTTAAAGAGAAGTTGTGAAAAAAACACATTGAATTTTAAAACCTCATCGTGGTGTGGCCATCTTGGTCAGGTCTCATCCTTACACAGTGAATACTATAGCACTAATTCTCATGTCAAGTAGGAACCTGACTGTTGGTTTTTCATACATCATGTGTTTACCAAAACATGTGAAGTCCTGTAAATATTTATTAAAAATGGCTAGCCTAGCTAACTTGAACTTTTGAAGGGGCACAGCAATTTTCTTCTGATACGGGCCACTTCTACCGGTACAAGGAAAATTTTAATTGGAACTATGCTAAGGGCACCACAGCAAAAGCACAGGCCACCATGGCAATTGACTGTTTGATACAAATCCTGTTTTCAATCTACTCAATGAGAAAAGTTTATCAAATTGAAGTATTTTTTTTACAGTTTCTATGGAGAGAGTCATGGATCAAAATACATACTGTAAGCCAATGTGGTTTGTTAGAAATATTTGTAACAAAGAAATGAATTTGTTGAACACATGTTGAAGTTGCTCAATAAATGTACCTGTTTATGTAGCCATTTGTTGGGACAACTAAAAGAAATAGAAACCCAAAGTGAGGGAAGCTTGCCACCCATGGCTGATTTCACAACTATAGCAGGTGCATAAATGTGTTTTGGATTTTTTGTCTAAATTTTTTCCCAAAAGCGTTATCGTAAAATGGAGACACCTGTGTTGTCAAACAATGCCTACTGGTTGGGTGGGCACAAGCTGAAATATGCAACAGTGTTGTGTGCAGTAGAGTATAACCCTGATTGTGATATAAATGAACCTGTAGCCAAAGTACATGTTGAAGTGAATGAACAGTATAAGGTTCAGCCCTCAATAAAACTCTATGCAGATGGATCCATCTACAGGATCGAGTTACAGTTTGCCCATCATCACGTTCCTGATACTAAATCATAATGGTACGATTTCATTACATATTTTAGTTCAAATTCTGATCATCTGATCATCAAAAGAGAACAGACCTCTTTCGTTTTTGTTTTAGTCTCAGTCAAGTACCATTTATATTTATTTCAACACGTACAATGTACACTCATGCAGTAAAATTTACAAAACACATAGAGTACAAGGATTGGGTTCCGCAAATTGTTAACAAAATTGTTGTACTTGAAAGCAGAATCACTTGGTAATTTTCTTCTGATCCAAAAAAATCCTTACAAAAAAATCACTAGCAGACTAGTACAGCATTGATCAACAAAGCAATACAAACATTGTATAGGTCCCCCGGTCCCCCGCTGGCAACAGGGAAATGTGAAGGGTAAACATGAATGTCAATGATCACTATGTAAAACCTATTAGATCACAAACAAATCCACAAGTTTAGAAAGTCATGTGTACAGCAAATGACTTTCTGTGTCGGACTCAAGGCCAAAAACCCTTAAGTTTATGGATTACAGAGGACATTTTCAGTCCAAAACAAAAAGACTTAAACTAAGTCTACATGTATTAGAAACGGGAAACTATCAATTGACTCGTGGAAAATCTATATGTGTCAAACAAACATTCACCAGTTTACGTAAGTAATGCGCATTGTAGTTTTATCAAAGCTTGTAGTTCTAGATATACTTACTATTAATCATCGGACTTGAACACAGACTTTGAACTCCTGGTCTAGTTCTTAAATAATCTAACGATTATCTGGACTCTGCCCTGTGCTGATTTGAACTTGAAAATAATCGCCTCCTGAACAACTTTGATGGAATCCAAAATGAAGTAAACAAACCCTTACTCACATGTGTAGACATGTATCCATTTCCATACATCCACACCAAGGCTGGACATATACAAATAGTCAGGTCCCTTGTGGCACTTATTATCGCTTTACTGTACAAGTAAACAGGGTGGGTGTCTGACAATTATAACAACATGATAAAACATGAATGGTGTATGATATTGAAATCGCTAATCAGGATGATGATAAATCACAAGTATGAGTCACTGTAGTCTCTGACCGCTGGCAACCCCCTATGTCCTCTCCTCACTGCAGTCGCCCGTCAGCCCGAGTGAAAAACCCCCAACGTTCTTAGACAGACCTCTCTCTGCCACAACAGCACGGACTTTTTACAAAGTTCATTTTCCACCTAATTGATCCCTCGGGTAAAGAGGGAATTATTATCGCTTTACAGCTCGCACAAGTACTTTCAACTTTAAGATTTTATTAATAATAGCATCAACATGATGAATGATTCCAATGAGGGGATACTGAAGGTGGAAACATCTTTGGGTATCGTGGGACACAGCTAGGAGCTATAGTATTACACATTTTCTTTTATCTGCCAGTCAGTTCTTCAATAATGGTTCAAATAAAACTACGCATAGGCCTACATCTTGAATGATTTTATAGGAAAAATCTTCATTTCAATAACTTGCAGTTTTAAAAATAATGTTGGTTGCCAATCATCGCTGTGTTTATGTTTGGGAAAGATTTATGAAATTTAAAAACTGACAAATACTTGAAATGATTCATTGATTTTTTCATATTTATAGATCATATGACACAAAGTTTTTGTAGCAGTTGCCTAAAATGACGAAGGTTGAACTGCTTGGTACGGTCTAGTGGTACAAATGCAAAGGTCGTGGGTTTGAACTTCACCACAGTGATTTGCCTTTTTTTCACAAAATTTGGGAAAGCGCTGAGTATACAATGCTTAATTTCACACTGGTGCAATGGTACATGTAAACAATTTTTGTATGAAATATCAACAAACAAATTCAACTACTCAACAAGCATTACATCACGTCCTTTTAATTTTTTACAATATTGCGATATAAAAACGATTGGTCAATGTGTTTTATCATTCAATGCTGGTGCTGGTCATACTTGTCCATTAGCACGCCTTTTTACCACCAGATCAGTGATTGCCTGAGGCGTTTCACATATACATGGCAGAGTGCATTCACATGCACTGAGAATTAATTTCTTTCCCATGTGGTTAAAAATAATAGAGCGATGACTGGTGAAAAAGGCAAAGCATCAATGTATAATGTATTTAAACGATGCATTGTAGTATGAATACAAAATGATGATATTTTGCATGATAAAAGTACAGTGTTCAGCTCAATGAATGCTAGCGACTACATAAATACCGGTTTGATAGAAACTTGAAATACGGAAGGGAAAAACCGTCGTAATTGGAGTTCTAAAATCAGCAAAATGAAATACGCTGCCACTCACCGGAAGAGGCCTATTAAACAATGAAAAGATCTTACATTTCAGTTTGTCATCAGCAATTTACAGTCAGCTTTATTATGAGGCAGACTTAAATATGTTGGGTTGAAAGATCGCGTTCAACAAAGACGTTACATTTTGATTTACGGCTCACTTAAACACTCACAGCTGATGAAAGCCATGAATTGATTATATTTCAGTCCAAACGGATTTTTTCAAATAGAGAAATATTTTGTGAAGCATGCAGCATTTAACACTGTATTGTTTAGGGGTTTTTTCTTCAGAAAATGGAATTTTTTAAATTGCAATATCATTCTACATGGTCTATCAATTAAGTCAAATTGTGCACACCTGCACATATTTTCCATGCATTATTGTGTAGAAAAGACTGCCATTGTTTAAAGTTGTTTTCTTTAAACAATTTATCCCTTTTCCATTTAAATTTTCATAAATTGTACAATAGTACTGTAGTCATAAAAAATAACAAATATCTTTTGAATAATGAACATTGTTGTTCTGGACTTCCAATAGACAAAGCATAACCAACGAGCGCTGATGAGTCATCACTGTTTATAACGAAAAAAAAATAAATATAGATAAAGAAAAACCTGATGAGTTTACTGTCTGCACCATAATTATAACAGTCTGATTACATCAATCTTTTTTATGAGAATTAAAACATGTTGTAAAATTTTTTCCCCATTTTTGACGGAACTATTTTCTAATGTCATGCGGCCACTGGTACATTGTACTATCAACAGTTCACTTGTACTTTTCAGTTATTTCACACAACACTTCCTTACCAGATATTTAATAAATATTAACTGCATCAGGGAGGAAGAATGTCATTTGGGTGTTACCCTTGCACTAATTTAAGACACTCTCCTGGGTCCTAAAGGTAAGGACTCTACAGGTATGCTACCCTGGTGGGGTTTGAACCACGACCCCACATTTTAAACAGATATCTTAAACACTAGACCACCGAACATGTCCAGAAATGAGAGACTACCTCAAATCCTTAACAGCAGATACACAAACATGAAATAGGTAGATCAAGATTTTGTTTTGTAAAAAAAATAAATACAGTGCTTGAATTTGTGGTGGAAAATCACAAGACTGCAGGACTTGTGGGTCAAAATAACTAGAACCGGAATGTTTCTTACAAGATTTGAAACCAGACTGAGGAGAGAAAGAAAAACAATATAGACACAGTTCAACATGAGAACTGTTTTGATTTAACTTAGAAACATTTACATACATCTCTCTTTTACGATTAATCTTTGATCCCCTCCACTGATTTGTAAAATATTTACCAGACTGAAAGTAAACATTGGAACAAAAACACACAACACAGCTGGACTTCTCCAGTCTTGAGTTTACTGGCCTCTACAAGATCACTGGCCTCAGGCCTGCAGTCATAGTGTTAGCCAGGGGTGTCTGGGTGTCTTGTGGACACCTTGTTCTAAGTTTGGACACCCTGTTTTATCTGGTAATGTTTTCCATGTATCGTAAGTGAACAATTTGGACACCCAGTTTTTTTACATTTTCAGTCAACTAAATCCTGGCTAAAACCTTGCCTGCAGTCTAGTGTATATTTTGGATTCCATCATGGATGACAAGCAGACCAGTGTACATACATTACCTGTACAACCAACCATAGAGAAAGGACAGGGAAGCATCTCAGTGACCCAGTAGTTATTACATAATATTGTTATCCCATAGGATTTGAGGTCAGAATGACCTCACCCTCGGACAATAGTGCAGACCACTACAGACCTGCAGTCCAGTGTACAGTATGTCCATTTGGAACCCCCTGATGACCAATACAGATGTACCAGTATACAAAGTGATAGATATTACATAATAGTTATCCCATAGGATTTAAAACCCAAATGACCTCATCATCATAAGACTGGAGGTTGTAGAAACAGTTTGTAATAGCACAGCATGGTTTACTGGTGGCATGGTTTACTGTTGGATTCTAAACCCCGACATGTGAATTAGTACAGGATATCACTCACTACATTCAAGGTCCTTCTACACCATGGCAAGTCATCACTGAAATGGCCATAAAGAACACCAGGCATTCCAACCTAAAGATTGTTTCTGTTAATTTACCTGGTTTCTTATGTACTTATGAAAACAAGCCAAAGAGGTACTCATGTACCAACAGAAACATCTGAATTGCAGATCGCCAAATGAAAATGAACTTACATTACATTTTAATACATATTTTTGGTGCCTATATCCACCTGCAATTTGTGCATATCAGCCCAAGGGAGGCACACTGTAACCCTTTGCTCATTCTATCAGGCAGATATTGATTAAATTCTCCCCAAAGAAGACCAAAGTGTAAACAATTACAATGCAAAAGACTTCCCTACATGTTCACTGCAAGTCCAAGATGTCAACAAACCATAGGATATTTGGAAGCATTTTGCAACCTTCTCTTTGTATCATTCTCAATAGCTTTTTGTCAAGACAGTGACAACCCTGATATTCAATCTGAACTGAAAATACTTGTCAGTCTGTATACTTGCATCTGTTTCTTGCTTTCCTCTTCAATAGTGTGTGCAATTCAAGATGACTGACATACCTCACAAGACAAAGCCTTGTCAAGCAAGAGACATCTAAGAAAGCAATATTGGCAAAATCGGTAAGGCAAAACTTGATCTTGGTGAAACTTCAGACATTCAAAGCAAACTGTCAAGTAAAGAGTTTTTTGAAACGCAATATCAACAACAGAATAAAACTAAAAATACACAACTGCTCCCTCCAACTGAAAATAAAAAGCTAAACAAACGTACTGACTCTACTTTTAATGACTGTTAATTTTTATGACAAGCATCTTTTAATTTACACGAATGGGCTTTGGATGCTTTTTTTGTGAAGCATGTTCGTTCGATAACTTCACAGCCAAATATTTAAAAAAAAAACTAAATTTTGTGCTAGAGTGATCTAAGGCAATGAGTAATTGAAAGCACGAAATGAGAAAATAAATCGTCATTTCAGATATTTCACAGGAAGTTCCGACTTACATTCCAGACATACACTTTATTTGATCCCACGTACGCTATGCTCCAGTCAGCAGCTGGTTTCTGACTGGTCCCTCACCAAAAATAACTGATTTCATGGAACAGCAGTGTTTAAATACTAAGGAAGAGGACACCAGTGAACAGAGACAGGAATAGTACAGACCATCTAAATGTACAGACTTCAGAAATGTTAGGCCTTTTTTGAATCTACAGACGAAACACTGGCTCTGGAGTAGGCACCATTCGTGTACTGAATCCCGTACTGAGTATGTTTTCAAAATTACTGTTGGAGGCCAAGCCTTGGTGTCAAATGGGATATTTATTTGTTTTGGTTTCCACTTTCTGAAATGAGAAGCCAACACAGATTGATCTGAAACCAAATTGGACATCTCAATTTGGTCATTCCTTGAACCATTTGAAAAACCCCACAATGTATGCCTAGACAATAAACCTCAACAAATGTGTAATGAAGGAACCAATTGTATTAAATGTATTTGTTTATTTCCATTTTCTGAAATGGATGATTGAGAACTTGAGAAGTCGACATAGACCAAATTGGTCTTCCCTATTTACTAATTTCTTGAACCATTTAAAGAAAACAGTGTGAAGGCAATAAACAGTAATAAAATGTGTAATGAAGGAAGAAATGTTATTAGGGGACTGAAGCCATTGATGTCTTTACCTGACTGAGCACCCCGGGTCATCATTCCTTACTCACAACAAGCTTTTATTGCATCTGCACTTTTCACCTAAAGTCAACTTTATTTCAAGATGGTTTCACAGTCGCAGAAAGTGTTGAACTGTGACGGCTGTATTAATTGAACAAACATCTTAAGAATGTAGACGCCATGAGTCATTTACCATCATTACCTATGGACTCCCCCATCGTTGTCTTAATGAAGAAGAGCCATGAACAAAAAAAAGCTTTAGAACAGCAATTTCACAAGGTTTTTAACCTTCTGGAATTAAATGAACCTGTGTTACTAACTACCTCAGCATAAGCAAATCGTCATTGGGAAACATTTATAAGTTTTTTAAACCAAAAAATAAATAAATAATTAAAGTATGTGGTAAAATTTTCCAATGCACCTGTGTGTAGTCCAAGCTGGAAAGTTGTTTAAAGCAATCTCCCAAATGATTTGTCCCGTCTTCTTAAGACTCCACCATCCTTCCCCTGTGTAAATTTTCATTCAACATTTGCTGCTCACAATTTATCTCTGAGCTTGTTTTTTTTTTTTATTATTTTAGGGTTTTCAAGGCTAACTAAATTCCTTATATTTCATTGTCACTCTGTGTCTCCTGTGAGTTATTGACAATAAAAATTTCCAATAAAATACATATCTGATATTTGATGTAAATGGTGGCTAACTGAACAAACCACAAAGTGTAAAACAATGAAAGTTTCCTAAGAGTACAGCAACTGCTGGCGGGTTTTGCCATTTACATCCAACGTCCAACCATACAAAACAAAGGCTGTTTGCTTGCATTCGCCTTCAAGATGTTGTTGCATCCTATATCAATGAGCAGCAGTGTATAACAACCTGGAATAACCTTCTTAAAGGGCAAGTGACCTCCCCACATGACCAGCACAGACCATCTGTTCAGCAGGGAGCCATATTGTCTGCGGAATTGGAGGTTTTTTTATTTTAATGATCAGCATATCTAGCCATAACCCCTAAGCAATGCACCTGTGTGTAGTCCAAGCTGGAAAGTTGTTTAAAGCGTTCTCCCAAATGATTTGTCCCCGTCTCCTTAAGACTCCACCATCCTTCCCTTGTGTAAATTTTCATTCAACATTTGCTGCTCACAATTTATCTCTGAGCTTGTATTTTATTATTTTAGGGTTTTCAAGGCTGACTAAATTCCTTATATTTCATTGTCACTCTGTGTCTCCTGTGAGTTATTGACAAACTTGAAGATAGATGAGCAACAATTAAACATCACAACGTCAGGGACCACAAAGTATATAAAGTCTAACCACATCATCAAACAATTTTATAATAAAATACTACAAAATTTGAGAACAATGTTTGATGAATGGCTACTTTGTATGATTAAAATCTGGATAGTTATCTATACATGCAGTTGTTGTCTTAGACTTTTCAAAGTCAAGAGTTTTTGAAGGTTCTTGAGTTTTTCTTGCCATAACATTACATATATAATGCATCCCTGAATAACATTTCTATTGGCCCTAACTCTGATACTCTTCAATAATGTCACATAACACCTCAGCTAATAAAACAATCCAAACACATTTCATGTTTGGGACAATGTGGCAGTAAGATAAATTTAGAAAACAGATATATAATGTATGTAGAAGAAGAAAGCTTAAGGCATGTAATGCAGGTCAAAGTAAAATCAGGTCAGCATGCCACATCTTATTTAAGACAATTTCTTATCTTGGGTTTTAATACACAAATGTGTAAATTTTCATAGATAACTTACACCATAGAGCTAGGTCCTAGCTCTATGCTTACCCAAATCAAAGGACATTATTACTGCCTGTAGGGACACTACAAGACAGCAAAGTAAAATGAGAAAACAGGTAGACTACTAAGAAACTTGGGTCAAATATAATCAGGTCGACATTTAACTTAATATATTTTCAGAAAAACAGAATTCAATTTAAAAATGTTTATTGTAAGTTGATATCAAATATCACAAACATATTAAGTCTGTTTTCTTTTTGCTGGTGGTAAAAAGTATTTTATGTGTAGGTGTACATGTTTGATAACATTCCATCAACCCGCAGTTCATAAAAGGCTTGAGGCTGTACAGTGAATACTGTAGGCCATCTACTCGATTCCCTCCTCACAGTACCTCCAGCCATGGAGCAATCTCCAGCTATGACATCCCAATTAGGGACTGCCGTAAACACTTCCAAGAAATTTCTCTTGCCAGTCTTGCTCACAACACGCAGAGCAGAACAGTTTATTCAAAGAAAGTTAATACCCAAGTGAAATTAAGAGGATATTTCCAAAGTATTGGTTACAAATTTCTTTTCTTTAGTTTTTATTTCAAAAGGGGTTTTACTCTTGGATTGAAAGGTTCCAGTTAAAAATAATCACAGTGCGTGGGGGAAACAACTGAAGGGGTTTGGAACAACAAACCAATAAACAGAAAGATATTAATTTTTTTGTACAGATCAGTTGAATTGCATTGTTAAAAAAAACATATAGAGTAACAAATGTTTACTCAAGTGTTAAAAAAGAGCAGTAAAAAACTTGATGGTTTTAGTTTTTATTAAGGAATTTATTATTAAGTAATACAAATACTATTATTATATGTTTTATCGGTTTTTTTATTTTTTTTTATTTCATCTATTTATTTGTTTATTCATTTATGTATTTATTTTGTTGTGTGTTTTTCAGGGGGGGTGTATCAATATATTTGTTGTTATTTTATTACTGGCTGTTTTGGTCAGTCTATGGTGAAACCAAGTATGTTTTTACAGTTTCTAACAAACAAGACTGCTTCCACCTGACAGTAAATCACACTGGCAGTCCAGACATGCCTCAGTATTTCAAACCAATTGACAAACAAATGCAGAAACAAGGACAGAGGAAGGATCCTAGAAGTACAGTAAGTGGGGTAGAGGTACTATCCTTCTAAAGTCATTGACATTGACTCAACCTCGTCATTTAAGGAAAAGGAGAAGGAAAGTAAGCACTTTCCTGTTGTTGCACAAGTGGATGGAAATTTATGAGGTTAAATTGTTAGTTTTATTTCATTATGATAGGGTGTACAAAGTTGAACAGTTTTTTAATACAGGATATAGGCCTACATGAAAATGCATTGTTTCTTATATCCTGAAATTTGTTCCATTTATTTCTTGATGACAACAAAACTTTATGAAGGAAATTTATACTGGGGCATAAAAAGGGCCATCAAAGTAATTACAATGAGACTGGAACCAATTGCCTCTTATGAATGTATTTCCTCTTTGTAATCACAATTTAAAAGTCTTAATTTTCATTTTCACTTCTCTAATTGTCCATTTACAAACACTACAAACATTATAAGAATTTTGTTCAAGACTTAATATTCACTTTAAAATCTGTCTAAAATATACAGGTACTTAGCAGATTCTTCAATCTGCTGGGAAATAATACAATTTGCGAAGAACAGAAGGATGTGAGAATCCTGTGGTTTAACAGAGAGAGAAGACAGAAGTCACTGACAAATAAGAGACCTAGTTTTTGAATCCAGACATAAAAAGCTCGTGGCAATGGAGATCCAAAACCCCCTTAGATTTAGAAGTCTGAAGCACGTAAGAGACTACATCTGAGACTGTCTCGAACATCGTAATACAGAGGTATGTCCCCTGACAATTGTAGATGATTGATTCATAGTGACTTTTGAATAGCACAATAGTTCATCAATTCCAAGAAATACTCTTAAGGGAAAAACCATGGTAATAGTGAATTCATACTTTTGCTTTTTGAATAAACTGTATAAAATTGACACTTATAACTATTGACCAATTTCACAATGCAGAGCGAGCTTACACACGCCTATCTTTTCTGCCATTTTGTCAAAATGTGCACGAAGGAATTGACTCCCAACACAGCGCAAATGATAAACGCGAGGGGTCAATAACTTACATCTGGTACCCTACAGGGTGACTGTTACAACATACATTGTACAGGAGGGGTGTGTAACCCCCTAGAGTACTGCTCGTTATAGCCTACAATCCAATACTCATTTCAATAATAAATTGTTTTGTGATGAAAGACGAATGTAATGCTTCTTGCCATTTACATGTTTTCTTAAACTTTCTTGAATGGAATACAGATCACGAAATGTATGTTACTACTGGGTTACTCTGTATTGAATCCTTAAAAAATCTTGCAAAACTGGGATTTAGGGTAATGATTTTAAAGCTTGCTTGTAAAAAGTTGATATGAGCATAACTTGTGTTTGCATACAGCTATGTAAATTTGTATAAAAACAGTTCTTCAATCTCACTACACGTATACAAGGAAAGATAC
This sequence comes from Asterias amurensis, assembly GCF_032118995.1. Lineage (NCBI taxonomy): Eukaryota > Metazoa > Echinodermata > Asteroidea > Forcipulatida > Asteriidae > Asterias > Asterias amurensis. Next base: position 451,356 of record NC_092654.1, on the reverse strand, counting down.
TCGCAGGAGAAGCAGGGGTAAACAGTTCCACACCAAGACAATATGAGTAAACAAAGTATTTGATCAAAGTTGATAAAACCTTTTGCTTTATCATGTTTATTGACAAAGCCCTATAATGTTGATTGAGAAATGATTGAGAAGTCCATTGAAGTTCATTGTTTTTTTTAGTGGTGTAAACCAATGCATGCCATAATGGGGACACCACCAAACTTTAACCATATGAAAAAAAATACTTTGGCATACCAGTACTAAAGCAGGGACCATAAGGGTCACGACCACAAATCACACACTGTGTTCCTGGTATTCTTATCGTTTTATATGCCATATTTCTAATATTATATCATTAATGGCACAGAAGTACTAGACAGCTTGTGCAGGAAAAGGACACCCATGTACAATACCATCTGGTGGCAATTCGGAAGTTAAATAATGAATACAATGAATTTGAAAAGGAAAGGAAACCACAGAGGGTTTTTTTTCCTTTCAAAATTATGTAGGGCTACACGGAGTCCTACATGTAAATGCACCCATACAAATGGCTTTAAATGCATTCAGTGCTTCATATGGCTGTAGGAATTATTCATTACATTTTTGCTCATATGATAGATGGTCTGTCAGTTTAACAAAAGGAACTGAAAATACATGTACCAGTAAACAAATTTAAATGTCATCCATGTTAATTGAATCGCTGCAAGTTCAAAAGATTCGGGTACTTTTTCAAAATGTCGACAGGTTTACATCAAACAGGGTTTGAAGATAATGATAGAGGAAATCTTCCCTTCAAATAGGGTTTGAAGATAATGATAGAGGAAATCTTCCCTTCAAATATTACTAACTGAGGTTGTGTAGTTTTTATTTCAGCATGTAAAATCCCATAAACCAGTAAAATCCCATAAACCAGTTAAATGATATTATACCAAAACCATAGCATAATTGGTTAATATGTTTTTACATGCTAAAACTGAGACAAAGATTATTTGTTTTAGTCATTTCTCAAAAACTACAGCACCTCAGTAAGTAAAATTTCAAGGGAAGCTTTCTACTATCATAATCTTCAAACTGTGTAAGTTTAAAAATCTGTGGACACTGTGTTTTGTGTTAGGAAAAAGTACATAGACCCTTTAAGAAAATTATTTGATTTTTAGGTTGTACTTGAAACCTGCGACCTCTTAAGTGAGCAGTCTCCCAATTTTGTCATAGGACGGGGGGGTGCTAGTCGGAAGCCATTTTAACCTGTACTTGTTACTGTCTTAATGAAGTATCGGGCCACACAGCTGTGTACATCTAAGATCCCCAACTATGAAGCACAAGTACTTGCTTGGATGATTTTGAAATTACATGTGAGATAACAGAAGTACAAGATTATCTTACAATATGGAACCAAATTTTATGCGTTTATGTACGTGTACATTAGTTCACAAGAAACCAGATGGAACATCAGTTTTGTATTAAGAAGTTTCCAAGCTGACTGCACGATCAATTATTTATTGCAAAAACAACATGTCAATTGTACTAAACTGATGGTTTTCAAATGCTTCTTAAACTATAAAGAAAAATTTGTTATTGATCTTAAAGTAATTATTTAGGCTACATTTTCTGTAAATTTACAATTTGTGTGTACTCCGTCCTACATGCATAGTACATGTACATGGGGTCTACAGTAAACAGATTCATCAAGTACATTTTGTATGCCACACCATGTACCTCTTTTGTGATTGTACGTATTGAAGACTGAAGTAAGCAAGTCCTGTTGGCACCCAGAAGATTTCATAACCTGAAATTACTATAACACAGATCCTCTCCGAAGATCAACAAAAGACAGTTTACGCGACACATTAATGTTACTTTGATGCACCGCTACGTGATGTTCTACAAGGAAACACACATTGCACATTCCCCATGAGTGAATGTATCTATCGCTTCACCACATGGGGGCTGCAGGATTGAGCGATCAATACTCCTGTTGTATCACAAGTCAGAATCTAGAACATGGTTTCTCTATCATCCGACATTATGGATGGGATCGTTGAGACCAGCCTACTGATCTACAGTGACCTTTAGACCTTTACATGTAGGAAATACTTAAATGTTAATGATTACATTGCATACTACTTCACCAATGAATTGCCAATACTAATATCAAAGACAGGAAGTTACTTACTGTTGACCTACACCATGTATACATGAGCTACATGTATGTGTACAAATGCAGTCGAGCCATCTCAAATTCCAGTCAACAATTGTTTGTCTACAAAATTAAGTCCATCAAGTTCGATTCAAAATCCAAAATAGTTTTGTACTGGAAACCAAAGATGCAAAACTTCTATTTAGGTTTTTTTTTTTAATCAAAGAACTGATTAAGTTTTTTTAAATAAGTTATTTAACATTCTAGCTACACTGCTTGAACTCAGTTCATGCAATCTCAATGATTATGAGAAATTATTATAAGAAGAAAACATTAATGTTGGTTTCTCCCCTGTTATCTTTATGGAACTCTGTCCTCATAAAATACTAGCTTGAATTTGAAATACAATTGTCAAAACAAATTTAAAATGTGCACAGAGCCCTGATTACTGGGGCTGGGTCTAGGCTAGTTGCGATAACGTAACCCTCCTCTTCACCGCTGGCCGGGGAGGATGGTTACATATTGCAACTAGGTCTAGGCATGCAGGACAGTGAACAATTTATCAAAACAAAAAATGTGGGGTGGCCGGTGGAACTGCAAAGATTTCTGCAAAGTGTACCAACAAGAAAATGTGAAACTTAAATCAAGTTGCCTGGTATGCAGTCAGGATAACTACTTCATGGTGATAATCAACCCGACTATGCTGAACGGTCCTTTTAACAAACATTACAGACTACACTAAAGTCACTAGGGATGTCATGTCACCATTTCACAAATAAAATTGGTATGCAGATTGCCCAACCCGTGTTATAAATGTACTTATTTTGTCGTGTTTCATGTTTGGGCCTACTGACTAGGCTCAGTACTTCTGAATACTTCACTTTAGTAATTGGATATGAATTTGGGAATGTTTCAGCAACAACTGCACAAACATGACCAATGTAATGTTCAATAAACATTTCTTGGGAGAGCTGCACATTGTTTTGGTCGCACGCGCAGGCACAGACGACAGTAAATACACAGACGACTATGTGCACAACGAATACACAACACACACGGTGCGAACTGCACGGGACCAAACTCGGTCTAAATCCTTACCTGTTCCTCGTCCAAACTTTAGGAGTTCGGTGGTCAATAAACGCTCTTTCCTCTATCCTATGGTGTTCTTGGTTATCTTCTGAATCTTGGAGATAAATGACATTGATAACTGTTGGTCAACTTGCGCTCAAAACGACGTAAAAACACGACGAAAATCGATACAACAACAAGCGAGGTCAAGTTAAGGGCAGGCGCCCCTTGCGTGTGATCATAACACACGTTATGGATCTAAATTATAACTGTACACTTTGATAGGGATGTACTTGATATCATGTATACATCGTACTCCACGTACACACATGGCATGCAGTTGCTGAGTAATACATCCGCTAAAACAAGTAGTTCCTTACAAAGTTCGTTTTTTTTTCAATCGGCAGGTTTAAACAGTTTGAACTTGTTTATGGATGTTATGTTAGAAATAAATTAATAAAAAGTCCATTAACTTGTCAAATTTTTTAAATATATGAAAATAATAATTTAGAACAGGCGGAGTGGTATTGAGACCACCCCTTACGTAACACGCCGGATGTGTCTTTAAAATACGCACTGGATGGGTCATGTTGTTAATTGATTGGACCATACCTGCTGTAATGTTGTGATCTGATGACCCGCACCCAGGACAACAATGCCAATAAAAATCAAAACAAACAAACGAAGAAGAACAATCTGTCAACAATTACTTAAATACTTAAAACAACTTATCGGGTCATGTACTTTACGGTTTTTTTAGTTTTTTTTTAAATTTAGACCAGAGAGCACCATTGGCAAGCAATCGTCACTTCCAAATTCGATACGGTACGGAACCAACAAACCAACAAACACTGCAAACCAACAAACAAACAAGCAAATATACAAGCAAATGAAACCCAACATTATTCCAACAAATCTGTTCCATGTCAATCCCTCCGTCGTCACACTATTGCTGATGAAAATGCACACAGAAATATAGCAAGAAATTAAAAACTAATCATATTTATGCCATAAAAAAATTGCCTTTTATTTCACTGCTGATGTGCAGGCCCCGAAATCGTATTTCATAATATTTCTAAGCCTCTGTTGTAAAATTGCACAATTCAGAGCTCGAATTTGAATAATCTATTGTCAAGAGCACTGAACCATATTGTGCAACCAAGAGCTTCTTTATTATAATTTTACCCAACCATAATGACCCTTTTCCGAGAAATTCCGCCAAACCACAAGAGTACGCATCGCATCGACTCGAGAAGGCTGGTTCCCAGCAAATTCGATACATTTTCCTTAAAAGGGTATGGGTAACCAGTGCGGGTTGGCGTCCTGCAATCGATGACGTCATGTTGGCGATACGCGCTTGCTTGCTGCCTCAAGGTTAGGGTTTAAGTGGAACGAACGCGGCCCGTACTTTCTATCGGTTCATCCATTGGTTCATCCAAAGGACAAACGGCTGCGGGTTCAAATAGAGTTCACAGTCTATATTTGTTTGTTTTATACCACGATTTGTACATCGTGAACAACGTGTACTATGAAACATTGCAATCTTTATTATCAGCACTTGGCCACTTGTACAATAGCATTGTTGTCGATTAGATCAAAATCGTCTGTTTGATAATTTGATACAATTTTAATAGCAAAAACAAAATGTAATCAAGCGACTGTTTTTCTTTATTGTTATGAGGTAGGCTATGGGATCAAAATGGTTGCTAGGCGACATTTTTCTCGAATCTGTAGGAAAAACAGTTGAGTCACGTAATACATTTTACCCAGCCGACAGGTAGTGATTTATTTTCTTTCTTTGAAAATACCAATACCATGGGAAAGAATATTGCATAATCACAGCTTTCAACACAGGTTGGTGGCGCCTTGTGCATTTCAATCAAAACGGTGTGAAATTATTGAGTAATTTATTTTCGACAGCTGTAAGTTTGATGTGTTGATGAGGCTCTATTCTAGTTTTGTTCTCCCCTTTTTTTATTGCGTATGTGTCACAAGGTGGTGTTATTGAGAATCCCCCCCCCCCCAAAAAAAAAAAAAGAAAAAAAAAAGAGTGAAGAGCTTAAAAACTTAAATGTAGCATTTTGTATGTGTTTACAAAATTGGGGGGGTTTCGTTTTGAAGCAGCATCACATCTGTCAAATCGTTCAGGAAAGCATAAACCCCCAGATATATTCCTTTGGCGATCACTTTTTTTCTCACACTGAATTTACCTAGCCCGTATATAATTATGTACATAAAAATAATATGCAGCTGGCAGTCCATGTTGTTTGAGAAGACGTTGTCAAAATCAAAATGACCCCCCCCCCCCTTCCCGGCGATTGGGTCATGGTAGTGTAACATGCTGAAAAAAATGCCAAGAAACCGATAAAATAGACGATGTTAAAATAATGCAAATGAATAGCTGTCCACGCAGGTGCTTGGTTTTCGAATGGAAACGGAGGGGAATTAATTTCAAAACAGCTTATTCATTAGCAGCACAACAAGTAGGCAAAGAAACACCCTTTTTGAGTGTTTGTATGTAGTGGTGTAGGTCTAACAAAAACATTGATTCGTTAAAACAAAATATGGTGACTTTATTGTTAAATTCAACAAACTGTTTAATATGTCCCGCTTTTTTTTTTTAACAACAGGCACACACAACCTAGGCGTTAAAAAAAAACGCGTGCGACAGGCAGCCCGTTCCCTCCCGCTCCTAAAATAAAGCCTTCAGTCGAAAAACGCCCTCTCGTGAAGTCACCTTGACCCAAAGGTTTTGTTATTTTTTGGGGTCTAGCTCCCAATTTCGAGACATAAGAATGCATGCCTTGTAAACCTGGGGTAGCAGACTAAATTTGGAGTTAGTACACGTAAGCATGTGTGTATGTAGGAAGTTATTCGATGCGATGACAACGACAACCTAACTCTTGTGTTAAATGTTGTGTAAGTACATTATTTTACGACCGATTTTGAAGTTGATTGATTTCTTACATGCCATATGACTTAAAATGTACACTGTGTTTATTAAATATTTAGAAAATGAATAGATGTCAAGTTATCACTGTGTCTGTGGTGTGATATGTGCGCCGATTTATTTTTGCCGGCGTAGATAGTGATCTGATTCAGATACAGATTATACAGACAGTTAAGTAAACAAACTCGGAACAGGACAACCCCAGTATATCTTTGACAAATCACATACCTGTGCAATTTCGACCAGTCTTGTCAGTGAACAGTTTTGCAAAATAATTGTATTTATCAAACAAAATCATAATGGTTGTCATGATTTTTGTAAATGTAGTAAAAAAGACAACGACATAGACACTGACACTGATTTGATTAGAATTAGATGATATACATGTAGTAGAGAGCCTTTTTTGTAGGTGTTGCTGGCCTCACAATTGAGGCTATTTTTTGGGAAAAGTTTCTGTATGGCGCCACCACTTTTTCATTCGATATGAAATAATCTAGGAAATTCATAATCTAATTTACCTCAATGAGATATCCTTTTTTCTAAAAATGAGTGAAAAAGTGGTGGCGCCATACGGAAAGTTATCCATTTTTTGGACTGTGAGTGATGTGTGAAAGTGAAACATTAGTGGTTGAATACAGCATCTTTCAATACCCTATCAATTCAATAACATTACCTATTATGTTAATACATGAGCCTCAACTCAGGCTGTTTTCTTTGGTTAATGTAGTTTATTGTCAGACTCAGAATTAAATTAGTGATGCACTTAATCAACTTTATTTTGTTTTGTTTTCTAGTTCAATGAAGAAAGGAAATTTTATGCTCCTTGCACCCTCCAAGCTACACAACTTTGGTCATCGGAAGTGGCCTCTTTGAATAATTGAGAAGAAATTCCTGCAATATTTCATCAACAACTTGCTTCCAAAACTGCGTACAGCAAACTTGATCACAACAATGGATGCCAAGACAAAGAGACCTAATATGCTTATGAACAGAGGTCAAAGTTCATGTGTCAAGGGTGTCATCATAGCCTTTGTATTATTGGGTACAATGACGGTCATGTGCTCTGCTGCTAAGGATTACTACGAGCTACTTGTAATTGAACGAGATGCAAGTACCAAAGACATTCGACGAGCTTTCAAGAAACTTGCTCTTAAGATGCATCCAGATAAGAACCAGGTGGGTTCAAGAAGTTACTAGCCTGGAATTTAATCTTGGAGAGGGCAAGGCCATTTTCATTTTGCAAAGGGCACTTCCACTGTAAAATCTTAAAGTCTGTGGGACACTGTCCAAAGGGCACCAAGGCCAAGACCAGGGGGAACAAAGGCTGTGGCCTCCATCAATCAAGTCCTGAATATCAGCTGATCAAGTATTGCCCTGCATTAAATGAGTAAAGCCATGCATTTTATAAGCTACAAATCTGCTAAATGTATTCTCTTTCAAATCATATAAAGCTTAATTATTTTAGTGCAACCAAAGAAAAATATCTCTCATCTTGTCGTTACTTACAGGATGACCCCAAAGCACACGACAAGTTTGTTGAAATAAACCGAGCGTATGAGGTTCTGAAAGATGAGGACCTTCGTAAGAAGTATGATCGTTTTGGAGAGGAAGGTCTCAAGGATCAGCAAGGACAGGGACGATGGAACCGCTATGAGAGCTGGCAGTACTACAAGACAGAATTTGGTAAGGGCAGATTAAGGTTTGTTCCTGTAGTTCCTAGGGTGGGTTTCACAAAGAGTTAAGACTAGTCTTATCTCAAGTTAGGGCGTGTTAGCATTAAGTTTTATTATCTCTAAGGACTACGCTCTTTGTGAAATCGACCCAGGACACTTTATGATAGAAAATTGTAACATTTATAGATGAATTTGCCCTTATGGGCTATGACTTGATATTGATTTTATTCTGTTAACTTCAGCGAAAAGTTAATCCGAGTTGGGAGTTTACAAAAATAAAAGGTATGAGAAGGAGAAGTTACCAAAGGAGGTTACAGGCCTGGATAATTGCTGTTTGAGTTGTGTGTTTGTTAAAGATAGACAGTTTTCTGATTCAGATCATTTTTTTCTTCTTCCAGGTCTTTATGATGAGGACCCTGAGGTAGTGACTCTTTCAAAGACAGATTTTGGTGAGTACATTTTTTATAAATACAACTTTTTTTTCCTATTTTGTAATGTACTATGACACAGGTCTAATTTAACTGTTATTTTTCTTTTTATCTGCAGAACAATCAGTGTTTGGTGAAGATATTTGGTTTGTCAATTTCTACTCTCCACGCTGTCACCATTGTCACGACCTTGCTCCAATAGTAAGAATCTTCAACTTTGACCTGAGTCTTAACCCTCCTACTCTTTGTTCCATTTTCTAACCTACCCGGTCATACTTTCTATCTTACTGTGTAAAAACTCTAACAACGTTAAGCATGCCTTACTTAATCAGACTATTAATACCACAACTAAAATTCTGTAAAAATTCAAGTTTTTAAAAACATTTTCAAACTGTTTTTCTTCAGTGGCGTGAATTTGCTAAAGAGATGGAAGGAGTGATCCGTATAGGAGCTGTGAATTGCCATGACGACAATCCCCTCTGTACTGCCCAGGGTGTTCGATTCTTCCCTACGCTCAACATCTATCCAGAGGTAAATTAAGGAGTAGCAATAAGCAAAGCATTAGTTTTTAAAAATTGTGTGTTTTGTGGTGAAAAATGAAAAGGCTGGGAAAGGAGTTATTGTCTCAGCTTAGATAGTCAGTGTGACAATACAGATCGGCTGTTTCCAGAGTTAATATTATTATTATAATTTTTTCCTGACAGAAAGAGGAATATACCGGAGCTCGTAAGCTGGACGATCTGATGAAACACGCGTTGCGTCTTGTACATGCTGAGGTGCACTCCATTTGGACTGGTAATAACAATCAATAATATCAATGTACCAATATGAAGTATTTGTAGTCATAGCTGAAGACCAGTTACCATACTTCCACCATGTTTGTCAGGCTCCCTATGTGCTGTATCACTCAAGAGTAATGATTGATATTACACAGAAAGGAACCAGACTAAACCACTCTGTCATGAAAATCCAATAATCAATTTGTGTTTTCTCTTATGTTATTTTTCAACAAGTTTCATGAAACAATATTAATTTTATTTCTTTCGGGGTCATTTTCTGAAGGTAATTTCAAGAAAGTGCTGCTTGCTGAGGAGCATGAGGACCAACCTTGGGTGGTGTCGTACTGCGGAGCACCGGATGGTAGGTCTTAAATCTCTCTTTCTTATGTTGTTATTGAATGTGTCGCTTGCCATGTAACTATCTGTTGTGCAACAGTAAAGTTTTGTGGATTTTTTTCTGTTTGAATGGATTGGTTGATTGTGTATTTTGAGTGACAAGTAGTGTATTTCTTATGGATAAGTCTCGTTTTCTTCTTAATAAGTTTTTAAAGTGACAGTGCAAGAAATTTATTTACCTGTACATCTCAGATTGTACAACTTTATTAAATTTACTGGTATATACTGCTCATTACTCAATGAATTGTCCAATTTATGGAAGTGATATTAGTCAGATATTGTCGAAGGAGACTTTTGATTTGGAAGATTAATGATTGATTTTGATCTTGGCTTGATTAGGTCATGACGGTGAATCAACTGAAGTCGCTCACTTGGGATGCTTTGATACAGAAGACCAAACTAAGTTGGCCTCTATATTGGTAAGACAGTAAACAGAATACAACCAGATAGTGATATGAAAATTCAAACACATTATGAAAAAAAACACAAGCATTTACCCTTTACTGGTATTTTTACAAAATCTAGGAACTGGATCATGTTATAATTTATAGCAATTTGAGCTATTCTTTAAAATAAGAACGGCAATATTTTCAAACTTGACTATAAAAAGTTATCAAGTGCAGAACTTAGAAGCATAGTCCTGGGTAGTGGCATTCACCAATCATAAACATTTTTGATGTTTGTCTTTCTACAGAACAAAGTGGTAAATGTAGGAGCAGTTGATTGCGTTGCTTCAGCCAAACTCTGCAAGAAACTAAAAATTGAAGAGAGCACCATAAGGTTTTATCCAACTGGAAAGAAAGCCTTTTCATCTAAAAGCAAAGTGAGTAATATTGATGAATGATTGCTTCGTTTATACTTCTACTCAAACTTTCCTGTAACTATTGCATTTCCATTCCCAGCCTAGTCAATTTCTGACTTGAAAACATGTGTTTCTATTCACACAGAAATACATACTGATAAAAAGAGATGGCTTTAAATGTTTTGTATTCAGTGAACCCCCACCCCCTGATTTAAAGTAACAAGTATTTTTTCTTCCTGTTTTTAGGAGTTTGAGTTGGATGAACCAAAGAGAATTGCTGATGAAGTCTTGAAACTTCTTCCAGATATCTTAACTCTCACAGATGAAGAATTGCAGGTTAGTTTTTTTTAGGTACAGTGTTGTACAGTGCAAGGTTCTTGTTTGAACTAATTCTGTGAATAACCATTCACAATCTCCTGAAGATGATGGGAGAATACTGATCAAAATGTTGATTTGTCAACCACTGGTTCTTTTCAGATTTAACACTACTCCAAAGAGATTAATACACGTGGTACTACCGCAAACCTCACCTAATTATTCCCATAGTGGATAATGAAATGACCTACAATGTTTTATCACAAACTGAAAAAAAAAAGATGTAACTATTGCTCTTTCCCCAGTGCAAGCTTGTTTACTCTTCGTCTCTATTTGTTGATAGTTGTTTATTGATTTCTGTTTGAGAGTTATTTACTGTTTTGGTTTCAGAGCGGCCGTGATGCATTGAAGGATGGTAAGACCGACGAGGCGATGGTAGTCTACTTCATGAGTGGGAAAGAAGATCATGTGATTGAACTCCGCAAGCTGCCCTACCTCCTCAAACATTTGACGGTAAACTGGCCCCGCCCCCTTTCCTATTCAAGTTGTATTCCTTCTATTCTATAAGTATTCCTTCAGCAAAAAGATTGTGGTAAATTGTTGATGAATGCCACCTTCAAATTGTATTATGTTCTCGAAGTTGAAATTATGTAAAACAAAGGAAAAGAACCTTCAACACTTTGATCAACAATAACTTCTAGGAAGACGATTCTTAACTATGAGATATATTAACTTTGTGTTGTTTTTGTCCCAATTGTAGGTGGGGAAATTTAACTGCACGGAGCATCAGAGTCTTTGTCGGGAGTTATTCATTGGTACAGAGCTGCCAAAGGTGGCACTGTTTAGGAAAGGTGGTGCTCATGAATTTCACCATGGTACGTTATAATTGGTCTTAACTCTTTGTGATTACTTTTAACTTAACGTCAGTACAGACCCATTGCATAGGGTGCCAGTGTCGAGGTAAAAAATGGAAACGTATAAATGTATACAAATCATACACAACTCTCAGCAAATGATGGGTTTTTCTTAGACCTCAGTGGCTTAAGCAGTGGCTTGAGCATATGTCTTAAATTCAGTCTTCATTAACTTTTGTTATCCAACTTGTTTTATTCCAGGCCGTCTGTTTGCCCAAGACATTGCAGCCTTTGCCAGACAGAGCATTGATTCTCGTTTGCATATGCTTGGCCCGGACAGTTTCCCAAACCCTGTTATCAACAGTGGCAAGCTGTGGTTTGTGGATTTCTTTTCACCAGTAAGTCTTTTGTAACGACTAATTTGGAATGACTTACTAATTCATGATAAGGAATGTTAATGTATGTTCATGCAAGATATGATTTTATCGGGAAGTTATTTTGTCTTCTTCTCACACAGCATTGCCCGCCATGCCGTCAGATGTTACCTCAGTTACGCAAAGCGGCCACTCTGCTACCAGACGTCAACTTTGGCACAGTTGATTGCACCATTCACAACCCGCTGTGTAATCAAAACAATGTCAGGTCCTACCCAACCACCATCATGTACAACGACAGTAAGCCGCATATGAACACGGGATACAAGACTGCAGAGGAGATTGTAGACTTCATAGAGGTAGGCAATTACTGTCACCAGACTATGTTCGTCTAATTATTGGATACAGCAGCCCTCATAGGAAATCCTTCTGTCATGTCAGTCTTCAAAATGTTGCTGTTTTCATATAATCTGTTGTAACCTCATCAAAAAATCTTAAAAACACCTCTAAACATATTAAATATGTATACTTGTTTATATTTCCTCAGGACATGCTTCATCCAACAGTGGTCGATCTTGACCCCACTAGCTTCCAAAAACGGGTCATTAACCGCAAACAAGAGGACATGTGGTTGGTAGATTTCTATGCTCCGTGGTGCGGTCCGTGTCAAGCGTTGCTTCCTGAGTGGAGAAAGCTAGCCAAGGTAAGTTTGGGAAACTTGTGTGTGTTTGCATTCTCTGATTTGCTTCTGTAAGATGATCATCTGCCAACCAGTCAAAGTACCCTCTAAGGAAAGTCTTCAAGATAAAGAAGTAGACTCTACCAATACCTCATATCTATCCTTATACCTTTCTCTCTCTAGTAGACATAGGCATTTGTTTGTGGTCTCCTCTTCAAGTTATACCCTTTTTGAATCACTGGTACCGATCCCACCACAGCCTGTCTTTCCAGTACTGCTGGTTTGAGTTCGGTGGTTTCACAACCTTTCTTTCAACCACAGCACTGCTACCAATCACTGTGAAAACCAGGCGATTTTTCATCTGGTAATCTGTAGTTGGTAACCTGCAGCTGCTTGACAAAGCTTTAGTGCTCTTTGCAGCTCATCAATGAAATCCACTCTTTTGAAACCCCTGTGTAATACATGATTTTTGATACATTTACAGAAATTAAACGGCACAGCTAATGTTGGGACCATTGACTGCGTAACCCATGGGGGTCTATGTACCCAGCAAGGAGTCCGAAGCTACCCAACTATCAGAGCCTTCCCTGGTGGCAGGACCGGCAACGCTGGCAGATCGTAAGTTTGTACATTGGGTATAATTGCTAGGTTCAATATTTTACCTTCCAGTGAGTTGAACGACCAATTGAAATCGTTCATCTGCACAGGTTGTGTGTCCATTACTAAATGTGCACTGATACTGTGCCAATGTATTCACCACATATCAAGTTGCAGACTGGCATAAAGCAAAGTGCGTCTATCTTACAAAACCTTGAGGATTATATTTTATGGCTAGACTACAAATTTGTGTCATATCACAACTGCTTTGGGTCCACATGTTATGGATGATTGATTTATAGCCCTCGGTGTATGTGTAGAAAAATAACAAATAAAAAAGTGTTGGTCATTGAAGCTGTTTAATGTATATTGCATGTTTGACTGAAACTTTTTGGTCAATGATTTGTTCACTTTGTCTATTATTGAAAATCGATCATTATTTGCTTAAGTCTTAATTCCATCCAAGCCTGTCCTGTATATTTCCTGTATTTATTCTAACCTGTTTTTTCCCGGCTAGTGATTACAATGGTTGGATGAGAGATGCATCTTCAATCTTCTACTGGGCTTATAACTTCTTGCCATCTTCCGTGGAGGTTGTCACAAGGAGCAATTTCAGGGAGAAAGTGTTACGGAGCAAGGAGCCATGGGTTGTGGATTTCTACATGCCTCAATGTATGCCATGCCAGCAGTACATGCCTGAGTATGAACAGGTTGCAAAGGTAGGTTTATATGAGCTTCCTGTCAAGGGAACTTGGAAAACTCTCACAAGGGGATATGAACGCAAAGCTGGCGACTGCCAACCTCTCTCATACAAACAAAGGTTTAACATCTATGATTATGAATTGCCCAAGTCAAGTTGTGTTTCAGTAACTAGATGAAAACACTTACTCTAGTCATTGTGAAGTTAGCTTGGTAGAATTCAAACCCACAACTTTTTCGTTGCAAGTCTTCCAATCTAACCTTTTGACCTTAATGTCAAATTTAGAGTGAGTGACTACTTGGTACATGAGCTTATTAATGGAGTGGGGAACATATTTTAGTTTGCTTGTCTAGTTCAGATATTTAGGACCTCGCTGCATGAAAGTATCAACACAGCAACGGAAATAGGTGGCAACATTCAACCCTTGATTTTCATCAATATTTCCTTAAAACGCTTGTTTATGCTTAAGGCTTCGAGGTGTTTTATAATATTTTGTTTTCTTGTTTTGTTGTACCTTTTAGGATGTGAGTAGCTTTGTGCATGTAGGGAAAGTGGACTGCACACAAAATCAAAATATATGTCAACAGGCGAGCATAAATTACTTCCCTTCGGTGCGGATATACAAAGGAACCACCAAAGATGGAATTTCACAGGTGAATTACATGGATACGCTGTGGAATATTATTTAGTTTTACACGTCAAGTTGGAATTAAAAACGAAAAAAACAAAGTAGCCTTCTTGTTACAAAAAAGAAGTACGTTGTGTAAGAAATTCATGTTTTCTTCAGATTACAAGAACTATGGATTATGTAGATTCAAATGACTAAAGTACATGTAAATATATTGTTTTCTGCAAAAGCACCATTTTCACTTGGAGTCTACTTTTCTTACAGTTTATTTCACTTTGTTTGTTCTTTCTTGTTATTTTCACAGAATTGGTATGGAGAACAAGTTGACAAAACACCTAGCACTTTAATACCTTATCTCAAACAGAGATTTCGCCAAAAATTAAACAATGTAAGTAGAAGGTAGCGTGAGCTCTTTTGAGAAATTTTCCTTTATGTTGTTAATTAATTCTTAATATAACTGAACTTTCTTCTTGGTATATCAATTTTGTTTTCACTTTGTTTAGTGCATTAGGCAGCTGAAAGCTGTTGGTCTTTTTTGTGTGCAAGATAGTTTATTCCTTTATTAATTACTTTAATTGTTTTGTCACATACAAAAAAAAAATATAAACTCAATATTTTCTTCTCTTTCCAACGGCAGAGCAAAAAAGCAGCGAAGGACGAACTTTGACCTCCCCATCATCTGTACATAGAGTATACAATCCAGTCACATTGGGGTAGGAGACGGGAATCCAGTTTATTGTAGAACCAGACTATTATGGTACTGGTGCAAACGCCTAAGCATTTTAATCTTATTTATAGGTATGGTTTTAGTTTGAAGAACTATCATGTTGTATCGACTCATCCATCATCTAAAAACCATCTCACTCGAGAAAACTTATGAGAGATCTTAGAGATTATGTGCAACCCAAGTCTAATGTCTTTCTGGACAGAGCCAAGTTTCATAGAGGTTGCTAACTGCACAAACTTGCTAAGCACATTAAAATTGTGTAAAGCAGCGACATGTAAGCATCCAATATTGTTTGCAACTTATATATTTTGTAACTATCTACCTGCATATTTTCCGCTAAGCAAGATTTTCTGCTATCCAGCTCTATGAAATTAGCCTCTGAATTTCTTACAAAAATAACGCGTAACAAATATGTGAAATGGTTTGTTTGCCAGTTGTATGTTTGAATTTTTGTTTACCCTTTTTAAATACCAACACCTTTATGTCGCATGTCTCTTATACTTTTTTACTTTGAATTTGCACTGAAACTACTTATTTCGTATCTTAGCGAAACAAACAATCTTGTTTTGTATTTGTACCTTTTTTAAAAAGACTTCCATTATCATTTGCATGCCGTTAACACTTAATGAATGTTCCTATTTGGAGTATATAATACAGGAATAAACAGGCTCCCTGATCGTTATTATTTCTTTTCTAGAACTAATAAATTGCCTTGTAGCATTACTGTCCTTTTAGGTCAGACCAAATGTTTTATGACTGTGAATCAGTTCGAAGTCGGACAACAATGTGAATAGGATTTTGGAGGGTTTGAAGTGTTATGGCTAATGAAAAACTAGTTGCGTGATTCCTAAACACATGAATTGTGTATAGACATAAAGACATTTTTATCACAAATTATTCTTGTGTAAACATTTGAATTGGCTGTAATTTTGATCACGAGACAATTTATGAATTTAAAGCATGCTTATTTAACCTCAATTTTACTTAACTGAATTAGGTTACCAGCTAAATTTCTAATAATATTATGTACCATTCATGACTGGTTTCCTTCTTATTTTTACTTAGCAGAAACATGTGCATCACCACTGTTGCATTTTGAATTTATGGGCAAGTGATGATTATGTTGACTTGCCTTAAATCCTAGCATCGAACTGAAGTATTGAATTAACAAAGTAAATATTATGCATTTAGATGTTATATGTAACCGGTATCCCTGTCAACTTGAACACAACTTAAAATGGCAGGGGTCGATTTCACAAAGAGTTAGGACTCGTCTTATCTCGCGTTAGGACGAGTAACTCATTCTTATTTAGGATTAATTTCTAAGGTCTGCATGCTACAGTGCAGGGTTGGGACTCGTCCTAAGTCCTAAGATTAGTCTTAAGTTAGGAAGAGTTTTGTGAAATCGACGGCTGGTTTACTACCAACAGTGTATGTATAGAATCTACACAACATAGGTGTAGTGGGTTTCTGAAATTAATTTATAACTTATCTCATTTAACTTGTAATAAATATCTTTAACTTTCAATGTGTTTTTCTTGATATGAAACTACTTAATGTAGGCAACACATTTAATTTTTGCCAACCTTTTTACTGAAAGTGTACTTAATTTGCTTGTAAGTCAACGCTAGGTATTAGGTGTGTGGCACACCTAAGGGGTAAACCTTTTTTCAATACATATTAGAGATAGATGACTTGCCTTCATCGAATTTAAACAAAGCTTAAAATCTTTCAAATATCAACGACTTTATGTAAGAGATATTAAAATAGTATGTGGTATTGTTTCTGGCATTATAAGCTTCAACAACAGCAACGGAATAAATTATTTTTCATATTTTAACAACAGCAGATTGAGTTTAGACCTTCATTTACTACAAGTGATAATTGTGGCTGCGTAAGTAAGTCTGGCACCACCTAGAGAGGGTAAATCAGTGCCGTCTTGGTACTAGTTAAGACGGGGCACCACCCAGAGTGAATCGGTGATAGCGTTAAAATTTATGCCAATTAAAAGTATTGGTTAGAAGTCCACAGCAGCATTGACCAATAAAGATTACATACAGTACACATCTTCATAGAACTGAAATTTATTTTTGTCAAGTATGTACATGTTAAATGGGAAACATACAAGGGTTTAAATATCCCATTTAAGACATGATTTTGAATATTATCTGTCATGATCTCATAGCTTTCAAATAACATACTGATATGGAAGTGAGGGTTGGGGTGGGGGGGGGGGGAAGAAAATTTTAAATCGTTAATTTTTAAACAATGTTACATAAGAACTGGAACAAAAAGTACCCTCGTCTGCAGATACCAACAAGCTCCTGTGATTTTTAAGGGTGAGAGGTATTGCTGACAAAAAAGTCTAAAAACTGTGTCAAAATTTTAGAAGTTGAAATGATGGCTTTTGAACTTGGTAACCCCTGGGGTTAAGAGTTCACAAAGGTTTTAGAAACAGTTCTTGATACTCTTTAAAAAATATGTTTGGCAAAAGTTCCAAGCTGCAAGCCCAGTGGTCTAAAGAATGACTTTCTGACCTTTGAACCCTGATCTGTGCCACTCTTTCGATTATCACATCCATTAAATACATTAATTAGGTTTCAATGCTAAATAATTGTCTATTGTAATAACTTTTGTAATAACTTGCAAACTTTTTCCCCGTCATTCACAAGGGAAGAAAATGGTAAGATAGAAAGCTCCAGCTGTGACACTCCAATCCCTAAGAAAGAAAACATAAGATGAAAAGTGAAATTTTGTGAAATTGTTTTTGGAATACGTCCTTAAACTCAGCTTTATATTGTTACCCAAATTCTCAACTTAACCCGAGATATAAACATGTTTTAACAGTTCTTTTTATTTAGGATTATCCCCTTCCAAAAGGCGCTGGACTGAATAAACATTAGGGCTCTGATAAGTCAAACAATTTCATACAAGAAAAGAAATGGAACAGAAATTTTGAAAAGATTGTTGATTTTCTTCTGAGGAGCAAGCATTATTCTTGGAGTGTCACAAGCGTCTTCAACCATTCAGTTCGAGGTCGTCTAATTCATCTTCCAGATCCAGGTCCTGATCAAAGAGGTCTTCATCCACCTCTACATCCTCCATGAAGAGATCCTCATCAACTGGGATTCCATTGACGGTGGCAGAAGTGGGATCAGCAGTAGCTCCTTGAGAAGAGAGGTCTTCAGATGGAGGTAGAGCTGCTGCCTGGTCTAGTTTACTCTCTTCATCTAGATGAACAAATAAGAGAGATTTTAGAAAATTATCTTGGTTTATGAAAAAGGATAACATATTCTGAACTAATGATTATGGTACCTTGCATCGATTCAAAATTTCCCCGGGTATTTCAAGCATGATTTACTAATATAATAGAGTCAATAGAATATACAAATTTATCCATCATGTAACTATAGAAAGTTACACAATAAAATCGAAGTCAATAGAACATACAAAGTATTCATACAATAATTGGCAGATGAATTAAAGTGACCGTATAAATAGGGATTTTGTTGCATTTCATAGGACGAGGTACAAACAACGCTGTGTTACCTTCTTGCTTGTCATCTTGAGCTCTAGCACCAGGTAACGATGCTCCATTGACTGTACTCGTTTCTCCTTTC
This sequence comes from Asterias amurensis, assembly GCF_032118995.1. Taxonomy (NCBI): domain Eukaryota; kingdom Metazoa; phylum Echinodermata; class Asteroidea; order Forcipulatida; family Asteriidae; genus Asterias; species Asterias amurensis. Next base: position 432,641 of record NC_092654.1, on the reverse strand, counting down.
CTCTGACTGTCCCTTGATATTGTTCCTGAACCATCAACTTCCTCCGCCATGAAGGTTTCCAGCCTGATGTCTTTCACTTTCACTTCATCCTGTACAAAAAGTGGACAGATAATTTAGAACATCTAAATATTTGTTTTTCATTTTCATATATTATTTTATCTTATACAATTTTTCTTGATTAATTTTTATTTTATAAATTTATTTATTTATCAGTGTTATTGTAATTTTTGTTGGGGTTAATAAGAAGAGGTTGTTATTGTTTTGACCTCTTCATTGTCGCTATCTCTTCTGTATCTTGTATCATCTGTAGCTTCATCATCATCATCACCAGCCATCTCTGGATTGAAGGCAAACAACTCACGCCCTGTTATCTGAAAAACAAAAAAACAATGAAAGATTATTTATACTCCGTGCTTGGCTACCAAACAAATTAATGACCGATCATTCTGTGACAATTCAAGTTGATTGCTATCAATTACAATAAATTCTTGAAATGATACAACCAACCAAATGTCTGTCACAAAAAATAGAGAACATTTTGAAATTAAACAGGTTTACTAAATATTTGTTGTTTTGACAATGAGTGTAACAATAATGGTAAAAAGTGATTACGAGTCCTACAGCAAGACACTTACAAAGAAAATCACAGTAAATACAGTTTTTAACAAGGTCCGTTTTGACCCTAGCAGAGGCTTTCTCAAAATAGAGAACACTACAACAACACATGAAATTGTAGAAAATAATAATGGTACAAAAAGTGAATCATACAGCACCAACTCTCAGTAAAGACAAGGTAAAGATAGACAAATGTTTACTTTGGTGGTGACTTACCCCTAAGCTCTTCCCTTGTTTGAAGTCATTCTTCTTCCTGTTCATCTGACTTTCTAGTTTGGCTTTTTTCTCATGGAGCTTTTTCCGTTTCCAAGCCAGAAAAGTCTCCAGTGTGATTTTAGTTTGTTGGGCTCCTAACTTTGACCGCTGTTTGAAAGAAAAGAAACGATGTTAGTGTAAGACATTGGAGAGAATTAGTGTTGTTGCCGACTCCCTTGTAATCTAGGGTCGGCTCAGAACCTTGTCTTCAGGTCTTACTCATGTTTAGGACTGCAGTTTGGAGTACTTGACCAATTTGTAAAAGATTCTTGTTTTTTGTTGTTTTGTAGAACACAGAAACGGTAACATTGTACTATAAATTTGATAGGAAACCTTTTAAAAGAAAGGCTGTCAAAATTCTACTTCAGATGGAAATATTTCCAGTTGAATGACAAACAATACATTAGTAAAAAAAATGCAGCTACCTTATTTTCTTCTGTACATTCGAATGAAAACCAACAGTGAGGCAAGAAGTCAAAAAATAGTCTGGTACTTTTTCAGAAGGAATATCAGCTATGCAATATCGAACAGAGCGAAATTGCATGTGAACACAGGACACCTAATGGAAACAACTCTAAGATCTCATACCTCTTGTTCGATAAGTTCCTCTATTGTTATCTTCTGCTCTTCTTGTTGTTCATCTTGTTTCTTCTTCTGGCTCTTCAAGACAAAGCCAACAGGCAGGGCGTGGCGGTACATACACTTATCACCACCGTTTGGACACACCCAAAACCAACCATACTTACACTCCTCAATGGCCTGGATGAAGAACTTGCAAACCTAGACAGAAAGAATTGACCCAAAACAAAGTTTAACAATTGTTTTATTGAACTCTAGGATATGTCTGCTTATTTCCATACAATTCCTTCAGTAGCCAACTGTCTCGGCAACCAAATCAATAGACTTACATTACTGAATACACATTACTGGTTACATATTTAAAATCACAAAAACAATATAGAACAGGTTATAAGTTTACACAAAAACACATTTTAAAATCAATTGAAGTCAAAAGTAGTACCCAAAACATCATTTACTGCAGTAGGTTTAAAGAACCCAAGCCAAGTGTATTACTAACAATATTCTTCAGGCCTTGACCTGTGCCTGACCTTTCACCTCTTACCTTGTCTGTCTTAGGTTTCCCTGTGTTCTCTTCCATGTGTTTCTTCTCAACAACCTCCTTTAGTTTTTCTTCGTCCCAATTATCCATCGTGTCTGTGAGAGAATAATTGATTAAAAAGTGTCAACAACAAACATTAATTGCTTCTCTTCATCCAGGAGTGAATGTATATCAATAAGGGTTGAAGATGTTATTGAGATTAAAAGCTACAGATGCTGTACTGACTGTAGGTAGTCCTGTGCGACCAGGTACAAGGGCAAGGAAGCCCACATTCTCCAAAGAGTTACTCACCGTTAGCAAGCTCATCTTCCCTAGAGTCTTCATATAAATTCCTCTTGGCCGCTTTCCTTTCCACAGCCAGATCATGAGAGAATTTACACTTGTCTCCCTTGGTGCAAGTACCCTGCTTGAAGAAAGCACATACCACCGTCTTAGGGTCAACACCTGTGAAAAAGAGTGTTTAACAAATTTAGCCAGAATTTTGAAAAAACTATCAATCAAATTTTTTTTACATGGAAATAAAAGAAAAGATGCATACTGACAACATAGTGTCAAAGGTCAACCAGACACCCCTTTGACTTGGGCAATAACTCTACAGGCTGAGGAATTGTAATGGGTATGGGAGGGTTCCCACTAAGCTAAGGGCTTAATGTTGAGGAATTGTTCACACAGCGATCAAGGAAAAAGCTCATAAATAACACAAAATTAGCTTTTCTTTATTGGTATTTCCTGTAATGTCAAATGCCTGCAGTGATATGGTGATATTGGCAAACATATTTGAAGGTGGTCACTAAAGGTAGCAAGTAGGGGCGTGTTAGAATGGATAAAGGGAATACTGGAGCTGTACTCACCCTTAGCTACCTTCTGCTGGATAGCAACGGGTTTAAAAAGTAGATTCAACTCATCTTGCTCTTGCTTCTTCTTGGTCTTCTTATCAACTTCATCCTTGGCCTACAATAAGAACACAGATAAGAATTAGAGTAAGAAACCTTAAGAGATGAGAACACAGAAATAAAAGGTTTAAGAATGTTTAGAGATGGGTAAAAACAGGTACTTCAGGCTGGAGTGAATTGATACTGCCAGAGTCTATACGATTTCTGGAATACCTTTCATAGGAAAACAAAGAAATCAGGTGACCTTTGACCTGTCACTTCTTCTTATTTACTGTCTGATTCTTCTTCTGATCAGAAAGAAAGGTTGAAGGTAAGATTGTCATTATCAATCGGAATGAGATAAACTCTTAAATGGCATATACCCCGATAGAGAATAGAACTGAATTGTAACTTACCTTAGCCTTTTGGTTGCCTTGCTTGACTTGTGTTGTGACAGTTTTGATGTAGTTTTGTGTCTTTGCTCCCTTTTTGTTCTTCAGTCCAAATGTCTTATCCTGGAAACCAATAAAAAGCAAGTGATAATGAAAAGCAAGTGTGATTGTGATGAATTAGTGTGCCCTCCATCACAAATGAGGTAAAAATAAGTGACAATGGGGGAAACATCTTGTCATAAAAGAGTGGGTTTCTAACTGAAAAATGATGTCACCTTCTGAATATACTTGGGGCGTAGGGCCAAAAAGAAGCGACGGGAGTCCATCGTATCTATTTCCTGATTGGCACTTTGTGATGGCATGGGCATGATTGGGCTAATCCGACACTGCAATGCATGAATGCTTCGCCAGCCAGATAATGTCAAAATGTTCAAAAAGACTTGTTCAGTCCAGGAAGGACTATAGAGCAAGAAAAGAAGGGCGAACCTACTTTTACAGTCCAAACAAATATTATAACAGTCTTAAAAATAAAACTGTAACTCTTCACAATTCAATTCAACAACAAACAAATCATATTAAAAATAAATAAAAATAAATAAAAATAATTATTTGCAAACAACCTTTCAGTTCAGGTGTAGGTGGGATACAGCATTTCTTTCAAAAAATAAGTAATGTTGGTTCCATATTTAATTAGGTGGTAGTCCTACTCCCCTGTGTGTCAGACACACACACTAACCTTTCTCTATGCTGTAATTTTTTTATAATAACCATAACTACCTCCATGCCATAACCAACACACATTATTACACATATGACAATGTGTGGTGAAACTTGGAAAAGGACAAAACACATGACATGACAAACATTTTGAACAACATATTTCATGACCTATAATTGACACAGATGATTCTTAACAACCAAATATGTTATGTTTATACAATAGCTCACCTCTATAAGTTTATCTTTCTTCTTCTCTACATTCTTTTTACTCGGCTTGTCTGCTTTTTTGGGCGGCATTTTGACGAGTTTCGGGAAGAACAGAACTTCGCCACGATGAGTCAATTGAAGCTGGCACTATTGAAACGCATGGGGGCGCGCACATGGTCTATAAGGCAATAGGGTGGTGCTCAATTACCCTCAAGTTGGTATCAAATAATCAACAGCCGGAAAGGAAACTAGATTAGAATTTGAGCACGTATTACCGACGACTGTTTTATGGTATCAACTTTTACAATAACCATCCCCTGGTAATAGAACAGCCCCTACATTGAATTCAATACACTAATTCGAGTGGTTCATTACAAAGAAATCATATTTATTCATAATCTCTTCACAAATAACTAATATTATTTGTTTAGAAACATACAAAGCATGAACTCCAGAGGATTTGTGACATTGGATGAAACCAAGTGACGATCCAATCATCAATTCCAACACGTAATTTCCCAGTCATTCACTAATATAATAACAATTCTTTTAAAGGCGGTGGACTCTATTGGTAATTGTCAAAGACTAGCCTTCACAGTTGGTGTATCTTAACATATGCATAAAATAACAAACCTGTGAAAATTTGAGCTCAATCGGTCATCGAACTTGTCACCAAGAAACGTTTTATGCTAATAATTATTTTGAGTAATTATCAATAGTGTCCACTGCCTTTAATTTGTGTGTAGTACACATAACATTGTTAAGCCTCTGGCATCTCATTGGATAAGTCTTAAATATGTTTGGAGCTTTTCAACCAAAAACTATTGAAGTCAATTGGAAACATAAATTGTTAACAAACAAAGCAAACACCTGTGTAGACTAAAATATTCTATCAACTGGTTGCCATTTTAATTGTGATGAATCTCATTTAGTTAACAGTTAGTTAGTTTTTTGCCTTTGAAGGCAGGGAAAATACCAAGCTAGTAAAAATACATTACAAATCTTAATCCACTAACAAGTTCAATGAAGCATATGTTTTTCTAAGAATACCCCCCCCTCCATTACCCCATATCTTAGACCCTGCCCCTTCCCTACCCAATCCAAGACCCTACCCAAGCGGCATAAGCTAATTATATGGATCCACTTAGAAGGGAACTAGTTAATAACAACATGATCAACAAACTAATCCATACAAACAAAGGAAACATAAATGTTAAATATTGGTGCTATCTTCCTCTCCTTCCTCTCCCCCCTCTAGGATCAGTGGAAAAGCCCGGGCCCATGCCATTCTTGGTGCCTCCTTGGCCCGTACCACTTCGATTTGGGTGAGGTTGTAAGAAGGGAGGGGTAGGGGGTCGAGCAGGTTGTTGTTCAAAAGCACCTTTGGAGTTCTGGTTGCCATTGGCTCCCATTCTCGGACCTGTCAATTTTAGTGCAAAGAAGATAAGGAAATATAAATCATCACAATCATAAAAATGCTAACAGGACTCAGGAAAGTACTGAGTGTACAGTGCAAACGTTAACCAAAATGAATGATATTCTTACATCTATATAAAGATAAAAACAATGCCAAAAGTCAATGTAATTAATAAAGTAACTTTTTAATATAAAAGTGGTTAATAATTTGCAATCATACCTCCATTATTGGGCGGTCTTCCATCACTTGACCCCGGCCCAGTTGGGGAATTACTTCGCCCTTCTTGAAGACTCTGGTGAAAACAAAAGAAATAATAACAAATCTTCATCACTTTGTCAACATCAATGTCATGTACCATGTATTCACAATAAGTGTTCACATTAAATAGTAAATACTGATTCTCTATTTTACAAGGAGGGAACATATTATTTTCTCAAGGTCTTTGAAGTTGGGGGCTGCAGCTATGCTAAGGAAATACTCTACTTCAACACATAATGGTGTGGAGTAGCTGCAGCCGTAACAAAGACTCAAGTATGAAACAAATAGGTCAGAAAGAACTACTTACGACTTTTTGTTGGGCGATAAATTCAGCATTTGGTTCACTCATGTTTGGAATTTCAGAAAACACCATGCAAAACCTGTACAAGAAAGTAGTAAAGAGATGTTCAAATTTAAAAACACTGCGCATAATGTACAAGGAATCAGTCTTAGTTTTGTTGTCGTCACCTGCATTTTGGGTTCAAACCCTGGCCTGCTGCTATAAAACCTGAAAAGATGGTTTCACCTCTTTTCATTCTAATCTTTACCCTCATCTGAGATTGTTTTCATACACTTTTGTTCGGATAAAAAAACCTTTAATTTGTTTGCAAGTTCACCCCCACCCCCCCTAAAAAAAACTTTTTGTGAAGAGGAGCTGAACGTAGGAATTGATGTTCCTCTTAAAACAGTCTTTATCGCAGGATGGAGATGATCCAAAGAATGATTAAAAGGACTTTTGGGTTGGAAATCTACTTACTCTCCTATTTTGTGCAACTTTCCTCCCATTCCACTGTACAATGTTAAGCAGCCACGCCATAGAGATGCATACCTGTATATATAAACAACATTTTTGAAAATAATTTCTTTTCAAGATTTTAGCCAGATTTAGTGAACAAAAAGGAAGATAAAAAACGGACAACAAAAGAAAGTTTATTAAAACAGACCTCTAAAATGAATGATTATTTTGTTTACCCTTTTGTTAACTTCAGCATGTCTCCAGGTTGAATAATTCTGCCTAGTTCATCCCATACTGACATATTAATGCAGGCACTTTTATCTGCTACTTTACAAGAACGAACCTCATGACCATCTTTTGTTTTGGAAGAAGCACCTACAGATTCAAGATCAACAAAAGGAAAAGTAACAAGAGATTAAAACATTAACTCAACTTAACTGTTGTAAAACCACCGACAAGCGAGTTTTAAACCACTGGTGAAAGGTTCATATGCCACTTATAATAATTCAACAAAATAAATAAATCTTTCTTCGGGGTTTGAAAGTTAAATTTTGAAGGCATATTTCCTTACTTACTTTCAAAAGTTACACACAAAGAAAGCAGCAATAATAAAATTAGTTGCCGTCGGGCAGGAGGGTTACATTATCGCAACTATATAATAAAATATGAATGAATGCTTGTGGAAAAGTTACACTAAAAACAACAAAAAATGAGGAAAAATCACAAAAATATACGGAATACACTTTACCTAAGGGTCTGACCATCATGGCATTGAGGCAACGTCCATGGTCTGACTGAGCATAAACAGTTTAAAAATAAAACACACTATACTCTACACTCCACTTTATACAGGGCTAAAATTTGTTCACAGAGAGACCAACTTCATAAATAGAACACAAAGTTTGTGTCACGATGTCACTTGTGATAAAATCTTATACTGTACCTAATTCAAGGACGATGAAAGCCATGTTCAGGTTTTTCATTCCTGGGCGCACTTCTTTGATATTTGTGGTTTTAGGTTCATTTGCCATGTTTGCCATCCTCTCCAACTTCTTCTTTACAAAAACAGTGTTAGAAAATGTCACTTTCACTTGTTCACAATCCAAAACCCCACTTCACTTATTTGGATTTGTTGGGTTCAAAATGCCAACGAAAGTTTTGTCTGGCTGTTCCTTGCTCTACTATGGTCTCAGTCAGTGGTTATCAGTTTTGCGAACATACACTTGACATACACAGTATGCAACTAACTGTCACTTCTTGTGTGTGATCAGCATGCAGCATGCAGTCAGCTGCTACACTCTTTATGTACTGTCCGTTCTGTACTGCTGGGCCTATGGAGTTTTCTCCATAACATTGGATTAGGTGTACGGTGAAGGGAGAATTTGAAGCTCGAAGCTTGATGCTAGTCAGCTGCTTTCACGTCCCATCGATATTCGTAACATGTATCTTACTCTGTGTGTATACACATATTTAAGTTAAATGGCCAGTTTCATGTGTCCTGTTGAAATGAAACTGGAAATGGAACTAAAATAGAGTGCCTGAGCAGCGGCCATGTCTTTAATTTTGCCGATCTAACGGCGATGTTATGTAGCGCCCTCCGTTGTTGATGTTTGGTAATGCACAGTGTGGAGATCAAGGGGGCGGGGTTAGGAACTGGTGGGCGGGGGGGGGGGGTGCAACAAAACAGGAGAATCTGTGATGGGAGGGAGGATGTCCATCAAACCTTCCGTTGTACTCTAATTAAAATATCACCTATTAGTTATTCTTAAGCGATCAATTATAAAGACACATAGTACAAAGGATCAGACTGTTTGGGACAAAGATTTAAAACACTTCAAGTGGGGGTGGGGCAGGGGGTGGGGGATGCAATTTAAGGGTGAATATTATCATTCTGCCCGTCTTAAATGAGCTTAAGAACCTTGGACTGAGGATTTGGGTTAGTCATAGAAGGACTCTAGGTCAGTATGACAATTTCATCTCTCGGAGGAGTTTCCTAGAGGAAGGGGGATCTCTAAGGATATAGCAAACAATGATCTCTGATTACTCATAATGTAAGTAGGCTGTCAATCAATTTAGTATGAAGGGGTCGAATCAAAACTGCAGTAATTTGTTTGAGTGGAAAAATTAAAACCCTTTTTTTAAATGGAATTTTCCAAGTTCAAATAGATACCTGAATATATGATACAATGTAGGCCTCCACTCATTTGATCTAAAAGCGGCATACAAGGACGGGCTTCGAACACGAGCTCAGATCGACTGCTAGCTAAGTTTCTGTATCTCAGCATCAAAATACATTCTGCATTGACATTTTGACGATAGTTTTGAAGAGTTATCAAAGGTTAGTTACATGAGATTTTAAAAGGAAGCCGCAAATATATTTACTATCTTTTTTGAATATATTATAAACAAAATGTCATCAAAGGTTGCAACAAGGTGCTAATCAACACTGGGCAGTGATTTTCACTTTGATTCGCAATCCCCTTTCCATCTGTTGTTCCCATTCAAATGCATGGATGATAATTTGATACTGCGGAAAAAGTAATCACTTGAGATGCATTCACTTTGATGCAAACTGTTCTGGATGAGCAATACAAAGTCAATACATACGGAGAAGTTTAAAAAGACAAAAGTGATAGCATGCCACGTTAACAACCTTGCGTCCGCTCGATTATTTTTCTTTCCAGATGCAGTCTTGCGTAGTAATCTTGCTGATCCTTGCTGTTGCTCAATTCACAAAGCTTCAAGCTACTCAGGCACCCATTGAACCAGTCCAAGAAGTTTCAACTTGCAAAGTGTGCTGCCAAGGTGCCGCAGCAGTGCCAGGAGTACCTGGAGTACCCGGAGGCGCAGGACCACAGGGACCACAAGGGCCGTCTGGAACCAAAGGAGAGCCAGGTATTCCCGGAACAAAGGGTGAAAGTGGAGAAGACGGAGCAATTGGAAAACCTGGTCTGAGGGGACCTAAGGGAGATAAGGGCACGGGAACCCAAGGAGTAACAGGTCAAAAGGGAAACCCTGGACCTGCCGGACCACGTGGAGTAAAAGGCAATCAAGGGCCAAGAGGGCTCAAAGGGAGGGCACTCCCTGGGCTCGATGGTGTACCTGGGTTACAAGGCCTAAAAGGGGACATGGGTGTACCTGGTGAAAAGGGTAGACAGGGTCAGGCAGGACAGTCACGTCGCCCAATACAGTTTACAGTGCGAAGAACGTCTTCATTCTCATCATCATCGGACACCACCCGGCTCCCATTCTCAGAGTTTGTGACAGCTTCACCGGACACCACCATTCTTGATCTCAACACGGGTACATTCACAGCACCAATTAGTGGCTCCTATGTCTTCATGTTTTCTGCTTTGAAGTCAGAAGATGTAGATTATGTACGTCTCCATCTCAACAAAAATGGCGAGAAAGTCGTGTCTGTCCACACAGTGTCTGTGGGGAACAACGATCAGCTGTCTGGCAGTGCAGTGGTGGAGCTAGAATCGGGAAATACAGTATTCTTGACTATGTTTGGGTCTGTTCAGAGTGGAGAGACGTACAAGTACACTGTCTTCAGCGGATTCATTATTTGATAAATCCATCAACAAGTAATCCCTTAATAGCAACTAGACCCGAGTTCTATGAACAATGCGATGTATGCGTGAACACTAGGTTCATTAACTCATTAATCAAGTTTGAACATGATTTGCATGCTAAAATGGATTCACACAGAACAAAAAAGGCGCATTATGTACAAAACCAAGTGTCATTTTATAGCTGCTCACGGGCAGAAAATGTTGCAAACTGATTTGCTGAAGAATTATTTAAGTAACTGAATCGTTGAAGGACAAAATCTGAAGTGAAAGGAAAAGCAAATGGTTGGGAAAAGTTCTTTCCAAACTCTTTTGAAGTCATCAAATTAATACCGTGCTATTTTGGTTCAATTGTAAAATTAGTGACTGTAATAATTGCAAAACTTAATATAATGAATATCTTATCAATGCACATGAGAGAGCACCTTTAATATTGTTCACATGACGCTTTATAATGAATGAATTAAAGTGAATTTTAACAAATAAAATGGTAAGTTTTAAACGGTTTTCTGCTGCCACCTTGTTTCCCCAATCGTTTAGTTTTACAAAGACATGTCATTCTGACTTATAGATTGACAAAAATAGCTTATGGAATACAAATTATAGATTTTTCAAAAAATACAACTTGAAGGAATTTAATTTGACTCCTGATGAAGTCACCACAAGGAAACAATGAACCAATCAATGTGTCCTTATTTCCAGAACTTCAATAAAATCCATTCATTACAATGCTTTGGCCCACCTTTAGTAGGCAGGATAAGAGCATAAGCTTAGAAATAGATCAAGGGGATATTTTACAATTTTAAAAAGTGCGGACTGCAAAACATAATCAAATTGATGCCTTCCTTGATAGTCTTAGCTCAAGGTCAGTTATTCATTGTGTTTTAATCTTCTCGCCACAAGATGAAACTAATCCTTCTACAAACATACTTGCGCAATCTACTCCAATAAAATATCATAGAGTGTTTGACAAAATATCTGTATTATAAAAAGTAACACATCATTTTGACTGGCAGTCTATTTGAAGGAAACAACAGCAATCAGTTCAGTTTGATTGAAAATTAAAACTAAATGAAACGTTAATTTCCCCTTTATTTTAGCAGTATAAGAATGATAACAGTTCATACTTACACAACACCATGTAAGATGCTGTGGCGCAATATGCAGCCAAGAAGAACAAAGCAATGGGAGGCTGTTGAATGGTGTGTGTCAGTGAGCATACAAGTTAAGTCTGTTGCTACCTAGTTTCATAAAAAACTAAACTTCATGCGAGGGAAATATAGTTTCATTTTAGAGACCTGCCATCAAGTAGGACACATATTAACCGGATTTTATTGGATGTGTTCTACCTTCCTGGATGTTGTTACTCGTTGTGTGATTGTAGTACAGTATTATGTAATAAATGCTACAGGCTTTTACTGGATGCGTTCTACCTCTCTGGACGTTGGAGTGAGTAGACTCTTGATGAAGTATCACCAGACGCTGTCAGGATTGTGTTCCCATCGCTAAAAATAAATATAAACCAACAATAATTAAAGAACAGTTTGCTTGTTAAAAAGACAACAGATATAATACAAGATAAAGTATTCATTAACCAAAAATTGGTTTTCAGAGAAAAACAAAACAACAATGCATGACACTTTTAGACCTGCAGCTCACACAAAGACAACAACTATGTGTACCCAACCTCTTGATTTGGGTTCTTAATACAAACAGATCAAATTACACAATAGTAAATAAATCACAATCGCAAAGAAAAACAAATTGAATACAGATTAAAACAAAGACAAAGATGATAAATTGAGTTGCAATAGAACCCAAAGCTAATAATCATAAATCTTTGACAATAATATCAACGACACAAGATCTTAAAATGCTGAGTTTTGGACGTACTTGCTTATCGTCATATCTAAGATTTCTCCTTTGTGTCCAGACCAAGACGCCTCAGCTTCTCCAGACCGTGCATCCCATAATAAGACTCTACCATCCAAGGCTGCTGTGAAGATCGTTGGTGATCCAGCCGGGTCCCATCTTACACGCACTACACCGGCCTAATGGAAAACAAAAACAAAGTTGATTGACCCTTGCATCAATGTCACACAAGGCTATTGTCTACCATGCTCGCGATTTTAGGAGGCAAATTGAACAAAGTATGACATGTAAATGTCAAGTCTCCTAAATTGTGCACTCCAATTTAGACCAGGTGCAATGTATAACACCTTGACCCAATTTCATGGCTCAGCTTACCATAAGCAAAGAATGCATTCAAGGAAGCAGGGTATCATTCAAATGGGTATTTGTGTTTTTGAGACAAAAAGAGATGGTGATATAAAACCTTGTTTAAATTGGCAACTCTGGTTTGATGTTAGGGCAGCTTTTACTTCCAACACATGGCTGTGGCTACACATGGCTGTGGCTACAAAGCTACAGCCACATCCACTAGTTCAGAGACAGCCTGAGGAACTTTGAAAGAAAGAAACACAGAAAAACAGAACTAAATGGGTGGAGTGGGGGGGGGTGGAGTGGGGGGGGGGTGGAGTGAAGGGATAGAATGAATCTCTTCTTACCTCATGCTGGCATTGATGTCTGATCTTCTGTGTAGGTACGTCCCATAATCCAAGTGAACCATTAAGTGACCCTACAGCAGCTAGAGATTGACTGTAACAACAAAAAAGACCAAAGATGTAAAGTTCTCAAAGAAACAAATTCTCACTGACTGGTTCATGGCTTCTAGCGAATGCCCTCTATAGGTCAAATTGAATCACTAACAATAACATAAGAAACTCTTACAGCAAGACTATTATTAAGGATTTGGTGACCTTTGACATCAAAGTGACTGACCTTTGACACAAACCAACGGATTCCACTGAGTTGCTGTCCCCGATGTTTTCCTTGATCGCCCCGGCTGAAAAAGTAGCCAATACCTAGACAAAAATAAAAAGAATACAAAACTTTGAAATTAGAAAAACAACACGTGTCTAGCCGTGATAAATCTAAAGCCATTTCAGAGTTAAGTTTGAATGGTTTTCTGTTACAATGCATTGTTTGGTCACAAGTTGATGTTCAGTTTGAATTAACCATCTCCAGATTAAATGCAATGATGGCATTATTGGGGCTGAACAAAAGCTATCTTCTCGCATTTAAAAAAATATCAAACAAAAATACAGCCATGGGCAATTGCTACAGATATGAACTTTATAAACAAATATTTTTTAGGAGTCCTGCTTACCTTTGCATTGTTGCTGTTTAAAATCTTCGCTGTGCCATCAACAGAGCCAGTTAGAACAACGACGTTGTTGCTATGGCAATCCAACGCCGTTACACCATCACTGTGCCCAGTGTTGCCTTTGGAGAAATGACGAAAACAAAATAACAAACCAAAGAATCATACAAAGAACATGGCAATCATGTGAAGTTCTGGCTTTCACCACATATGTTATTGCAGGATGGCATAGTGCATCTACATGTATCATACAAAATCACAATGGATGATATTGAATGGTGAGAGGGTAGGAGGGTTGACTGTGTACTGTGTGTACATTCATTACATATTATATTGCAGGCTTGCATAATGTTTCTATCATACAAAACGGTGGATGATATTGAATAGTCAGACAGTTAAGTGTGTACTGTGTACTATATTCATTATATGACATCATATTGCAGGCTGGTATAGTGCATCTATAGTTGATGTACACCGCAGCACCATGTGGACAATGTTAAAAGGTCATACAGTAGGAGGGTTTACCTTTGAATGTGTTAAGCGCTGTTGAATCCTTCAAGTCCCATATTTTGACGGTTCCATCATCATATCCAGCGCAGCATCTCTTTCCTGTTGGAGACCAAGAATAACATCGCTATGTTTAACTTCACTTCATCTCAATGCAATATTTCTTTTCACTTCACAACTGTTTAGCGGGGAGCAGACTTTTTTGCTTACTTTAGCAGGAAAATGTAAGTAAGGCACAAGCAAAATTCTTAAAGCCATTGGACCCTTTCGGTACAGGAAAAAAAAGAAAAAGTTCACAAATTTACAAATAATTTACAGGGTTTACAGAAGGTAATGGTAAAAGACTTCTCTTTAAATATTAGTCCATGAAATGCTTTACTTTTTGAGAAAACGGTAAAACAATATAAATTCTCGTTAACGAGAATTACGGATTTGTTATAAACACATGTCATGACACGGCGAAACGCGCGAAAACAGGAGTGGGTTTTCCCGTTATTTTCTCCCGACTCCGATGTCCGATTGAGCCTAAATTTCCACAGGATTGTTATTTTATATATAAGTTGTGATAAACGAAGTGTGGGACTTGGACAATACTGTTTACCGAAAGTGTATAATGGCTTTAAATGAGTGAACAAGCCTTCTTAATAATAAATATAATAAATTGATTTGTATAAAAGTACTCAAGTAAACATGCATTGACATAAAGACAGTGGTTACTAAAATGTACACATTTAGGAAAAAGCTTGTTTTTAAAATCTTTCACTGTTTGTAATGGTGATACAATTCCATGATGGCATACCATCTGAAAGAACCTGTTGCAATTCTAGAGCAGTGTCTTAGTCTTACCAACTAGACCACCAGATATGATAGTTTATGCAGGGGCAGCTATCTCATGGACTAATTGTTCAAATTAAAAACAACAAAGTACTGATTTGACAAGTCAAGGATGTCATACCGTCTGGAAGAACTTTGCCACAGGTTGTTTGGCATCCATGTCCCTGCATCGTCTTACACTCCCCACTTGGTACCTTCCACATCCACACCTGTCCTTCTGCCGTACCTCCAAGAAGAACGTGGGAGCTGTGGTGCCATGTCAGCCACTGTCAATCAAATAACAAAGACAATAGGATGAGTCATAAAACTATGCCCATCCATGTATAGTCCAATTATCCTGTATAGATAAGACTTTAGGCTATGCATGGAGGAAAAAATACTCAGTAAGTTAGGCTTGCGGTGGCACAAGATCTCTGGAGGCTTGGAGAAGAGCCGGTTTGTTCTGTTTGACGATTCGTTCAGTTTGCTCTTCTTCTCCAGAAGACGGTCAAACCACACTGACCGAAATGTCGAGCAGAACATATTGGCTCTTCTCAGAGCCACCACTCCTCACAAAAAAAAATTGTTAGTGTCACCACATACCTGATTCATTTAAAGACTTTCAGCCAAGTCATAAAACTCTAGAGCAAGTTCCTTACCTCTAAGTCCGAGCACTCAAATGACCAGACCTCCTCTTGTGTTTCTATACTCCAAACCTTGATGAGACCACTCATATCACCGGTTACAACCAAAGCTCCATCGTGACTGAATCCAACACATGTTACTGAGTCCTTGTGTCCTGCATTCAAGTAAACAAAGTTGAACTTCAACATTGGTTGTTGTAATAATACTATATTGGTACACTAGTAGAATCTAATGTTTTATTACTGACAACAAGACATGACTAAATCATACAAGATTACTGTTAACACTGGAGAGAGTACCTGGATTGACCTAGTGACATAACAAGGTCAAGGTATAACGAAGCAATGTGCATTCAAAGTAGTACCTTCACAGTCTTCAGAGTCAATTTCTTAAGTTTAAAAGAAAACACACCACACAAACAAACTGTAAAAATTAAGTTAAATCAGATTATCATGTTTTTGTGAACAAACCAAAATGCAGCTTTTGATTTGTCAGGGTGTTTTAGTGGGCTTTGTTTTGAAAGAAGGTTACGTGTTATGTTGAGGTGTCCCTGTGTGGTTAACAACCTAGAAACTAAAACAGTGATAGTCAGGTACCTGAGCACTCCAACACTGGTTCCCCGTCTCCCACCTTCCAAACATACGCTTTGTCATCCTCACTACCAGTAACAGCGAGAGATGCCTTGGTGGGTTCCAGATCACAGCAAAAGACAGAACCTAATAATTGAACAACAAAACACAGAGAACACTATTAAATGCACAACTTAAAACAACCGGTAAAAGTAGTCAACCGGCCTAATAAACTCTGGGTTTTACTTGCCCCCAGGAGTTTTAGTAGCCCTGATTTAAACATGTTTTGTAATAAATGTACCTTTCTGATGCATTGTTACACTCAAACAATGAACGATAAAATGAACACCTTAAAAAAGGTATTAGGTTGCAGATGTTTTAGTAGCCCTTGCCCATATGGCAAGTTGAGAAGTGGTGTTTACTAGCCCGTAGCAGTTTTTACAAGAATGTTTGATGGGCTGGGCCATTGTGTTAAGGTGGAGCACTGACATTTCTTAACCACTCTGTACCTGTGTGTTTCTCATAGCAGAAGTCCGCATCGTCTTCAATGGTTGGTTCATCCATCCCAAGATCTTCTTCTTCTTCTTCATTATCTGCTTCCGATCCCATCTCCTCTCCCAAGTCATCAATGATGTATTCTGCAGGAGGAAATATCAGGTTATTATGCTTTCTCTAGTGTCCACCTGCAATACGTTATCAAGTGGGAAAAGCACCTCCAAAGTAGTAGTACCTAATCAACCCTCCCAATAACTGAATATTCATATCATCCAATATTTTTTTTTAATTCAATACGATTCAATGTACATTTATATATGGAATCTGTGGGGAAGTGTGAACCTGGTGGATTCAAATTAAGGAGCGGAAACTTTGGAGCAAATGATAAGAAATGAACCTTACCTCCTCCCTCCATCTCGTTCAGGTCAACGACCTCTGCCATGTCTTGTTCATCTGCCTCTTCGAAGCAACTGTCGGAGTCACCGTCAGGATCCATGGTCAGATGAGATTGTTTCTAAGGCAATCGCTAAAGAGAACTTATATTTTATCAAAAGAACTGTGCCGGTCTTGGATGCTGACCTACCTAGCGCTGGGCTGTTTGTGTGCAGGAAGAACTGCAATGTGCAAATATAGAATATAAACTTAGTCTTTCCTAATCGTTATTTTTTAGGTCACCACAGCAATTTTGATATTTTGGTATTCACATTGTTGTGGCTAAGTTAGACTGGGCCACTGTCTTTCTCTGCAAGGATAAAGACAGGTCCCCGCCGCTAGATCCAGTTACTTATCCAGTTATGAGTTAGCAAATAGCGCCCCAGTTACTGGGTCTAAAAGGGCACCCTAAGTATGATGACTGAGTATGACTATACCCGAGATAATTGTAAATTTCTACTGGAGCACTTCATTTTCAAGGGCACCCACTATGTTACTGAGCAAGCAATGGTCTTGCCCAATACAATTGCATTGGCCTTTGCGCAACGGCGGGGACATGACGACGGTGCGGAGGCCGGCAATCGCCTTATTTAATTGCGGATGTCCGTGTAAAATATCAGGTCTGGGCATATATGGATAAAACAATAACATTGTTACATAATTTATCTAATGTGCAAGTCTCCAGAGCCTTGGAGGTTTCTGCACAGTACAGTCAATAATTAGAATAGAAAGAGATGATCTTCAGTCAACACTGGCGTCCGTAATCTGGGCAAACTATCGTGTCCGAAACAGTCTCTCTCTCTGAACTTGTTGAAAGTTACGGTAACTTGGCCTGATTTACTAATAAAACAAACAACTCCAGTAAACTATCACTTACTTAATTATTAGATGACAATAGTTAGTAAAAACAAAAACATGGAGGAAGGTAAACAAGTCCACTCTTTTGCAACAAACGCTCCTCAATCCAACACGTGTGAAAATTTAACGGCCTTGATAAATAGCGCCCCCTTCCGTCAACTCACTTAAATGCCGTCAACTAGTCTTGGGACTAGTCTTGACCCAAGGTCCGGAGATCAATTAACACGAGGCGTGGTACATAATACACTATACGGTACCGATAATTTTGTAGGTTTTTTAATTCCAACACTTGACTATTATCAAAAACTTACAAAACTTTCCAAATTAACTTCCATTTCAACTTCAAACAAAATACAATTGGCCTTTATGTTTAAGCAATGTCTTTGTGACATTTGGGTCCTGCAAAATATGTTTATTAAAACCTTTTTGGCAAAAACAATTTTAGAAAAAAAATGTAAACAAATTAACATTAAATAATATACACGCTCTGTGCCCCACAAAAATGTGTGTCCAGTGTTTTCCACTTTTCTATTGCACTAACAAACCTACTGCAATGAAGTCGAACAAAACAATCCAACTATATAATGGTGCTCTTACGAATGTCAATTGAATAACTTATTTCTCCCAATTCCAATAAAATATTAATTTAATGTCTGAATAATTTGAGGATCGAGAATTTCAAAAGGCAAATCATAATATTAACAAAGATCAGACTGTTTTCTGTAAAGGTACACGCTAAGTGTGAAAGACAACTTTCACATGGAACGGAAATGTTACATAACTTCTAACCTAAGAAAATTGTACTCTGCATACCTTAGGCATAAAAAGGCACCAGTATATTTGTTTAATTAAATATCTAAAAAAGGTGACCAGGGTACACAGTAACAACTTCTCAGCATATTGTGATTACAAACTGAATTTCGATTTTCAGTTACTTCTTTAGACCTACCCACAAAATTATTAGACCCAAACAATTTTAATTGCGGTCTTGTGAACATGTCGTTTCGAGCCACATTCTACTCTCACAAACTTATCTAGGTGTGGTGGTAGGCGTCAAACCAAAGCTGACCAGAACTCTTGAGGGACCTGCAATTAGAAAAACCCACAATTTATTGAAATAAGAACGGTGCAGAAAAATTTAATGTCCTTCTAAAATGATTTTCACAAGTTTCTCCTACTGTGCGAGTGCTCAACACAAAATCTACTTGTAAAAGAGTGTTCAAAATCACTGTCATAGTAGAATAGTTTGACAAAGTGTATTGCAAGTGCAGGCCTATATTTCATCAACAATTAGTATGGTATAGGTATAAAGTGGTGATTTATAATAATAATATGTACTACTTATATAGCCCATTTTTACAATAACGTATCAGTGAGCTTTACACAAGCGCCCTTGTCATTGTGCCAAAAACATTCCTTTTATCTTTTTCAGCTCCCTGGGGATTATACAGCCCGAGCTGCCGTGGCACTCTAAAGACTTTTTCATACACAATATCAACCTCTACCCTTAGAGGTAACCTCTACCCTTAGAGGTACCATAGATTTTAACAATGTATCCCTGACTTCAGGCCTTCAGGGAACCTCAGGTACTCACCGCACAATATCAGCAAAGGCACCGAGTAATGTCTTAGTCTGGTAGCTGAGACCATGTTTGATACACAGGGACTTGACATGGGGTGCTATCTTTGCGTAATTGTGTCTGGGCATGGTCGGGAACAGACTGAAACCAAAAAGAGACAGAATAAAGTGTTATTACAATAGCCCTTCATTTCTGATGACAGGTAAAGCTGACGGTCCCAAGTGTTGTGTGTTTGTAACATTGCCCCAGTGTATTTGCAATCTCTTGTCAGACTCCTAGAATACCAAGAATGACAAAAAAAGTTCTAATTCTCGTTTCACCAAAAGTTGCCAGACTATTTTTCCTTCCATCCTTCCAGCATTTCAAATTACTGGCTTCGGATTTGGCTTCGGCTTCAGGCTCCTTCCTCTCGTCTGAAGCCCTGAGCACAAACGCAAATCACGCGCAGTTGTCAAAAACAATCGCAGGGCCAAGCTAGCCTGAGCCGAATCTGGAGCAGAGGTCGTGGATTCGAAAAGAATCACTGATTTGCAATGGAAAAGAAACAAGATCGCCTCTTAGGTTTTATATCTTACTAATGCTCAATCTGGAAGTTGAGATGTCCGGTGAACCAATCGTTGAAAGCGGAGGGTTTGACATTGCAGGTGGCGTGTAGTTGCAGAGACAGCCAGTCATTGTCTACCTCCATGGGTATATGGTTCATCTGGGTCACCCTCAAGAAACCTGCAAGGTTGAGGGAGGGGGGGGGGAGAACAATCTATCAATCAACCAGATGATAATTATAATAATAATAATTAATAATTTGGGAGGCTAACCATCCTTACTCACAGCTAAGAGCTGAATTGCAAAGTTCGAGAAGCACGCATGCAAGGGCTCCTTTGACACAGCCAGCCATAACACTTTAAGAAACTCACGGTTGCATCCTCCCCAGCATAGTGAGACAGAACCTTGAACCCTCCTGGTTGTCTAGTCACCCACTTTGAGACATCTTAAACCCCATTCTCAATCACCAACCACTTGTCCCTCTTCACCAACACCCTAAGAAACTCACCGTTGCATCCTCCCCAGCATAGTGAGACAGAACCTTGAACCCTCCTGGGTGTCTAGTCACCCACTTTGAGACGTCATAAACCCCATTCTCAATCACCACCCACTTGTCCGTCTTACTGCTGTGTTCCTTCACTTCATCCCAGGAGTAGGCGTCATTTAAGTTGATCTGAGTTGAACTCTGACCTTGCTGATCTTAACCCATCGTGCTGCATCGAATCCACTCAGCTCAACATATCTAAAGTGAATAATGGAATTACACAATTATTAATTGGGTGTGAACAAAGACAAATTTACCGGAGCTAGACTTGAACCAATGACCTCTAGAAAATGCTTGGGTCCAAATGGTTTATTAGTGCTCTTGAAATGCTCCTGTGACAATTTTCTCACAGGATGCTAGACCAAGTAACTTTTGACATTGTCGGTCACCTATCTGGTTCATCAATTATGTCAAAATTTTGAAAAAAGGAATCTAGCACCCCAGTTACTAGGTCGAATTAGGATGCCCTTTTTGGAAAAGTTTCTGTATGGCGCCACCACTTTTTCATTCGATATGAAATATTATCCCTCAATCAATGAGATCCCTTCTTGTAAAAATGAGTGAAAAAGTGGTGGCGCCACAGGGGGATAGTGACCAGGGCAAAATTTCATGGCTCTGGCTGCTTACCGTAAGCACAGATTTGACACCAGTTTGTTTGACACTTACGGAAGCAGGGAATTCTGTGCTTACGGCAAGCGTATTTCACAGGTTAGTGGATAATTTTGGGCTTCTGGGTGTGCGTACTCCCCATTACTAAGCATTCCAGGCTTACAAGGTCATCGCAGAAATTCGGCGCTTGGCACGTTTGCGGGGAATCGTGATCGTAAGTGCAGAATTCGGCGGTAAGCAGAGCCATGAAATTGGGCTTGGGGCTCTGACACTAACTAGTGATAGGCCTACGGAAAGTTATCCATCCCTTTTTATTTGTAAAAATGAGTGAAAAAGTGGTGGCGATATACGGAAAGTTATCCGGTAGTTACTAGTAGCATGGAGCTATGGTAGTACATTGTAGTACTAAAGCAGCTCCATTAACAGCATGAGTGGGTGACTTTTTATTTACTTGCTCTAAAATTTAAAAATGTTTATAAATTAATATTATAGGGAGCTCGGAAATGAAAACAAATTCTGGGCCCTCTGTTGCATACGTTTTATTTACCACCACTCCAGGTGAAAACAAACACTATCTAGAAACAATTACATAATTGGAACATAGTGTTACAATTCTTAGATAATCTTACCTCAATTAATTGCTCATAGTCTTACACAAACTAGGTGTTTGTCGATTTGTACATTTTCTGGTCACCAGGAAAACAAATTCTACTTCACACTTCCAAGTTCCAGCACGCGTGATGGCGCTGTGTACACTAAACTGTGAGTTTGCCTCTCAGAGGGCGGAGCGAGGGGGTGCCCCATTTCCCTTTTTAAAATGTAAAAAGAACAAGGAAAACGAACTTTGTTCCCTTAGCCCGTTCCCATTTCTTTATAAGGAAACCAAAACGCACCGATTCCCATATTCATCTCAGTTTTCAAAATTTTCAACTGGTAACAGGAAAAGCAAACCTTTTTCCTTTTTCCGTTTTGGAATCCACGCAAAGGAGAAACGAACGACGAAACCCTTTACCGGTGATCGTGTTATGGAACGCGAAAGAGGCAAAACGGTAAAGGGTTACGGCGTTTGTTTTTTCTTTTTTCTTTTTGAAGATTAACAAACGGTAAAGGGTAAAGGGTTTGTTTTTCGTTTTTCCTTTTTGAAGATTAAAATACGGTAAAGGGTAAAGGGTTTGTTTTTCCTTTTTTCTTTTTGAAGATTAAAATACGGTAAAGGGTAAAGCGTTTGTTTTTCCTTTTTTCTTTTTGAAGATTAAAAAACGGTAAAGGGTAATAGGTTTGTTTTTCCTGTTTCCTTTTTTCAAGATTAAAAAAAGGTAAAGGGTTAAGGGTTTGTTTTTCCTTTTTCCTTTTTCAAGATTAAAAAAATGATAAAGGGTAATAGGTTTGTTTTTCCTGTTTCCTTTTTCAAGATTGAAAAAATGGTAACGGGTAATAGGTTTGTTTTTCCTGTTTCTTTTTTCAAGATTAAAATACGGTAAAGGGTAAAGGGTTTGTTTTTCCTTTTTTCTTTTTGAAGATTAAAATACGGTAAAGGGTAAAGGGTTTGTTTTTCCTTTTTTCTTTTTGAAGATTAAAAAACGGTAAAGGGTAATAGGTTTGTTTTTCCTGTTTCCTTTTTTTCAAGATTAAAAAAAGGTAAAGGGTTAAGGGTTTGTTTTTCCTTTTTCCTTTTTCAAGATTAAAAAAATGATAAAGGGTAATAGGTTTGTTTTTCCTGTTTCTTTTTTCAAGATTAAAATACGGTAAAGGGTAAAGGGTTTGTTTTTCCTTTTTTTCTTTTTGAAGATAAAAATTCGGTAAAGGGTAAAGGGTTTGTTTTTCCTTTTTCCTTTTTTCAAGATTAAAAAAAGGTAAAGGGTTAAGGGTTTGTTTTTCCTTTTTCCTTTTTCAAGATTAAAAAAATGATAAAGGGTAATAGGTTTGTTTTTCCTGTTTCCTTTTTCAAGATTGAAAAAATGGTAACGGGTAATAGGTTTGTTTTTCCTGTTTCTTTTTTCAAGATTAAAATACGGTAAAGGGTAAAGGGTTTGTTTTTCCTTTTTTGTTTTGAAGATAAAAATTCGGTAAAGGGTAAAGGGTTTGTTTTTCCTTTTTCCTTTTTCAAGATTAAAAAAATGATAGAGGGTAGTAGGTTTGTTTTTCCTGTTTCCTTTTTCAAGATTAAAATACGGTAAAGGGTAATAGGTTTGTTTTTCCTTTTCCCTTTTTCAAGATTGAAAAAATGGTAACGGGTAATAGGTTTGTTTTTCCTGTTTTTATTTTTCAAGATTAAAATACGGTAAAGGGTAAAGGGTTTGTTTTTCCTTTTTCCTTTTTTAAGATTTAAACACGGTAAAGGGTAACGGGTTTTTTTTTTTTGTTTTTTTTTTTGAAGATTAAAACACGGTAAAGGGTAAAGGGTTTGTTTTTTCCTTTTTTCTTTTTGAAGATTAAAACACGGTAAAGGGTAAAGGGTTTGTTTTTCCTTTTTTCTTTTTTGAAGATTAAAACACGGTAAAGGGTAAAGGGTTTGTTTTTCCTTTTTTCTTTTTTGAAGATTAAAAAATGGTAACGGGTAAAGGTTTTTTTTCCCTTTTTCCTTTTTGAAGATTAAAAGCGGGTAAAGGGTAACGGGTTTTGTTTTTCCTTTTTCCTTTTTGAAGATTAAACAGGGTAAAGGGTAAAGCGGTTGTCTTTTTCTTTTTACCTCTTTGAAGATTAAAAAGGAGTAAAGGGTAAAGGCTTTGTTTCTCCTTTTTTCTTTTTGAAGATTGAAAAAGTGGTAACGGGTAAAGGGTTTGGTTTTCTCTTTCCTTTCTAAAGATTAAAAAAGGGTTTAAGGGTAAAGGGTTTGTTTTTTCTTTTTGAAGACTAATAACGGGGTAAAGTCGGGTTTGATAGGCTTTACGGGCGGTCGTGTGGCGGACGCTGTACGAGTTGGCCGAGCCGTGATGCGAATTGAAATTGAGAAACGCCTTGCACCAAGACGAGGCAGCACTATTCTACATGGACCCCAAATATAAAGCATTCTCAACTCTTTTAGACAGTCTAAAGAATGTAAAACAATTTTCAAAAGTCACTGATAAAATCTTCCATGACCGCCTATAACACCCATACTGACCCCAGTCTAAGTCTAGGCTATAATTGTTGCGCATGCGTACAATGATGGACGTCTGGAAAAATTAGTTTAAAACAAAACAATCTGCGGATTACTTATAAGAAAGGGGTGTAAGTTGGTAGTTAAGAAATCCCCTTTAAGCCAGTGTGTCTTTGAACCCCTTCTGTTTCAGAATGCGGTTATCATTAATCATGCGCCGAGGGCGCTATTAATAAGAGACGGTTAATAGTTTGCCTGTCACTTGGTAAGAGTTTCTTGAATCTGTTTTTAGCTTCTTTAGGGAGCCACTTTATACTTCGTGGCCCCCGGGGGATGGATGTATCTGAGACGTTTTCATTCTATTTTGTTGTTTGTTACAAACTGTTTAATCTTATCTCGAAAATTTGAAGGGGGTGTTTTTGAGACGTACTTGAAGTCATGGTGCCCATGTAATTTGAAAATTTTGACGTGAAGTAAACGTTTTAGAATAGATATTCACACTATGCAAATGTTAAGATTTGCATAAAGTGAATAATTATTTTAAAACGTTTATTTCACGTCCGATTTCCTGTACTTTTCCACCATGACTTCAACTACGTACCCAAAACACCACCACTTCGCAAGATTTTCAGAGGAGATCACATAATTTACAGCTAAAACATCCATCCCGAGAGCCACGAATGACAAAATGGCTCTCTAAACAATCTAAAGACAGATCAAAATGATAAGCGAGTATTTCTATGTTTGGGTACGATATACAAAGCCCAACTTTTATCATCGTTTGAAATTTACATGTAATGTATGTTCGATATTGGAAACCAGCAGACTTCAATTATAACTCGTGTACACTTATAACCATTGGAAATTCGGCTTAAAAGTTGGAATCGTTTGTTGATGGTTGCTGGAGTGAAGCATGTCCATGCAGGAAGAACAAATACCGCAGAAGTCTTGCAGCTTCATAGATCCAAATGTTGGCCCATAATTTTCTACATATGTATAGAGAGAGAGAAAGAAGTAAACTTCCATATGTACACCCCCTGTGCTCTTTTGTGGATATATAAACAAAATTGAGGGTAGACAGTAGACCCTCCTTTGAATCAAACAGTTTGTCAAAACATACATTATAAATTAACAGGCCCTATTATACCAAACGTACACCAAGCTTCCCTTTAAAGGTAGTTATGGACACTATTGGTAATTTATTACTCAAAATAATTATTAGCATTAAAACTTTCTTCGTAACGAGTAACGGAGAGAGGTCGATAATGATATAAAACATTGTGAGA
Source organism: Asterias amurensis (assembly GCF_032118995.1). Classification (NCBI taxonomy): domain Eukaryota; kingdom Metazoa; phylum Echinodermata; class Asteroidea; order Forcipulatida; family Asteriidae; genus Asterias; species Asterias amurensis. The sequence continues at coordinate 407,295 of NC_092654.1, read as the reverse complement.
AACGGCACCCTCTTAAGTAATGTAGTTTTCGAGAAAGAATGAGTAACTTTCCATATGTATTCCCTGCTGTTATCTTATTATATCTAACTATTGATATCCTGAAAACGGTCCCCAATACTTAGTGTGTCCTCCATCACCACCATTGTTCTGAACGGCACGGATACGTCTTCTCATACCCTGCTCTGATCTGTTTGGTCACTTCAGCCATCGTTGTTCTATTAAATATCTCGAAAAACCGAATCTGGTTTTAAATTGATTTATGCCTCCTACCTCTGGCTCCTTTTGCTTTGTTTTAACGCTGATGTTCATCGCAATCGATTTATCCAACACGAGACAAACAAATCATTAGAGGCGGGTAAAAATAATACTGATCTTTTCTTATTCGTATCTTTTGAAATTAAACCTTCAGCCATTCAAGTACCCATAAATCTGCCAAGCAACATCGTAGAGCAACGATGGTATCAAAATGCGCAGAAGACAACTGTGCATCGGATTAATAATTGTCTTTTGGGAATACTATTAATTTGAAGTTCTGATATATTTGACCATTAATTTTGTAAATGTTGAGATACTCTTTTTTGGCGCAGTTTAGTTGTTGATAAGCCATACCTGTTAAATGTGTGAGTATATTTTTAAAAGGTGAAAGCGTGTTTGAAATAATAAATTGCCAGAAATCTGGAGCGACTGTGCTTATACAGAAAGAATTATTCCTTTAATAGGAATACACAACATGAACATGAAAAATGCAGTATAGGTCTAACTTCTCAGATTCCGATTTTGGGCCGTAAAAACTTATTTTTTGTTTTATAACCGCAGTCAGCCTACTTTGAAGAGAAAGTTTTTCAAAATAAATCATGCATTATGAACTAAACTACCCCAAACTGCCGTCAAGGCCATTGCCATTAATTTTCAGAATAATAATTAATATACCAAACGTACACCTTCAAGCTTTCCCACAAGACAGCAACCTCATGAGTTTAAATATTAACTGAGAATGTATCCCAAGCAAATTCTTATCGCGAAATCGTTATAGCGCCCTCTATTTAGAGGGCGCTATAACAAACGGTGAAAGAAAATTAATTTGCAGAAGTCGTCTGCTCGATCAGACAAGCGTGAGGCAGAGAAGAGAGCTAGTGGTAAGAAAACTTTATAAACTTCAAACTTCGAGGTGCGGAAATTATCCATTTGTTATACTAGTCGAGAAGAATTCACTGCAGCAGTGAAAAAGTAATTCTGGATCGGAAGCGAACAGGCTTTTGATGAGATTGTTTAGCGTATTTATAGCGTGCATGTGCACAACAAACAAGCATGACTATATTAAAGGACTGGACCGATTTCATCATGGAACAACTAGATTTCTCCATGATTTCAATTACTGTAATTGTGTCAATGTCATGACTGTAAGGAATGTATGTCGGTATTTTCAATACAGCATCAACTACTTATGAAAGTACAGCAGCTTCGATGGCAGATTGAGATTCATTTCACTTCGTAATCATGAAGTTTATTATATGGCAATGGGTAGACCCAGTAGTAACTCAACACTGGGCTCCTTTATTTCCTCTGAAGTTTTTTCATTATTTGTGATACTGGCGCCCAGATACTTTTTGTAATTTACCCGCAAAACCACTATAATATGATTGGTCATATTACAACAATTGTAAAACTGCGGCGAGGGTCGAAGCAATGGTATTCAACCAAATTGGCGGGGGTTGATATTCGACGGGAAGTGACCACCATTTCGCCCAAATTTCAACACTTTTACAAATCAAATACCCACTAAAAAGATACCCAAATGATCATGCGATAGGACCCAGTAATTGGCCGGGGCGCACTCCTTTTTTCTCGTACCAAGCCTCGAAAAAAGGAGTAGGCCTAATACAGGGCCTACAGAGCCCCAGCTAGGTCGCCCCTATTAGGTATAAGATAAGTTTCACATTGTGAGACGTCTCATTTCAAATTGGTAGTTTAAGTTTAGGCTTCGAATTAAACCAATCAATACTTTTTAAAACAATTGTTTTCATAACTTGATCAGGAAACGGCCCATAAATATTATCACAAACTGAATAAATTTGTGGACTGTCTTGGTGGTGACCACTGCGGCGCCAACAACCCCGTTTGATTTTTTGTGTGGAGTGCGCCCTCTGTAGTTCAGTTTTAGGTAGGTACGAAGCGGGTAATTTTTGACGTTGTTTGTCGTTGGTATTTTTATCTGTAAACTTCAGGCAAAATGTCTCCTTCAGACCCATCCATGGGCTTCGTGTCAATGTGGCTGTTCGATAGAGGATGACCGGAGGTATCAAGGTATGTTTTAGAATGATATATTGAGAAACACGTATTTCCTGATACTTCTATGTTTGCATAAAAACTGCATGCCTGGATTTTTATGATCAAGTAAGGCATGCTGGGAAAAAAATGGCGCGGCGAGATCGATCACCACTGAAAACGAGGTTGCGGGTTGATGAGTGTATCATTGAAGCATAAAAATTGAAGCATGGTGTATGAGTGAAGTCGCCCCGGGCCCCTATTATAGTAACTAGCGGGATGCCGCGCTTCGCGCGGCACCCCGCTAGGATATAAAAATCCTTTACACAAATATTTCGAAATGTGGGTGAGGGTGTTTTACGCCTCTCTCAATATTTATGCATAGCGTCATAATTCTAACCCAAAATGAAGCTATTTCGCACGTCCACCACTACTTGCAGTGGCTGTACCCACCTCGTTTTGGGTTAGACAACGTACCTTATGCATCTAGAAACTATAAGGCTCCCCCGTGAGCCTTATAGGGGTCTAATATGTTGGGCCTCCCTAACGTTACACGTTTTTCAAATCAGCGTTGATAGGTGAAACTGACCGTTAGCCAGCAATAACTAAAGTTTCTTTTGTACTACACTACCAAAACTTTCTCCACACACTCAATATACATTCATAATGCTTGCATTTCCTTTTTAAAAAACATCGTCAAAAATGACATTTTTACGTCCCACGATACATAGCGTTGCTACAGCACTATAAGTAAAGCGAGTTTTTGGAACATGCTGTGTGCCACAAATCTAATTTATCTACTGTTTTTTTTCGGGGGGAGGGGGCGGGGGCGGTAAGAGCGTAGGCCTCTTTTTAGTTTATTGTCATCTGAATTGGTCTTGTAAACTTTCTGGTCAATAGGCTGCATGTATAACAGGAGCACTTAACGTGAACGTCAAAAAAGTGTTTTGCAGGCAGAGATGCCAAGTCCAGAGGCTAGCTATGTGTGAGATTTTTCAAAGCTCAACCCCCATCCCCCGGAAAAAAAAAATTGCCAGTTTAAGAAGGCCTTTTTAAATCGCCGCCAAACCTTTTTTTTTTTTTTTTTTATAAATAAGTAAAACAATGTGAAATTTAACTGTGGACAAAAAGTGTTTCAAAATGCATCAGAAGCCTCCTCAGAATATTTAAAACTCACTTGAGGTACACAGGAGATGTTGATGGTTAATGTGGAGGTTCGATTGTGTCAGATTATATCCTTCCAAACTTGAAAAAAATAGACTCAAAATGATGTCCAAAATCAATCGCTCACTTCTTCTGCCTGTTGTGTCTTCGCTAGTGGAGCGCATTTCAACGAATTTGCTAAAAGAATCGGAACAAACTTGTGCGCAATAAGCGTTTTGCTCTCTGCCGAATTTGAGCTGAACCTACTGGATGAGCAAAAGCGTGCGCAATCTGCAAATTTGCGCTCTGTTTGTACAAATTTTGTAAAAAGATTTCGTTAATTTTTTTTTCCCGATCTCGCCCCAATAATGGTTGATGTGCGTGTGAGCGTGAGACAGAGCCCAAATGCGTGAGTCTCACGCCTAATGCGTGAGACTTGGCAGGTGTGGTTTTGTTTTATTGTCACTTTGGGCTTATTGCATCTCGCGAAATTTGAACGACAAACGACGCAATTTCTGACCGCGTTCATGTTCACGCTGCTCTAGGAACAAACCTCCATACATCCCGTATCTCTGGAACCCTATATCGTACAAACTAAATAAAAACGATAAACTCGTCCCCACTCCTTAGTTTTCTCTAACTTATTTCACTTTCAGAAAGCATGTCAAGTCATGTTTAGGGTTTGTTACGTCCAGTTTGGGTCAATAGACAAACTCCTAAAAATGTACCCTATTCAGCCGCACGAGGTCTCTTTTGTTAATATTATCTCCATCAGTAACCAACCCGACGGGCCGATGGCTAAATTAGGCTTCAAAATGGATTTGGCAAAATGTACATTCTGAGACCTGACCGACACACTGCTCTAACCAATTTTGTGAATGGACTTATTCAAAAGGAAAAATGTCGTTTTGCTTAACAACTTTGACCAAATGCAAAGCAAAGTTCTTTTTTTACAGCTTCAAAACAGCCTTTGTCGTGTGTGTGTAAGTTTCACCATAGAGTAAGGAATGGTTTCACAATTCTCCCTCCATGGTTAAACTCTGAAACTGCAACAATACCTCCATGAACAGACCGTATTCTAAAACGGTATTCATGTACCCATTTGAGTTTACTGGCAAAAGGTCCAAGGTCGCCACCCACTGTCAACCTAAAGTGGTCCCACGGCGACCTTCTTCACCAAGCAACAGGTGGCCTGTCTCAAACCAGACAACACACCACTCACAATACACTGACCAGAATGGCTCTTTGTGTAAGGCCCCCCACCCCCAAAATGTTATTAATTGTAAAGTTCCCTTGGACACCTTCCAACCTATAGCCGGTTCTACCCAATGTTTCCAAATCATTAAGCTTCCGTTTGATCCCATCCTTGTTCATCATGATAATTTTCATGCCGTTTGGAAGTGAATGCTTTTTTATAAATATTCTCCATTTAATCTTTTCAACAAATGAGTCACCCGCAGAAGGATTTCTAGGAAGTCTGATAACATGGTCACCTGCGAAACATCAATCTACGGTACTTCATCCATTCAATGCAAATTCGGTCAAATTCGTGAGATTGGTTTCGGTTTTGTCCTGGCACCCAGCCTCTTCGACCCTTTCGACCCTGCGCGGCAATGAATGAACCAATCCGGAGAACCATGCTTAGTACAACACGAAAGTAACCTGACCAAAAAGGGCGGATCGAATGGCGGGTGGGCGGGCAAGGGGCAATGAATGAACCAATCCGGAGCACCATCTGCGAAACACTGTCCAATGAGTCGCCTGTCAGAAAGATTTCTAGGAAGTCTGGTAACAACATCGACCAGTGGTTGACGCACGGTCGCCGCCCAAACTTCCTCCAATCACATGACTTGTAAGTGCGAGTTTGGATCCGGGTTTTGCAGACTTGCAACCCGACGTCTGAAACCACACAAACGTATTGAATTCCACACAAACAACCGTGTTGGATTCCACAAGGATGCCATACCACTGGACCTTCTAATTTTCAATCCAAGATGGCGCAGGTTACGCTTTTAATAGTATAGATAATAGTATTAGGGTACTAGTATTAAAAAAAAAAAACCAATACTGCTGTGCATCATACAGTGTTTTCTTAGCCGAAATTAGTTAGCAAAATCCCTGCTTGTTCGGCAATGAACTGCCAAAACTGACATCTATTCTAACCAGATTGCTCAGCGTTTTAACATCCCATTTTGATATGATTAATTTTTTAATGCATGCAACTCGAGAAAATAGGACCTGCTCGATTAAATTGTGAACCAATAACACAAGTGACCATTCCATTCATCTTACACAACTGGATGGTTTGTATATAACTTATTAATTTTTATTTCTCTTTAGTAACTTTACAGGTTTATAAATAACTAATTAATTTTTGTTTCTCTTTACAGGTTTGTAATTAACTAATTAATTTGTGTTCCTCTTTATAGATTTGTAAATAACTAATTATTTTTTTTGCAGGGTTTGTTTCTCTTTACAGGTTTATAAATAACTAATTAATTTTTGTTTTTCTTTTACAGATTTGTAAATAACTCATTAAGTTGTGTTTCTCTTTACAGATTTGTAAATAACTAATAAATTTTTGTTTCTCTTTACAGGTTTGTAAATAACTAATAACTTTTTGTTTCTCTTTACAGGTTTGTAAATCACTAATAAACTTTGATTTTCTTTTCAGATTTGTAAATAACTAATAATTTTTTATTTCTCTATACAGGTTTGTAAATAACAATGTAATTTGTGTTTCTCTTTACAGGTTTGTAAATAACCAATAAATATTTGTTTCTCTTTGCAGGTTTGTAAATAACCAATAAATTTTGTTTATCTTTACAGGTTTGTAAATAACTATCTAAGTTTTGTTTCTCTATACAGGTTTGTAAATAACTAATTAGTTTTTGTTTCCCTTTACAGGTTTGTAAATAACCAATACATTTTTGTTTCTCTTTACAGGTTTGTAAATAACTATCTAATTTTTGTTTCTCTATACAGGTTTGGAAATAACTAATTAGTTTTTGTTTCTCTTTACAGGTTTGTAAATAACCAATAAATTTTTGTTTCTCTTTACAGGTTTGTAAATAACCAATAAAATTTTGTTTCTCTTTACAGGTTTGTAAATAACCAATAAATTTTGTTTATCTTTACAGGTTTGTAAATAACTATCTAATTTTTGTTTCTCTATACAGGTTTGTAAATAACTAATTAGTTTTTGTTTCTCTTTACAGGTTTGTAAATAACCAATCAGTTTTGTTTCTTTTTAAAGGTTTGTAAATAACTATCTATTTTTTGTTTCTCTATACAGGTTTGTAAATAACTAATTAGTTTTTGTTTCTCTTTACAGGTTTGTAAATAACCAATAAATTTTTGTTTCTCTTTACAGGTTTGTAAATAACCAATAAAATTTTGTTTCTCTTTACAGGTTTGTAAATAACCAATAAATTTTGTTTATCTTTACAGGTTTGTAAATAACTATCTAATTTTTGTTTCCCTATACAGGTTTGTAAATAACTAATTAGTTTTTGTTTCTCTTTACAGGTTTGTAAATAACCAATAAATTTTTGTTTCTCTTTACAGGTTTGTAAATAACTATCTAATTTTTGTTTCTCTATACAGGTTTGTAAATAACTAATTAGTTTTTGTTTCTCTTTACAGGTTTGTAAATAACCAATAAATTTTTGTTTCTCTTTACAGGTTTGTAAATAACCAATAAATATTTTGTTTCTCTTTACAGGTTTGTAAATAACTAATATTTCTTTGTTTCTCTATACAGATTTGTAAATAACTAATTAATTTGTGTTTCTCTTTACAGGTTTGTAAATAACCAATAAATTGTTGTTTCTCTTTACAGGTTTGTAAATAACAAATAAATTTTTGTTTCTCTTTACAGGTTTGTAAATAACTAATTAATTTGTGTTTCTCTTTACAGATTTGTAAATAACTAATTATTTTTTTTTGCAGGGTTCATTTCTCTTTACAGGTTTATAAATAACTAATTAATTTTCGTTTCTCTTTACAGATTTGTAAATAACTAATTAATTTTCGTTTCTCTTTACAGATTTGTATATAACTTATAAATTTTTGTTTCTCTTTACAGGTTTGTAAATAACTAATAAGTTTGTGTTTCTCTTTTCAGATTTGTAAATAACTAATTATTTTTTGTTTCTCTATACAGGTTTGTAAATAACAATCTAATTTGTGTTTCTCTTTACAGGTTGTAAATAACCAATAAAATTTTGTTTCTCTTTACAGGTTTGTAAATAACCAATAAATTTTGTTTATCTTTACAGGTTTGTAAATAACTATCTAATTTTGGTTTCTCTATACAGGTTTGTAAATAACTAATTAGTTTTTGTTTCTCTTTACAGGTTTGTAAATAACTTATAAATTTTTGTTTCTCTTTACAGGTTTGTAAATAAATAATAAATTTTTGTTTCTCTATACAGGTTTGTAAATAACTAATTAGTTTTTGTTTCTCTTTACAGGTTTGTAAATAACCAATAAATTTTTGTTTCTCTTTACAGGTTTGTAAATAACCAATAAAATTTTGTTTCTCTTTACAGGTTTGTAAATAACCAATAAATTTTGTTTATCTTTACAGGTTTGTAAATAACTATCTAATTTTTGTTTCTCAATACAGGTTTGTAAATAACTAATTAGTTTTTGTTTTTCTTTACAGGTTTGTAAATAACCAATAAATTTTTGTTTCTCTTTACAGGTTTGTAAATAACTATCTAATTTTTGTTTCTCTATACAGGTTTGTAAATAACTAATTAGTTTTTGTTTCTCTTTACAGGTTTGTAAATAACCAATAAATTTTTGTTTCTCTTTACAGGTTTGTAAATCACCAATAAATATTTTGTTTCTCTTAACAGGTTTGTAAATAACTAATATTTTTTTGTTTCTCTATACAGATTTGTAAATAACTAATTAATTTGTGTTTCTCTTTACAGGTTTGTAAATAACCAATAAATTGTTGTTTCTCTTTACAGGTTTGTAAATAACTAATAAATTTTTGTTTCTCTATACAGGTTTGTAAGTTACTAATTAATTTGTGTTTCTCTTTACATGTTTGTAAATATCCAATAAATTTTTTATTTCTCTATACAGGTTTGTAAATAACAATCTAATTTGTGTTTCTCTGTACAGGTTTGTAAATAACCAATAAATTTTTGTTTCTCTTTACAGGTTTGTAAATAACCAATAAATTTTTGTTTCTCTTTACAGGTTTGTAAATAAATAATAAATTTGTGTTTCTCTTTTCAGATTTGTAAATAACTAATAATTTTTTGTTTCTCTATACAGGTTTGTAAATAACAATCTAATTTGTGTTTCTCTTTACAGGTTGTAAATAACCAATAGAATTTTGTTTCTCTTTACAGGTTTGTAAGTAACCAATAAATTTTGTTTCTCTTTACAGGTTTGTAAATAACTATCTAATGTTTGTTTCTCTATACAGGTTTGTAAATAACTAATTAGTTTTTGTTTCTCTTTACAGGTTTGTAAATAACCAATAAATTTTTGTTTCTCTTTACAGGTTTGCAAATAACTATCTAATTTTTGTTTCTCTATACAGGTTTGTAAATAACCAATAAATATTTTGTTTCTCTTTACAGGTTTGTAAATAACTAATATTTTTTTGTTTCTCTATACAGATTTGTAAATAACTAATTAATTTGTGTTTCTCTTTACAGGTTTGTAAATAACCAATAAATTTTTGTTTCTCTTTACAGGTTTGTAAATAACTAATAAATTTTTGTTTCTCTATACAGGTTTGTCATTAACTTATAAATTTGTGTTTCTCTTTACAGATTTGTAATTAACTAATTATTTTTTTGCAGGGTTTGTTTCTCTTCACAGATTTGTAAATAACTAAAAATTTGTGTTTCTCTTTACAGGTTTGTAAATAATGAATAATTTTTTTGTTTCTCTCTGCAGATTTGTAAATAACAAATTAATTTTTGTTTCTCTATACAGGTTTGTAAATAACTGATAAATTTTTGTTTCTCTTTTCAGATTTGTAAATAACTATTTAGTTTTTGTTTCTCTTTATAGGTTTGTAAATAAATAAATAACTAATTAATTTGTGTTTCTTTTTACAGGTTTGTAAATAACTAACAACGTTTTGTTTCTCTTTACAGGTTTGTAAATAACTAATACGTTTTTGTTTCTCTATACAGGTTTGCAAATAACTAAATAAATTGTGTTTCTCTATACAGGTTTGCAAATAACTAAATAAATTGTGTTTCTCTTTACAGGTTTGTAAATAACTAATAAATTTGTGTTTCTCTTTACAGGTTTGTAAATAACTAATAAATTGTTGTTTCTCTTTTCAGATTTGTAAATAACTATTTAATTATTTTGCAGGGTTCATTTCTCTTTCAGATTTGTAAATAACTAATAAATTTGTGATTCTCTTTACAGGTTTGTAAATAACTAGTTAATTTTTGTTTCTCTTTACAGATTTGTAAATTTTCACAGGTTTGTTATTTTATGCATATGTTGAGGTATACCAACTGTGAAGGCTAGTCTTTGACAATTACCATAGTGTCCAGTGCTTTTAAGACAAATGCAAGTTCCTTTTTCTTTGTTCTATTCGGGGTGAAAGTCTGTGTATCTGTCAACTTATAAATCACAAGGGAAACTGATTGGTTACGTTTTAAAATACTTTTGGGATGAACAAAGAAAAATTTTAAAAAGTGGGATTTGAATTTCAACCTCAGGATTAAACTTATAACGCTCTATATCAGCAGCTGAGCTATCTTGCCCTTTGTTGGGGGCCTCCATATTAATTTGTCAACTCTGTGTATTTTAGTATTTTGTTACACCTGTTCGCTTAATTTGTCCAATGCTTACATACAATTGTCTTTGTAACGTTTGTGATATAAACTCAATACTGTCTTCTCTCATTTTGTTTTTCTAGGATGCTATGAGCAGTACATCGATGAACAGGCATTTGAGAGTTGGATCTTTTGGCCTACCGTAGTCAAGGAGACTCGCTCTGACCCAGGTGGCATAGGATGGCCTACTTAGTGTTGACCTATAAGCCCTTCTATTGCAAAGTCACACCCCAAGGTTTTGCCACCAGGTTGAAAAACTATAGAAAGCCATCAGTGCAAATCAAAAAACAGATGACCATCATTTGTAGAAATAATACACAATTAGAAAATATGTTTAATTTGTTGGAAAGAAGTCATTAAGAGATATTAAAGCTCATGAATCTTCACATTTCAAATCTTGTTTATTTAGTTTTGCGTAAGGGACGAATTCAAAATTAAACAAGCGGTAACTCGGGGGCTTTTTCAGAATCCCCCGAGGTAATACAGGGTATTTACAGCCTTGCATACGAACAATAGAGTCATGAATATCCGTCTGCACATGCTGGGTCAACTTGGTCGTGGCTGGGTGACCATGGATACACAGAGAAATTTAACAAAAGGCAAGATTTGTGCTTGGGATTACGTCAGCAAGGGATTATCGGATTAGTGACAGCTGCCTACCTGCTCCAATAAATGTTCTTCTGATCCATTCAGGTACTCATTGGTTCTAAAGAAACCAATGGACCGCAAACTCCACTGGTCTATTGTTGAACAGTATCAATTACGGATTAACCGAGCCTCTGTCAAACCGCGGGGCAGCCGGCGGCGATATCAATGAAGTAAACTTGGCTCTCTGTGGCCCCAAGAGCGATGTTCATTGACCTGTAGATAATGAGCTCATTATGGTCCGACTTCCTTTTGCCTCGTAAAACCCCGGGGGAAAATGAAGATTTACCCCGAGTTACCGATTGTTTAATTTTGAATTCGCCCCTAAGTTCTGTAAACAGAGAAAATAAATATCAGACTTTTGGTGAATAAAGACTTTTTAAAGACTGCCTGGTATTCAAGGCAATGCTGTATTTTGTCAAAATAAAAAACGTCGTACTCAAATTGATGTGCATCTCTGTATATTTTGGACTCCAAAAGCTCCTTGGCATTTATAACTCCATGGGAATTATCAAAAGGTTATCACTCTTTAGTTCAGGATCTGAGTTTCAGACTTTTTTGTCAGTTAATGACTCCCGGCCCCTGGATATTATATGAGATTGAAAGTTATATAACATATGAATTTTTCCTAATGCACAAAAGGGCTTAAAGCTTAATTTTTTTTAGATCCAAGAAGATAGATTGCATATTTATGTTTACAGAAAGGATATGCTTTTTTAATAAAAGGATTAGCATCTATTCAATTAAGAATTAATGTCTCGAGGTTCACATTTATCATAGGGGTACTCTGTCAGATAAACAATAAAAACCGTCTCATGAAAATTGTCCAATGAGTAGAGCTTTGTTTTGTTATGCTAATCAGTTGCTTAAAGGTACTGGACACTATTGGTAATTACTCAGATTGTCCAATGAGTAGAGCTTTGTTTTGTTATGCTAAATCATGTTAAATTAAAGGCACTGGACACTTGGTAATTACTCAGATTGTCCAATGAGTAGAGCTTTGTTTTGTTATGCTAATCATGTTAAATTAAAGGCACTGGACACTATTACTCAAAATAATTATTGTAAGCATAAAAACTTGCTTGGTGACGGGCAATGGAGAGCTAATGATAGTATAAAACATTTTGAGAAACGGCCCCCCTCTGAAGTAACATAGTGTTTGAGGATGAGGTACATATAATCTCTCACTCAACTATTTGAATTTAATTAGAGACCTCGGCTGAGGTCTCGAATTCAAGGCATATGAAAGCACATAATTTGTGCGATGAGGGGTGTTTTTTTGTGCTTTATATCGCAACTGACCAATTTAGCCCAAGTTTCCACAGCTTTGTTATGTTGTGCAGAACGTAATGTTGAGATAAACCAGTGATAATACTGATCACTGACAATAACCAAAGGTGTCCAGTGTCTTTAAGAATGTTGAGATAAACCAGTGATAATACTGATCATTGACAATAATCAAAGGTGTCCAGTGTCTTTAAGAATGTTGAGATAAACCAGTGATAATACTGATCACTGACAATAACCAAAGGTGTCCATGTCTTTAAAGCATGGGACCACTTTCATAGAGCTGCTTGAGGACAAAAATGGCTTAGCACAAAATAATTACGATTACCAGAATAAGGTAACCATCTAAAATAGCATGTTAAATGTATAATTTCTGACTGGTATCCTGCTCCTTTTTGCTTAGCAGACAATTGCTAACCAATATTTCCTGCTTAAACAGCTCTATGATACTTGGCCCTTGGGTTGTCCTGATCACATGGTGGTACATAGGACACAAATTGGTGGTGCCAACGTATTCTGACATAAATCTAGGTACCATGGAGGGGATCGAAACTCCATTTTTAGTTGTAATAATTATTAATCTGCTTAAAGAAAGCAGCTATCTGAAACTGGTCTCTGGTATCCATCTTAAGCGCCATAAATTATACACTGTTGCCACCCACTTTTTGCTCATAAATACATTTGCTGAGCAGACTTTGTGAAAAAGGGGGGGGGGGATCCAATGCTAGCTAAATCATAGTAATAACAAATTAATATATAAGTCCACACAGTTTAATCCTTGTTTTCAGAGAATTATGTATTTGCAGTAGTTTATTTATGATTGTGCTTTATTAATTTTGTCCGTATTGCATGTATTCAAAATAAATTTCCTCCATGGTAGGACCAATAAAAACTGAATTGAATTGAATTGAATTTCTGAAACTGCCTATTATTATTAAAAAGTCTGAAAGTCTTGACGACTTGGGGGGGGGGGGGGCTTTGCCTCAAGATTCTACCCATGTTTGTAGGGGAACCCCTCCAGCCCCGCCCCCTAACTAATTCCATGGAATGAAAATCTCATTGTTTTTGTAAAGAATGTTTGTGATGCAAAGTGAGGAGCAAGGGAGATTTAATAATAAAGATGGAAAATAACGGGTGGGGATGACATCTGACTTACTAAAAAAAAGTGGGGGGGGGGGGGGGGGGGAAGAAAAGAGTTCCCACCCTCTAGTACGCCAAGTTTTTGTTTTCTATTGACTACACGTTATAGAATGGGGGGGGGGGGGGTGTCTTTGTACGTGACCCGACTTGACGCTTTTGCGCATGAGCAGTTAGAAGGAACATAAACAGGAAGCAATGGACGCTGTCAACATGTCGTCTGCTAATTACGTGATTTTCAAACTCGGATTGCTTTCACTGCAAACAGCGGTAAGTAAATATAATCCTGTTCAGTTTGTTCATAATCATGTCAGGAAATAGTAACAGGTTAGTTGGCTTGTATCAATAAATTAAAAGGGTAATTTGGGGCATTTGTAAATTGTCAAAAGTGCAGTGTCGACCGTCCGATTCCCGCTCACCGTACCGTTGATTGTGTACATTCGCCCCATTGCCGTGCTTGCAATACACGGTACTCAAGTCACTATCTTGCCAGTCCTTACAGCACATACAGTGAGGGTACACAAGTATCACACTGCGAATGTTGACAGTTTTACAGTTTCTGTGGGTTATATCGTAAGAATGCTCTGTTTCATGTGTTAACAACACAGCAGGACTTTCCGATTTTTTTGTGATTTAGATGGTGTGGAAATAGTGTGTTACTAGTCTGCTAGGACGTGCATTTAATAAAACTCTTGCCTCTCTCACCCCACCACTGATGCTGTGGCCCATGTTTGATTCCTAGCTAGGGACATGACCCTGTTAGTTTTGGTTTGACTCACTGGGTGAGAGCTGTGGCACCCCATGGTATGGTTCTCTTCTCCATCAATATGCCATGGAAGGTTTTTAGACCATCCTCCCTCCTGAAAACTTAAACACTTGTGATCTCTGGGCTGCACGCCTCTGTGTGGTAAATGGGTCGAGGCTGACTGTCATAAAGTCACCCTTGCATACCTTCCTGCATCCGATCATCCTACTCCTAGAAGTACTAAATCTATGAGGTTTGTTCCACTATCGTCTCCAGACAATAGCAGAATGAACCTCAAAGTTCTAGGAGAATGATCATTCCTACTTGGCTATCTGAGGCTGAAAAGATGACAAACTTTATCTTTTAAAAGCTGTAATAGACTGTAATATTTTCCAATGGAAGTACCATTTACAAAATGAAAACTGTCTTGCCCCTTTAAGCAGTTAGCAGTAATATTAAAGTTTCACTTTTTTTGACTTTGGCTTTCTTTTTTACCACCCATCCTCCCCCTGCCCTAACCCTATTGGTATTTGATTTTCTTTGCTTCCTTTTTTTCTTACTCCAGATGGATCAAATTGCCGCGGATTGTTCAACTCATGATTACCAAGTTCAAGGACTAGCAGTCTCACCAATCATCAGTTCTGAACCACAATCTACCGCTTGCAATAATGGTGAGTTCTCAAAACCTATTTTGTCATTTGTTTCATTGTGCTCTAGCTTCTTACACCAGAGGTGTGTATTTTAGAAATCAACCATCTATTTTGTCAACCAGCCCCTAACCCACACATGCCCTGACCCCTCTATTCTGCCAATCTTAAGCCACTCCCCAATTATGTCTACCTCTTCTAGTAAACTCCAAATCTGTATTTATTTCCAAAGCATGCACCAATCTGGATGCACCCACCTTTCTATCATTCTGGACCCATCCCCAATTCATTATCCTTCTACTAGTGTACAGTCTGCACCCCCCTTTTCTGCCTTTCAGAATCCGCCCCCAACATGGTACCCCTTGTACTTTAATGTGTAAAGGCATACATACTTAAAAAAAATAGTTTCTCCTTCTAGCTTTTTGCAAGAAAGAAAGGAGTCACTTTTTAAATCCATTTTCTAACCCAACTGGCATCTAGGTCAACTCTCTTTGTCTATTAGATAGTTCCTATTGTGAAAATTATTTTTAAAAACTTTAAAACAATATTGGAAGCAGCAGTGAAAAATAAAGCTATTTAGTTAGGCGATCTACTAAAGTATAAATCAGAAAAATGCACCCCACTGTTCTGCCTTTTAGGTTCCGCCCCCAACATGTTACCCCTTCTACTTCATATATTAGGCCTACATACTAAAAAAAGAAAAGTTTTTCATTTTGGCTTTTTACAAGAAAGAAGGGAGTCACTGTTCAAATCCATGGTAGCTTTTTTCTAACCCAACTGGCATCTAAGTCAACTCCCCATGTTTATTTATTTTGTAGATGTTTTCTGAAGGAAATTTATTTAAAACAATTTAAAAACAATATTGGAAGCAGCAGGGAAAAATAAAGCTATTAAGTTTTTCAGGCGGTCTACTAAAGTATCAATCAGAAATATGCACCCCACTGTTCTGCCTTTTAGGTTCCGCCCCCAACATGTTACCCCTTCTATTTCACATTAGGCCTGCATACTTAAAAAGAAAAGTTTCTCATTTTGGCTTTTTACAAAAAAACAGGGAGTCACTTTTTAAATCCATGGTAGCATTTTTCTAACCCAACTGGCATCTAAGTCAACTCCCCATGTTTATTTATTTTGTAGATGTATTCTGATGGAAATTTATAAAAAAAAAAAATAATAAAACAATATTGGAAGCAGCAAGGAAAAATAAAGCGATTTAGTTTTTTAGGCGATCTACTAAAAGTATAAATCAGAAATGCACCTCACTGTTCTGCCTTTTAAGATCCACCCCCAACATGTTACCCCTTCTACTTCAAATCCGTATCTTAGGCCTACATACTTAAAAAAATAGTTTCCGTTGTCTTGGCTTTTTACAAGAAAATAGGAGAGGTCTACCCCCAACATGTTACTCCTTCTACTTCAAATCTGTATCTTAGGCCTACATACTTAAAAAATAGTTTTCGTTGTCTTGGCTTTTTACAAGAAAATAGGAGAGGGCCCTTTTTTAAATCCAAGATTTCTGGTGAAAAAACTGTTCAACAATATTGAAGCAGTCTCAGTGAAAAATAAGTGGTTGTGTTTTTTAGGCAACATTAAAGTATCAATTTGAAATAAGCACCCCTTCTTCACTTCAAATCTGCATCAATATCACATGCACCCCTTCTCTGTCATTCAGGACCCACCCCCGATATGTTAACCTTTCTACTTCAAATTTGTATAACCTCGAAACATTCACCCCTTTTCTGACATTCTGGACCCACCCCCAACATAACACCCCATTCTTCACTTCCAATCTGTATCAATCTCATATGCACCCCTTAATTTTGTCTACCATTCAGGACCAACCTCAAAAATGTTACCCCATTCTTCACTTCAAATCTGTATCAATCCAAATATGCATCCCTTTTTTGACATTCAGGACCCACCCCCAACATAAGAACCCCTTCTTTACTTCAAATCTGTATCAATCTCATATGCACCCCCTTTTCTGACATTCAGGACCAACCCCCAAGATGTTACCCCCTTCTTCACTTCAAATCTGTATCAATCCAAATATACACCCCTTTTCTGACATTCAAGACCCACCCCTAACACGTTAAAAAATGTGTATCAACCCAAAACACGCACCCCCTTATAATTGTCTGCCATTCAGGACCAACCCAAACATAACTACCCCCTGCTTCACTCCAAATATGTATCAATCTCACACCCACCCCTTGTCTGCCATACAGGACCAACCCCCAAGATGTTACCCCCTTACTTCCAATCTGTATCAATCTCATATGCACCCCCTTTTCTAACATTCAGGACCAACCCCAAATATGTTACCCCCTTCTTTACTTCAAATCTGTATCAATCTCACACGCACCCCTTGTCTGCCATACAGGACCAACCCCCAAGATGTTAACCCCTTCTTCACTTCACATCTGTATCAACCCAAAACACGCACCCCCTTGTTTGCCATTCAGGACCAACCCCCAAAATGTTACCCCCTTCTTCATTCAAATCTGTATACTTGCCAAGGAAAATCATTCAAAGAAAGTGATGATGTACATTAAATGGAATAATTCAATTACTTTTTCCAATGAGTTTGTATAGTTAGATCAACACTTTTTTAGAAACCCAAGTGTACGGCGGGCATAATAACCCCTTCTCTCCCAGCATATGTTTTGTATGCTTGTGAAAATGTTTATAATTGTGAATGGCTCCGTAGTTTAGTTGACAGCTAGGTACTATATGCAAAATCATGCTTTATTTTTTTCAACCATAAAACCATCAACATCTTTTCTATTAAACTTGTCAAGGTTTTCATCTAGATGAGGGTACAATGATTTGCCTATGATCTCATTGACTGGGGTAAGAGATGGGGGGCATGTGGTTGGACTTCAAATCTGTTTGCACTTGTCTTGTGTTATTGACCCGTCCTCAATAATTACCTCTTGTACTTTTCAATTTGTGTCAATGCCAAAGGTACAAAACACTTTGTTTTTCTAGACTTGTTGGCAATATGACTCGGTAATATTCTGTATCCTTGCATTCTAATTGTCTGCCGTTCTTGACTTGTCCCCAATATGATCACCCATTGACATATGTACAGCAATTTTCTGCCAATCTGGACCCACCGCCACCAATCATTAGCCCCTTCGACAAACTGAATAACATCTGTACACAATATGCACTGTTTTGCTCTTGACATATAATTCATGTGTTAACTTTGTTCTTTGAATTTCTCTTTACAGAACACTCAAGATGATGACAAGCCTTGGTACGAAAGATGCGCCAGCTTGAGTGAAGAGAACCTGTGAGATGCTGCCTCATCATGATTTCAAACACGTCATCTCCTCAGCGTCTCAAGCTAATTCAGTCTAACCATGGTTCAACTTTGTGATTCATTCAATACTAAGATGTTAAGGTACGTCTCACGTAGTGAAGTTTAATTGTTGTAAAAAGATCTGTTTACATGGACTCTTATAAAACCACACAGACACAAGTCTTTACTGTTTACAACTTGATAAACAAAGTTGATATTTAATTCAAAGGCTTATGAGTTTAATTCAAAGCAAAGGTAGTGCGTAAACAGATCTTTACCACGTACAGCCCTATGTGTCTGTTTTTGTTATGAAGTGAAAACATTGCTGAATATTGTTGTGTACATATTATAGCTCCCTTTGAGTCATCAGGCCTGATACTTTGCGGAGACAAATTACGCAGCAATCGCCTCCATGCATGCATACAGTCTTGGTCATTGCCTCGGTGCCCATAATGTTCCGGTACCAATTCTAATTTCCCTCATCATCTTGAGTTTTACTGAGAAACATCTAGCCGCCTTGCCCTTACAAGAATGAAGCATCAGGCCTGAATCATGGGTAATGAAATGCAGAAATAAAAGGGCTACCAGCTACGGGTAAACAGTTGTCACTGAATACAAAGCAATGAAGTGAAAAATCATGCAATCTTGTTGTACGTAGGCCTATGTATACATGTACAGCATGTAGAGTTAACATTGAACATTTACACAGGTCAGACAGAGTTAAAACATGTTTTAAATACTTAGTTTGGTTTTTATATGTGGTGAATTTGATGTATTTGCATCATGCGTGATGATATTTATCAGCAAAACATTGAACAAACCGAACAGGGCCTTAAGTTTTAAACAGAATGCAAATATATGGAAACTTAGAGTGAACATCTGCATTTTCATAAAGTTGTATGCGCGGTACTGAAAGTACTTTATTGTATCTTTCCACCATTTTATCTTAAAAAGTAGATTCTGCAAATCCTTGAGAATCCAAAAACACAGAGTTATCTATTTTTTTATGTTTATTTTATGTATTTAATTTGGAAATTTGGCAGAGCAGATGGTCTCGTTAGGCTTCCGTACCATTTTTGGCAACAACTTTTGAAGTCTAGTTCCCCGTAGCTTAATGCTTATACAACACTAACTCTTAGATTAGGTACCAGACTAATTTCTTCACACACTTGTTTGATTTAGCTAAAGTTATCCACGTTATTGTGTGTAAATGGCCCTTTTTTAACAAGTTAATGTAAGTAGACTGCTTCGGAATTAATAGTTAAGCGAAGCATACTATCTGTAACACTAAAAAATAAGAAGTTTGAAGGTTAGAAGTCACGAACGTGTGTTCTGTGCAACTCAATTGTTGTATTAAATAAGCGTTTTAGCACTACAATTTACGCTTAGTGCCGTTTTAGAGTCATATAAGCAATTATTTATTAAAATAAGACACTTTCCTGTGTATATTTTGTCGCCAGAAATGCGCATACTATGTAGAATGTTAATAGTAAACTCTGGAGTGTATCCCGCACTGTATTAAGGGTGTTTTTACGGTTTTGACTATCATTTTTCGTCGTTTTCAGTAAATTTAACTGTCTTTTTTGGGTTTCGAAGGCAAAAAAAAAAAAAATCTCACCAAAATTAACGAGCGTGCGTTTCAGGCGATTTTAAGAAAATGAAAGACGAAAAAAAATTTTTTTTAGGAAATTTTTGGTATTTTTAGTCTTTTTGGTTTTTTCTTAATGAAAAAAAAAAAAAATTAACGAGCGTGCGTTTCAAGCGATTTTAAAATTACCAAAGACCGTTAATTTTGAGATTTTTTTTTTTTTTTAATTAAAAATTAATAAAATTTAATTAAAAAAAAAATCTCGTCTCCACTTTCCTGCCCGGTGCACCACCACTCCCCTCTCTCTCTCTCTCCGGGTCCACGCCTCCCTCCGGTGTATCTCCGCCATGTTGCCTCCTTGTCGTGGTGCGGGGTCCGTGGGTGTTCCTCTGGTGAGCGTGTCTTCTTCTTCTCCATGCTGATGGTGTCCTTGCCGGGGCTCGAACCCGCACTGATGTCTCCAGTGTAGTCCTCCAAAGCCGACTCCTTGTCAGCTAGGCTATGGCGTCTTCCGGGTTTGAAAAAAAAATTTCGGTGTGGTAAACGTAAGAATGACATGCGATATACGTGCATATAATATATACATGTATTAAGCGTACGGTAGCTGGTAAGAGCGCGCCCTCTTGTGACGATATTAGTAGCAGAGTCTTGAATCAAGACTAGCAAAAAAAGACCCCCAAAGTTGGTAACTATTTATTCATTAGGCCAGAAGGAAAAAAAGACTTGTTTGTCTGGGGGGTTTTAATCATAGAAATTTAACAAGCTATCAAAATTTGATGTGCAAATATTTGTTTCGTTTTATGAAGTCTATTAATCGTTTATAGCAAATAATTAGAGGGTTGACAACAAAAAGATGATAGTCACACAAAAACAGGTTAAGATTCTTTATATTGTACCATTTTTATTTACAACATAAATAAAAGTTAATTTTTTTGTTATCAGCTTTTACCATTAAATTATTGACATCAAATATATTAACACTCTGATAAGGAAAAAATTGTGCCAACACTAATAACATAATAATATCATGAATAAGTACACAGTTACTGAAAATGTTAATTGGTAGGGTGACTATTTCAAAGTTCTACAAAAAGTTTGATATGGATACATTTGATTTGTTACTGTTTAAAAACATGATGAAATAAAAGTTGTCTTCTCAAAAACCCGAGGCCTGAAGCGTTTTTTTTTTATGCAACTGAAAGCACACATACTTAGTGCATGCAACAAGGTTTTCTTATGCAACTTTGATTCATAACCAATATTGAGTAAATTCTTTTTTACAGATTTGATATTTACATTTTTCCTGCAAACATGTATGTTGCGATACACCAAGTGTGCATACTGGTTATTGACAATTGTGTACAGTGCCTTCAGTTGAACCATATTAGTCTCAACTTAAATAGGTGTTAAATTTGCATCAGGGATAAAGAATATTAATTTTGGTTTTGTGGGTTCAAATCCCACCCGAGTATTATGCCTTTTCACAGGACGTAGGAAAGTACTGAGTATACAGCAATAAAACACAGTTGTATGGGAACCAAAATTAATTGTCTATAATTGTGTGTTTTTTTTAACTTAAATTCTCTTTACTACACAGTTTGCACAAATCAGATGTGTCTCTGTCCTTCCTCTATGGTTAAAGGCAGTGGACACTATTGGTAATTACTCAAAAGTATTATTAGCATAAAACCTTTCTTGGTGAGGAGTAATGAGGAGAAGTTGATGGTATAAAATATAGTGAGAAACGGTTCCCTTTGAAGAGCCATAGTTTTGAGAAAGAAGTAATTTTCCACGAATTTGATTTCGAGACCTCAGATTTAGAACTTGAGGTCTCGAAATCAACCATCTAATCGCACACAACTTCATGTGACAAGCGTGTTTTTCAACTTCAATGATCGATTGAGCTCAAATTTTCACAGGTTATGCCTATGTTGAGATACACCAACTGTGAAGGCTAGTCTTGGACAATATTACCAATAGTGTCCACTGCCTTTAAACATTGTCAATGTCTGAATCAAACGTTGCTGTTCATGTACGGAATCCTCATGTTGCTGTTCATGTAGGAATCCAAATGTCGCTGTCCATGAAGAAATCCAAACGTTGCTGTCCATGTAGGAATCAAACGTTGCTGTTCATGTAAAAAATCCTCATGTTGCTGTCCATGTAGGAATCCAAAAGTCGCTGTCCATGTAGGAATCCAAATGTTGCTGTCAATGTCTGAATCAAACGTTGCTGTTCATGTAAGAATCCTCATGTTGCTGTCCATGTAAGAATCAAAACGTCGCTGTCCATGTAAGAATCAAAACGTTGCTGTCCATGAAGGAATCCAAATGTTGCTGTCCATGAAGGAATCCAAATGTTGCTGTCAATGTCTGAATCAAACGTTGCTGTTCATGTAAGAATCCTCATGTTGCTGTCCATGTAAGAATCAAAACGTCACTGTCCATGTAAGAATCAAAACGTCGCTGTCCATGAAGGAATCAAAACATTGCTGTCTATGTAGGAATCACAAGCAGATGTAAATGTTGAAATCAATCATCACAGCTCAGTTGAGAGTAATATGTCAGACCTGCACATGAACAAGAAAACCACAAAAACAATTTCAATAATATATCATGAATGATATATAGAATGAGCAGTATGTAGTTAACCCTCAATAAACTTTCCTGGACCCAATTTCATGGCATTGCCTTCTGCCGAGTTCTGTGCTTCACCATTCTGCACTCGCAGGGCAAGCCCCCAATTTATGTGCTTGCTGTGTAAGTGAAAATAATGCCTGGCAAAGTGGAGTACACAATTGCTTTTAAAAGCCAAAATTCCCTTGTCCTAGTTTGTTGCTTATGGTATTAAGCAGAGCCATGAAATTGGGCCCTGTTTTGAGTGAAACATATTTTGTTAAATATATTTGCCATCACAAACTGCTAAGCTAGTGTCCCAATAAACTTAACATCAGGAGAAGAAAACAAAGGGTTTCTTAAAAATCGATGACAAGTTCTTCATAAGCAAAGTGTGAAAAAGTTAATCAAATTATACACCACATAAAACACTACATTTCATAATAATAAATCTTTTACAGTTTAAACTAAAGCAAACGAATTCGACAATATTGACCAGAAATTTGTTTTCTATAAACATTTGAGTGGTGTTTGAAAAAGAAAAAATTGTTTGTCATACTCATAAACTGCTAAAACCGGTGTCACATGCAATCATGTTCTCTGTGCAAAACTATCTGGAGGACAGTATTGCATATGCAATAATGTCCGCGAACGGTTTTGCATATGCAATCGTGTCCCCCCGGACACTGCTGCAAAATGCATTTGTGTCAGCCCGGACACATTTGCATATGCCGTTGTGTCCGCCCCCGTGCAAAACCATCCTTGCAGTTAAATTAAACGCCTTGATTGACAGAACTAGTTCGCCATTTTTTTACAAGCCTAGTGCATGTCATGAATGACATGGAAAATTTTCAGCTGTTGGGTATTCGCTGCAATCATTCAGTACGTGAATATTCATGCTGCATATACGTAGGTTCAGTGCATGCACGCTTGCTTACGCGCGCACATACATGTATAGTCATGTACATGTCCACTGGACGGTTTTTGCATAGCCCCGGACACGATTGGATATGCAAAAGTGTCCGAAGCAGACAGTATTGCATAGCACACAATTGCATCTGACACTGACAAAATCAAAAGAGAGAAAAAATTGTTTCTCCAAGAGTAAATTGTTCAGTTTGAACAAACAGGGAATTTTTTTTTCAGATGCAATCACTGTACATAAAATTATGCGAAGAAATTTGTATTAAACTTCACATTAATCTCTTAGGGTTAGGGTTAGGGTTGTTCATGGTGTTTCGATTAGATTTGGAAATCAGGTTAAGTTTAGGAATTGGAATTTTAAAATTATCACTACAAAACATTTATATCCAGTGAAAAAATTATTTGATGGCCTACCAGGGAAAAAGTTTATTTATGTACAATGATCCTAGACATAAAACATTTTTTTTGTTTTTTTTAAAGTTTGATTTTTAAAGATGGTTTTGGGAAAAAACTCTGAATTTAACCAACAAAAAAGGTTAAGAACATTTCGGTTTAAAAAATAGTTATTATTATAAACTTCACTGAAAAAAATTATGTTTATCAAAAAAAAAGTTTAAGATGTTAAGTTTCTAAAAACACCTTAATATTAGTTTATTAAAACACCTTAAAGTAATGAAGTTGCCCAAAACACCTTTAAACAAATTTTTTTCTCAAAAACCTTTAATTTATTTTTTATGCATCTTTTTACAATTTTTACCAAAATTGACCAAAGTACTTCAACTACACAAAAAAAAGGACTGGTAAAAACAGGAAATGCTTATCTTCATTTCACAATAATATCTGTAATTTTGGAGAAAAAAAAATACATTGGTTAAAAATAATTCTTTTGCATTTCAAAAAAGGTTAAGAACATTTTGGTTTAAAAAAAGTTATTATAATAAACTTTACTGAAAAAAATTATGTTTATCAAAAAAAAAGTATAAGATGTTATTTTTTAAAAACACCTTAATATTAGTTTATTAAAACACCTTAAAGTAATGAAGTTTCCCAAAACACATTTAAACAAATTTTTTTTCTTAAAAAACCTTTAATTTCATTTTTATGTACATTTTAAAATTTTTTACTAAAATTGACCAAAGTACTTCAACTACACAAAAAAAAGGACTGGTAAAAACAGGAAATGCTTATCTTCATTTCACAATAATATCTGTAATTTTGGAGAAAAAAAAATCCATTGGTTAAAAAAAATTCTATTGCATTTTACTGGGAAACAAAATGTTGCTCAAAACTACTACAAAAAAAAATGTTTCTCTAAATATCTTTACAACAAGTAATGTTCCTAAAAACACCTTTAAACAATTGTTACTAAAACTGAACTAAGACCTTCTTTTACAATAGGAAATGTTTTCTTCCTTTCAAAATAATTTCTGTAATTTGAGAAGGAAAGAAAAAAAGAAGAACAAAACCTATTACACTTTACTGAAAAAAAAATTCTCCTCAAAAAACTTTTACCCAGAAAACAACAATAAATATCTATGTTTTTCATAATACCTTTAATTTTTTGTTAAAGCACCTTAAAAATAAAAATGTTTCTCAAAATACCTTTATATGTCAACTCAGAGATGAAACTAAGCATCCAGGTTGGAGAGGTGCTGGTTGACTGGTAGGCAGTTTTCCTAGTGTCATTCCATCTTAGATGAGGCACTCAGCACACAAAGGTTGACAGCATACAAAGTTGACAGCATACATAAGCTGGAGCGCCCTCACAAGTCCATTTGAGGTAAGGTGAGGATAGTTTGATCTGCAACACAGGTAGTAATAGAGTGGATTTAAGTAAAATCACATCCAAGATACAAGTTTTATTTTTAGCAATACTTCAGACAACACTGGTGGTGCTGATTTGATTGTGAAAAGTTATTCAGAGAACTTTTACTTTACAATACAACTCAAGTCAAAGTAAAAGATTCAACTAAAAACTCCTCATTGAACTGTAGTTGCAATAATGTAACCCTCCTCCCGATGCCGAAGCCGAAGAGGGTTACGTTATCGCAACTAATTGAAATGGAACTCTGAATTCATACACCAATATACTATAGAACATATTGCATAGCCTGGCCCATAAGAAGTCAAAAGCCTTCTCTCACTGCTGGGATTAACGAAGAGCTACGTTTACATATGATTTACATTAGTTGACTCAGCAGGATCCATAACTTTAGACATTTGTTGTTCAAGCAGTAGAAATACAGGGGCCTCCAGGCTAATGAAAAGGGCCTGAAGTAAAGGAGTGCTATTAGGGCCTACATAAATGCATGGCTACTAAACGAACAGCTACACATTGACAAAGTGAGAGTCATTCGCAGCTCGTAAATGTTGCCGTTCATGCATTGTTTGGTATCAAAGATGGCGTCAAATGCAAGAGGGGTCTGTTCACCTCAATGCAGCATTGCACTTGGACGGCCTGACATTAATTAGTCGTGGAGTACGACTCTACGAGTATTTATATTATAAAAAACAATCAATCATTGTGGATGTGCACAAACAAAAACTGATTTATATTTTACAATGAGAACTCCTTGAGTTAAATAAGTGATGATAGATAAAGTTAACATGGTTACCATTGGTTGTATCGTGGAAGAAGATCATCCAAAGACATCAAAAGTGAGGACATGATTACGATGAACACGTCCTGTCAACAGCATTCTAAATCACAGCATGGATGGAGTCGCAACATGCAGTACACAGTACAGTCAGTGTTTGCACGACGAAGGAAAACAGAGTGTATAGTCTTTCAGTTTTCACTACCTACCACATCAGTCACAGTCACCACGGAATGTATGCATGATTCTCAGCTTGCAGTAATACTCAAGACTTTGATGAACATCCACATTTAATAAGAATCCTTAGATCGTCTTCAAAACAGACATTTTGTTGAATTACTCATCTGTCAAACTCGTCGAATGTAAACATTCCCTCCATGCGCACGACGCATTACATCATAGTTACCTACAAATGAACTACAGAGGGCGCACTCCATAAAAACAACAAGAACAGAAAGGTTATTTTACTTTTGAGTCGTAAAAAATAATGGAACATGTTCTTTGCACAATATCAGTAATATTATTGGTTGTTTCTTTAACAAATAATTTTTCTGACAAAAAATTTAATAATTTTAGTTTAAAGCCCATTCATCAGTAAAGAAAACAAAACAGAATAGAAAGGAAATAGAAAAAAAGGAACCATTATATACGAAAGATAAGGAGTTAGACAAGTAGGCCCCTGTTAACTTTTCTCTTCGGCAAAAATTTAATTTTGTAAAACTTAGTAGGCTACGTTGTAAACGGTGGGGGGGTTACATATAATGATGGCACGGGGGCGTATCCCAAGTAGGTCTACTTGGATGAGCAGAAGCGTAGTACACAACCGCCGTAGGCCAAAAGTCGTGCGCCAAGCTGATTATCATAAGTTGCAAGCTTTCAAAAAAATATTTTGAATATTAGGGTTTAGAGGATCATGCAGTAGATACAAAAATGTATCACAACCTGGGGGGGGGGGGGGGGGCGCTAAGAAGCCAGAGATCCCCGGTTTGAGCCACGGTGGTAACAGAGCGGTGTGTGGCCGGTGTCAGATGCAATTGTGTCCGCCATGCAGTACTGTCCGCTCCGGACACTTTTGCATATGCAATCGTGTCCAGGGCGCGTCGCGTCCGGGGCTATGCAGTGACCGTCCGGCGGACATTACATGACTGTATACACGTATTGTCCGGGCGGACACAATTGCATCATGCAGCAGTGTCCGGGCGGACACAATTGCATATGCAACACCGTCCGGCGGTCTTGATTGCATATGCAATAATGTCCGGCGGTCTTGATTGCATAGAGGACATAATTGCATGCGACACCTGCCGGGCCGCGAAGTCTCGACTCACTTCGCAGTGGCATGCACTCAACGCTTGAGAAAAAAACTTAAAACTTGAAACGAACTTATAGTTATGCACCTTTTTTATGGTTGAATATAAAAAAAAATCGGTAGCGGGATTCGATCCCAAGACGTTTCGAACTGGAGTTCGGAGCCCTTCCAATGCATCTACTCCTTCTTACTCCACTTGCATTCGAGTTTAATTTGAAACCTTCGTATGACCAACTTTAAATCAAAACGTAGTTAAAAAGAGAACACAAAGGGCTCGAGCCAAATACCTTTGGCTTCTTTGTGTTCAACTTTTGCTAGGATAGGCCTAAAGGTTACAAACTTTCGAGACGTTTAAGAGTTCCGATTGGCCAAGAAGGAATCAGACCATTAGTTCTTTTGTGTGTAAGATTAGGAATGCGGGCTATAGTCACGAGATAAATTACATTTCTAGGTGTGTCAGATTCCATCTGAGATTCCTGAGGAGAGGACTGCCGCCAGCCAGCTCGATGATTGTTGGGTTATTGAGAACTCCAATTATTCTAATTGAGAACTCTAGAGTTTACGTAGTTTTTCCAGCCATAGTTGACTGAGTTTTGTGAATCAGTTTAAGGCGTCTGAAACACCGAAATATTGCTCAAAAGACCCGCCAGACAGTATAATCCAGGATCAGCAAAACGAGATGTAAGTAGCTGTTTAACAATTGTCCTTATTCCAAAAGATTGTTTTTATAATAGCCACTTTTCACTAAAACTTTGATTTACTGGTACAAGAAAGTCATTGAGAGAAAGTTTGTATTAGTATTGATTTAAATTGCGGTAAAGATTGAAAGTGCATTGTCAAACCACTGTGAAGAAATATAGCTAATAAGTAGTGTAATTTTACTTTAAATTGTGTAGAATTTGCTAATTTTAGGGTTTTCCCGAAAGGGTTTAAACCACTCTTAGAAGTTGATGTGCTTGGTCGAGGGCCGACTTGGGACCGGGCAGAGTACGACCCAAAGGCTAACTGAACTCAATAGATTCTACAGACTCTAAAGACAAGGAGTGGGAGTGATGTAGAGATAGAAAGAGAGAGACACACATCTACAGAGATTGTACAACCGGAAACGACTCTTTAAAGTTATTTCATTAAGACATCGTTAACTTTAATATTTTTGTGAATTCATTGTAAATAAATGTGTACATTTTCGTGTAAATATAATTGGTTTTCCTTTGTCTTTCAATTTGGTCAGTGTAACAACATCTATTGAAGGTCCAACCGAGATCAGGGAAAGACTCGGGGCATGACAATTGCAAGGCTTAATTTTAATGGTTTTAATCAAAACCTGCCAGGCTTTGAACCCAAGTTCGTGAGGTTGTTGTTTTTAATACTCAAAATTTAACAAGATGAGCCTTGCAATTTTACCTTCAAATAAATGAACAAAATATAGAAATAGAAACACAACACAAAATGCTCCTTTACTCCTTATTCTCTACTGAATGTCATAAGTTTTCAAAAATTAGATGATTCGAGAATTGTTCCAGGTGACAAGTCTGTCCTAGAAACATGTTCTGTAATGGTCACAATTTCCCCCTTGCTTTTTTTCATGGGGGTGCAATTTGGACTTCCAAAATGTAGTCAACTAACAGAATGACTAAAAGAGAACCTACGCCCTTTGATTCAAAACAAATTTAACTTGAAAGTTTGTAAACAAACTTTAAAAAATATTGAAGAATGCCAGATGTATCACCAGAAAACATCAAATAATGTGGAACTGACATTTTTGCACTTGATTGCCAATAAATACCAAAATGATTACCAAAGATGTCATACAATTTAGATTAGACCTAACAGTCTGAAAATCTGCAACTAAATTGGACCATAATGAGTACAAGACCGGACAGTTCAACTTGAGTATGAATAATTAATACAGAAACAAGGAAAGAACTTAGTTTCATCCTAAAAAGGTAATTTGAGACCAAATTCATACAGGTTTTTGAAGGAAACAAACAATTAAGATTCTTAAATGTGTTGAGTGACAAGACTTCTCTTTAATTAACCCTCAAAAGCAAATGGTTAAAATTTGTATCGAAGATTGACTGAAAGAAGGTCTTGTATCAAACTTGTTTGGTTTCAAAACCCTAAAAATATCACACCCCTGTTTGGGGTTTAAAGAGTAGGTACAAGAAATGTACAATTGGTTCCTGCCTGTTTCAAGGTTTAAGGAATGCACTTTCTTTGTTTCATGCCAAATGCAAGGTAGAATAATAATATTGAACACTTTCGGTATAGTGCCGGTATCCGTTGGTTGAGGAGGGAAAGACAAGTTAGGACCGAGGATTGTGTGAGTATGCTTTTTTGAACAGGTGAGATTTTTCTGGAGTATTGTTGTGAAGGATTTGGAAAATGAGTAGAGCAAGTTTGTCCTGAATCCTGTGTGATATTGGCAGCCAGTGGAGATCCTGTAATACAGGAGTGATGCAGGAATATTTACTGGTGAGAGAAACTAGTCTGGCAGCAAAGTTTTGTAGACGCTGCAGATGTTTCATTTGGTTTCTTTTGAATTGCCCAATAAGAAATGTAAGCATTTGGCTTCTGCCTACTACAAAGTACAAGGAATTTACTTTTATGCTGCGATGACATTTTTAAATAAATAAACCATTTATACATAAACCATTTTATAACAAGGTACAAGGAATGTATGTATCTGATTCCTGGCCATCTTTGTGCACACACTTTACTTATATAGTCCAACAAGCTGACATCATATTACAGAAGTCGTCATCGTTGCTTGTAGCTAGGCTAACACCTTCATAGTAATCTTCAAATTCTCCATAACTTATTTCCTTTCTGCGACCGTCAAACAGCTCAAGGAAGTCGTCCATTATTTCTACAGCAGTCACAAGACCTGTTGGGAAAAAAGGCAAAGGTAGCAGTAAACAAAAGTGATCAAATCTTTCTAAGATTATAATAATATTCTCACAAGTGTCCTGTGCACAAAATTATCAATGATAATGAATTTTTGTTGAATATAATGATAGAAATTTTATACTTTTTATAACTCAAGATAAAAATCATAGCAAAGTTTTGTCTAACTTGTCGCTCCTGTGAATACGACGGGACAGATTTGATACTATGTATGTAGCGCCTATGCTGAAACTTTTTTCGCTGATAACCGTCAGCATATAGGCAAAGTAGCATATCAAGCATTTAAGTTAACAACAAAATGTTTCTGGTTGTCGGACCAGACAGAACATTTTATCCAGGTCGATCCAAAAAATCGTTTGGCAACAAGAATATATTTTTTTTTAACCTTGACTGAACAGTAAGCTTTTTCGAAACAATAATTTTGATATCTTGCTACAAAAGTATGAAAACAAAACATTTTGTGAAATAAAACAGATTTATTATCCGTCCCCTTGTTACAACCATGCTTGTATCTTCCACTTTTTAAGACATAGAAACATGCATGGGACAGTTTGGGAGCGGTAAAATACCTCACGTTAAACCGTGTCTCGTATCTTCCAAGCTCGTATTTACGAGAGTCAACAGTACATGGTCTGTACAACTAAAGTTCCCACGTGAGGCAACACTAATCATCATTATAAATAGTCATAGGCTGCTGCCCATTGACGCAACAACCACCCACTTCTTCTTGGTTGTGTGGCTGGTTCAGGAGCGATTTTGCTTCGCTGTAGGGTAGCCGCAGTTAGTTCAGCCACACTACATACATCAAAACAATTTTAGAAGTTCTTTAAGTCGTCATCTATCTACTGAGATATTTCTCAGAAGGATTAGGTATAAGAGCGAAGTGTAAATGTTGCCTACCTTGGAGAACATGCGGATGTTTCTGCACATTGAAAAACTTCTTCAACTCATCTTTACTCACGGTTCCAGACTTATTGGCATCTATTTTCTGAAACGCCTGTAAAAAATAAAATTAAAAAAAATGTCAACACAATAGTAAAAATAATAGTTATAGTGGCTTCTTACATAGCTCCAAATCTGTCACTGTTGGATGCTCACGGCGCTAAAACTATCTCATCACTCTTCCCTTATTTAAGCTCCCCTGGGAGTACACAGACTGCACTGTCTCAAGTATGTTTCAAAAATGTCTTACCTTCCTAACATATGTTTTTCTCCTTTCGTTCATTTCTCCCAGGAAAGCTCGATGGAATTCACCATAGTCTATGGATTGGTCTTCATTCTGATCCAACACGAGCCACAGCGTCTCAAACAACTGAGAGAAACCCAGAATAAACAAAATTATATACATGTACAATAAGGCACTTTTGATGATGAGTCAACAGTTGCATGAGCCCTTTGATAGCTTGTACAATTCACTATTTTGTATGGTTTTTTTTATACCTCTGTTCCTATGATTATTTCTGGTAGTAAGAGTGTAAGATAGGTAGTGACATTTTTGCACTTGATTGCCAATAAACACCAAAGAATTAAATTGGTAAAAGACTTGCGATTTTTTGATGTTTTTTTTACCTCTGTTCCTTTTCCTGGCAGTAGATTTGTAACTCAGAAAAATGTATAAGTTTAATTTGTGAAACAGAAAGAGAACATTTTATCAAAATAAAAGTTATATCTGGTGAGAATTCTAAAGAAAGCAGTGCAACTTAAGGTAAGAGCTACTGAGCCAGAGATGATGTGATCCCTCCCTTGGTATTTATTCTAGGATCTGTGACAACACTCTGTCTGGGATTTGAACCAGCAACCTTGTATATTGCTAGCCAGTATGCTACAAGTGTTTAACTTACATTAGGGTCCACTTTAATGTGGTATGTATCCAGCGCATGTCGTAGTTCTTCTTTGCTTAACACACCATCACCCGATTTATCTATCTGCCTGAAGTGACGCCCAAGTCCAGTTAATGTCTTACATGCTCTCTTGCGAAGTTGGGCTCTGACTGACTCTGAAGGAATCAAACAAACAAGAGTTTCTTTCAAGTGTATGTTTCACAGAAACACCATGAGAAATCTTTGACAAAGGTTATATAAAGAAGACCTTGTGTGCGTGTATGATGTCACTGGATGAGTAGAGCGCCCTCACACAGAGGTCAAGAGAAAGTATTTCAATTACACACTGCACTGTAAGAGTTATAACTATGCATTTCCATTGTTTGATCAAATTCGACAGTATCGATACAGATTCGATACTTTGTATTGTTCATATTTGTTCAGAGGCCAAACTACATAAAGCTGTTAAGCAGATAAGTTTGCAACAACGTAAATGACATGGCAACCTATTCCTGCCAAGTGAGACTTTTCCATGCTTAGCAAAGTGTTATGCATAGAAGCAAACAATCAATTTGAAACCAAAGCTACAATCCCGGCCAAAATGCTTGTGCCACCCATTCCTAACATTACATAAAACCATTCTCTGTACACTTCCCACTGACAATAATAATTCCACCCCCTCCGTCCCCCGATCAATGTTGACTGTAATGCAGAAGACCGTGCAATCAGAACCAACATTGAAAGGGGGCAGGGGGCCCAATGAGATATGGCCGGGATTGTAGGTATTAAGGTCCTAGCAGCAGATTATCAGCAGTTATCTCAAACCTACCTTGGACTTTGGTAATGAGTTTTTGATCTATAGCTTCCTGCTTTGTGATTGGTGGATCCATCTTAGCATGATACTCCTGTGGATCGTAAGGTATCCGCCCATTGCTAAATCTAGATAGAGAGATCAGAAACTATTGTAAAACACAGACACAGTTTTTTAAAACTTATGTTTAATCTATAACTTATTTTTACTTTGCTCATTTTTTACAAATGGGTTGTTTACTATGTCATTGTTTTACTACTTCATAATCATTTTTGTTGTGAGGCGCTTTTGATAATTTTAAGTATGGAAAATGCTATGGAATAAATATCAATATTATTATTATATAAAGTTTCAAAGATCTGTTACTTCTGGGAACAAATGGCAATCAAACCGCAACATTGATTTGACATTGCATCAAGATTCTTCTTAAGATTGTGAACAATTTAATGTAAAAAATAACTCAGGGGAGCTAAAGTGCGGCATTTACATGTAAACCTATTGACCAACAAAATGGTGAGCGCGACACCTGTGTAAAATGGTGTCAATACTTGTTGTGAAAATCATATGAACGTTTGCCAGATAGCAGAATTGTTTACAACAGCTTAAATACTTACATGAGTTTTTCTTTTGCATTCTCATCAACATGAGTAATCCTTAGAAGGAGTATGGGAGAAGCTCTTAAGGCGCTAGACAGTGAAGGATGATCTCCACTCGCAAATGTCAAACTAGCCCCCTGTGTGAATAAGAACAACAAAGATAGCAATAATAATAATAATAATCAATTTTTATAAAGCTCTTTATCACAGCGCGAAGGGCATATCAAAGCGCTTCTGACATTATAACCCCTGATCACTAGGCCTTCAATCGTTCCTTAAACCATCTCAGCTCCCTGAGGAGTATACAGCCGCGCTGCGAATAATCATTCACATAATCCATCTCTGCCCTCACAGGTACCCTTTTACCCCTGGGTTGAGAGAAGCAATGGTTAAGTGTCTTACTCAAGGACACAAGTGTCACGACCGGGATTCGAACCCACATCCTGATGAACCACCAGAACTTGAGTCTGATGCTCTTATACGCTCGGCCACGACATCCCCGCAAGATAAGTTGTGTCAGTGGAAACAAGTTCTATCTTTGGGGTAAGAAAACAGATCTCTGGTTGGTCTCAAATACAATACCTACCGCTGATATATCCTGCACAGTGTACAACCTGCCTTTCCTTCTACCAGTCATATGACAGTACTTCCCCTTCTGGATAAATGGTAGAGCCTTGGATCTGTCAACCAATCAGAACGCAAATAATAACTATGAATGAAACTAAACCACACTTAAATGAGACCAACAAGAAACAAAATCAGAAAACATCACCCTTGCTTACTCATAAAAGAGGGAATAAAATAAGGGCAACATTTTCAACTCTCACAATGAAATCCTCTAAATTAATTTGATAGTTTTTAAAATGAGAGAATAATATCCAACGAGTAAGGATACCAAAAAAATAAACCTGAACTTATTTTCAGATAAACCTTTTACCTTTCCAATTGTAATTTCTGTTGTTGATGTAATATGTCACTTACTTTGAGCCAAAGTTGCGATACTCGTATACAGTCATGGTACTATCCAGGTCAAAAAAGAAGCCACAAAGCTCCCTCAGTGCATCATGGCCACTCCTTGTAATGATTCGAGCATTGAATGTTAGACGCTTCTCAAGTAAGTTCTCAGTCACTGTTCCACTTGTCCTTACTCTGAATCAATACAGACAAATGAGAATTGGGTTTCAGGAAAACTGTTCAAACTGTTCAAGCTATTGGGGTGTCGTGGCCAAGCGGTTAAGAGCATTGCACTCAAGCTCTGGTGTCTCTGTTCAGCAGAGTATGGGTTTGAATCTAATGACAAATTAATTTACAAACCTTGGACTGAAGATGCACACTTCAACGATACTTACATGAAACTGAACTTGAACTTTTAAAGCAGTAAAAACTCACACAAAACCTATTATCCAAACCAGTTTGTTGTAATCTACACTTACTTCGATTCATGCAAGGCTCTAGTCTTGGGTCTTGATTGGCCGTACGGAGTTGTGTGGCCAGACAATGGAGTTTCACACCTCTGGTTTTGTTCAGGATCACAAATAACTGCCCTGAAAACAAACACCAAAATTCAGATAAAGACCGTAATCAAAATTTACCTTTTTTCTTAAGCCGAGTTTTGACCTGGGCCAAATTTTGTTGAGCTGCTTAAACACAAAAGTAGCCAAGCACAACTAGTTTATTCCTACTAGAATATGGTTACCAGCCAAACCACTATGTCAAATGTACAAGCTGTGACTGGTATCCAGCCTTTTTATTGCTAAGCAGAAATGATTAAGCACTGTTTTCTGCTGAAGCGCCCAGGTTGCACTGTGACAGTGATTTAACTGAGAGACCCATTCCAAATACCTTGACAGTTGATCTACTAAGATCTACTGCTCAAGTGCCCAGGTTGCACTGTGACAATGATTTAACTGAGAGACCAAATCCAAATACCTTGACAGTTGATCTATTAAGACAGTCTGCTCAATCTCTTGTCTTCGCCTTTCAGCTGCGATCGTCTCCTGAAAAGATAAACAAATACAGAAGATGTGTGTAGCAAGAAACTGCAGTCACAAAGCAATTAAAGACACAACATCAAGCACATGTTAAAACCCATAAACCATGAAAAAGGTTCCAAAAGATTCTTGAATATAGAAAAACCCAGGGACTGGCCTTAGAAGAAGCTTCACAGCTGTTGGCAATCAATTGACTGAATTGAAATTGAGTGAATTGAAATTGACTTACTGCGTCCATTTTCTTCTGTAATGGATTTCTTGCATCCTCCACAGGATCCTCCTCAATCTCATTGTCTGTTCTGTAAAAATTGGCACAAAATACCGTCATTAGGAATTCATATTTTATCATAGTTTTTCAGATTAATGGATGAAAGAGGCTGTCAGGTCAAATAGGTTGGCCCCTTTGTAGCCTGAACATCTGACGTCACACTTCGAGGCTTGTGAATAATGCCAGAGAAAAATCTATCCCCAAGAAGGGAAGGTTTCAACCTTGTTCCCAGCAAAGTACAAAAATCTATCCCCTAGAAAGGAAGGTTTCAACCTCGTTCTCAGCAAAACACCCTTTCGCCGTGCCACTTTTCCCCCCACAATGCCTTGCTAGAGCATACAGGAGTGTCTCAAAAAGTTTGCACAGTAGAAACTTTCGTATTGGATCAGGTAAGTATTCCAGGGGGTGCTCATGGACCATTCCATCGGAATGGGGGAACGTTTTGTTGAAATGTTCAAAATACTAACTCACATACATGTAGTCACTCATGAAGAACTGCTCTCGTATTGTAGCACAATGATGCAGTCCAGCATGTTTAGTTTGAGGATACCTATATAATGTTGTTCTAAAACTAATTGAGCAAAACCGTACCTGTATGGTGCTTTCAGTTGCTTCTTCTGTTGGCCTCCCCTCTGGGACCACTGTTTCATCTGATCTTTCTTGTCCTGTTCATACTGTTTGTACTGCTGCTTTTGCCTGTCAGAGGGAGGAGGTATATTTTCTGGCACAGCAGGCTCAGTCCATGCAGACTACAAAGAAAAAGCCCATTATAAGATGAGTGTTATCTACTGTATTTACACTTTCAGCCAATGAGAGATATCTCCTTCACAGATAGACATTTCACTTCATAGGCGTGGTCAAATCAAAGATGCTCAAATCAAAGATTGCCAACATGGTTTTGATATTTATTTCTTGGCAAGCAACTCATCATGATAAAAACACATCAATTTGACAAAATATGAATCTTATGAGTTAATAATAATAAATATAATAAAAATAACAATCAATTTGGATCTA
This sequence comes from Asterias amurensis, assembly GCF_032118995.1. NCBI lineage: Eukaryota > Metazoa > Echinodermata > Asteroidea > Forcipulatida > Asteriidae > Asterias > Asterias amurensis. The sequence goes on along the minus strand of NC_092654.1, from coordinate 370,849 downwards.
GCACTTTATCAGAGCCCGGTGGGCATATCAAAGCGCATATCAGAGTTTGTTTTCTCAAACCTTTTGTTTTCCTGCTAGATTAAGGCGTGGCACACTATCGGGTCTCTGTGATCGGTTACTCTGTCTGCCTGCTGTAGGTGTATGATGCAGTGCAAATGGGGAATTCATTGCTGGATTTCTAAGAAAATAAAAGACCAAGATAAATATTCTAGAAGAAATTGGATATAGATCAATCTTGTACATGCTCAGCAGTCTTCAAATAGGAACCAATTTTTACTGCTGTAATCGCAAAAAAAACCGACAATTTCCAGAAGAAATTTCCAGAAGTGACCATTTTCTAACATTTTAGAAACTAATCTTTTACACACAGTCATTTCCATATCTATAAACATGATTTTTTTGTATTCTCTTTATATTAAGAGTCTAATAAAATTGTCTTGGTCTTCAATTTGTACTGTTATGTTTTTAAGCTTTCAACCTCTAGCTTATGAATAAATATTTCATCATCAACTACACGTTTTCATTTCATTCTTACCTCGCAGCTGGGCTGTAGTCATGGTAACCCCAACTGGAAAACAAAGAAATAAAAAACAAAGGAAATAACATGAACATTTTAGACAGGTATTTGTCTACGCTCAAGTCCCAAGAAGGTACCAGCCAAAATTGTATTCTGAATGCCCTTTTTCTACTTGATTCAGGCCTGTATACTTTGTTTATGAAAGGGCGAAGGCACCAAGGCATTTTTTCCTTGATAAAGGGCACCCTTTTAAGGAAATTGTCAACTTCTACTGGAACATTTCAAGGAGACCAAGGCAATGGCCAAGGGCATGGAGGCAATCGCCTTCGTTTTGTCTGCGTGAAGTATCAGGCCTGTTAATTAATTGCACCATTTAGCAACTGAGGTCCAAAATGTTGACTGTTTCAAGCAACTCGACCTATTGATTGATTCATTCAAAAGCTCTGAGTAAACAATGAATACACGTGTCTCAGTAAAGTTCAACATTGTTAACGAACCGTCAACCTGAATGACTTGATTATATTACCTGACAGTACTCGCCGTGTCTGGAGGGTCAAGCTTTTCATCATTCTTGGCGACTGGGTTTGTAAGATTGTCATCTTGATCTCTAAGTCGACCCAGATCAAGGGAAGGCATCCTGTGGAAAATTCAACCCAAAAATGAGGGGAGTGGTCTTTATCTGGCCTGAGACTGATGCTACAAACTGACAAATATATTTGTATTATTGTTATCATTTTGTTGTTTTCTTTACACAATACCACAGTGTGATGAGCTCCATACACTTTCCCAGAGAACTGCTGACAAAAATCTGCTACAATAACGATCAGTACTGACATCTCGTCATCAAATAAATCTTTGCACTTTAGGAAACAAACAAGTAAAAAGTATAACTTTCATTTGTGAGTTTTCGGATTATAATTTTTTCTTCTTCTAAAATAACTTGCACAATGCTAACCAATCAAAAGGAACTATGGTATAAATGCGAAAAAAGGGTGGCTTGGCGTATGAAACATAGCAGGGCCTTTCACGAAGGCTAAATGACAACACAAAATATATAATCAAGTACATTATTCTGGTGCAACAAGAGCAGTCAAGGCTCCAATGTGTGTGTCATGTTGTCATTCAGCCTTTCAGAAAGACTCTGCTATTGTCCAAATGCCACTCCATTAACTGATTCTCTAATAAATTCTTTCAGCAACATCTTTCCTTACCCATCAGGTTTGGGGTACTGCATCCTGGAACGAGGTCTCGGTGTAAGATTCTTAATTTTGTCTAGCTTGGCTTGTGTGATCACACATGTCTGGAGTTGGGCAAAAACGAAATAATTTAAATAAGTTTTGGACACAGAAATGTCAAGGGTGATCCTTACCAGAAGGTTCCAAGTCAAAATGGTAAAAAAAATTAATTTGTTTGTTTTACAACAGTTGTATGTGGTTTGGGTACTATGAGGTAGGTAAAGGAGTGATTGGCAGTTTGTGTAATAAGGGTTAGGAGTGTTACAAGGGTAGGCTGGTTAAAACAGAGGTAGATAGTTTGGTTTATGAGCAACGGGTTTCGGCCCTTTCCATAGTGCGTTTGGGGAGCAGTAATTTGAAGAAGTTATCCATGAGCTCTAGGTTTGTTAGTGACCTGAAGAAAGATACCACAGTACAAATACTGGCCAAAGAACTGACCTTGTTATTAGAATTGTTAGAAGAAGGAAAGGTGCGATGAACGACAGGTTTTGGCCCTTTCCGTGGTGCATCAGGGGTGCAGTAATTTGGAGAAGAGTTCCCAGGAGCTTTAGGTTTGTTAGTAGCTGAAGAAAGATTCTTAGGAGAGGCCAACTTGCCTTGTTGAGAACCTCTTCTGCCCTCTTGTCTTGGTGTTGGTGTTCCACGAATTATTAAATCCATTCCTGCTTATGAAAAAGTAAATACAGGCACCATGATTATCAATTTAAGATTGTAGTTAAGTTAGCCTAATCCAACTTTGTTAGTAAATTCTACCAAACTCTAATAAGACGGAAGATTGTATAGCGCCCTCTTTACACGGATAGCCGACATTTGATACGCCCCACTTCTGTAGCCAAATGGGGCCAACATTATAGACAAGAGTATTAATGAGAAAAATAGAATTAGCTGAGAACAAACTGCTTACCAACGACTAGAACCTATCACTATCATACTATGAGTATATATGGGATAGCCACACCAGGCGTTTGTACAGTATAGTAAGTAGTAAGTAGATACAGATGCACAATGAATGAGGTGTGTTGTTGCATAATGTAGCTTCACAGGTTGTATGTTTATTGGGTGAGCATCACAACTTCCATTGACATCACCTCATGCATAGTCATGACTTGGCACATCATCCTGGTACCCTGACCTCTCCCAATCAGCAGACAGCGAATCATAATTACGATTTATGGCAGCCCACAGTCACAACAAACTTGGTATTTGTAAAATTGTATGTACACTGGTTTTGATGTTGCTATTTTCAAAACATCACATGTCAAAAAAGTCATCATTTGGTGAGCCCAGGCATGTTTTATATTAATCCCACAAGTATAAGAAATAACATGATTTAAGTTTAAGTAGTAGTAGTATGGCATGTATGGGATGTTTATATGGGAGAAGACTGCAACCAAAAGTAAATATTATTATGCAGTTCTGAAAACTTAGCGTTTTATTTTATAACATGTTTTGTCATTTTTAATGGCAACTGATATTAAAAAGAGAGCCATACCAGCCCAACAAGGTGGGCTAGTATAAAGTCCTGATACTTACAGTAAGTCCAACTCTTGTCACACAATAGTATTTGACACATTAAAGAACTGTCACAGTGTCAGAGTTGTTATCATTTGGCGTTTGCTCTACGCGGTTTTACAAAAGGAATGCCGTTAAACATATTAAGTGGTGGTACCCGTGACACTTTGTGGCTTCAACCAATGCAAGACGTCAGGACTCCGTGCTGACAAGGGCGCCCTCTGTTGTCTGTAAAGTGTCATTGCCTAGGGGAGAGGGCCAGTGGGCGGGGCAAGGGTGTGAGGGGGGCGCAGGGCTCTTCATACACCTGGGCTCGGCTAGAATTACCCCTCAGACGGCTATAATTATAAATGGTACAATAAGGAAGCTAAAATCCCAGCCTAAACACTTGGGCCCCCCATTCGCAACGCTACAATTAACATTCCCTGTCCACTTCCCCCTGACAATAAACATTTCTCTTCCGTTCCTGTCATTTGTACTCAATAGTATGAAGAAACACCACTGGACAACAATGCACTGACTGGACAAATTAAAACTATAGATAGAATTTGAAGTGTTTATTTCAAAACGACAAATGCAACATGATAGTAGTACATTGGGCTCAGCATTAGTTTGTAATACATTAGTTGTATTACCGTTAACATCATTAGAATTTGCATATTACTGAATACATTAAGATCACTACTCCTATTGGTTGTTAGGCATTTCATTTGCATAAAAAACATCTATCAGTTATAATATTATAATGAGCTATACATGCAGGTTTTGTAATGCCTACCATTTCAATAAGCACTTTTTATATACACTAAAACTCAAGTGTTTACTCAAAACTTTGGTCAGTGAAACTCCTTAATAAATTTATCCCAAAGTGACTCAAATAAAAGGTTTATTTCACAGTAAAAAATTAATTAAATCTCAGTTGATTTATCACCTTCCAAATTTTAAGAATTCTTCAAAGTCTTGACTTCACACTTCAGTTTTAAGAGTGTACAAAGGCCTTGTCTGAAATGCTTTGGCAGTGGCTACATCCAAGAAAAAATGAATACCTTTAACCAGGTTAAACTACTTCATTAGTTTCGGACCGAATTTATATTTCTGCCCAAACAAAGTTAGCCTCAGGTTGACACTAAAGCAGTCATTGAACCAATCCCTAAAGAGGTTTTAGTTACAAGAATTGAACTCTCTTCACTTGAAGTTGGACAGTGATTTGTACGATCAGTTTAATGAAACTGTGTGTAAACCAAACCCATTATGTTGAACAGAGAGTTTGCAACTACACACACCACTCATACTAAAGAGGAAAACAACAAGAAAATGTTCATAACTGTGATTAGAACTTAACAGACAATGATATACAAAATCATTTCTAGAAATTGCAGAATTGGGCAAAGCTCAGTATTTACAATAAAATACAAAATAATGTCTGTACAGAGTTCATTAATATAACTTCACCTAATCGTTACTCTAAAAAGTCCTTCTACAACACATTTTATGGTAGAGTTCAGTATAACAAAATCTACTTGAAAACATACTGATTCAAATTAGCTCAAATTGCTTGAATAAAATATGAATAAAATAATGCAAGACCCATTCTTTGCAAGAAAATCATGTTGATTTATGTTAAGAAAAAATAAATAAAATAACTTTAATTTGATATGTGTCCAGTGACATCACATTTGTTTTAAGAGTCCCCAATCCTGGACACCTTGCATATATAATATGTATACAGCTCAATGTTGTCCTTACATTTCTTGATTTTACAAAGCAATTATGCATGATTTAACTTTGCTGCAATTGAAGTTCACTCAATTTGTTAACAGTGTATTCGTTTAGGTTTGTTTTGTTCAGAAATCTCAACAAAACGGTACTTTGGACCAAACCGTAAATTGTGATCCATTTCTACCTCCTTGATCAAAGTATAAAATGATTAAAAATAATTTGTAAAATATTCTCCTCCGAAAGACATAATTATTTTTGTTTTAATCTACTACTGTTTATGTTGAAAGATTGGTTGGTTTGATTGCCATTTGAGCATACTTTACAGCACAGGAGGCCAATAACAACTGCTGCAACCATATGGCCTCGAAACCAAAACAATCTTTTAGGTTGTAAATGTAATTTGTCTAAATGAGATAGCTCAGCTTGTCAGGGCATAAAGGAGATAAATAATCTTTTACAAAAGAACTCCATTACATCCATAATACAACAAGATTAGTAACTGTTCAAAACGTCAAATGAACACAGTAGTGCTAAATTGCAATAAATATTAATCTCTATTATTTTACTCTCCAAATCTTATACACATGCTGAGTTTCTAGCAAGTTAAAACTATTATACATGTACAGTTTTTGCTCATCACAAGGGCGTTTCGGGTAAGGATAGGGTACAATAGGGTCTAATGACAATAGTTTTTTAGTTTTCATTGGCATTTTTCTATTTTTAATACTTGTTTATATTCATGCTTGACAGAGAACACAAACCTAGATTTGCTTGACTTACATGAAAAACATTGGGTAACAAATAATCAGGAAGCGCTTTAAGAGAAATGATTTTAAAAACTTGGGGCTGAACTGCATCCCTTTGGTTGAACGACAACAACAAATCATGCCTTACAATATTGCATTTATCAGTAAACATAACAATACATCTATTATCCTCCCAGATCCTTCAAGTAACGGTCAAGTCAAACAAACAATATTGGCACTACAATAAAATATCATTTTGTTAAAAAGTTTAAGAGAAAAATGTCCTGTTCCAAATTTTTTTATCGTTCCACATAAGTATATATTTGTTTATCTTTTTTTTAATACATTTAAAAAGTGAGTAGTATTTTTCAAAACAAACTATCTGTAAATTGAGATTTAGTAGAATTGAATACAAGTTTCTGAACACATTGAGTTTGGTGTTAAATATAAATTCTGTGAGTTTTAACTCTAAAAACATTTGTCATTGAACTCTAGATTCATCCGAAGATTACAAATGATAAGTACGTTAGTCAGATACTTGAATTATTTACATATTTGGCAATTAATAACTTTCAACAAACTCATCAAAGAAAAAAGGTTATTTTTTTTATATACACAGCTCATTCCTAATATGCTACCCGTTTCATTACAATGGACCGATCCATAATTGAGATTTAAAATGATTCTTTAAATTGTAAACTTGCGTTAATCTATTAGCATGCTCCATTACTGGTTGCTAATAAGAGAAAGCATAACCACTGACAACTCCAACAAGTTGAAGATTCAGTACAAATCACCACTTGAATAAATTCATTTGACTTTTCCTCTTTACAAGGCATTCTGTTCTTTGAAAAGTGCCATACGAAAGGTCAGCTCTCTGTCAAGGTTTTCAGTGTATAAAAATTGAACACTTTTTTTCAAAACGTAGCGAACTTTTTGGGCCTTGATATTTGCGTAGCTGTCAATCTAAAGTGCTCCTACACAATGCAGCATGGCATATTAAAGAGACTATAGCTCTTCTCAAATGGCAATGATGACATCAAGGTGTCTTGGCCTGATTCTGGAAGGAACCCAGAAGGACTTTGGTGACAAAGCTGACGATGGCCGAAGCAGGCTGCTCAATCTCATACTCTGCAAAGACATGACACTGGTTGTCTGTCTTAGAGCCTGGTTTACGTGCAACAAAACCAAATATTCTACAGAGTAAAAACAGGACATAAATAATTAAAATCAGAGCAAAATTTCACAACAGTTGGTTAGTACAGAAAAATGCTATGCATAAATTCGATAATGTCACTGGTCTCGGCTGGTTCCCTGCAACTTTGTAATTAGCAATATCTGTTCAGCAAAATTTTCTGCTTGACAGCTTTGCTTAAAGCTAAAACGATTGGGTTGAAAGGTTGTGCACCTCCAATAATGGAGAACGTCAGCAGAAGATGCAGAATGTATATATCACAAATACTAGTCAGACACACAGGGGTTCATTCTGATTAAACCTAGAACTGTGTCTAAGCAAGCTCATCAATATCGCCTCTAACCTAGACTCTGTCAGCCATTTCAAACTCAATTTCTTTATAAAATTGGGAAGAGGGGTGCACAATGGGTAAATGGAGCACAAAGTCTGAACTGAAAATGGATTTATATGTCTACTTACTTTGCTTCATTTTGATCTGATCCGTCTTTCCTCTTCCACCTGTAACAATGCAATATGAAAGCAAGCATGAATGATCAGGAAAACTACGATGGTTCATGGTACGAAGCTGGCCAGAAGCCAATTAAGACTCAACTTGCATTCACAGATTGCTTGGCAAATTGCTTGTCGATGACTGCTTTGCCAATAATCTACAGTAAACCATTTGACAAATTTATTTCTCCTAAAGGCTCCACCGAGTGAGAAAGTTAAGAAGCAACGGTTGCGCCTTGCTGGTCACTGCCTACGACACCCAGAGCTACCAGCCAATAAAGTCATTGTGTGGGAGCCCACCCACAGCAGGCACGGTCCCGGAGGACCCACCAAGACCATGCTCAAGATCCTGATTGAAGATGCGGGAGTTAACAACAAGGAGGAGCTAATCAGCTGTATGCAGGATAGAGTTGTGTGGCGTGTCAGACATCAATCCCGACTCAAACTTGGGTGGACTGAGTGAGCGAGTGAGTGAGTTAGTGCACTTTATGATGTTTGGCTCCCACAATATGGTTGTGAAAAACCTAGAGGCAAAAGTATTTAAGCTTTGTGTGTGTAACTTACTTCCTTGATCCAGAGTCCATTCCACAGTATAATACTGACTCCACGGGGTAATGCCTACGGAAAAATAACCTGTAAACAACAACATCAAACAATCACTTTAATACAAATATGGCTTGGCATGAAAAAAATACAAAGCTACTTTAAAAAGGATACAAAGCTACTTTAAAAAAGAGGAAAAATACTTCAACAAAGTTTCCACACTTTTCAAATTCATTAGAAATAACCTCCTAGTGTGATCATCAGTAAAGAAGCATTAGGTATGCAGTGATAGTGGGCTTCAGGTCTCTCTCAAACTAAAATACTCCATGGAACTTCAAACCTTCTCATAGCATAACTGTACTGGTGTCAAATGACAGCGTGTATTCAAACGTTTCTGAAATTTCAAGTACATTGCTGGCAAGCATGAAGGAAAACAGATTCGCACCATAACAAGTCCAATCAAAAACTATAAAACACTGCAAGAATTCTATTTTATCTTCCACGTTGACTTACTTCCTCTGATTATCTGTGATTGTGATGCCCTTGAGTGACACCTTGAAGTGTACAACCACCCTCTTAGGTTTCTCCTTAGAGTTCATGATCCTTGTAGTAGCTTCACCTACTGCACTGGGCCCTGTTAACGATTCCATTTCCACTGTGCCCAGAAACTGAACGTTGCAAGCTACAAACAAAAACATCGTCAAATATGCGGTATTATGAGATTGCTTTGTTAAAAAAATGTCCATTGTGGCCGCAAACAGCTTGAACCAAAATGCCAATTGTGAAATATTTATTATTTGAAAAACGCCTTCCATGTCACAGACATTAACAAAGCGCTGTACAAATAAAACCCAAAAAATACAGATATGCTCCTATTTATCAATGGTAACATACTTTCTGAATTTCTCAAACAAACAACATTTCAGTTTAAATTGGACATTTTAACTGGAAATTTAACCTAATTATTAGCCATCTCACGAAATAAATGATCTTTGATTCTAAGATTACAATAAATCTTACCTGCGCCTTGGGACAGTAGATTATGAGCTGACTTTGAATCCAAATCACTATCTGTAGCATCAGTACCTGAAGGATCTAGAAAAAACAACGATCCCCACAAAGAATAGGACAAATTAATAAGGAGTACAATGTATGCTTGGCAAACTATGGTCAGATGGTTGGCAAACTATGAACAGCAATGTATAATAGCCGTCAATTTACGAACTTGTCTTTCCAATTTTTTAGTGAACAAAGAAAATATTTCTAGGTTGACATTTGAACCTGGGATCTCACAGATGTATGTGCCAGTACTCTCAATTGACTAGGCCCATAATCACCTGTGTCACAATACAAATACAGAAGTAGCAGTAGCGGGACAGTGATAAGGGGATGTTACTTTTAAATATGCAGCTTCTGGTTGAACAAACAAAAATAAACCTCTACTCGTTTTAATACCAAAACTGAGTATTTCGGATTACCCATTTTGTTCCATAATTACTGACAGTTTGTACATTGTATTGAAAGTCCTGGAAATTACGCAGACACATTTAATTGTCTCTGGATGGATGAGGCAGAGTAAATTGTTGTCCATTTCTTTTGTTTACCTGTTTCTGGGAGCTGGAGTTTACAAGGTAGAGCGAGCTGTGTGAGTGTGTGTTGATATATCAGAGCAGACAGACTGCCGAATATTGGCTCATTGGCGCATCCCTTCAGCCGAACACCACGTGGATTGGGCTCAATCAAGAAATGACGAACAAGCTCACTGGCAGGATCTGTAGCTGCAACAAATAAAGCATTAGAACTACTATCAGTTTGATGTGGACCAATGCAATGAGAATTGACACAAGGGTCGTGGGTTCAAATCCCACCCAAGTAATATGCCTGTGACATTTTTTCACCGAACTCGGGAAAGTACTGAGTATACAGTGCTCACACACATCGGTGTATAGATCCCCTGTAGCATGTGCTGGGTGTCAATTTATGGTGTCAAAACTGTATACAAACATGCACAAACAAGAGTTGACACCCTAACCTACGCGCATCGTTCGGAAGCGCGTTCTGTATTTGTGCAAGAAATCAAAAGCACCCCGCTGCATAACGCAAAACACTTCAGATCACGCGCACATTTTTACGCACAGAGAACAGCTATTGTCCAATGATCTGCCTACTTTTTGAGAGTGTGACGTCATATGCAATGGGCCTGTATGGGGAAAAATCAAAATTGATACAGTGAGACTAGTTTACCTTTCTTGCTTGGTGGGGCATTCGGAGGAAGCTGTGCCACCTTGACGGCGAGACCAAAGGCTCCTGGGAAAGAATTACTGTCTCTGACAACAAATATCCCTGGTGATTTGTCCTTCAGCATCGTAATGGCTGTGAATCCAAGCATAGAGATAGGTTGACATTTGAGTGCATTATTTGTTTTTTTACGATGTCAACCTGTTTCTCATAAAAGGGAAAACAGCTCTATACAGCTCTTTACATAAGAGGTATATATCTTTATTGACAGCATTATTTATTCAAGCAAGCAGCCAACATTGGTGACAACTGCAATCTGCAAAACCTTCCAGTTTGGTAACAAAATGTGTGTGCAGTCTTCGCTGGCAGTCTTCTTACCCGCTGTTACACACATAATAATAATAACAATAATAATACAAGGGGCTCTACAAAGAACACAGCGTCTCACAATCAACAACAGAACTAAACACAAAGAAATATAGAAAATGTATTTAAACAAACCTATCATAAAATGTGCCTTTGAGAGGAGGCTACTGAGGTGGTATAAAGTTTCATTATGAAAAGATTTCCTTTTATTGAATAAACTGTACCTTCATCTCTGGAGATATGTGGCTTGTACCACCACGCCGACAGATCCTTGACAAACCTCACCTTGTCCAAGCTGGTATCTACAAAACAAAATCAAGAATCAATAAGGTACTGAGGATTCAAAACTTTGCATGTTGGATATACGATACGGCAAGGTTTGCGGTAACACCATGTAAAGATAATCTCTAAATGAGTTGGAGGGGTTCTGAATAGAACAGTTGGTTTCAGAACCATTTTTTTTCCCCAGCAAAAATATCAGGTAAAATAATTCAACATGTCTGTTGACATGGAAAACATTGGAATTACTCTAGAAGTGATCTTACCAGCTAATGACAGAGAACTTGAATAAGGTGATGGATGCTGCATAAGATAGAAGTTGGATGGCGTTGTACGACCACTTATTGGGGTACCTGCTCCTCCATCAGATGCTTTCCTCTGATTGGGCGACCGAGCTGGCCACATCCCATCACTATAAACATTGGAGAAATAAATATTTATAATATCACTCTAACACTTTGTAATTTGAAAAGTAATTTGCTGTTGTACTACAGATTAATAACTTAAAAACTTAAGGTAACAAGAATTGTTTGTGTTATATTTGTTTAACAAGTAATATTAAATCCGCTTTGGTTTGTCTAGTACTCATGGCCATGTTTTGGTACAACAAAAACAACCTGTCAAAATAAATGAATATAAACAGCAGCATAGGGTTTTTGATATACAGTGGACACTATAGCTGTCAACCAGTATTACAAACCAAATGGTTTTCAGGATAAGCAAATAACAGCTGAATACCAGTAACAAGCAATATGCAACAAATACAAATTTGGTTGGTAATCCTGCTTTTATCAAGGAAGAAATTTCATGCTAAGCAATTTTTTGTGCTAAGCAGCTCTATGAAATTGGGCCCTGAACACATAGATGTTGTAGTGACTGTGACCCTACCTTCCAGTAGAAGCTCTTTTAACTCTTCCAGAGCCACGGTTGTCATACATGGTATGATATCCATTAGCTACCTGAGGAGAAACTTCTTCTGTTCTACCGGTAGCCGCTTTACGATGACGATCACTGAAGGTGGGATACATGGGTGGTGGAGGTTTGTTCTTCATTCGATCACTATAGGTAGGATACTGCGGAGGAGTAGACTGAGCAGAAAGATTTGCGCTGCTGAAGGGTAATTCATTGGGCTCTTTTTGTATAACCGCCCCCTGCTGTAGTTCAGGCTCTACAATCGTAATAGGTTGTATCTTATCTTCAAGTGGTTGAAGTTGAGTAGCAGGAGAGACTGGTTCCTGGATATACGTTGTCTGCTTGTAATACTGTACACTAGAGGATATAGGTTGTGGGCTGCTCTGAGATATAGGTGCAGTATCTTTGACTTCCACATCACTGATTGCAGGACCCATTCCTTCATTCTTGATGTGCACTTCAAGTTCAATGGGCCACGTTGGGGCCACTTCTTTAGGCACTATCTTGGTAGGAACAATTTCCTGTTCCTGGACAAAACTAGGGGAGTCTTTGCTACCTGCAAGAGCCTGTGGGCCGGTAGGCTTTTCAGACACACCCCCTCTGGCATCTTGGAAGGTAACCTCCTTTCTGGGTGACGGGGGGAACCCACCAACGGGATGATGGGGTTTTCCAGGAGTCTTACTGTCAATGACTGGTTCTTGTATGCTGTAGTTTGTAACTGGTATCCGATCTACCTTCACCTCTACAGGGTAATGCTGTCCATTCTGTGGAACCCTCTTCTCTGTTTGGACCGTTGGGACTGTTTGGACCGTTGGGGCAGGTAGCCTCTCTACAGTAGCCATGATGGGTAGCTGAGGGCGAGGTGGGGGTACCTCTACAGGCTCACTCTGGGTGTACGTCACCTCATTCTGAACAATCCGTTTACGGGTGATAGTGATGATTTCAGGAGTTCCTGGGGTAGTGTTGTGGGCTGATGTTGACATCGGGGAGTCTACACTCATTGGAGATGCAGTGTGGGTTGTGAGCTGACGGCTTGGACTGAGTTGAAGTCCAGAAGTGTCTAACACGTCTCTATCGTCTCGTTTGATTGGTGACAGAGGGTAGGGAGCATCCGGGCCTAACATCAAATAATAAAATATATTAAACAAAATATTTTTTATTTTTTATTTATGCATCAATGACAAAAATAGTGCAAGGGGCTTTATCACACCACTAGTCACATCGAGTTGACTTTTTGTTGTTGAAACAAAACCACAACCAAATACAACCACTTTTCATTATGATGAACTGCAGGCTAGCAAACCAAATTCAAATTCTAGTGAAATAATCTTCGTACACATGCATACATGTAATTGCTTCGTTCACCCAGGAATGACAAGTAGGTATTAATAATGACTCTACCTTCCTAGGAATGAAAAAGGTAAACAAACATTAGTATGATTGCTATTGTGAGCAAGGTTGGTCTGCTCTAGCTACCTCCTTCTCAGGAGTTAATGGCCGGATGAATGAATCGTTTACATTTCACTTTTATTTAAAATCACTCACCGTGTGGTGGACGTCCAACTATTGCAATTGGAGTACACAACATGTTTTTGTAGGCCTTTGGTCCCACAGGGAATCTAGGAGTGACACCCCCATTCTGTAAGCTTTCACTTGATGAGTTATAATCCTGTTGTTCTGGTTTACGAGCCCACTGCTCCTTGGGGTTGGGTGATTTCAGACCCTCCATCCGATTCCAGTATTCACTTTCCTAAATATGAAAATGTCAAAATTGTATCAAGAATTTATTATGAGTACTTACAGCCCGGTTTATACTTCTTATGATTGCTTCGTGCAAAGCACATTTCCTTTCGTAACAAAGAGAAAGGGAGCGCGTACTGATTATTGCATCACCAAATTTCGCTCCGCGTTTGCAGAAAGTATGAACCGGGTTAAAATAGACTAAAATACAACTGAATACATTTTAAATGTAAATTGATCACTATCGTTCAGTAGGATATTTCTGTTAGTTTGCAGAATCACAAACGACACAATTGAACAAAAAATTAAATAACCTGAGACAGTCAATAATAATAATAAGAATGATATCAAAGTCTTATATAGCACACATATCTACCAACAAGTTACTCAAGCCGTTTAGTATATACTTTTTTACAGTAAGATAGTTCTTTGAAGTTATGAATTCTGAGACCCAATTATGTAGCGCCTTATAATGGTTTACAAGGTGCTACAGCGCATGAAGCAGCAACAGAACCTGCTTTTGAGGTAATAATAAGGAAGGAGATTCTTCTCATACATACATGAACTGGCACACCTCCTGGATTTTGTAGCCACGTCTCAGGCGAGGGAGCCCTTCTAGGATGATTAGATATCGGTGTCTCATAATGCTGCTGTACAGCGGAGTCTGAATCATAACCAGACTGATGAGGAGTACGTCTTGGCATCTGTTTACCCTTACTGGGTTTAGCAACGGGACCTGTTGGGGGATGGCTCTTCGTGGGATGCTCACGGTTGTTCACATCTACACAAAAGTTTTTATTTAAGTTTAATATCCAAGAAACAAATAGCTAAGAAAGACTAATGAAAGAATCACTTCTTTAGAGTGGTAGTTCTGTAAGGGTAATGTACACGTAGGTAATACTCATTTCTGCAACTTTGTTACAGTAAATGTATGCATTTCCAATGAGTATGAAGAAAGTGTCATCTTTTAGTACTTTATTATTAAAGTACCCACCTTAAACAGGTATTTATGTCAAAAAATAAACCAAGTAAACAGCCTCGGCCCAAATGACACAAAGCTGTATGAAAATACTGATTGAAAATATATCTCTTCTTTGCAAAAATTGAGTGGGTTACCAGTCTCAATTACAGAAACTTTGGACATTTCAGCTGGTAACCTATTTCTACTGAATAAACTTGTTTCTATTGTTGGGATGAACAAAGAAATAATGACTAGAGCGAGACTCGGATCTATTACAGAATGTATTACATTGAGCCCTGGGCTGGATTTCATAGGACCATCTTTGTGAAAACAACCCCAGGGTTCAATTCAAAGCACATTTCAAAGCACTAACAACCATCTTAAGATGAGTTGTCAATATCACCAAAGTGATTTGTATTGTGACATCTCACTTTGCCCTGCAATGAAGACTGATTTGCACTTAAGATCAGTCTTAACTCTTTATGAAATCGACCCCAGGTGAACCTTTATGTCAAGAGGGAAAGTTGACACTCGCTACTCAATACCAGTTTAAGACTCACCATTAATCCCGTCCATTCCTCTTCCTTGAGGTTGGAGTGGCTCTTTAATTTGAGATTCATCAATGTGAAGATCCATTTTCTGAAACGTCTCCTCCTTAGCCGGTCCCACACTCCCTGGTTGCCTATGTTGTTGAGTATGTGACTGGTAGTTAGCTTTATGACCAATCCACCCATTGGATAGGTTAGGCTCCCTGGTTGGGGCAGTTACATTGTCTCTATGCATCACTTCACTCTCATGCGTGTTATGTTTAGTGTAAGGTGGGCTATTGGAAGGCCCTGGGTTTGTCAATTCTTGATTTTGTAAATGGGTCCATTCAGACAGCATGCGTATGGCATCTTCCAATCCAGCCATGAGGTTAATGTTATTAACATTGTGGTTAGTCTGATCCCCATGTGACATCCCTGACGTTACAACACTGGCAGGATTAGCATTGTTGCTATGGTTAGTGTGTCTAGATTGAATAGTCCCGTAGTTATTGCTGCCGATTGAATGTCCAGCAGTGCCTCCCTCCATTCTGGTTGAGTTGTCATGGTAATCCGTAGCGTACAATCTTGACCTATCAGCAGATACAGCTCGTTGTTCAGTTTGACTGTTATCTCTCTCGTCCCTTCTCTGCCAAACATCGTGATTCTGGCTTTGGCTTCTTTTCTCTGACCTATGCTTTGATCTATCAAGAGGACGACCACGAACTGTTTCAGTTATTCTCTGTTCATGATCTAAGTGCCCATGGGTTTCCTTATAATACTGGGTTTGATAGGGTAGCTCAGTGCTTTTGGAATGTGAACCTACATGGGTTTCCCTTTGGTACTGGGTTTCATTGGGTACCCTCTCGGTGCTTTTGGATCTTGTACCACCCTGGGTTTCCCTGTAAAACTGGGTTCTATCAGGCACCCGTTCAGTGCTTTTAGAATGAGAATCCCCTTGGATGTCTCTGGTGTGCTGTGTTCGGTCAGACAGTCTGTCAGTGCTTTTGGATCTTGTACCACCCTGGGTTTCCCTGTAAAACTGGGTTTCATTGGGTACCCTCTCGGTGCTTTTGGATCTTGTACCACCCTGGGTTTCCCTGTAAAACTGGGTTCTATCAGGCACCCGTTCAGTGCTTTTAGAATGAGAATCCCCTTGGATGTCTCTGGTGTGCTGTGTTCGGTCAGACAGTCTGTCAGTGCTTTTGGATCTTGTACCACCCTGGGTTTCCCTGTAAAACTGGGTTTCATTGGGTACCCTCTCGGTGCTTTTGGATCTTGTACCACCCTGGGTTTCCCTGTAAAACTGGGTTCTATCAGGCACCCGTTCAGTGCTTTTAGAATGAGAATCCCCTTGGATGTCTCTGGTGTGCTGTGTTCGGTCAGACAGTCTGTCAGTGCTTTTGGATCTTGTACCACCCTGGGTTTCCCTGTAAAACTGGGTTTCATTGGGTACCCTCTCGGTGCTTTTGGATCTTGTACCACCCTGGGTTTCCCTGTAAAACTGGGTTCTATCAGGTACCCGTTCAGTGCTTTTAGAACGAGAATCCCCCTGGATGTCTCTGGTGTGGTGTGTTCGGTCAGACAGTCTGTCAGTGCTTTTGGATCTTGTACCACCCTGGGTTTCCCTGTAAAACTGGGTTTCATTGGGTACCCTCTCGGTGCTTTTGGATCTTGTACCACCTTGAGTTTCCCTGTAAAACTGGGTTCTATCAGGCACCCGTTCAGTGCTTTTAGAACGAGAATCCCCTTGGATGTCTCTGGTGTGCTGTGTTCGGTCAGACAGTCTGTCAGTGCTTTTGGATCTTGTACCACCCTGGGTTTGTCTATAGTGTCTCCCATCTGACTTGGATTGTGAACTCTGATTTTCTCTACCCTCCCTTTGATCATGCATGTTAACTTGTGACTTACTTCGTAGTCCCCCTATGCGCTGCATAACCCATTGATACGAGGGAACAGGTTGAAAGAGTTGGGTATCATCCATAAAGGGTGCAGGGTCAGTCATGGGCTTCCCCCTTTGCCCTGAGATTGTTTGATTACCGTCCAGGATATGAGAGTGTTTTGGTAGTGAGGTAGAACCAAGTGAGTGGGAAAAGTTTAAGGTTGAGGTTAGACCAGCACCAGGAGTTTTGTTATGGTTAGGATGTTGGGATCGTGGAAGAGAGTAAAACATTGAGTTATGAGTTGAATGTTCAAACCCAGATGGAGTTTGTTTATTGTTTATTTGTGAACCATCTTGAACAGGTGAATCCTTTAGGTCTTCATGACCCTTTGATAGGTCTGAGGATCTACCCTTAGGAAGGGAATGATAATATCCAGCATCAACAGTTGCTCTCTTAGAACTCACCTCTTGGTTGGATGATTGATTGCGATTATGGGTGAAACCTTGTTCATGAGGAGACCCTAAGGCCTCAGTCTGAACCATCTTGAAAGGGCCCTCCTCATTATCATGCTTCTTATAAGACACACTTTTGGGAAGGGACTGGGACCAGAGTTTTCTTGAAGATGATTTGGATGTTTTGTAGTCAGCGGAATCTACTGGGCGTGTCTGATGGTGAGGGTCATGAGATGGTTTATCCTTATTGGAAGGCTGGTTTGTATGACTGTGGGAAGGTTTCAGTATTGTGGTTTTGGGAAGGGATTTATCAAGAGGATTTGGTGAGGTTGTCATGGAGGACTGATGGTGATTATTGTGTCTCCTAGATGAAGAGATTATTGGAGAGGAAGGAACAGATATGAATTGAGACGAGAAGTCTCTAGTGTTAGTACTCTGAGAATCAGGGAAGTTCCCAGAGGAATTGTGAGGTGAAAGTCCACTAGAATCTCTCTCACTAGTCTCAACTGTTTTTAGTAGATCCCCCCTCAACTTTGTATCTGGTGTATGGGCTTGCTGCTTATGCGACATTGAATGAACTGTGGATGATTCCTTCTTACGATTAGAGAACTGCCTTTGATCAGATTGTACTTTACGCTTTTGTTTTGGACTTCCCCCAACCCCTTTCTCTTTCATGAGTTCCATTAAACGGCTCTGCAGGCCCCCACTCTCATCTTTCTTGATTTCTTCCATAAGCAACGAGGGAAGTTTCTTCATATCAAAACCCTCCTTCCCAGGAAACACATGGATTGTCTTCTTTTTGCATTCCGTTGTCGTGGTTGTAGTGACCTCACTACCATCGGCCTCGACACTACGAGTGACATTGATGTTTTGTGTGGGTTCATTTCCAGTTAAAGTGGAGGAGAGAGACGAGGCATAGCCAGAATCACGAGACAGGTCAGTGGGTATCGTTGTGGGGACCGTTGTTGGGATGGTTGTTGGGACCGTTGTGGGTTGGGATTGGATTGTGGTGGTGTTAGGAGGTAGGTGTGAAGCCCGTATGCCAAGACTCTCTTGGTGTCTCTCGCGAGACGAAGACGTGGAGAGGTTGGTTATGTGGTCATGGGAAGATCTGTTGTTGGGATGGTTGTTGATTCATGACATGCAAATGTCATTCCACCAAGATGAAGAATGAAAACAAAGAAAGAAACAAATGGACACACAGATGATAATTAAGCATGCACTAATCACCATGGCAACCAATGTTACAATATGGAGTTAACAGTGAAACAGAGAGGGTTTACATACTTAATCTAAAAAGTAATGTTACAATTTCATATCCCACATAAAAATGACATCATATCAAGGTTACCAACTAACAAACTAGATGAACCTAATTCAGAATGTTTGGAGGTTTTGAGGTGTGTTTGTTTTACATCTGTTTTCTGCTGCCACCAGGTGGTCTTAAACAAACTCTCATTAACATCACTGAATTAGTTTGACCAACAAATATTTCTATACACAAACCATGCTGTCATACACAAATTAGGGAATTGAAAAACGGACAAACTTTTGTGTAACATATATTTGCACACCAAACTCTAGAATATATCTGCATTAAAGTTTACATTGCATGCAGCCAACTTGCAACTAAAATACAAGGTTTTACAGACAACATCATGACAGCTTCAAACATTTCAGGCGACATTTGTTTTGGGTACATTTTCTTTAAATTTGTTTTCTTAACCACCTTAAATTAAAGCAAAACAAAATAATTTAATTCAATTTTGAGATTCACCAACGCATAAGGGTTGTAAATATGATACTTGTTCGATTAAGAAAAGAGGTAGAATGAATAAATATTTTTTTAATATTATGGGAGATTTGATTTGTTAATGAGTAGTTAACTTTTCCAATTAAAGAATAAGTTTTCTTTGAAGCACCAAATTAGGAAAATGAGTTATTATTCTTACCCAGATGGAGGAAGGGAAGCCACATACGCTGGGGTCTGAGGTGCCTGGTGGAGATTCTTCTGCTGACTCACACTGATGGGTTTTTCCCGGTCAAAGGTCGAGTCTGAGGCCTGGCGGTTCAGAGGTCGCTGGTGACTCTGCCACTTTTCCATCTGTACTGAGTTGCTTTCATGCTCGTAGGTGTGAGGAGGCGTCATGGGGCCATGAGTTGTAGGAGCGTCAGGTGACTTGATGTTTGAGAGTTGACTGATAGACTTCTCTAGGTCAGTGAGTTGTGGGCGAGTTAAGGACCCATTTGCTGTACTATTCAAACCTACAGAGATTACACACAAAGAGGTTTTATTACAAATACTATCACCAATGACAGTAAAACACTGTATACTTGGTTCTTTCCCGAGTCCTGTGAAATAGTCAACAGGCATATTACTCCTCAGCCGTTATCCTTACATCAATGTGTGTAACTGTATACTCGGTACTTTGGTGAACATACGTCAATTACTTGGTAGCAAGTCATGTATTTCAAGTCAGAAATGAGTGTTAGTGGATGGAGGTAACCCTTGAATAAATGGTTTGACAAAGTCTTATATATACAAAGAGAATGAAGCAATTTTAAAGTGGGGAGAAGATGCAATGAAGCAAAGCTATAGTTACCAGAGGAATCTGTCCTTGAAGGTGTGCCATAAGACGGGCTCTGATGAGAGGTATTAATAAATAAAGGACTTGATTGCTCTTCCTTTTGTCTCTTCTCCTGAAGCTTTCTCTGTTTCTGCTCCAGCCAGGTCAGGTTGTCCGTTGGTATCTCATCCCTGGGAGCGCTCATGATCTGGGACTGGTACATCGGTTCAGGCACCCTGTCAGACTGAGGAGAGACTACTTGTCTTGGTTCAGGCGCTCTGTCAGACTGAGTGAAGACCTCTCGTCTTGGTTCAGGAACCCTGTCAGGCTGAGTGAAGACCTCTCGTCTTGGTTCAGGAACCCTAGGGAGTTCCCTTCTAGGTGTTTGAAAGGTGGGATTCTCGACAGCACCTTCTCTTTCACGCTTCTCTTTAAGTTTCTGTTGCTGCTTCTGAAGCCATGTCATTGCATCGTCACTGACTTCTGAGGATGTCCTGTTGCTAGACAGTACCTGAGATGAATCAGGCTGGTCTGATTGATTGCGGAGATACTCCTCAGGTAAGGGAGGTACTGGTGGACCTCGAGGAGGCGTTTGATCTTCCTTGTAGATGAACACAATTTGTTCCTTCTTTGCCCGTAAAGGCTGAGGTTCCCAAACCGGTGAAGGTTGGTTTGAGCCTAATGGGTACGCATACTGATTAACATTATTCAAATGTGACACATCTGGGTTCCTTTGAGGTGTACTTGATTGGGAGACCCGATCTCTGTCCTTAGTTGCTGCATAGGTCGGGTTGTCATGGTTCTGTGGAGTTCTGAGTTTATCCAAATCTGGCATTTTCATACTCTCAACAGGCTCCACATGGCTGAAAGCTATTTGCTCTACGATGGGTGGCTGATTGGGCTGGCTGGCCTCAGGATTCAGAGCCATACTCCTGATTGGGACAGCATCAGTGATTTCAGCGTATGGATTCTCAAGATCTAACGCACTCCGAGGCTGAGGGTAATAAATCTTTGGAGTTGGTGATCGTTGAGATTCCATTGGAGGAAGCTGCGACATCTGGGCTTGGATGTCAACAATCTTTCTCTTTTCCACCACCTGGTGAGAATAAATATTGTCGTAAATTATGCAGTATTTAAAAATGAACAAAAGGCAGTGTTAGAAAGGATCAAATGAGTCATATACAACAAGAAACCTGGGTTGAGGTTTTGGCTAGTGCATAGTTAATTATTTTTGTATATATTTTTTTTTAAACAGTCTTTAAATTAAAAAGATAGGAGGTTGTATCTCTTAACTAGTATGACTTGAGATGTAATATTAAACGATTATTTACCTCATCCCTTGGTCTCTGACTATCAGAGCTGGGATTGACAGGTGCGTTATCTCCAATACCTCTAAGCAGATCATCCAGGTCTCGTCTCTCCTTGTAATTCATCATCCTCTTCTGCTGAGGGGTAGAGGGGGTCTCTGGTGTAGACTTTGGTCCATTCATTAACTCAGTGGGTCTCTGGAGTGGGGACTGGTTAATAGGCTGAGTTAATGATGGAGACTGAGGTTGCAATGGGCTGGGTGGATCACTAGTTGGAGTACGGGGACTAGGTGTTCGCTGCCTACTGGTCTGGTACCCCGGATCCTTCTGAGCATTCATCTTAGCACGCAATACAGCCATCTGAGTAGTCTGCATGGGGCTGCGAGGACCCATCTCATAGTCAACTGAACCAGGTATGATTGGTTTCAGTTGATTAGATGTGGGTGATGTAGGTGCTGAGGGGTGGTAGGGGAAGAATGGGTTCTCTTGGCGAATGGGACTAGGCGTTTTCTGAACCTCAGCATACAAGCTGCCATCTGGAGCAGAGCTGTGTGGGATATTGTTGTTCATGTTGATGGACAAGTCAAGAATCTCTGGAGAGTAGTCTGTGAAAAATACACAACAACAAAAATACGTTCATCAATGACAACTTCTACAGCCCTTATAAATCAATTTAGAAGAACTTTGGGAGATGACTCATAAGTGTAAGCCTTGATCAAAAATGCATCTCTGTGGAGCATTTTTTGTTCTTTCCTTTGTCCCTAAACTTAAAGTTTTTCCATAGTTTTCACACACAAGTTTCCTTTTGGAGCACTCTATTCTTAAGAATTCCCCTATTCTTAAGAATTCCATTTTTGTTTCCGGTTATCGTTTGGTTTCTTAATCTTCTTAAGGTACCGGAAACTGAGAGCAGAGGCATTCATAACAAAACCTCAAACTTTTCCAGATAGACAAGGCCCTATTCGCAATCAGCCTACCTCCGCCATCGATTGTGGTGTCAAAGTTCTCGTAAGAATCCCATCGGATGAGCGGATCATCAGAGTTATCCACAGGGAAGTTACTCCCAGGTACGTAGTCACTCCCATGGAGTCTGTCTGGTGTCTGAGAGAAGACAAACTCCACTTTGGTGAACTCTGGAAACCGGGCATCTGTCAGTACAATATAGAACAGAATGCAAGTGAGTTTGTAAACATGGTTGAAATATAATGAAGCAAGTGATGATTATACAATAATTTTCTATACAGCATTTGTCAGCCGCCACTCCGTTAAAATGCATTCAAAGAAACCAATCATGAAGAAACAATATTTTCAATTGATGAGAAATGCAAGCATGAACAAGTGTGGTTTCAATAAGCCATTTGTGAGTTAGGTTTGAATAATGTCTGGTACAGTGACTTGCTTAGTCACAATGTACCGCTAAACATTTGAATTCCTCAGACTATTTAGAAGCAGTTGATATGTCAAATGGTTCGGGGCAAGCCTTTGTATAGCAACCTCCAGATGAGCAAACCTTGGTACCGTTGTGCCATACACATCCATTCAGAATTGTGTATGGGTGTTCACCGTCTCTTACGTAACTACGCAAAAGCTTGCCCCTATGTGACATAGCAACTGTCTCGATAGTCTCAGGAATTCAAATTAAAGAGGTAACTTGTGATCAAGTACCAGACAATATCCAAACCTAACACGCAAATGGCTTATTGCTGATGGAAAAGAGTCAAGTTGAGTTTTTTTAGATCAAAGTTAACAAGAAACATAACAACCCACCAGTGCAAGCATCATCTAGATCCGTCTTCTGGTATACAAGACGACACTCCATGATGGCCGTTGTGTGAAACTGACATCGGAAAATCACATCTCGCGTTGTTGCTCTGAACTTCTTGTGGTAGCACTTAATCAAGATGTCTCCCCTAATGGGCAACGCCTGATCCAATGTGATTGCGAATCGACTGGTACCCTCTGGTACTGAACTGTTGATGGAAGTATTGAAAGAAGGACACCAATGTAACAGATGCTGAAAAAATATCTTGTTTTCTTGTAAAATGGATTATACTTTTACTGATAGAATAGCTACAGCTCGGACTATGGCTAAAGCAAGGACTAGATAAACAAAATGCTCGGCACAATACACCACAACATCTCACCATTACAATTAAAGCAAAAGCCACAGGCAAAGCTTACATACAAAACTAAGGATTGTTGATAACTTCGTAACTCTAAGTAAAAATGTACCTCATGAATGTTTGCATGTATTTATGTTGAATAAACTTCTCAGTATTCTATGTGAGCACTCTAACTTTACTTACAATACTGGAGACGTGTAGATAGGCTGCATCCCCTGATAAACCCTCAGAAAAGGTCGACAACCTGAGAGAGAAAAACAACAACAATTTTATCAAAATTTGCTAATTAATTGCAGACAGAATTGGCTTAACATAAAAATTACCAGTCAAAGTATCATGCAATACTAATTACTTGTGACTTGTTCCCTGCTCATTTGTGCATATAACTTACACATAAATCAGCAGGGAACCAGTACCAATGAGGATTGGCGCCCTTTACCCACCTCCATTGACGTCATAATTAGGAACTCCATGTATGAGTACATGATGTAGGAACAGAGGTGCACTGTTGACCTGTATTGACCTCATCAGTAGACCAGTGAAGTAGTTGACGTAACGATGTTGAGATGGATGCATGGCTGATTCAGTCTTGGCTTCTAAGAAACGTTTCATGGCGTACCTGTCCATTGTCGTCTCAGAACTGAATATTTAAAATTGGGTTTGGGTAATATTGTAAAATCTTATAAGAAAAGCAACAAACTGTAATGTGGGATTTGAGGCATTGCATGGTGAGGTAGGAATATATATTTGGTTTGCGGTAATACCATGTGTGTATATCTACTTGCCAGGTAGAGTTTGTTCTTTGGAGAACTGTCATGCTATATATTCTACTACAGCCGAGTAGATTTATCGGATATTCCGAAGACTTCTCAGTTCTGAAAAGAACTGTCCTGCTTTTGAACTACCTCCTGGACGGAACGTAGAAAGTTTGCTGGGACTTCTACTTTAGCTAATAGGATTGTTATAAACTGCACTACCATGGAGTGAACTGGGTTGTAATACAGGTATTGACAGATTATTTGGTAGTGAAGACACCTTAAGTGAGGTAGTACCTCTTGTTACTTACTTCGAGGTGATGTTGATGTAATTCATGTAGGCCAAGACGATCATACCAATGGGACCTCTCCCTCCCTACAGAGACAAAGATTATCACAACTTATCAATCCAAGAAACCATACCAACCTCTACACTACTGCCACAGGCTTTAAACAAAAGATTCAATCCAACTCAATCTAAAGAATAATCCAGCCGAAAAGAGTCCGCTAGAGTTTATGACTGAGCGGTTGATAATGAGGCAATTTACAGTCAACCGGTCCAAGCCAATCTTAAAGAAGGCAAACATGTACATTCAAATGTTCACATAATCCAAAATTCTTCAATCTGACAAGGCCTCGACGAAAGAGAGTTTTTCGGTTTTTGTTTTACTTTTGGTTGGGTTTGGATTTTTTTTCTTTTTTTGGGGGGGGGGGGTGGAGCAGGCAGGGAGGTTTTTGTTTTACTTTTGGTTGGGTTTGGATTTTTTTTTGGGGGGGGGGGAGTGGAGGGGGGTGGGGCAGGGAGGGAGTGGGAACGAGTATGCTAGCCTATATATATGTACCTTGCAATGCAGTACAACCACATGTTGTGATTCTGCCTTCAGCCATGTCTCTATGTGTTTACAGATACTACACAGCTTCTCCAAGGGTGGAGCCAGATGGTCAGGCCAGCCAAGATCATACACCTACAATGTACATCAACAACAAAACACAATCATAAAAAATTCTTTTGTTTGATTTTATCTGCTAACGTTGGCTCAGCACTAAAATAAATTATTCAGCATTACGCTCTAGCAGGCAGCTGTTGAATTTATTTAAAATGTTAGTCTCTTTTATAAACAGATAACTACAACAAAATTTGATGGCCCAAAAACTTTCAATCTACAAAGTCCTGTGTGATTTTGGGCCTTGATTTTCACCTTCTTTTTGATGCGAAAATGAAAATGGAGCCTGGAGCCTGGAGATCTCACCCCAGGTGAAGGAGAAACCCTCGGGTTTCCAACCAACAAATATCAGGTGCATTTCAATAATTGCAAGATGAGATTGAAGCTACAGCTTATTTGACATCATAAGCTGACGCTAAATGAACTTTCTTGTGGTAATTCACACTGCTAGTGGTGTACCTAATACACTTAGCTGGAGAGACATCTGTATAGGCAGATGTTAGGTTCAAATGCTATGCAAGTAAATGAAGGCCTCCAAGAGAGGCAACGACATTCAACACCTCATCAAAATATACATCCCCAGACATGACAACCTCATTTCAAAATGGTTCAATAAGTATTCACAAGCTCCCTCGATGAAAGCTCTCACCATGAGAATATTCCTGCTTAAAGTGCTCTCAGCAATGATTTTTATAAAAATAATATGTACAAATAAATACTAAATTAAAAGTGGGCAACTTCTAAATGAAAAAGCATGTTATAGTTCATCTTCTAGTGATGCCTAGATCTCACTGCTGAAATTGAAAACAAATATATTGAGAATAAACTCCAGGTTCAGAGTCCCAAAAGAGAGCATCACACAGCTGTGAAAGTTTTATGTCAATGTTAATTCCAAAACTTTGATGTTTTGATTACATTATTACATTGCAGTCATGTTGTGTTATCTTTAGTTCAAGTCAATTTGACCAAACAGAGACTGGAAGCAAATGGTGTGGCCCTTTAAATCATCTAAACAAGTATCAATACAGAGTAAATGAGGCCCAACACTGAGGGTATAACTAACCTGGGAATTCAGCTTATTAAGGTCATGACGTTTCTGAGAGAGGTTGAAGATGACATAATTATCTTGATGTTTACTCTTGAGCATCCGTACTACATCCTTGAGGTTGCTACGGTACTGGGCCTCTAAGCCTCCGGATGGGAAGGACACACCTAATATAATAAAACATTGATTGACATCAATAACTGACATTCAATATGTTAATCACATCATACAATCAAACTCTAGACATTTCATCAAAGAAACAATGGACATGTCTTAGTGAAAGCAACAACTAAATATTCTCTGTTCTTGGGGATTGGCTAGCTTGGTAAGTGATTTAAAAAAATACATTTTTAAAACTTGAAATGGAGCAAGGGCAGAAAAACAAATCAATTAAAGATTTCTTTTTAAATAATAAATGTATTTACCAATGAGTCTTTCTGTGATGTAGTCAACATCCAGGTCAAAGGAGTACTTGATATTGCTCTCCCCTCCTCTGAAACAAAAACAACAGTAGGATTTAGTCATAAGTCTTCAGCAGGAACACGCCTGTTTAAGAAGCCTTCAGTTGGTCTGGAATAAAGTTATGGTGGTTCACAACACAGTGATAGACAAGGGCCCACATTCATGGCTCTGCTTACCATGAGCACAGAATCGGCGCTTACAAAAGCAGGGAATTCAGTGTTTATGCCAAGCGTAGCCCACGGGCTAGCAGAAAAATTTTGGCTTCTGCGCATGTGTACTCCACATTACTAGGCATTCTACGCTTACAAGGCTAGCGCAGAAATTTGGTGCTAGCACGTAAAGCGGTGAATCGTGATTGTAAGGGCAGAATTTGGCGGTAAGCAGAGCCATGAAATTGGGCCCGGGTTGGTTTGGGTTATTACCTGGACATCGATGAGATTTCTGCATGGACGTGAGCTGTCATCTTGTTCTGATTACTATCAATGGAAACTCTTTTCTGCAAACACAGAAGATGTTAGCGTAAAAATTGTGAATCAAATTAAAATTCATGACGGGCCTGAACAGAGCCTGGGATTTTGTGGCAGAGCATGGAAAGAAAGATACATGAGAAGAAGAAGGATCACACCATCAATGACTGGAGAGGCTTAGGGTTTGCCAAACTCTGAGAAGGAAATAAAATAAAAAGCAAGGAAGGTGAAAGAGCTAGTCATACAATCACCAGTCAGTACTGCCTCAATGTCCCCCAAAGCAGTTTGTTACAAGGAGATGTAGATAGATAACATCAATATTTCAACCTGAAATGTCCCTTGAAAAGAACAACTAGTGTACATGTACTTGCCAATTATAAACATCAAACCAAACGATTCTTTGGCATAGTTGTCATTAAGTAAGAATAAAGAACTAAAAATAACATGAAATAAAATACAAGACATTAAGTTATTACTTACCAAGTTCAGTTGAGGTTTTTGGGCTTGTGGTTGGCTGAGGCTATTACTGTGCTGTAAGGAACAAAAGTAAAATATACCCATAATATAAAGTAATATTTTAAACAGCGTAGAGGCACTAGAGTCACAAGTTAATTGAGAATATCAATTAATATTTAGTTTTGTTTGGCTTTAATGCTGTTACAGAAACAATGTACCA
Organism: Asterias amurensis; assembly: GCF_032118995.1. Classification (NCBI taxonomy): domain Eukaryota; kingdom Metazoa; phylum Echinodermata; class Asteroidea; order Forcipulatida; family Asteriidae; genus Asterias; species Asterias amurensis. The sequence goes on along the minus strand of NC_092654.1, from coordinate 343,192 downwards.
GGGGCTGTTCTCCTCAAAGTTTTCCGCCATGAATAGTTGCTATGCAAACATCTTGTTAAGAGACATTTTCCAATTCATAGCTCCTAGGAATGATAAAGGGGCCCAGACTTGAATTAGAGGGACATGTCTAACAACTCAAGGTTTACTGGAATTCCACTTTAGTTCACTGACACATCTGGGCAGGTAAAACAGAAACTAAACTCTGAACATGTTTTCCCCATCAAGATGCCATGACTAATCATCCGCAGAGTCTTCCAAGAACATTCATGTAGGTAAAGTCATAAGCTACTTGAGAATTTCAGTTATTCAACAATCAAGTGACTAAACCAGTAGATATGCAAACTTTGGTCTACAGCACTATTTGTTTGATTACAAATTAGTAATAAGTTCTGCAAGCAAGGACATATTATCAGTTTACAATACTAGTTAAGATTTCCAGGGCCCAATTTCACTTAGCTGCTTTAAAGCAGAACATCTTTACAAATGGAAGTTTCCTCAGGCATCAAGAAAAAAACTAAAGATGAAAACAACTCAGATTGAACAAGATTGTAAATATTCCCTACTGGTGATTCAAGTGGCACTTAATTAAATTTGTGATATTTATATATATTATATAAAAAAACAAAAACAAAAACAAAAAAACAGTTTGTGGATTTGAAAGTATAATGCTGCCTTTTAGTTCAGACCAACATGTCTTCTTTCTCTACATCCTGCATCCCAACATTGCATCCTGCATCCCAACATTGTGGCAGTCTGGTTATCTCTGGAATTCCACAAGTCACTGATGCATCCCCAAAAGTACATCCATAGCAAGGGTGAAAAGAAACCAGAAACAACTCTTGACATGTTTCTCCAAACCAATGATCCTCAACAACTTTACTACGAGGAGGAGGAGAGGAAGTCATATCTCACTCGCTCAAGAAAATAAAGAAGACAGAAATAAGGGAGAAGATAAATCATGTGGTCCATCTTGAGTGCCGACAGAACATAACAACTCCTGATGATGATAAAGCCCAACATAAAACTGGGAGTTATCAGCGCAATAAAAACGGGATTCAGAGAGACTTGACTGTGATATATCTTTTGTAACTCTTGAGGTTCTGGTATCTGATTGCCTTCAGGGTAAGATGCTCAGGTTATCCATCTTGCAGTGTTTATCAGACATGATACAGCTCAACCAGACATGATACAGCTCAACAAGATCTGATGAAAGGTTCCTCAATGTCTGATTTGGTCATTACTGAGAAATGCAAACCCTAAACCAAGTTAATAAATAAGACAAACATTGTTGTTTTGAATGATTCACTGTTAATCAATGATGTCTGAGGATTACTCATTCTGCCGCATCCATTTCAATCATGTAAGATGAGATGGATGCGATCTTAGAGTGAACATCCTAAAGGTACCAATGATGTACCTTTTCTTGATTCAAGGTAAAGAAGATGCTGCAGGTTACCATTGCATCTACCTTATCTCCATTGCATCTACCTTATCTCCATTATCTCCATCTACCTTATCTCCATTTCTTATCACTACCAATGCACCTAGGTAGTAGTACCTTATCTTGATTCAGTAGGGGTAGAGACAACAAAACACAGTCTCACATCATTACCAATGCATCTACCTTATCTTGTAAGTTATGTCTTTATAATGTATCTCTGGCTTTGTATTTAAAACACAACATCTTAATGCCAATGAGATGCAGCTTTCTTGCCAAGGCAGAATGTCGACCTTTAAAGAGAAAAAAACTCCCAATGAAAACAAACGTTCACACCCCCTTGAAAACAAAATTGTCCGAATATCAAGTGATACCGAGTTCTAATTGGGGAGAAAGCCTCCAGCATCTTTCTTAATAAACATTCATTTCTTAATCATTTTCATCTTGTTTTGCTAGTTGGTGTAGGATCAGAGTTAAGGCGCCGTTAAGTCACGTCTTTTCAAAGTCATCTCTAGAGGATGACAGAGTGAGGTCATTTCAGGTTGCTCTGGTATTGCAACACATCAGTACGTGACAACATCCAACAAGAATGATTGCTTTGATGACATCCATGACTTGGATCCTCGGGAGTCAGCCATGTTTTAATTAAAGACACCCTCCCTACAGGAATGGTGGGGTGGGAGTGCACATGCACTATTCCAGTCGTCTAGTTTACAGGGAAAAATAACACGAAACTAACAATAAACCGCTTTTATGAAAAACCTCCTTCTGATATCACATGTACACATTTTTTGATCTATTAAAAGTTATGGTGAATTAGTTAAGATATTATCAAAGCATAGAGCAAGGACCAGATTAAAGCCGTGCCACAATGTTTGAAAACTTCTTCAGTGAACCAGTCAGAATGCATCCGTTTTACACAAAATCACGTCTTTAAACAGAGAGGAAAATGTAGTCAGTGACAGAAGTAGAGTTCCTGGGAACCCAATAGAAGGAGAGTCAGTACAGTTCAATGGCAAAAGGTGTCAATAGAGCTGTGAATAATTACCAAGAGAAAATCACAACCAGTGGCTTTTTATAGGCCTACACTGTCAAGGCATATTTATTTACAAGGACATTTTGAACTTAAATCTTTATACTTGTGTTTGCCAGCTATGGAATATCTTGCATAAGATCTCTGAATATTGCAAGAGAAAGGCTTCATGAATGAAACCATCTGCCTCTAGGAGTCACATGACTTAGGACTCTTGCAAATTAAAATGGACATTTCCAGGTATAAACAGCAGCTGCAGATAGTGAGAGGAGGGCAGTATTCCACCCAGTCAATAACAGTCAACCAGTCACTACTCCCAGCCAGTCCGTATAATAAAGGCCAACCAGCAGGGGAGAATCAAGGACTTTCCTTCCCTTCAGTGGCATACCTTTCTTTTTGACAACAACACCCATGAGGGAAAGAACGTGCTGGTATGCTTCATACCAAACAGTTAAGGGGTGCAGTGACCTTATTCTCTCAACTTCATCCATTTTTTTCGCCAAAAGTGGCGTTCAATAATCTTTCTGATAAGCTATTCATTTATACAAATCTTAATCTGTTTAGATATGTTAAAGCCACCTGACAGAATAAATCAGGGCAACAAAACACGATAAAAGAGTTCCACTTTTGGTTTAATAGAAAGTTGGTCAGCCATGAAACGATTCCTTCACAAAGTAGGGTAAAGTTATAGACTCATAAAATAGAATTACAAGTAGTTCAACCATTGTGATCACTGTTAGATAATATTAAGCTAGAAGTCTGACAAAATCAACATTTTATAGATCACCTGCACACGAGCAAACTATTGAAAGAACTAACTAATTAGCCTAAATGTATGCATCGATATTATTAGCAAAGATTTGATCTATTTAGGGCTCTAATGTGGTCTAAAATAGTTCAGATATATGTGCCCTAGTTCACAATACTGTTTGTAACCCCAAAAATTGGCTCAAGCCAAACAAATCTTGCCCAGAAGAAAACAGGTTACCACCCAAAACACAATGTAATGAATATTGTTTGTAACTGGTTCCCTGATAACTTTTGCCTAGTGAGATTTGGTCCTGGTCTAAAAAAAATGTTGAGAGCTTAACTCCAAGTGTAGGACCTGTACCCATTAGAGCCATAACATACTGAGCAATCACAATCACATAGAGTCCATCGGATTTGTCTTTACCAAACACAAACTTGAGATTTAAAACAAGTTCAAGGGAAAGAAGAAATATTTTGAAATACATACCTGAGCATTATTCACAGAAGATTTACATTCTGTTGTGACCTATAACAAACAAACAAAAAAAGAAAAAATATATATATTATTTACAAAAGTTAACAAATAAACGTCTTAATTATCAACAGTCACCAGGGATTGTCCACCTGCAATGAAAAGTTCACCTTACATTATCAGATAACTCAAGTTAATTTGGTCCCACACCTTCAATTCCAGGGAGCCTTAAAGCAGTATGAAGAAGCTAGAAAAGATCTTGCAGTAGTGGCCTTAGGAGCAGATACAGTGAAGTAATGAGAAGAAATTACAAACGATACTACATGGACAACAAGAACTGTGAATACTGAGTACTGCAGATTCCTTCATTCTGAATATAGCATCTGGCTGAGTGACACTACTCTCTCCATGCTGTCAGCAACCACAGGGGCATGTCAACCGATACCAACAACATATCTTCCACAATAGAGTTATGCAGGACACTAGGAGGCAAAACTGGCACGCGTCATCAATTTCTTGATGGATCTTGTAGGAGTGAATCGGGCAGGCAGGCGTCTGCCACTGCCAGTCAAAAGTGAAAAAGGGTCACCAAAATCTAATGTCACAAAAGCATGTGTGAAGAAACCTCTTGAAGTTTTGGTACTGTAAACATACTTAAATGAACTAGAAATCCAAAATTGTTGGTGTTTAAAATACAATTATCTAAAAGACAGCTGTCCATGCAGATTTTCAACCTAGGGGCCAGTATGCCACTATTCCATATATTAAACTGTGCAGCTATTGTCAGTTGATTACTTTATCAAGATGCAACAACTAAATAAAGACTAATCCGGCCTCTTTTCAGTTCTGTCCGCCAGCAACTTCCCAAACTGTGAAGAATTCTTCCAGGCAATTTACTTTGATCTTTCCTCATTCTAAAAAAATCCAAAGCCATATGATAACTCAACATTTAAATTCTCTATTTTAGTTTGAAGGGAGGGGGGGGGGGGGGTGATTTATCAAAGCATCCTCACTGTCACACAGACTCCAGCACCATATCCAGATTTGATTTTGAAAGTCCTACATGTTTCTTTGGCAGAGGAATACATTCATCCTAATAGACTTTGTAACATGACCTCAAGACCATACAATGTTTCCAGAGACTCATGACTTCTGGCATCTCATCTCTGACTCTATATGCAATGTCACACAAAACCCGGATATGGAAAGGTCTGTTTTCTTGCAAAGTTACAGAGCACGTATCTTGTCTTAGAACTACCTTGGGTTTGTTACTTAAGTTTTCGTAAAACAGTCAGCATAAATTTGTCCTTCTTCACTTCCAACCAGATGTTTGAGGTCATGCATTTTGGCTTCATTCTATTTGACTTCATTGCCCAATAAAATTAAATGTTTTAAAAGGTGGAAACAAGAGATGTGACAAATCCTACAAGACAGGACCTGTGTTAATCTCCTCCAGCTAATGGCTAAGATATAAATCCGTTGCTGACTTATTTGTTTTGAGACTAATATGATCTCACATCACATTAATTATAAAACTAACCTATAAAATTATCATGCGTTGCACAAAACACAGGATTTAACAAGTTTGTTAAAGTTGCAGAGTGGGGCACCAAAGGTTGACACAAAACTGATGCTTGTATCAAGTGAGCTTGTTATTAAGCCATATCCAAATCAATTGGATGCAGTTATGGCTATGGCTACAGCACCAAATATACAAACAAGACTTGCAGCAATCCAAGCCACTCACAAAGCAATTAATTTTGACATTTCCCTACTTAGTTAAAGAGTTGTGTCTTTGAAAGTGATGAGGTACTCCAAACGCCCAAAACTTGTCATTTTAGGGTTGGGTTTTGTCCCTCCTTTACTCTCAGTTCATTCAGATAAATCAGATTTTTTTGAAATTAAGATTGACTCAAAATGTTCTGCAATGATTATCTTATAATAACTGGTCTTGAACCCTGCTTAAACCATTACTTTTATACATGTAGAACACAGCTGGGAGCAGTTCTCATTTTAACTGCTGCGTAAAAATTTAACAAAACGGGACAAAATGAATGAAGAAAACAACGTAAGTAAAACCGTTCAACCAGCAGTCAGTTTACTCACCTACTAAGTACAAATGACCATAGCAGAAAACACCTTCCAAGAATACAAATTCAGTCCAGCAACTCCAACAAATCAATCAGTCCCAAATAAGAAAAAACACAAAACCTGATGACACCGACTTTAAACAACAAACATCCACCAAACTACGATCAAGATAAGCGTCCAATCATTGACACAAGTGCAATGGGATGAGCATTTCTACCGCGTATATTCCTGACTGCTAGTTGGTATGCGTATATTCCTGACTGCTAGTTGGTATAGTACTAGCATGGAGCTATAAGAAAACACAACACTGGTATAAACTCAGGCACTAACTCAACTATACACACACACTGTTCAACAAGGCCAAGGGGCCCACAGTAAACATAGACAAATATGGAGTGTGCCCGCTATGCAGATTCTTTGCATGCTTGCTAACTTGGTGGACTTGGGCTTCGACAACGGGCCAAACGCATCATCAATTGCAAGCTATTGACAAATGAAACCGAGAAATATCCCTCATGACATTTGTAAGTCATTGAGATGTTTTTGTTTTTTGTTTTAAGAAGGGTTGTGAGACACTCCTTTTGGTTGGTTTTCTTCTTTGGTCGTTGTTGTCTGCAACAATGTCATTTTGGAATGGTGGATTGTTTCAAATAACTGCTGGATGATTCTAAAACAAACGCAGTGGTGCGAGGAACACAATTTAATTTGCAAGATTCTTATGTATGCAAACTTACTGCTGGACTAATGGGGGAATGTGTTCAGTATTTTATTTTAATTTATTGATTTTGACAACCAAATCTCTTCACATACATGATTTAATACTTCTCACGTAGGGCCTAAATGTTAAGAAAGTCCAGAAAGACAAGAGATCCAAATATCATCATTTTGGAGGGGACCATTACTTACTCACACATTAATTTTCTTTCTGTTAAATCATGGTTGCAACAAATTAATTTCAAAATCTATTGTTTCTCCTTTTACACAAAGTATGGTCATTTTCCAAGAGTAGAGTAGTTTTGGCGCAAAACCAGAGTTGCAATTAACATAGACTTCCAAGAAAAGAAGTCATGACTCGCAAATGTCCATGATGTTTGTGCACGTTTAAAGTTTCATGTTGTCTTGGAAACAACAAACAAAACTAAGTAATAATCCATGCGCCAGAGCTGACCCTTTCATGTCATGACATACCATTGAATACTTGTCTGATTTTAAATCACTTTTACACAACCCTTTACTGGACATAAATCATCCAAACACCAAATGACCTCCAATGACCTCTCTGGGTTTATAGAGGAGTGAATTCCATGCCATTGATCTGATCCTTAAAGAGGTTGTCCTTAGATGAGGAAATATTAGCACGATATGAACACATTTACACAAAAAACAAATTCAAAATTGCAAATAACTCCTACATGCACGGTCTTTTTTGTTTTTACAATTAAACACAAAAAACTTCAAAAACTCTTTCTAGATGTTCAGTATGCATGTACAAAGTATTTTTAAGTAGGCTTTAGAGTACAATTATGCACAATGACTTTTGGGTGTCCATAGTTATTAAGTACGGAAGTACTTTTAAGGCAACAGTTGTTGTGCATATGTCACTATCAATGTGCATTATCACAAATGGCAGCTTACTGGCCCAACCTGTGACAATCCAATAAGCTGTGGTGATTTGAACAGAAATGTCTAATGTGTTCTAATGTGCAGTCGCGGAATTGAAAAATAACACTAATCATGATAAGAGTTCAACTCCAGGGTTCAATCCTCAATGCATCGACGTTATATTGTTTAACCATAGAGCAAGGACCAGACCCAACAGGTACACCTGCACTACAAAAGGTCATCTGGGGTCAACACATCTCTTGTTTTTGCCAATAACATTCAAGAGGCCAGGGTCTCTCAAGTTACACTGAAATGTATACACAGTGGTGTCAAAAATAAACAAAATGTGGGAATAAGGCACTAGGGTGTTGAGTGAGGGTAAAAGTTATCTGTTGTTTGTCTCTACATGAAGTCTGTTTAGTTCCCTTTGGTCTCTGTCATGTTAAATAATGTATGAGTGTTAATTACCACCCCCACTCTGCAGTGAGCAATCAGTACATGGAATCGTCCATCAAACTTTTTCATTAAACATTCTTGTCTCATCGGCTTCCTGAGATAAAATATCATATATCAAACCAGCAGAGATCTCAACCTAAGACCTGATGGTATCTTAAGAAATAAACACTGATAGTTGTTTTTTGACAGGAGAAATTACAAAATATGTTCTTGAAGCAATAACACATGATATTGAGGTCCTGACCTTTCAGGATGTGACTCTGTAAACAAGTCTTCAAATAACCAATCCAGTAGATACTATCTGGTCTTATTTTGCAATTCTTGAAGCATCTGCGTGTTTTTTTTAACAACACCTCTATTCTGACCCTCTACATGTAGGCCCCTATGAAGTTTTCAAGATGCAAACAAATCCAACAAAAAGTAATAAATAAATAAAGAGAAATGTCTGTGTATTTCCTGCATTTATAAATCTTTAGTTTTCATATAGGGTAGTCACTCCTATCTTTTTATTTTTCAAGAAAAGTATCAAGAGACAAAATGTATCTTCTCCTAGATGATGAAATGAACCTTCTCTCTACCACAAACTAATAATTGTACTTTTCCTTCAGGAAATACATCCATTTTCTACACAGTCACTGTGTATCTCCTTTTCAGAAACTAACCAAGTATTTCCACTGAGTACAATATGGATCTTTGGATCTTTGGTCTTATCTGGATCGGTAGTTTGGGTAAGAACGGGTCAAGTGTTTCAATCCAGATGTCTGCATACCAGACTAAAAATAGTGCAATACCAAATAGAGTGAGCCAATGTGTACAAAGTTTAAGGGGACGCGCAGTATCCCATTTTATTGTATTCAAGAATTCATTCACTTTCAATAACCACATCATACAATCAACCTATGACAATTTCACCCAAGACCAGTCACATTTGAGAGAAAACGGAGCAGAATGGTTTGTTTTGTCTCAAAGATTTATGAACATTCATAACAAATATGGGCACATTTGAATCAGGACAATTGAAGTAGGCAATGGTGAGTTTGGAGAACTTTAAAACACTACTTTCTCAAATATTGACAGAATTCAAATGGGAATCTTTCCCCAGAAGTATTGGCACTGATGTACACATTATCATCAGTGGGCATCCATATTGAAACCAGTCAAATATTATTTGATTACCAAGTCCAGTACTTCGTCTTTAACTCCAGGGCCAGGTATGCAGGAGTGTCATCTGTAAATATCAATAATTCATCAAATAAATCACCAGGGGAAAAATGAATTATGACAGGACAATGTGTTTGGGTTTTGGTTCACAAGATTTAACCTCCTTCAAAAAAACATGAGGAGCGTAGTCATCATATTCCATCAAAAACAGTTCTAACTAAAGGGACAGAAAATCAAGATGGCAACTCCATGAAATAGATACATTGTGCACTTCTTTAAAAACTAACAAAAATTTGTGGAAAACCACTCACTATTGCAAGCCTACAAAGTCACTATCCTTTTTTTACAATGCCAAAAAGTATCTTTAAAACAAGAGTACCTAACTATGAACCTGTGTTCATTAACATATCACGCAGAAGGTTTCAAATAACAATTTTGTTCCAGAAACTTGCCATTTTGTCTTATGACTGCCAAATACCCAGCAGGGGTCCAATTAGTGCCATTTATATCCTAGGTTTCAGGAACTTGGGTGGAATATGACACATAGAAAGTGAGACGGGCTCATAATTTGTGTATATAAGTTCTTCATGCCTTTGTTTTATTTTGGTGTTTTTTTGTAAGTCACAAAAGAAAAGGGATTTGACTATTGTTTATGCATTAATAATAAAACAGAGAGTACAATACCTGTATCATAGGTTAAGGTCACATGCACTTTCAATATCAGTTACCAACTCAATTATTTACAAAATAATAAATAGTTGTTTATAATTATGAAGAACCATGTGTGCCATTGTTTGATATAATGAGCACTCAATGGTATCTTTGTGGGACTTGGTCTAAATGTATGGAAGATGAACATATGGTTGAGTTACTGGTTTAACAGTGTCATCAGTCAATACTGGCCGCAATATTATCATCAAAACATACATGAACATGTAGAAGTGAAGAAAACCAAGAACTATCTGATAAAGTCACCAAGGTTTTTTTTTTAAACAAACTCTAGACAATGATACCGAGGGAAATATATTTAAATAAAAAACTCACCAATCAGGGACAGTTCTGTCAAGATATGCTCTAAGAAACGGTTCAATTCCTAAATGCCAATTTCAGTCAACTTTTCCCAACTTGATTCTTCTGATGAGATGTCCTGAATGGAAGCCAAGTCACTCAGCCTGATGCAGAACCTCTTTGTCATGATTGTTTGTCAACACGGCGTCACCTTGACAGTGACACTCTTCTTGTTGACTTCACATTATGAATGACTAACTTAAGGTTGCTATTGTTTATAACTCAAGGACAACTATCTAAGATAGTGTATCCTCCCAAGATGTTTACACAGTACCCAACAGATAAAGATGCTGGTTGCCCAATCACCAGATTCTCTATTCCTTCATGGTACATTATACATGACAAACAAAAGTGTACATCGTCATTGTTTACAACTCAGGGCCAACTCTTTCCAAGATTGACATCATCTTGGCTCCATCTCAAACACCTGGATGTTATATTTGAGAACTGTTTCAGTTTTGTTCCACTTGATTCAGTGAAACTTGTTGATTGAAATGGACATATTTTGAAGGACTATTACTTTTCCCACAAATAAAGTAGTTTCAATGATTGAAAAACACCTCAATGATTAACCTTTTCACAAGTCTGTTTTATCTTTGCTTTCCGAGAAAAATCTGTGTCGTTTGCCAAGATAAAAGAAGTACAGTGTTCCCCTTTATACTGGATCAAATGGAGTGGAATAGATCCCTTAACTGGATCATACATGGATTGTTTGCCTGACCTCACCTGAGGTCATCCTAATTTAATGTACCATTCTGATTCATCAAATTTCCAGCGCCTATCATTTTGAGAAATGAGTCTTTGAGTTGGCCATCGTTATCAATTGTTGAAATGTCAAGGTTGTCAGCTGTCAGGATTATCTATGCTGATCCGCAGGGCCGACTGTCTGCCCAGCACAACAATTCAAATCTCTTTTATTTAATTAAAATGGTTTTATAGGAAAGAGGAAAATGATTCAAGTTGATTTTGTGAGGATGTACTTGGTTCAGACTTTAAAAGAAATCAAGGTTCTCAAGAATGGTACAAATCTATTAATTTTTTTAACAGAAGACAAATTCTAAATAACACAAATCCAGATTCTGTTCGACAGTTGATCGAGAATAACACATTCAACCTGTTCTTTTGCAAATTTATTTAGGCCTTTAATGCCCCCAAAATAATAATAAAAAAGTCTATGACAAAGCAACTATGGTTATGTGTTTTGCTTTAAGGACATAAGTGTCATGACTGGGTCACATCCTTCGAGGCGCGGATGAAAAAGAGAATATTTGTTAAAGCCGATATTTATTTATTGAATAGAGTAAGTTATAACAAACTTATTACTCTTATCAAACTATCACTCTGCATGTGCTTTTGAAGAAGCATGGTGGAAGAATAAAGTTTACAGACTTCGATATGAGGCATCAAGAAATTCAACTAACAGTATGATTGGTTAAAGGAAATACAGAAGCAATTAATATGAAAACGACAACAAAAAAAGTAATTAGTAAAATACCAAATAAACAAATTAAATAAAAATGTACTTCTTCAAACTTACTTAAAATAAAACTAACTCAACTCATTCAAAGCAGTATAGTTATAACAACATATGCCTTTACATCAGATATACAACCGCAGTTTGTCAAGAAAACAACAAACTTGTATTCTTCAACTTCACAGCTGAGAAATACAAAACAAGAAAAACAGCAAATCACTTGATAAGCTGCATATAATGTCTGACTTTAGTGACAATTACACTAAGTATTGGAATACTTACCTGCTGTGTACAACACTAACACCACCAGAAAGCAAACTTAACACCAACTCCAATGACGTCCAGAATGACAACTGTAAAACGGGACTACTCTCTCTTGAAACTATCTACAAATGTCCACAAGTTGACAACAGAAAGTCGTAACGTCTAGACTTACAGAGCCAGGGTCATGAAGTAGACCACAACTAATATCATCATCTTGGGCATCAACACACTCTCACTCAGGTCCAGAGGAGTTACCACCAACAACTATTTTATGGATGTCTTGAAGAAAACAAATTCGGCTCTCAAAGTCTACTTGATGACAAAATGGATACTTTGCCAGCACTGGACAAGAAATGCTCCCAGAAGAAGATGAATGAATAGTTGTGGAGTTAATCAGCATTCAATCACTAAAGCAATCCCCCTCTCCCGATCTAATGGTTGATCAGAAAATGGAATAGGCCAATAATGTATTGCACAGGGGATTTAACTGAGGTTTCAATTTAGACTCTTCCATTAATCACTATGGGTGTCAACAAATCAGGACGGGTAGCTTTAGATGATATTTATAAAGGTATAGTAATGAGGTAGATTGCTTTTTAAAAAATACAGCCATAACTGGCACATGGAAGTGACATATTCTAATCATTTGGATTCATTAAAACCTAAGCAATGTCCCCCTTTTCACATCATCCCCTCAGACAACATAAACACAAGACATAACCCCTAAGGTCAGTGGCTCATACCTAGCATTACTGACATATTCCTCCTTGGTATCATCAGCATTATGATGCACCATAGCACACTATAGCACACCATACCACTGTGTACTGAAATGTCTTAATTGTTAAATAGACCATTAAAACCATGTTGACTGGTTAATTACTGTTGATACTGGGCCAGAAATGTCATTACCTTCTCAATGAATAATAAAAATGTTATACAGAAATTAATTACACCATCATTGGCACTTCCAGCTCCAAAGAGCTAGCCAAATTAACCTAAATTGTGTTAAGGAATTCTCATTTAAGATCATGCAGCTTTCCAAAACTTATTTTGTCAAACAAGAAAAACTTGCTAAAAACATTTCCTGTGGGCTACTCATACAATTAAGTGCATCGCATTTGGTATTTCTTCACGATAACAACATGATTGGAACATTTACAACAAGTCCACATGTACTTGTACATGTGGACTTTGTATATGGACATGTGAAATAGATGGTTGGACTTGGACTGGAGTAGAAAATGGATACTGTATTACAGTAATATTCTTGGGTATTTGGGTATTAGTATCTTACACACTATGAGATAGCAACTAGCAATCTATCTACATACACCAAGGGATTACTTTCCACAGCCTACGGGTGCAATCATTAGACTTTTCTCATCTCCAACATAACCCGCTTACGGCAATTAAAGGGCAGCTTCCACACGTTGGCAATATCAAGCATAACAATCATATCCCCTTCTGAATTTATGGCCCTTTTAAAAAATCCTGACTTAGGCTTCATGGCTTTTCAAAGACCTCTAGCGAAAATGCATGTTTTCAAAACTGCTGACGGTGCCCAAGCCACAGCCTCAATGAAGTTTCGAAAAAGGCAATAAGACTACAACAAATTTAGTAGGAGGTTCATTGATGGATTGGTTGAGTTTATTATTGCAATAATTATGGAAATATAGGAATTTAAATTGTTTTCTGAACAGTTTGAATGACTACTATTAATACATCACAGATCATGTATGGCAAATCAGTCTGGACCCTTTCTTAATGATGTGAATCATAAGTCATAATGGCATAACCCTAACCCTAATCATCAACAAGATGATTTCCACCAGAATTTGTTTGTTGCCTTTTTCCCAATACATACATTGACCCTTCTGTGATCTGTGACACCATAGAGCTAGGACTAGCTCTGATGACACAGACAGCGTCAGGAGTGGTGGGGGGGGGGGGCTTCTAAGGTACTGTGTAGAGCAGATTGGTGCCCTTGCAGGCCGCTAATTGGTCTTAATTACAAAGCTTTCTAAGAAAGGTCACAGCTTCTCTCTAGAACGTGACAAAGGTCAACCAGTTGGGCGTCTTCTTCAATGGGAGCCATTCTGTCACATGACTAAGATAATGTATCATCATAAAGCAACATCGGTATGACACATCATCTTAAAAATGAGAACCCAACACGCAACATGTATTTTTCTCATCAGTTGTTCCTTCTACAACCAATGTTCCGTCTCATGAGTAATTGGAGTACATCGTACAAAATGACAACTCTGCCTACATTTCTTATTGTTATAGCACACAGTCAAGTTTGATTGGTCGAGAACCAATCACATGACGTGCAACAAAAACGCATGTTCTATGGCTGCACAGCGCGGCGGGTAACATGAGTTTTGTTAACCGGTGTACATTACCTTGATCATATCCACCGTTGGTTGATTTCCAGTGCTGAGTACGAAACGGCCGCGGGTTTGAGGGAACAGCGAAGAATGGTTTCTTATTTGAACAACTGTTTGTCTGTTATTTAACTGTGCATACTCGCGTAAATAATGTTTGAAGATGACAACAGAACTTTGAGAAAAGGTATAATCATGTTACCAATACAATTGTTGCTCACTGAGATTGGGGTCCATGGGTTTTGTACACCCTTAGGGGAATACGGTATCCTTGGCTTCGCCTCCGGAGCCATTTTCCCCCTTGGGTGTACAAAATGCCATGTATAATGTATAGGTGGACCTTGTTGTGGCTGTGAGAAGTTGCACATGGATGACAGATCACTGAGTAATTATAACATCATTTGGCAGACTCTGTAATTAATATCTGAGAGATGGTCTATTCATACTTGACTCATGATATCTTCCACATGGTTCAGGGCAGAGATTGATGACTTCAACTGATGAGTTCTTACTGCATCATTCCAGCTGGTGTTTAAAGAATCCATGATAACATGACACAGCTCCCTCAACCTCTTGCCGGCAACTCTCTGACAACACCAAAATACTGTCTTGTGCAAAGGTTTTCTCCATAGTTTAGAAATGGAGTCACAAACACAAACAGATTTTAGCAAGAAAAGTAGTTTCAAATAATGAGCTAGAAAAGCCATTGGGTAACTTGATGAATCTTCAAAACCCAACCCCAATGCCCCCCAAAAAGTGTTCATAAAACTTTTATAAAATCCAACATGACCCATGTTAGTCCACCTTGTTGTGCTGTTGTGACTCTCTTTTAATGCCTAGTCTTATCATAGTCCATGGCGACTAGGCTGAGAAGAGAGTGTCCATGGCGACTAGGCTGAGAAGAGAGTAACATCACAACAAGGTGGACTAGACTCTTGAGAACCATTCAAGGAGACTGCAGCACACTTTGCAGCGAGATTAATCATATATTTAATAGATTAAAAGATTAACATACCTTGTACTGACATTTCCGATGACAGGCAAACTTGCAAGCTGTTCAATAAGAAGACAAAAAAATGTTACATTTTTTTTCCTACAGAGGAAACATACAACATTGGTAAACTCATAAAATGATTGGCCTATTTTGGTTGGATAGATTACGTTCTTTTGGGAACGTGTCTCTCTATATTATTTTCTACTACCGTTGAGTAGATTTGGGATTCGGGAAAGTTCTCTACTGCCGCAGAGTAGATTTTTAAACTTTGAGAGATTTTTCAGATGCTGAAAACACTGTCCTACTTATTAACTACTGGGTGGACGATAGGAAATCAGCCAGGACTACTACTTTTGCTTAGTGAATCGAGGGGACTTCTCGTTATTAAATTCAATACCGCAGAGTGAGTATCTTAATTGGTCTCAACGTTTTGACTAGCTTGCTCTAGTCATTGTCAGGAGACATGTCAAGATATGGTGTGGGCATTGCTCTATGATCTTACTGCAACTATGGGTCTAACTGGGGAACCCAACACCCAAAATGAGAAAACCAAGATTGATCATGTGATGACATCATGTGATGACATCAGGTGACTAATTACCTTTGCATGATCTTCCTTCATTCCAGATGACCTCATTACAGACTTGACACGTGTTGGGATGTTTGAAGACCTTGCTCTTGAAGAAGTGGCTCCTTGAGTCCAGAAGGTCATGGGGCTGTGGTCAAAGAAAAAAGAAGTCAGAAACTATAAGTATATTATTTAGTTCTAGTAAGGTTTGCTAAAGTTGTATATTACAGCTTTACAAAAATCAGAAGTGTACAACCTGGATGGGATTCAAACCCAAAACAATTAGAGGAAAGTATTATTTGACTTAAACTGACTAGAAGACTACCTTATTTCAATTAGGTGCAACCTGTAATATGAAATGGTTACATCAATTCCTTTTCGTATCAATGTGGACATACCGAGGCACAGGCTGCAAATAATGTGCACCATTTTGTTTTCCCATAGCATTTTATGCTCAGTCTGACCAAGATTCAGATCAATTCAAGCTCACACTCTGAAAGGATTCTTTTTTGATTTTCATTTAATTAACCGATAAGATATCATGACAACCTCCCAAACACTGCTTTCAGCGTGGACTTGCTGATCGTCATGTTGCTATATCACGCCTGCCAGGTGTCTGTAAATGTTTTCTTCCATCACACCTCTATTAGCAACAAGGATTTAAATCAATGTAGAGGCAGCATAGCCAACTCTTCCTCCGGATAATAACATTATACGCAATATCAATAGCAGAGTAAATTGCAGTGGACAGGATTTAAAGGGGGTAGGCTAGAGGCATCTTGTAGTTGGTATTGATTTTAAAGATTTAGCTCTTCTGTCAGGCTTTGACGGGCTGATCTTTTAAATACACTGCAAAGCACTGGAATAAAGAGAGGTTTTTAGGGGAAAATGTATCAAAATGCATCAAGAGAGAAGTATAGTGTAGAAATAGTGTGCGGCCATGTAGGCCTACATGTTATTAATTTAGAGTTATTAGACACAAATTAGTTTTAATATTTTCTCTTTTTACACTTTTGGCTGATGATATTCTATCCAAAGAATCAAGAGAGACAAGAGTGATACAAAACAAGCGATAACATGTTCACAAGTTGGGATCGTTCCGCATGAGAAGAAGAGAAAAATCCTTAAATGTTTCTGTATCAATTTAAAATCCAGAATGTGCGTACTAACAACTATTTTGTGCTGGCCCTCTTGTCACCACCTGTTACAAAGTACACCCTCCGTTAACTTGTCAATTGAAGTTTTTCCAATGACTATATTTTGTACACACTGATCTTTGTCAACAATAAGCCCCTCAAAAAGACAAGACAAACTACTGATAGCTTATTGATATCAAGCAGATAAAGTGAACTTGTAGAGATATGGCAGTCTGGCGCTGGGATATCCAACTCAACTCCTGTAATATTATTACAGTAATCAGTCAGCCAGTGTAGCCAGTGTAGGTGGTTTCTGTTGGCGGACTACCACTGCGTAATAGATTAAATTGTCTGTGCAAGGCGCCATAAGAAGACGCCATCCATCCATTGTTGACTAGGTATTTAAAGGGTTTGAACAACATTGGTAGGAATGGAAATAATAAAAACAGATTTGGCACAGTTTGGTATAAAGATAGTCTTAGTGGACAATTTCTCTTGGTATATTGGTACTTAAAATGCTTAGAGTGGCAAATGTCAGCAACAAAAAGAGTGTAAACAAATATGACAAAACGGCAAAGTTGACCTGTCAATCAATCTTGAGTATGTATGAATCCAAATTATCGTCACAGACTCTTTATCTACTCGGAAAATTCAAATAAGTTAGAAGACTACACTGTACGTTGTGGAATAGATAACTACAAATGTGACAAAATTGCAAAGTGGTCTTAGAACTTGTAATAATCTGGGTTTGCAGACTACCTCAAAACATAAACACCTCACGCACAACAGTTACCAAATAGAGTTTCTAGTATTGAACATAAAAAACAAATAATTATTCAAAGTACCTTTTCTTCAGCAGCACTGAGCTTCAACTCAGTGTATCCTCTCCTTATGGTAGTCAGACAAGTTTCCAATTATCCAGCCCGAATGATTCCTAAGAACTAATGGTGTTGCATGTAAAAACACAATATCCACTCAGTACAAACCAATAACCAGACTATCGTTGAGGAATATCTTCCAACTCATCCAATGTTCTTCATCAGCATTTACACAAACGGTTATTAACCATCAGTAAGAAGTTCTTCATCAGCATTTACACAACTGGTTATTAACCATCAGTAAGAAGTCACTTTATGAAAGCTCTGAGTAAATGTTAATGTATGTATGTATACATCAATCTGTATTAAACATATAGCAACTGGAGTGGAAATAATCTCTCAAGTATGAAGACAGAAGACTATCAGCGTGACGGAGTCAGGGTGAACACAGTCCAACAGTTGAGTCATCCTAAATTCAGCTTAAGAACACTTTTGTTTGTACTTGCAGTTTTACAATTGCGTGATCCAACATGAACATAGCCCTGCAGTCAGAGTGATACCAAACCCATGCACATTGTTGGTATAAGTTCACTCTTTCACATTAATGAGTCAAAATATTCAGAGTTCAAGCACTATACAATGTAGGTTTTCTCGGATGTGGGTTGACCGACCTTACATACCACAGTTAATAAACCTCCGCTGAGCAGTAATGGTCTACCTTAACCACATTGCGGTATGAAAGGGCACCACTGGACCGCTATTTGCTAAATCTCTTTCCAAAGTGTGCGTACATTTATACCAAATAACACCACACAAAAGAACCAGGAATCTGAAGGACCTGCATTTAGGACTGAGGTATGCGGATCTCTACATCCCATGTGTGTACTCTTCCAACGCACCGTGTGTTTGTTGTGTGACTACACTGTACATGAATATGCATTGTATTGTAGAATGAAGGCCTGCTTTAGGTACAGGTCTTGCAAAGGTATTATTAGAAATCACTAATTGAGAGGTAAGGTTGATCCTTCATGAAGGATGACACAAATCAAAACAAGTTTAGCCTTGGTTTGGGAATGGCCATCTATGGATCGGCTTAGTGACAAAGATACAAGAAATCTCATCCTGGATCTTTAAGCTCATCAAGTTGCTCACAAAAGCACAAGATCTTGTCACAATATTTGATTTTTGTATACTATTGATTGATCCCTTAATCACAGTTAGTAATTGAGGACAATTAATAGGTTAAGCTGTGATTGATTATTTGGGCCTACTGGTGGGTTTGTTACTTAACAGTGTTTTTCCCTGCCTACCAAACCCTGAAGCATCCTGCCTCATTACTTTCAGCAGCTGCAGGGTTAATAAGAGGCAGGATATACAGGGAGTGCATTCCAAAGTAAGACAGTACACTGGAAGAAGCTTGATGTGCCACTGAGCTTTGGGAACAGAGCTACAGTAAGGATGTGAACCAACAGAAACATGTGGAAGGTTAGATGAAACAACCAAGGAGAGTCCATGCTTTTATATGTAATACCTGAATTACTATAAATGAGGCTCAATGAGGCAACAGAGTAAAACAGGCCTATTCTGGGGTCCTCTTATTAATTGAAAAGATTTGGATAGATTCACTGACATAAAGTACACTGTTCAGTCTCAAAATTGTGTGTTTTTTTACTTTCAGTCCGAATCAACTGTTACTTAGCATGAAATAAAAAGGAGAACTAATAAAATAAGTCAATGACATGAATTGCACAAGTACAGGAGGCAATTAAGCCCAGCACCCCTTGGTTAAACATTAGGTACCTACCTATGTTTACATTATACAGCCCCATCTACTTACTTGTACTCACATGATGTAAAGCTCTACCCAAGAAGTCAATCAAGCAGGTATAACAAACTGCCATTCTCAGCTTCGTTTCACACTTGCGCATCAGTAAACCTCCGGATACAAAAAAGCAAGTCGCTACGATGCCTCCATCGGCATTAGGCGTAAACTATCCCTGATAGTGTGCCATAAAAGTACACAGCCTCGTTGTTGCTTCTTTATTTTGTATTTCTTCTCTAAATGCCTATGTGTGATATTGATTCAGAGCAAAGGGCATTTTATTCGGCAGTTCAAAGCATTGTCATACTGTGTCCGAGTCGTTTAGTTTATTGCCCCTTCACACAACAGCCAGTGGAATTAAAAAAAAAAGAAAACAAATGGGCCGATGGTACCCAATAATGAGAGAGGATCTATGACTGTATGTATCTTTGAACAGCCGTCAATCTCATTAAGAAGCCATGGTCAGCCAATAAAGAGATGAGCGCAGCCTGCATACTGCTTCCTGATCGCTCTGTTGATTTCAAGGGTCACACATCAACAACTCAATGATCATCTGCATTCTCCTTAAGACAAACAACGTATACTCTTCAAGATGTCGTTTTTCAAAAATGTTTTGGCCTACCCACCCACTTAAAATTTTAATTTTTAAATATTGATTTGACTTTTTGATTTACCATTTTTTTTTCGGTGAAAAAGACTTATGACTCAAATAAAGTGCGTTTTAAAGAATTATGCTCTCCCAGCTAAGGAGTTTCAATGGCTCTTTCTGGCTTCCAACATAAAACATGCGCCTGTTAAGTTATTTCTGTGTTCATCCACTGTTGCAGGTGTTTACCTGACTGGTGAATGGGTCACCATCATTTATTTGAAGAAATAAAGACTTGTGTTTGATATTGTCAGTATTTAACCCTTCCTACATGTATGCCACCTAATTTATGTGCACGATGTACAGAGAGTGTAATTCTTCCCTGTCCAGCAATTTACAAAAAAGTATGTCAGAGATAAGAGCTGAGTTGATGACAGACAAATGTTTGATGAATCTCCCATATATCTACAGGTATCAGAGGATAGTGTGCTCATCCAGCCTTGTATACAATCTTGCATTGTACTCTTTATTACTCGGTCTGAGGGGAATGACTGGTTCATAAATTATTTAAAGGGAGTGCCAGGGTAATAAAATAGTTAAATAAATAGTGAAATAAGGCCGTGCTAAACGTCACACTTTTGCCATGTTGAACTCAAGGAATTAGAAAGTGATGAATTAAATTCAACAAGAGAGTGGCATTTAGGCTGCTTTAATGGGTCGGCCACATTTATGGTGGCAGTTTTTATTTACTTTTGTCTTGACTCAACAATATTAAATGTAACTATGTAGCTTGTCCAAAGATTTAAAACAAATAAAATAAATGGTGTTAGATTTTTAAAAATAGGGAGTAGAAATAAGCTTTCTTGTTCCCAAAGGAAACAATTTCCTTTCCCTCAGATGAACTACTACAGTACCCATCAACATAGCACTCTGATTAATCGCCCTACACTAATTAGACATCATAGATTTTTTACTCTAATGAAAGATGGCAGCCATGATTAAGTCCGTACGATCATTCCTGAGCCACAAGACAGGTCAGTTTAATTTCGCAGTTTAATATACACTCCATAAATAACTACAATTAAATATGGAAATTGGCATGAACTCAACCTAATGGGAAAGTAATATAGACTTGTTACACTTTGGTTGAGTCAATGTACTTTTGAAGAGCGATTAGCTCCTAATGCTTCAAACACATTCGGAAATGTACCACCGCTTATGTAAAATCTGCTTGACTTTCACTGCTAAAACATTTTTTCGCTTCTTTAAATACATGTACCAGTATCAACTGTCTTTTAGTCTTACTGTCTTATTTACTCCATTGGTGATTGGACATTGGGTTTGAGACAAATATTTGTATACATAAAGCTAACTTTGTACTCCCTCCCTCTCTCTCTCTTTCTCTTTCTCTAACAACAGAGGGCAGTATCTATTAAGTTAATGGTGCAAACCTTTGCAGCAATGAAGATACCTTAACGGGTACGAGCCCTTCGGCTGCCTACATGTTGTACAATGTACTACAATCTGTGTGTTACATCACATGTACATTGATTTATAAATATAACTTTTTAAGGATTGGTTCAGTGTAGGCCTATAGCCAGAAGAGATCCTAAACCTACATGTAGTACAACACTACTAGGCCTACATTGGAGCATCTAATCTAACAGGTGAAGAAACATGACAACATCTTCAGCCGATAATCCAAGGAAAGTGGAGGATTCATGAATGTCTAGAGTAACATGATAATAGAAGACTCCAAGAAACTACAATTCAATTTACCAGATTTCATTCATCGGTTGTAGTAATTACACCACGGCCAAGAAGGCTGGATGCTAATAGTGTCTAAGAATAGAAATAAAAGCAAGACCCTGACAGACGACTTGGGGGGGGGGGTGAAGACTTGTCAATCTAATTGAAAATATTACTGCTACAGACTTGATGTTACTTCATGTGGGGAGAGGGAATAATATCCTGTTTTTAATCAAGTACATGATACTCAACCACAGGGAGTGGTCGCTTGATATCATTTATTTTCTTCACAATCACAAACAAGACTGTGAGGATTTTTAAAACAATGCACTCATTAAGATGATCTACACTTGAACATGTCCAGTTTATAGAGCAACTTTAAATCGAGAGAAATGGAGGCAAATGAACTTGAAGCCTCATTTGAAATTTATTCAACTTTGTTTGCATAAACTGTAGGCGTAGACATAGTGAGCGTGTAACCATTGTGTTGGACTGGATTAAGAGCTTGGCTCAGTCTGCCAGACTGACTGGCACATTATGGGGGAAAAAATACATTTCTGATCTTTGGCTTTTGGCCTATTTACAAATGTACAATGATAAATCTTTTTGCCTGTAGCAAACTTGTACAAGCACAACACATGTAACCATGGGTGTGAGATTATGTTACTCATTGGACTACTACTACTGGTCAGAGTCCAGCCAATTTTAACCCTTGACCATACAAACTATTTCCTTATCCTATGCTAAATAAACCCTGCACTCTTTAAGTTTTTCAAAGACATGTCGTTGAAGATTTATATGCTTAACTTTTCCAATTCTAAAAATCAACCTTTAAAGTCAGTGTTACATAAAACAGAAATGTAACTGAGAAATGAGTCAGTCTCAGTTACTGAGCTCAAGTTTGTTTTCTTCAAGTTCAAGCAACAATCTAACAACTGCCTACACAAAATCCACGGTTGCCCACATTGCAATTAGCAACCACCATACTCCATGTTTACGCAGTTGTGGTATTGAATAAATATGACAGGTTATATTGAACCATAATTATTTCCAAATGACCGATTTGGTAATAACCTGATTAGATCAAATAACTCTGTGGTCAGCTGCCTGTCGAATCAATTCAATGCACAAAGGATGAGTGGCCATTATATGCAGTTTCTTAGATTGTTTTTTTCCCAGCAGGTTTTTAAGTTGTAATGACAGCAATCTTAAAAGAGAGATCCGTAAGGTAACACAGTAACCCACATAACCTACATTACCTAACCAACATGACTGAAGCTTTTTAAAAGGGACGTTAAACCTGGCTCCATCATTACAATGGGTGGCCCTTGCTTTGGTTTCATCATTTGTAGAGTCACAAGCAAATTTACATTCTCCTCAGAGAACTGCCCTCTACATTTGCCAGGGGAAATTGCTCTGCTCCTTCAAAAAGAAATGATTAAAGCTTGTCAACTGATATCATTACTTTAAGATCTAACTCAGTTTATATTTTAGCAGGCATGGTGTGGGTTTCAAAAAGAGTTAAGACTAGTTAGGGTGAGTTGCTCGCCCTAGCTTAGGACTAGCCTTAAGTTTTGAATATCTCCGATCCCTGATATTTTATTCTTTTACTGAGATGCCCTGATATAAACTCATTGAAAGTATTGAAATGTTGAGACGCCCCATTACTGCGAATTCTACAAATTCTACAAACTGCATGTTAACTCCTCGTCTTACACTTTCTAATATTTACAAGTACAGTAGGAATGGGGGTAGGATAACACTGAATGTAGGTTTTCTATACCATTGTGTTTCTATTAGGAATGAATTGCCTAAGGCTTGCCAGGCAATTACAATTCCAAGCGATTTCAATGTGACAAACCTACCTGGGTCTGGACTACATACAATAGTTTTCTAGTTTAAGGTTCTGACACTGTATAGACAAACTGCCAGAACCCAGGGAATTAAGCCCAACTGACCCAGTTTTATCTGGAGGAGAGGGTGCTTTTTTCATCAGATGGAGAACTTGAAGTTCCCTTTTCAGTAGGCCTAACAGCTGAACTGTCAGTCAATCAGTCAAAGTTTGAGATTTTATAGTACTAGAACTTACATGAAATGAGACAACACAGAAATGGGGTCTCTGCTTTGCCGTGGTATGATTTGCCACGTGTGATACAGCAAGGACCGCTGAACGTTCAACACACCTAAAGAATCATGTACTTTCTTTTAACCACGAAGGAAGTTGAAGCCCATAAAAAAGCTTTTAAGAGGTAGAATTAGTTTGCAGGTGACATGTGAAACTAATGTTGTCTACAGTATGAAGACCTAGGTGCACTGTGTGTAGGGCGTCTGGGAAAACAAGAGAACAGTTTGAGATAACACCGGGGCCTAATTTCATAGAGCTGCTTAGCACAACAACTTGCTTAGCATGAAATATTTGCCTTGATAAAAACACAACCAAATTTCCACATGATTTTCAGGGTAAGCAAACAACAGCTGAATCAGCAACAAGTAATATGCAACAAATGGAAATTTGGTTAGTAATCCTTTTTTTATCAAGGCAGAAATGTCATGCTTAGTAAATTTTGGTGCATAGCAGCTCTATGAACTTGGGTCCAGGTAACGATGTAAGATGTGTAGGTTATCCATAGGTTATCACACTAGCTAGCCATCCAACACATTGTGTTTCTAGTTAGTGTTGTGGAGTGTGCCACTAATAAAGGGGTTCAATTGATAACAGAGGGTGATGACAGGCAAAGGGTGTTTGTATCCTCACACCTCGGGTGTTATACTAGACCATTAAACACTATGGGGGTACCTGGTAGGACAAACATTGGAGTGTGCCTAGAATGGTGATAGTACAATCTCTATGGTTGAATAGAGGTTACAGCTGGGTTGCTACATGTATTGATAACAGATGGTTGTAATGGGAAAGCAGTCTGGAGAATGCTTTAGGGAGTACTATAGGACCGCGTTCCCACTGGATCCACAATTGCGAGATCGGGATCCCGCATTTCGATTAGTTGCAGGCGTGAAATCACGGTCACGTTCCCACTTGAGTATGATCGCACATTGATCTCCCTTTTAAAAAACGGAAATGTGTTTAAAAGAACACTGTTTTGCTAGAAAATTGCGGGGTCTGAACACCCTTTGCGTTCCCACTAGACTTTTGATCACCCATTAATCCACAAGGGCGATCAGATCCCGCTTTAATCCTACTCCCGAGAGGATCAAAATTGCACGGTCAGATCCTGATCGCCCTCGCGTTCCCACTGGAGCTTATTTCTCTTTGATCGCCCTTTGATTGCCCTTTCGGGGTCTTGATCACCCTTTTCTCGAATTGGGAGATCAATGCAGTGGGAACGGGGTCTATGTTTAGTTTTGGATAAAGAGTTAAATCAAATTATCTCAATTTAAACCAATAAGGCCTTCTACCTCAAACTTTATTCATTGTGTAATAGGAGCAAGCAGGCCTACTAGGTGTTCTTGTAAGGAGGTCGTTAGTTCAAGATGGTTCAAGTATGGAGGTTCAAGTCCCACTCTAGTCAAATTTTCTTGGTTCGAGCCCAAATAGTTTCAAATTTACCCCGTCAGTTTCCCTTGTGGTTTTTATTGATCAATGATCCCAGTCAGTGTCCCTTGTGGTTTAGATTGATTTGTCTGTGCTTTTGGCAAATTGTTTTGCTTACAGGCTTTAATGAAACCAGGCCTTGTTCTGAACATATGGTCTGTACATAGGTTAAATGTATCATGATAATAAAATGAGGACACTATTGTCAGTCCTATCACTAAGCAAACAGTCTGTTTAAAGAGGGGTTGTGTGTATTCATTACAACATCAAGGTTAAACTTATTGAGATTGGAGCAAGGCCTCTCAATAAGTAAACAGTATCCTCAATAAGTAACTCAAGTGTTTCAATCATCAGGATCATGATTTTTACTTTCATGTTTTTTATTATGTTAAACCATGGAGGTGGTTCAACTTCCTCAACCCAACCATGGACAAACCTCCTACTCCTACTCAATGTTAAACAGGGTGACTCAAAGTCCAGTTATTAAAAAAACACATACTTTTTCAATTTTTAATGCTTGAGTTATTTTTTCAAAGTGGAATTGGATTGCAGGCCAGCTTTAGTAATAGTCTTCATGCTTTTTCCCTTTTTCAAATTTCCGATGAATGTGTGTGAGCACTCTCAGTGTATTCTGCATTGGTCATGACAACAGCGCAAAGCGTTGTCATAATAGTGAAAATAAACATGTGGCACCATTGCAAATGCTAACTTTCTCATACCACACAGTGTGTAAAATATAAGCAAGGGCAATGTGAAATGTAAGTATTTTAAGACACACAGCTCTGAAACAGTGAAACACAAACACAGTTGTGCCTATCTGTCAATGCTAAAAACATCTGAGATGAATTCCACCTTAGATGACCCATTCAGATTCTCACCAAACAGTTATCCCCAGTTATGCAGAAAGGGGAAAGAGATCAAGAATTTCTGCATGTTCATTTCAAGTGCTACCCTAGCCTGGTTACTCTGCATTGGAGAACAGATCCAGTTTGGGTTTTCACGATTGTGGCTAGAGCAGGCTACGTATCTTCTTATTTCTCTCTGTCTCTCTTTTCTTTTAAAAATATATGGGAGTGGAGGAGGGGGGGATAAATAGTGGAGATGCTCAACTTGGTTTAGCAAAGATGGATGAACATGAAAGGATTGGGTTATTCAGATGTGTAAGGGGTTGACTGACTGAGTAAGTGGCAATGCAGTATGATGATTTTAAACTGATAGGGCCACTTTCCTTGAGAAAAAGGTTACTGCCACTGGAACATTATAGGCCTACTGGCTAAAATAAGAGGCAATATGGTGAAGACCAGTACAGCAGGGTCAACTAACGCCCCGACACTAAGACAAAGAGCCTGTTCAGTGAGAGGTTACATGTAGGCCTACATTCTTCAAGTTTAATTACCGATGGAGGAAGGATGATTTCCCAGAGTGGTGTGATTCCTAAAGTAGTGGTCTGGACTTGGGCAATAAGTAAACCCATACCATAGGCCTACACCACAAAGTGTTGACACTTTGACAGCTATGGTAAAAGTACACACAACACCTTGTTGACCTACAAACCATAGGTCAAGAGATGTAGCAAAGACCCACGAACCTGCCATCACAGCTATAATAAATGGCCACACCAGCAAAACAAATAAAAACCCTGTCAGATAGATATAGTACTCTAAGTAATGTAGGTCATGGAAGCATGCTTCACTGTCTTACATTTATATGAATGGAATATTGTTAAAAATGAAGGTTCTGGCATCAATGCACGTACTTTAGTGCTGGAAAAACGTGTTTACAAGACTTGTCTCTATTTTTGAAGAATGGAGGGAAACAAGCACTACCCAAGGAGTTCCAAAGGTAATGTGGCAAATGCTGTTTTGTTCCGTTTCTTGGAGATTGTATGGGTGAGAACAAGCACAAAGCGTAGTTCAAACATCCTGTGAAAATGCACAGTATGGATTGGTTTGATATTGAATAGTAAGAATTACACAATCATTTTGGCCAACAATAGTCACTGTATTATAAGCTTGGGGGTAATACTTTCGTTCGGATACAATACAATGCACCTCTGTTAATGGCAATACTCAAACATTTTCAAACTTTTAAACACTTCTTTACGGCTAATCCTAAAAAATCAGTGCAAATCACAAACCCCTCCAGTCAACAGTTGAATTCCCCACCCCTCTAACAAAGAAAGAAGTGCAGTCAAGAAAAAAACCTAGCCTAATGATGTATTTTGCCCTCAGGATTTGAAATTTGCTAATATTTTTATAAGGGCAGCTGTGAAATCAGTTTGAGGGGTAGTTTGAGGCATATATCATGAGCAACTTATACACAAAATCAGACTGTATTGCCTAAAATGGAGATTTCAACTGACTCATCTAATTACTTTTACTGTAATGGAATTTCTAGCCATGTCCACCGGTGCCATGCCTCTGCAAATCAACTTATGTCTATCTTTTTCCGGCCATTAACAATTTTCATAATGAATACAAATTACTATTTTTCAGAAGTGCCCATAAATGGACTACATTCATTTTCAATGTGTCATGCGAGTCTTCTCACTCTATCCAAAGTAGACAATTAATTTGTAAAAGATCCTCTGTACTACCGTGCAGCATTTATTTGAAATATCTTAAAGAGCCTATTTAAAGTATTCACTCCAACATGGTTAAAAAGACAAGTTTTCTCAACAGTGCTACCCTGGCCAAATACTAGTTAAAACAGTGAAAGACAGTCAATATTCTCTGTAGTTCTGCTGGCTAATTCAGTGTTGAAATATGAAATATGGAGGAGGGAAAGAGGTGAAATAGTGAGACAAGACGCTAACTGGTCCCATTGGAAAGTCACTGAATGAAAGAGTGATTCTACACCAGTACCAGTTTACCTTTTTAGCCCCTTTCACATGAGAGCAATTTAGCACGGGTCCCTTGCTTACTTTTAGCATGGTTGTAAACTGTAGCAATGTAGACAAGATTTTACAAGAGAACTTGGGCAGTAGAAAAAAAGTGTTGTCCTTTCACACGAGGTGCATATTGTAAAATTTTACAACCATGCTACACTTTAGCAAGGAACCCTTGCTAAATTTCTCTCATGTGAAAGGGGCTTTAGGATCTCTCTCTGTATACATCAAGACGGTACGTTGTTTACACTGTACCATTGGACTGGTCAATGTGAAGAATGTGTTTATTGCCAATAAATGGGGAAAGTGACCCACCCCCTACTGAGTTTAAGGTCATTGAGAATAAAACCACACCAAGAAAAAGCAACTCTACACCAAATATATCTAACACACTTATATCATTCCATCACCAAGGCATTGGATGACGATTTGTTTCATACTAAAATAATAATGTAGAAAGTGATGCGTTTTAGCTGCAGACATGTTTGACGATCCCAAGTCATTTAACAAAGTACTGTTGATTTACTGATGTTTTCTGTCTTTCCAAAAATATATTTCACAGGATTACTCAAACCAAATTAAAGCTTAAATAATTTTACAATAAAAAAAATCAACTCTGCACCTGAACAAACTTTAACAGATGTACATTAGCCTATTATATGTTAAGGCCCCTACACTGTCGCACAATAATGTGTAATGTACAGACCAGAAGCTAAAATCACACAGTGTTGTAACTAAAATGAGATATTATTTTTATAGGTCAAACTGGATGCACTGTTATTTATAGAGCCCAGCATGGTCTCAGTGCGATGTATCTAGGCTGAAGATTTCATTAAGATTGGATCAAATTCCTAGATGTTTATGAACTTGCCGCCCCAACTACTACTAGAACTACCCCCCCCCCCTACTTTCATTATTCATCAATGATTAGATCAGAAAGTGGTGATTGTGAAGGGAGGTATGAAGAAGACCTACATGTATGATGAAACTTAGACCAGGTTCATCGTCATTTTGGAGGACTTTAGCTATTTATTGTTTAAATGTAAAATGAGAGATTTGTATTAAGAAGCATGTGTAGAGGTTTGCAAGAAGGAGAACAACACAAAGAAACAATGTGGAAAAGTGTCTGGTAAATTACCCATGGAAAACACCTCGAGAGCTTGGGACATGCTGATGTAAGTTGCTAAGTGTATAATTCATAATTATCCAACAGGGTAGTGTAATATTTCAAGTCCATTGCAGTTTCCCAAGTTTTAAAGACACTGGACTTTATTGGTAATTGTCAAAGACCAGTCTTCTGACTAGGTGTATCTCAATATATGCATAAAATAAAAAGCCTGTGAAAATTTGAGCTCAATTGGTCATCAAAGTTGCGAGAATAGTGAAAGAAAAAACACCCTTGTCACACGATGTTGTGTGCTTTCAGATACTTGATTTCGAGACCTCAAATTCTAAATCTGAGGTCTCGAAATCAAATTCGTGGAAAATTACTTCTTCCTCGAAATCTATGTTACTTCAGAGGGAGCCGTTTCTCACAATGTTTTATAATACCAACAGCTCTCCATTACTCATTACCAAGTAAGGTTTTATGCTAATAATTGTTTTGAATAATTACCAAAAGTGTCCACTGCCTTTAATGTAAGCTAACATTTGGAAGACATGAACACGAAGTGTACAAATGCAGTCTGCATGATTTCGATTAAGGTTTGAGGTAACATCAAGTACCCATAAAGGTAAACGCTGATGGAAAAGACTACAAACTGTGTATTTTAGATTTGATGACACGCTAGAGTGTCTCATTACAAACTACACTTACTCACCACATGTGGGAATAATCTACAGTTCTCTATCCACAGTACAGATTACCAAGCATGGCTGTATATCAACACAGATTGCATATAGTTACTATTGCTACCCCTTCCTCCACTACATAAAACCCAACTGAATGAAACAAGTGTTTCTAAACTCCATGGGTTGTTCACAGCAATCCGATTATCCACTTACATCTATGTATAAATACATGCTACGTACCTTTAGAGTGCTGAGGCATTTTCCCATCTCTCACACAATAGAAACTCCCTTGAAGAAGTAGCACTAGTAATCTAGTGTATCCAATCCCCGCTAAGCTGCGGCTCTGACTACCACCTCTCCATTCCACTGCTCACTAGAACCACAGAGCCTTGTGTACAGCGTGGTGTATGCAGCATGCACCCATTCAACAGTGGTGGTGGGTGTACCATCCAAGGTGCTAGTCCACAAAGGACATTTTTTCAAGAAACCTGATCTGCTCTCTTGGGCTCCAGAGAGAGGGGATGGCCTATTTATGGGCCAGGAGCAATAAATCCATCATAACAAATGTTCATCGATTCTCCATAAAATACAGAAAGAGTTGGGACTCTAGTCGCTAAACTTCTTTGATGATGCTGCTTCTCTGAAGTAGAGTTTTTACAAAGTATTAATTTGCATAACTGCTCTCATGAAGTTTACTGTAAGATGTGGACTAGTTGCTTCAATATGTCCATGAGGTTGTACTGGTCGATCATCTAGCTGTAGGATCCTTCCATCCACCACGTGAAAGTGGTCTGTGATCAATGGTTCCAAATTCAATATCAATTGATTAGTACTGTCTGCCCAGGGTGAAGGTCATAAATCAACTCAATTAACTCTCATCAATGCAGGTCAGTTCTTCATCAAAATGAAAATAAATAAATGAAAACTGCTTAATTGTAAAGGCAGAATCAAAATCTCCACTGCGTTCTTCTTTGACCGGTGACGGAATATTTAATTCTCAGGGCTGCAATAAAGCTTTGCCCTACTCCTACAGCAACACTTCTGCCGACCCTTCCGTTGCGATCACACCACACAGAGTGATATACTCCAAGAAGTTATCCAAGATATTTTTCTGCATTTGTCAAATCCAATATTAGGAACATGTCACAGCTGTGCTGACCAGCGGGTGTGTGTTGCTGCTCTGGGCAGAGAGGCTTTTTATCTTCTCCTTTTTAATGGGTGAGGGTTGATAATATATAGATGGCAATCAGCGCTGAAGGTCAATATCAGGGATTAAAATGTACTTTAGCTGGCTGGAATATTGGTCAAGTGGTTTCTATATTGTTGTGCATGCCTGTCAGTAAGGCACTGTTTACAAATGATGGAATTCACAAACAAGGTTATATACTATTAGCATTTTGAAAGCTTTTAGGTGAGTTTCAGCAAACTACAGTTCACTCAAATAAGCTTCATAGTACTTGTGTTGTACAGAAAACCAGTCTGAAGTTTGCACTTACACAGGCTATATCCCGCAGATGAAACTGGGTGCACACAACAGTCCTCCAAAGAAATGCTAAGGAAAATGCGTAACTTGCAAAATAGTAAGGTTAGATCAGCTCAATGGCATAAGTATTTGCTCCTCCATGAAATAAGCACATGTAACTACTCCAGTTGAGACTCCTCCATTAATGTCATTCAAAACAATTTGTATAATAAGTTCATTGATTGGACTTAATTAAAGCTATGATTAGAGAGCCAGCAAGAAGCTGGTTTATGACCGCTGTGGCAATTATTCACCATGCCTGAACTAAAGAGTTAGAAAGTTGCAACTTGTCAATCAACCACGGGTCTGCTCAATTCTTCACTGTCCCCAAAATATGATCACGAGTTCAGATGAAGCCTTTTTCAATAATCTGTACATTTGGAACTCCATTCAATTAGAAAAACTTCATCAAGCAGGCGACGATCTGATAAACACGAAGGCAATGGAAACACACTCAGTCTGCCTTGTACCTAAGTTTCAAATCCAACTTCAAACAACGTATGCCTAACACAGCGATGTGATATTAAGTCATCCATTGATCTTCAGGTATCCATTCTTGATTAATTCGTTCCTCGAAGAGCTGAATGTGCAAACAGAGCAAGCAGGGACCTAGTGAATGTAAATGAAAGTTGTCAATCACACAAGCGGCCTTCACTGTTCATTCTTAAGTTTATAATCAAGCTGGCAATTAGTTCATGTGAAACAGTATCAACAAACTGGCCTTGTAAGAAGAGGTCCTGTTGCAGTAACATAGTATAGAAGTGAAGCTATCCTTGCTTGTTGTTGTTCATGTTGAGTTCTACTACTCCAAAGTAGCACTAGTAGACACCAGTTTGGATACTTGCAGAATGCAGTCTCAGGAGATAAATTGACAGACAGGAGACTTAAAGCTTTGAATGGCGAGCATCCTTCAACACATGATATTGATGAAAGCCTGGGAAGCACATACTTACAGATACAGATAACTGCTATAATGGGTTTCCAAGGCAAAGAGAACACACTGACAAATGATCATCCTGATTGACAGGAGGCAGGGCTACACGGCATACCATCTCATGCCCAATGCATTACTTTCCTCTTGGCCAAATCACCAGCCCAATAACTCAGGCCTCCACTCACAATGTCCAACTTAACATTCTGCTTCAGAGAGATTTTCAGCTCCCTCCAAAAGGCGCAAGTCTTGGGGGGGGGGGGGGTGGTTTCAGTACTTTTGTTTTCCAAATCATCCAGGTGTTAACCAATTCTGGCACATGTCAGGTCTGATGTAGTGGGATTGACCAAGTGTAAACACTGCTTAGTGAGAGTACCCACTGTCCTGTGAGTAAGGTGTAATTCTATGACTACTTTGGACCTTGGCTGTATTGCAGGTGAATTGTTACTCTACATTTGTATACATGTACGTAGGCTCTTAACTCCTTAACAAACTGTGTCAATTGTACAACATGGTCAGACCTTGGGCCAACATGGAATAAAATCTTGTTACATTCAATGTTAGATAAATGGACTTGTAATTTGTAAGCTTCATTCCCATAATGCTACTATTTATTAATTTATTATTTGTTTTTTCGGGAGGGAGGTGCCTATATCATTTAGTCATAATATTAAATAGTCCATTAAAGCTTGTTAACTTACTATTTCTAAGCCATTTTGTGGTGATCAACTGACGTGGAAACATCCTGCACATATCCAGAAGCAAACATCCATTTGGAATCTTGAACATAGAACTCGAGTTGGAACCATAAACATTCACTTACATTTTATAAAAAAAAATTGACCCCACAAAATTGTAGGTATGGGTTTGCCAGTACCACAAATTCTTGCACCAAACTTGAAAATCTTTGGGGGAAAACACTAAGCAGGAAAGAATGTTTGATTGCAAAGCCCTACAAATAACAACAGTAACATATTACTGGAAAGACTTTCACAATAATAATCAAGCTGTCAAAGTGTACAGAATTATTTTCCCCCAAAGGCAAATAGAACAAGAGAAAACTAATCAACCCACGGCCCTCGCTAAGGTTACACCGTCGATTCCAACTAATTAAATCTACCCGATATAGAATTCTTGAAGGTTATTTATACGCTGAGTGTTAACATGTGCTCCAAGCATCTTAAGACCAAATGAATACATCACACACACATGCAGAGCTGAATGCCTTTAAGCATCATTTTCAACCTCAAGCCAATTAATTCGGTCTCACTTTTTAGAGGGGAAAAACCTACAGTCCCTGCCGTAAAGAGTCAATCTTCCCCGTTTGATTTCAGTCCAAGTCATATTCAAACATTTATAAATGTGAGATACGTCCAAGTACAAGATATAGGATAGCAATAATCTTCACTTGTAAATACATAATGCCAGTGCAAGACTAGCTGAGGTATATATACAGATGGCAAGCAGTTATGCCAGCCTCTATCAGCAACCCTGCACTAATCAGTGTTGACAACCAGCTTTCTTACATCGCAGCTACATGGTTTCCGACTGGTTCCCAGTCTCCAACCAATTGTAATATTCAAGGGTAGGGCTAACTATCCCTACATATGGGTAGATTGGGGCACAGGTATAAAGATCTAGGATTTCAGGAAATGATGAACTGGAATATTTAAGATGTAGAGGCTAAGGTTGTCCTGGTTCAGGCCTCAGTAATAAATGAGTTCCCAGTGACGTCAGTAACTAAACAAAGTAATCAGGACTTTTGCTTCATGAAGGCATGTTTCAACTATTTCTCAGTACTTTGTGATTTAGTTTTACCAATTCGCAAAGCAGTTATTCAACAAAGTTTATTGGTAGCCTATTGTAGCTAAATGAGTTCTTAGAGATGCAGTAACTATTAGCTACCAGATATTAGTTTAAGTAGTTCTTAGTGATTCAGTAAGTATGAAATATCAACATTAGCCAAGTAAGTTCCTCAGTGATTCAATAATTATTGGTACCTTTCACTTTGAGCTGCATGAGTTTTCAATGATTTAGTAACTGAAGTTACTGCCAACTGCATTAAGATAAAGTAACCTACAATATAGCCTCCCTTTAAAATACATTATCAGTTACCTGAAAGGGGGAAAGTTTTTTTTGTGTGATCTAAATGTTAACATCCTTCCCAGTGCACTTTAGCGTTGTTACAAAAAAAAACAAGGAAACAAAATGAAAAAGTGTTTTGTAGTTTGCTTGACTATAGAATATCAACACTTGCAACTTAAGCAGGCTATATTCTCAGCCTAAGTACAATCATCACAAACTCACAACCATTTCATGCGCAGTATTGTGTGCCTCTGCACAATTGATTTCTTTTCCCGCTTCACCATTCAATTGAATAGAACCACCCCAAGGGGCTGAACAAGAGTGGTGATTTGATCCAATGTCATCATCAGACCCACTTTAACAATCCATTCACAAAGACTCAAGCCCCTAGGTTTCCTTTCAACAACCACCGCTCAGCATCAATTCAAAGCTTGCAGTATATTCAAACGCAAATGCCAAGGGCTCCGACATGTTCGCCACAAACTTTGATGAATTTTTCTCATCAGTTTCCGTCAAACTCAAAAGATTATTTGAAAACGTTTTTATATCAGCTACAGTTGACTTGAGGCAACTGACAACGTACGTACTTAGTTTTGATATGAGCGAAAAAGACAAAGCAATGGGTGCTTACAAAAAAATTAACAATAATATTTCCCAGAAATGTACCAATTTCAGGCGGACGCTAGTAATTCAACTTTCTTTTATAAAAAGGTCTTTGTATCCTTGAATTTGTCGACAAACTTTCCACTGAAAGATGTTTTACTGAAAGAAAAAGCATTGAAAACTTTCCCATACAAACTTTTTCTAGTTCTAGAACTCCCTTGCACAAAGATCAACTTGGCAGATGAAGTCTTAGTTTAATGATGTTCTTTCAGTTCAAATTGAGCCTAAAAGGATTTCTCAGAAACGTATAATCAATTTCTTACCAATTTCTAACCATTTCTTTAGCACCTTGTTAGGGTTTACAAGGTTCTCTGCTTAAGACTCTAGTCATGCTCAACAATTCAATGGATAACAATCTCACCCTTCACTGACAAATGTGACTTCTTCACAGACTTAACCATGAACTAGCCAAAAGTTCAAAGCTTGATTGTACATTAAATACTTAGGGAACAATATACAAGAAAGAATGTTTCAGTTATATTTTGACACTGCACTAAGTTCACTGAAATTCTTCTGTTCTGCTCATAATGTCAAGTTACTGAAATTTTTTCCGAGCTTTACTTTCTCGAATTGATCAGATACGCACTTTACAATAATATACAGTACATAGTACACACGGCAC
Source organism: Asterias amurensis (assembly GCF_032118995.1). Classification (NCBI taxonomy): domain Eukaryota; kingdom Metazoa; phylum Echinodermata; class Asteroidea; order Forcipulatida; family Asteriidae; genus Asterias; species Asterias amurensis. The sequence goes on along the minus strand of NC_092654.1, from coordinate 307,269 downwards.
TTTATGCACTCTGAACAAGTGCCTGCAGTCAGAGCATTAAGCTGTTAGTAGATTTCAGACAATTAATTGGTTTTCCTTTAAATCTCTCCCCAGAGGAAAAACTACTTTGTGCGTACTTTGTGCGCATTGACAAAAAATCAATCACTAAATCTGAAAACTCAATGGATAGTTCGGCATGTACATTGTATATTTGGGCTGTATAAATTATACTCATTGCAAAGTACAGCAACTTTGGTATCTCAAGGGTTTATGGTCCCTGGTCCTCAAGACTGATTAAAGACATGACCCTTGAAATAGTTGATTACTAAGATGTTCAGCAATAACTCATAGCGCTCTTCTATAGGTGAAGAGACAAGGGGTGTGTCTCAGAGAGAAGGGCGTGTCTCGGTGGGGAGGGTGTGTCTCAGTGAAAGAGGGTGTGTCTCAGTGAGAAAGGGCATGTCTCAGTGAGAAAGGGGCGTATCTCAGTGAGGGAAGTGTGTGTCTCAGTGAGAGAAGAGGGTGTCTCTGTGAGAAAGGGGAGCGTCTCGCTGAAAGAAGAGTGTGTGTTTTTCAGTGAGAGGGGTGTCTCAGTGAGAGAGGGGTGTGTCTCAGTGAAAGATGGTGTGTCTCAGTGAGATAAGAAGGTGTGTCTCAGTGAGAGAGAGGCGTGTGTCAGTGAGAAAGGGGCGTATGTCAGTGAGAAAGGGGCGTATCTCAGTGAGGGAAGAGTGTGTGTGTCTCAGTAGAAGAGGGTGTCTCAGTGACAGAGAGGTGTGTCTCAGTGAAAAAGGGGTGTGTCTCGCTAAGAAAGAGTGTGCGTTTTCCAGTGAGAGGGTTGTGTCTCAGTGAGAAAAGACCGTGTGTCTCAGGGGTGTGTGTCACTGAGATAGGAGAGTATCTCTGTGAGAAAGGGGAATGTCTCAGTGAGAGTGGGGTGTGCCTCAGTGTCTTGTGGATGTCGCCCACCTTCTTTCTTCACCCTGGATAAAACCCTGACTTGATTAATGTAGCTCCCACAATGTGTACCTGGGAAGGATGCTTACAAATAGATTCAAGCATTGACATATCATTAATTTAGGCTAAACGAAGTATCCACTGACAAGAACACGGTGAACACGATTGCATTTTCCAAATGCCAAGAATGGGACTCTATGAATGTGATCTCTGCCACGGCTGACAGGACCTCAAATATTTGAAATTACGGGCAATAAGTCCGTAGGGATCATATATCAACACCATGGAAGGCATAGTGCGTCACAGCTGTCATATCTTGTCATCAAGGATCAAATCAAACATCAAAGATAAACTCAGATGTGTATTAATAAACCCGATTAATATAATAGACCTACTGATTAAAATATTTTTTTTCTGAAAATTACACACGTTCCATCACAACAGGCTTTGTTTCCCTTCATTGTTTTGCAAGTAACTGATGATCAAAATGATTTCAGAGTTTGGAATTGATTTACTCCATTATCTTCATTATCATTATCTCTCACCAAACTGAAAATATACAATCGGCAATTACGAGAATCCCGTTTTCATTAAAGAAAAGAAAGGCTTTATTCAGTCAAATAATCAATCGTAGAAAGGCAAGAATCTAATTCTTTAGTAAAGAGTACCGCCTGGATGGAAATGAACACCTCTGGTGGAAATATTCAATGGGTACCAAGAAAATTAAAATAGGTAGAGGGTAAAAGGCGCTTCCTCTGACGGGAATCTGAATGAAAAACTGCTGCTATGGTTCTTGATTTTACTCTTTTAGAAGTCATGGACAGATTCTGTGTGTGTTTCAATGCAACACGCAACTAAGGAGACGCGCACATGGATGTGTACCATTCAATTGCAGTTTGATTGCCTAAATGGCAGACTTGTTACGTCAGTGTAAAGGCCAAGTTATACTGCAGCGATCAACGGAAATGATAACAATCACAACGCAAAGAGAATGTATTCTATTGGTTGAATGAACGTGTGCGTATCTGCATGGAGCATTTCAACCAATAGAATGCATTCTCTTTGTGCCGTTATTGTTATCTTTTTTCCACTTCTAAGAGCATGGAGGCTTACAATCACATTAAGACCTGCCAAAATGAAGTTTCCACAGAGCACATCCACTGTACAACTTGTATACATTGTACATGAATACTGAAAAACCCATCCATAAGACCAGTGTATGATTGCCAATATCAACAAACATTACTTACACTACCTGTAAGTGGATCAACCAGCTTACAGGAAAGAACATATCGTCCAAGGTGATTATTGTACGATGAACCAAAGAATGTTTATTCAACTGCTCTTTCTCCATTACCAACTTCAGATCAGCAAATTCTCTTTATTAAAATTCTAATCAAGTTCAGGAAATGACGACTCAATTCTGATATATACAACCACATAGCATAGGAACTAACTGACCAAGAGAATGAGTTTTATTGAGAGAAAATAGTGTCCTGAAAATAATGCAAACAGAGGTTTTTACTTAAACATTTGATAGAGAAATCCATGTTAGCATAAAATATTGAAAACTTAGAATGTCCTCTTTTCAAAGCCAGATTTAAAGTTTGGTCAGAGCTTTTATTTAGGGACCTAATTCACAAAAGGAAACCACACATTGGTGTCCAAGTTGCTGTGTGGCCAGTTTGTCTAGCTTCTCTATAGGCCTACCAATACATCAACAGAAACATTCTGAAGCTTGCTTGGTGGAGGTGTGCTTGCTACAGTCTTGCCAACAGTACCGATACTAAACCTTTACTTTAATTGCTACACATTATTGTCAATGACTATCAGAGAATGATAATCAATGGCCATGGTTTCTCCTTCAAACCATTACATCAACCACAAGCCACAGGCATTCCTTCCATCATTTAATCAAAATAATAATTTGTCTCTGCTTCTTTTATGAAGGTGACAAAACTGGATTAGAATAAATACAGTGAAGGACAACGCACACATTGAAGGTTACAAACCAGTGGGAAACTCCTTTCTTCTTTAATATTGTTATTCTCTTTTTTTTCATGCAAGTGTACTTCTGACATTGACATACCATGACAAAATAAATACATGTTATTGTGGAAGCTGACAATAGTAACTGCCTGTCATAATTTATTTACGAGGAGTGCCTGAATACACGAGGTTTTGATTTCGTGGGAAAGTCAGACTTTAAAGCTGATGAGAAAACGTTGCCAGACTGAAATAAGTTTCTGATGTCATTTATGTTAGTCATTTGCAGTTTTGTTGTATCACCTAAAGATAGCCAAATCAATCTCTTTAAGAAAAGTCAATAATGCCCTTACATCTGTGGTAAACTCAATACCCACAATATTTAGGCATCATGGTGCTAACATTCTTAGTAAATCAACAAATTTAGAGGTAAACAAATTGCTACTTACAACGTTTTTCACGTAACGGATTGAGTGTAGGGTAAAAAATGACCAGCGCAAACACATTTTGTACAACGGACACCAAGACGCCTATATGTACATTGCTTGAAATAAGATACATGTATCAGCCGAACAAGGCACCTCTACTCGTATAAAATCCATCAAATCATACAAACAAACACGATGAACAATATGGAAGAATTGAGGCGGATACTAGTTAACTACTAATAACAACCCATAAAAAAATGATCATCTACAAATATTTATCATAGTGTTACTGGTACTCTAGCTGATTAGCAATTCCCACTCGGATAAACCTGCGGGTGCCTACAGATTGAAATTGGGTTGAGTTGCACTTTCCTTCCCCTGAGAATCAGTATTAGTTATCCATAAATATGAATGTATTTTTGATCTGATTCGCACATCTTGCATTCATCATGTCAGAAACACTTATAAATCATGAGAGTCTGCTGACCTGGGGTTGACAATAAATCAAGGAATATGATTTGTTTTCCTGTGCCATATTATTGTCAGTTGAGTGTTTTTTGAATGGACTGATACATTCACATTATTTTATGGTCATGAGTGTTAAGACGTTTACACTTAAGACAGGCCTGAAACTCATTCGCTCTTGTACCGTTGTAAGGGCAAGGCCGTTTCTCCTTAGTAGGGTACAGGGTACCTCCTACAAGGGGTTAAGATCAGCCTGGGCGTTGGGCAATCAGGTCAGCACTCAAATTCACAGGTTTCCAAGTTCAAGCCTTCTTCAAAAGGTTTGAAACAAATACGATGAAGAAATGCTGCTGTAACAGTTCCCAAGCCACAGTGCCCAATTTCATAGTTTGTCTTTCATGGAATTCTGTGCTTACGCCCTGCCAGTCCCATAAGCCTAGAAGTCTGTGCAAAGCAGTGCCATGAAATGGGCCCATGTCTTGTGGTCTTCAGGAAACACATTTTTGCAATTTGAGGCAAGCAGAAATATTTTCTTTACAAATAATGCCCAGATTGAAATGTAGATAAAGTAAGTCCGTAGAGACCAACAAAAAGTAAATCGCCAAGAGTATCCATAATTGCTTTCAAGAAATAACAAACTGAAATATCTGATTTACCTCCAGTTGGTTGGTCCTGATCCCATCTTTCCAGACTCGAGGCTGGAGCTCGAACAGCTGGTCTAAATCCTCAGGCAGAACATGAGTAATTCCAGTACGAGGATCATGGATGCCTTCCCTATCATCACTGTCCATCAGGAAATACTTATAAGAACTCATTGCCAGTTTCAAACTTTTCTTTTGAAGAAGAATATATAGATGGCACCTTTAAAGTTTTGAGAAGTTACTTTATATCCACAAAGTACACCTTGTTATGTGAGATTTCTGGCGATGGTAGAGTGTTTGCATAGAAAACCATGATTTGGAATCATTGTTCTGTTAGCAATCAGTGCTTGGTCTGCGTCTTGGTTCTGTGAAAAAGTTCTTTGCTCCAGGAAGTTATTTTGGGTGCTCTTTCCAAGAAGAAATACTTGCTGGTATGGCTTTTCAGTGTGAAATTGACAACCTATCGTGGGATTGGTGGAGGACTGGCTCTTGAGTGTACAGATGAATGCATTCATGCAGTAAACAAATATTGGCTTGACCAACTTTTAGTATTTACATTTCTGAGCAGCTTCACAACTACTCTTGAAATTAATCTCCAAACTCAGTTGCATATGGGGAGCAAGGTGGCAATAAAGTAAACGTGAATGCAGCTTACACATTTCAAAGTTTTGGATGGCACTTTGATGAGATGGATTTAAGTAGAATCAATCTTCTTGATCTCAATGGTTGCTAGGGACCACGAATTAGCTCAAGGAGGGCAAAAGATAATCATCCACAAAACGTTACAGCTTGATGTTCAAGATCCTAACGTCCAGCAACCATAGACCTCCTCTCTCTCTAGAGGTAATTAAGAGTAGAGTCCCAAGATAATCCCTCTTAGAAAGCCTCCTCACGCCTCTGGCATTTTCTCAAGAAGATGCCCTGATACTCCCGGGAAAATAAAATGAGCAAACTCATCCACATTGAGGTGACTGACATAGCAATGCGTGTAACTCTGGTGGTTGTGGTTTGGCGTCTAAATAAATGTTGGCCTGCTGCGCCAATCCAATGTTATATATTTCCTGTTCACACCACTACCCAAACTCAAAAGGTGAATCGGTACTTGTAACGCAACACTGCGGAGCTTGCACAAGCCCTCCTGTGTCCAATGCTCAAGTTGGTTTCAACCCACTAACATCAAATTGTATTGTCAACTGGATGAAAAAGAGCATAGTTTATCCTGCGGCATTATGGACCAGTTAGCTGAACGATTACCCCATTCACATGTTAAACAGTCCAGTTGAATGACAGCTATTGTACTGTAAGTGGCAAAGCCTATTAAGACGCACAGTATGATACAAGTGTCCGTGTTAAATGAACGTCGATACAAACAATGGCATTTTTCCTTTAGACAGGGCCGCGGCTAAATTTATCGAAAAGTACCGACTGTGTTTTGGCGTCAGTTAAGTCACGGATCAGTTGAGGACAGTCGGTTCCCACATTAGTATACACTGGCTTTGTTGATTTGCATAGTGGTTGTAGATGAAATCAAACAAACAACAAATACAATTGTAAGAGCAAAAACAACATTCTGTTGATCTGGGAGGGGAGTCTATTTTTAAAACATTCTGCAAAAGTACAAATTCTTGATTGTACTTTGAGGTACATGCACAATGTACTACTGCAATATGTTACAAACTTATATCTATGAATACCAGGTCATTGCTTGCTAGTATATCTATACATTCAATCTATTCCTTCCTCCATGATCTAACGAGAATCCCCCCCAGAACCCTTGCCCCTCCCCCTTAAATGGGATTCAACAGTAATGATGTCTGTGCCCTGATCTCCCCCCCCCCTGATTTCGCCACAGCACCATGATTCAATGTTCTACAGGGTTTCTTTTTCTGTACCTACATTTTTTGTATTGGGGAGACTCAGAGTCATGCACCTGTATGGTATACATTAATATTGGGCCAATTGACAATACCCGCAAAACACTGAATACAGCACATACTGTATCCAAAGCAATATTGTAGCTTCACGCTGAATGAACGCTTCAGTGACACTGCGTAAAATGTCTTCAGCCAATTTAAATAATTTCTTGGCCTATAATCTCCCATAGGACTAAGAGTAAGATACACACACAGCCCTGCCTGGAGCCTTGCTTGGAGCCGTGCTTGAATCCCTGCTTGGATTGGGGCTAGACATCACGGCTAATCAAACCCAATAACTGTCTCTCCCATAATACGCTCAGACTTCAAATCAGGTTGCAGTACTGTGCACTCGGATCAAACCTATCAAATGCTTTTATTTTGGTTTAAGAAAAAGATCCAGAACCAAGACATTAAGCCCGACTATATTAATTAAAACTGTTTAACATTCAATCTCAAATTAATGTCAAAATATGTAATACATCAACACTTTTAAGCAAAAAGTGAATATTTACATACAAAGAGAACATTCACTATACCACTGACATGTACAGTACACTACATGTAAATCACCCTAAAAGAAACCCATCACAAGAACAAGCAAACAAACAAAAAGAGAAAATTGTAAAAACAACTGTAGACAACATGGGAGTTTTCATTACAGTAACTCACAATGAGGTTTTCAAATGAAACACAATTCCAAATGAAACCTAATATGACAAGTTGTAAACATTCAGAGCCCTAAACTACAACCCCCCACCTTCCCCCTCCTCCCAACAAAGTCAATAAATGAAAATCAGTACAAAACTTGAGGATACTAACCGTATCTTATAATTTGAACACGCGACCTAATCTCAGAAAAGCCTGTAGTTTGAACTTGGCCACTTTTCACTAAGATAAATGTGACAAAAGAGAATATTCAACCAATAACCACACATTACACACAACTTGTCCGGCTTTGAAACATGCCTGGGGTTAAGTTATCTGAGCCACTATGACCTTAAACCCCTAAGTTATCATACAAACACTAAAAAGACATACCAGCCATTCAATACTCCGAAAGACCTTTCACAATGACCCATCCAAAATAAAGCAATGAAGTTTAAAGTGAGCCCTCTGTAGTGCATGACTGAAGAAACTTCCAAACCAAATCAAACTGTTGGATAGTAAGTCTGCTATGCATGCAGTCAACCCTGAAATCAGGACACCAACAAGGGATTTTAAAAGCAGCTTACAAACTTTGTCAATACTTTCAGTTGTGAAAATGAAAACCAGCCAAAACAGTTTAGCTTTGTGAGAGAACTTTAAGCATATTTGGGTTACAACATCCATAGCAACCAGGTCTTTAAATGGCACTTTTTAATGAGTTTGACAATATTTCAGGCAGAAACAGAAATCAGTCCGCATTCAATTTGATCATAATAATCAATACTTTTTGTATAGATAATTCATACGAGAGCACATTGGTTTCTGTATCAAATTCCAGTTCATAATTGTTTAATGTCGAAATCAACAAAATAAAAAAAAATCATAAATTAATAACCTTATCATGACCTCAACAGCATAATGGCATAAACCAAATAGGCCTACAGTATTGGCGTAGATAATACAACATGTGCATATTTTGGATTTAATGATGCCTTCACGTCTAAAGTACGGTGATATAGTCAAGAGCATCACAAAGTCCACTTCATGTTGTTGTGTTGCAGCATCAAGCAAACAAAACTTTCTTTTAAAAATTAACCAAGGATACATGATGCTCAAGTTTAGTGCTATTTGTGATTGTGTCCACAGTAAACAATGTCAGTTGCAGGTAAATTATCAAATTGCTCCTTGTTATGACTGCAGTTACTATGATCACAGAGCTATTCAAAACATAATTGTAATATGTGTTCGAAAACAAATACATGTACTGTTGTGTTGAGTTGGGGTTGGGGGGGGGGGGGGGGCTCCAGGGGATGGGGGGGGGGGGTCCAGGGGATGAGGGGGGGGGTCCAGGGGATGGGGAGTGCTCCCATTGCAGACATTACATGTTAATGCCATAAACTGGGACATCTCCTTGTTTGGTACAATTTCATTTCATGGGTAGTTCATACAATATTTAAGTTGTATGACCTGGATCATTTGTGCATACATATTGAACACCTGGAAAGAGTAATTTGTTGAAACTAAATCATAACGTGTTGGAACAATGCTGAGGGGACATCAAGGCTAAGATTTCATAGCTGTTTCAAAGCTGGTAATAAGTGGACAGTGCAAATCAATCATGTGCTAAGATACAACGTTGTTGCACGGACACAACCAGACCGAATAGTTCAATATGTATTTTTTGCTATGGAATCAAATCTATATTACAACTGGAAGCAGTGTTGGCTCTGATAGAACCAGGTTTAGTTTGCTCTTAAATACTTGAACCAATATGCTCTAATCCTCATCATCAGCACACTCATACTCTGGCCTATGGCGTTTCAATTGTGAAATATTACACAGGTCCTATTGCATACGTGAGAATACTGCAGAGAAATTGGTTTTAATGCAACAATGGGAGATTAGTAGCTTCCCCTTCTATTTTTGGACCAGCTGTCAAATCAACTTGGTGCAATTTATTTGATGTAAATTATTCATATTATAATTTGCCTTCATCAACAGTCATTTAAGACGTTGACCTAAGTAGGCAATGTGTGTATCAATCAGTAAGAGTGCAGATTGCAGTAGACCACCAGTCATGACTGAGTAATCAAATAGTATTGGAAATAATTTAATTACCCAGTGAAGCGTGGTACTAATCATGCTAGAGATCCCATACATGATGAGCACATTCAGTTCAATCCATATTACAGCTGTCATAACAACCCCCCCCCCTAATCTGTCTCTTTGGAGAACTATATATCATTTTGTTTATAAATAAACACTTTGTCTCACAACTTAACAACCAATACATCATATCTCAACAGACTCTTGTAAAGCATTACATGGTGCTATCAGAATTAGGTCTCATAATTCAAACGTAGTCCCACATCTGGCAGGAAATACTGTATGTTACAGCGCCAGGAGCGTCACTGGGTGACGGACATGTGCGCTTTATAAGAAGACACAATTATTATTATTATTGTTATTATTATTGGTGTTCTTTCATAATGATCAGCCTAAGCACCACTCACACTATTGATTTTTTCTCAGGATGTTCCTGGGAAATTTGGTTAATGTAAAAGCAGCTGACACTGTGTGAATACTGTGATTGTAGAATGTTAATTTGTACGCATTAGAACAATGACAATGCACAGATTAACCAGGCATCGTCAGTTCCATTATATTTCCTAGTGTTTAATCATTGACCAACTTTGTGTACACAAGTGATACTACAAACTATGTACTTGACAATTACGCAGTAGCCCTGTACGTCAAATAGTTTGTACTGTGTGTGTAGATTATTAAGCCACAGGTTGAAGCCACTTAAATAATTAACCCTGTGCAGTCAATGTCACATGTTTGATTAGGTCGTGTGTACTTTCCGCGGTTATTCCATTTTTCCGTGTTTTTAATTATTATAATTTTCAGACTTCATAGAATTTTGTTTGAATGAATTGTACAAATTAATTAACTTTGCATTTATATTTACACATTGCAAAACATAAATTTTATTCGATAGGGTGAATTTAAAATATAAGTTTCAATATGATTTTTTAGATGTGATTTTTGTTCAGCCGCAGATGTTGAGTTACAAACAAAACACCAGAATTTATTAATTGATAGGGTAAGGTTCTGAAACTATGTGATATTGACATTTTAAAATCAGATTTCCTGAAAAAAGAATGCCCTGATAACTTCTCACTGTCGCCCCTTAGAGCCAAACACAAAATGATTTATTATAGGGCTTTCAGTGACAGCCTGTTTCATCATCTTCTCTTTGGTTGACGTTGTACAATCCTCTCCTACCTATAACTATGAGGTTCCTTTCGCTTTTACTTAGTTTAACGCAGAGACGATAGCAGAACAAACCTCATAGCTAGTTCTAGGTAACTTATCCAGTATCTATGCCATGCCTATGTAGAACAAGGAACTGCAAAAACTGTATCATGGTCACAACTTTCGAGTCTGCATGGAACTTACAAAAGTACACATGTCAGATAGATGCATGCTTTTGTTTCTTCCATAATAAAGAACAATAACAAAACAAAACAATAAGTGGCTTTTGCTTACCTGAGTTCCACATTAACATTACCAGTTAATATTAATAAACCATACCACATGTAGGCTTTCAGACTGGTCTCCTGCTTCATTTGCCTAGCAAAAATATTCTAAAAGAAAATTGTTTACTGCAAAATTGTGCCCAGATAATTCAATTGTGAGAGTGACCATGAAACTCTTTTTTCACTGGTGTGGGCATGACAGGTATCATTTGCAATGGTGTACAAAACATCATGTAACCATTAACACCAGTCCACATAAATATAGACGTCAAAGCAAGATGAAATAAACACTCCAAAGTACTTGTAAATAAATAAACCTTGTGTATCTATCTCACTCACCACGTCAATAATGTTGTCGTCAGAGTCGTACTCAGCGAGGGCTGGCTGGCCGTAACTACCGAGCTGGGGGCTACCCCATCGGGACTCAAGCTTCCTCCCCAACTGCCGATGTTCTCGGAGTTCTCGCCCGTCCGACCAACTCATCGTATCTTCCCGGTCACCTCTGCCATTACTATGTAAAACCCATTAGGAATACAGTTTTAAAAGCTCTATCGTCCAACTCAATCAAACAGTTATGCATTTAATAACCACTGATTGTGAAAACTGTAAATTAAGACGACAACATTTTGCACACATGTGCAGAATATGCATGCGTAAACACTCTGTTAAAATGTTTGTGTGCAAACAACACGTACGTGCTCGTTCAGTTAAAAAGTTGACCTGCGCCCTCTAGCAATTAATTGGGGGACTTCTTTTGAAGTCCAGGCCGCCACATCGATTGTCCCTGGTCTGGGGTGGGGTCTTTACGTAATGGGGAGGTCACAACAGCATAATAGCATTTCAATGGGAAACACTTGTTGAATGCCTCCCCCGGATCAAAATTTCATTTCAGTCTTTAGAAATCGTTTCAATAAGTGTCACCCAGTCAAAACATGGAGGGAATTTTAATGGGCGAAGTATGTTTTTGTTGTCTGGGGTTTCTTTATGCAAAAAAGTGATTTGAAACACACAATGAACTGCGGTAGGTAGTGTAACAACCCGACGTTTCGATCAGCTCTATAGGCAGGTTGTCATTTTGGTTAAACAGCAGATACCAAACACAGGAGAGTTTGTAGTCCCCCTCCCCCACATAAACTGTGACAACAAACATTTTGAAACGAAACAAGAAACCTCAACAAAGTTTTAGGAAAGTGCAATAAGGAGATTATTTTGTGTATGGGGGGGGGGGTGTTCCATGATAGTGTTGGTCTAAAGCTTTGACAGTAACTACATCCACACTGTAACACACATATACTTTAATTAAGAATAGTAAAAAGTATCAAGTTCATAGTTGAGTTGCCATCATGTTTTTGGATTTCCCTTTCATTGCTCTTAATTTCTCATTTTGGGTGCTTTATTGGCACATATTATAGGATCAACTACAACAACAGAAAATCACTTGTAAAAAAATGAGAAACCACTTCTAATCATTTGAATTGGCATTTATTAAATACAAAAATATTATTAATATATAAGAATTACATTTAGTATATCATTACTATTCAGTTATCTTTATCAATTGTTTTGTTTATCAAATAATTTTGTTTAAAAAACTGACACAGAACTTATTTTAAAATGTTTTGAATACAAATTTACAAATGCACTTCCTTTAATAAATTTCCAGGAATGCCAGCACCTCCGACATTTATAATTAAATAACTGCTTACAACAAAATCAAGTTAGAAAACAAAATTAAGTTCAGTTTATCTAAAATGTTTTTGTTTTTTTTAAGTTTTGGAATAACAAAATAACAATAAAAATCCATACACCGAGTTTGCACACAATTGAGGTTAAAAGCCCTCTCAAATCAATTAACATTATTTGGTTGCAGATATTTACTTCAGAAATGAAGCATTTGCAGGGTTCTTTAAAACTAAAAGACAAATATATTTATTTAACATAAACAAATATTGTTACCGACTTGATGGGTACTCTCGGCCCATCAGAAGAAAATAACCTTTTTTCAAATTTTATTTAGTTTTGTTTATTTTCAAACCAAACTCCCTAATATAAGAATATTATTCTTACAACAAATATTTTGTGATCACGTTATCTTACTTTTAAATTGTATATTCGTTAAAAGTTGTTTGTCAAGTTTAGTTCATTAAACTTTGTAGTACAATTTAACCATCACCAAGTTATGCTCGAGTACAAACTTTATGATTGGCCACAAGAGGGCGCCATTTGGAGAAAACATAGATGTAAAATATTCTTACAGGTTAACCATGATTGATATTGCTTACAAGCACTCTATGAACCAACTTTCTCACAGTTTTGTCTTTAGCTAGTGATAGTGTAAAATTACCTGTAGATTGAATTCTTATTCAAAGCCTTGTTCAACCCAGTTTCATATAGCTTTATATGATTAATTGAGTAACATAAGACTAACTTTTACCCCAAGCCCTTAGATTACAGTTTCTTGAAGACACAGCCCTTGTATAAACCAAATTGTTCCCAGCTTTACATGAGTAACAACAGCTAGAGCTTGAAATATCCAAAGATTTGTTGGCAGTTATTACAGCTTTGCCTTGAGTGATTGTGATTTGAGTTCCAGCAGTCCAATACTAGTTAGATGTGCTTCATCCGACCCATTAGCAATGCGTAGGCTATGAGCTCCAGCATAGAATCCAGCTAGGGGTGTGTCCTGACACACTCCCGCCCCTCAATAGATCTGCAGTTATTACAGCTTTGCCTTGAGTGATTGTGATTTGAGTTCCATCAGACCAATACTAGTAAGATGTACTTCATCAGGCCCATCAGCAATGCGTAGGCTATGAGCTCCAGCATAGAACCCAGCTAGGGGTGTGTCTTGACACAAGCCCGCCCCTCCATAGATCTGCAGTTATTACAGCTTTGCCTTGAGTGATTGTGATTTGAGTTCCATCAGACCAATACTAGTAAGATGTACTTCATCCGACCCATTAGCAATGCGTAGGCTATGAGCTCCAGCATAGAACCCAGCTAGGGGTGTGTCCTGACACACACCCGCCCCTCCATAGATCTGCAGTTATTACAGCTTTGCCTTGAGTGATTGTGATTTGAGTTCCAGTAGACCAATACTAGTAAGATGTACTTCATCAGGCCCATCAGCAATGCGTAGGCTACGAGCTCCAGCATAGAACCCAGCTAGGGGTGTGTCCTGACACACACCCGCCCCTCCATAGATCTGAATAGCTTGATCAATCACCTTGTTCATCATGCGTGGAGCAACAATCTTGATCATAGCAACCTAATCAGGAAAACAATAATCAAAGAAATGTTTCAGAAAAGAGAAATATAAGACAGTAGAATGTTTCATGTTTTTCTGAATAACTAACTAAACCAACCTGTTTGCGAGCTTCCTTGGTTCCAAACTGATCAATAGTGTGTGCGGCTTTGAGAGTGAGTAGCTTAGCCTGGTCTATCAGCAAACGGCACTCTGCAATCTGGTGCTGAATAACACCCTGTTCAAAACAAAGAAAGTGCCAAAAGAATAACTCTGCTCTTTCATTTAGAGCTAGAACAACATAATATACAAACTGAAGCTGAAAGTTGAAATTAAAGTTCCACCCAAAATTAGCTTAAATTTACCCAGTCAGTTTCACTTGTGATGTTTCTTCTTGATATTTGAAATATAAAATTGCAATCTGTTGAGGTGGTCCCTCTCCTGTCGCTTCCCAAATGGTATAATAAACTTGGGTGTGATCCCTGTCTATATGGCACTTACAGGTTGTATAGCTTCTGACTGACATCCCTGAACAAATATATTGAAAAATAGGGAAACCGCCGACATAAGGGTTAGATGGTTCAGTTTGTAGAGCGCCGGCACGTTAATCTGTTGGTCACAGGTCAATTTGTTTTTGGTTCCATCAAACTAATAAAAGTTAAAGTCTAAAATATCAAGCACTTACCATTTTGGCTAGCTCTTTACCAAATGCCTTCCTCTCCATGGCTCGCTGACACATAAGCTCTAGCGCCCTCTCTGCCATCCCGATACCGCGCATGCAGTGATGGATGCGCCCTGGACCTAAACGACCTTGGGCGATTTCAAAGCCTCGTCCCTCACCAAGAATCATGTTACCCACTGGGACGCGTACATTGGTGAACTCGATCTCATAATGTCCGTGAGGTGCATCTGATGAAGACGAGTCAAAAACATGAAACAATGTCAGATCACTATATGCCGACAATTATTAGGGAACCAGTCATAAACAATGTGAATGTACTCTACACTTTCACTAGTAAACTCCTTCTGCTAAGAAAGGTTTTTCTATGCTAAGCAATTTCTGAGCTTCATACTTTTTCTTAAACTGGGCCTTGGATTTTTACATCAAGCGTAAAAGAATAGAGAACCTAAGTCGGATTTGAAACTTTGCATGGTGGAAATACGATACGGAAAGGTTTGCGGTAACACCACGTAATGACTATCTCTAAATAAGATGGGGTGGTTCTGAAAAGAACCATTGGTTTCAACTCAATGTTTCGATCAGTATGCTCTGATCGTCTTCTGGAGAATAGAGAACCTCATCTTTATTATCCAGTTTCTGGTTTCATCAGACTCTTGAATATGAACTTCGATTGAAAAACCAAGACAATTGGAATATGAAAAGACTAAATTACCTGGATTTCCAAAGACTGTCAAGGGTCGAATCTTCTTAACACCAGGTGCATCCATAGGAACTATAATCATGCTGTGCTGCTGATGTCTGTCAAAAAAAATTGAGGTTTTAAGAGGTTAGAAAAAAGAAAAGAAATTCCTTTCATTACCACGGACAACTTATGTTGACAGCAGCTGATTTCACAAAACGCTAGGATCAATCCTAACTCGAGTTAGGACGAGTAACCCGTCCTAACTTAGGATGGGTTCAATGCGTCCTACGTATTTGAATACGGAACTGACCCACTCTTAAGTCCTATGATTAATCCTAAGTTGGGAAGAGTTTGGTGAAATCGACGGCTGCACTCACATCAACTCTTCATTATCACATGTAACTTGAGTCGACTGCACTCACTTAAGGTCTAGTGGCCAAGGTGAATGGAACAAATTAAGCAAAAGGGCAGTGAGATTTAAACTTAAGGAAAAAAGAAATATGGTACATTTTTACAAACCTGGATTTGTTCTTATTAGGAGTGAGTCCCATTAATATAGCAACCTTGCAGCGTGGATCACCAGCACCTAGAAAAAGATCAAATCAAACAGGTAACTTTTCAAATCTCTTGATTTTACTTTTCAAACTGATTAAAAAGTGGATCACACATGCAAGCAGTATTTAGTTTGGGGATTCTTCAGCTCAGATTAAGGAATTAAAATTAATCTTTGAATTGTCAATGTCATCATTATCACAGGTCTTAAGATTATTGTTCAATGTGAAACTCCTAGATCATTAAGCTAAAAACTGAAGACCCTTGTGACAAAGTTGCTCTGGTAAATCTTGAAAACTTAGGATTGGCATAAATCTTAAAGTTAATTATTAAATACCAACAACAAGGATTGTGCTCAACCAGCCAGGCTCCTAGTGGATGATACCCTTGCCTACATCCTTACAGACTGTGAAGGGGCAACCCTGTTTCAGCCCCAGGAGTATGTGGCTCCTAGTGGATGATACCCATGCCTACATCCTTACAGACTGTGAAGGGGTAACCCTGTTTCAGCCCCAGGAGTAGGTGGCTCCTGGTGGATGATACCCATGCCTACATCCTTACAGACTGTGAAGGGGCAACCCTGTTTCAGCCCCAGGAGTATGTGGCTCCTAGTGGATGATACCCATGCCTACATCCTTACAGACTGTGAAGGGGTAACCCTGTTTCAGCCCCAGGAGTAGGTGGCTCCTGGTGGATGATACCCATGCCTACATCCTTACAGACTGTGAAGGGGCAACCCTGTTTCAGCCCCAGGAGTATGTGGCTCCTAGTGGATGATACCCATGCCTACATCCTTACAGACTGTGAAGGGGTAACCCTGTTTCAGCCCCAGGAGTAGGTGGCTCCTAGTGGATGATACCCATGCCTACATCCTTACAGACTGTGAAGGGGTAACCCTGTTTCAGCCCCAGGAGTAGGTGGCTCCTAGTGGATGATACCCATGCCTACATCCTTACAGACTGTGAAGGGGTAACCCTGTTTCAGCCCCAGGAGTAGGTGGCTCCTGGTGGATGATACCCATGCCTACATCCTTACAGACTGTGAAGGGGCAACCCTGTTTCAGCCACAGGAGTATGTGGCTCCTAGTGGATTATACCCTTGCCTACATCCTTACAGACTGTGAAGGGGCAACCCTGTTTCAGCCACA
Organism: Asterias amurensis; assembly: GCF_032118995.1. NCBI lineage: Eukaryota > Metazoa > Echinodermata > Asteroidea > Forcipulatida > Asteriidae > Asterias > Asterias amurensis. Next base: position 290,403 of record NC_092654.1, on the reverse strand, counting down.
GGAGTATGTGGCTCCTAGTGGATTATACCCTTGCCTACATCCTTACAGACTGTGAAGGGGCAACCCTGTTTCAGCCCCAGGAGTAGGTAGCAACGTGTTCCTGGTGACAGTTGATTTGGATCAACAGCCCAAATCAGTTAAGTGTAGACCTCAACTTGAAGTGGCCACCCTGCCATGTGATGTTAGGCAATATATATCATAACAGAACCCCCCCCCCAAAAAAAAACCCCAAAACAGAAAATCGAGGGGGGGGGGTAGTTCTTGAACAACTTACCACTACTCCACCATTTCCTGCCATTGATGACATAGGTATCCCCTTCTTTCACAATGGAACATTCCATATTGGTAGCATCACTTGAAGCCACTTGTGGCTCTGCAAAATACAGGGATGTTAAAGGTTTTACCTGAACAAAGAAACTCAAGGAAATCAAAATGGTTTACCTGAACAAGGAAACTCAAGCAAATCAAAATGGTTTACCTGAACAAGGAAACTCAAGCAAATCAAAATGGTTTACCTGAACAAGGAAACTCAAGCAAATCAAAATGGTTTACCTGAACAAGGAAACTCAAGCAAATCAAAATGGTTTACCTGAACAAGGAAACTCAAGCAAATCAAAATGGTTTACCTGAACAAAGAAACTCAAGCAAATCAAAATGGTTTACCTGAACAAGGAAACTCAAGGAAATCAAAATGGTTTACCTGAACAAGGAAACTCAAGGAAATCAAAATGGTTTACCTGAACAAGGAAACTCAAGGAAATCAAAATGGTTTACCTGAACAAGGAAACTCAAGGAAATCAAAATGGTTTACCTGAACAAGGAAACTCAAGCAAATTAATGTTAAGTTCTTGTGTATCAACAACTTTTGGTTTGAGTTAACCAATGTAGTTGTCCATCACTGTTTTCTCTGTGACTTGTTTCGTAGTATCTTTTTCATAAAAGTACTGCATAATGCCTGCAACACTATGACCAAAGTTTGAATGAAAAGTAAATAATAGCAGCTGAAAGTCTGGCATCCGACATTCCTCAGAGAGCAAAGCATTTTTCCAAGATGAAATTAACTTCAGTCAGGTATTAACTCTTTTGAATGCACCACAACAATGCAATGATGAACAAACAAATAAACAATAAATTATTGACTAAACTAAAACATCAACTGTTATGACGTTTACCTGTCATACAGTAGCAGGATCTGAGTGTTCCATCCAGTAGTGGCTCTAACCATCGTTTCTTCTGTTCTTCATTTCCATAAAGATGTAAAACCTCCATATTACCAGTATCTGTAGTTTACCAAACAAAGAAATCTACATTTGAAATTCATCCTGACTAAAGACCCTTTTCATTGTTCTACCTGCAGTTGTGATATGTGAGAGTAAGGTCAGAGGCTGGGATGACTTTAAAAGATGTTTTGAAATTTATAGTTCAAGAATCAACAGAACAAACTATTGACAAATTAAGTTAGCACTGGGTTGATTATGCCTTTTGATTCAGGGTGTGGGGAAGGTTGGTTAGTCCAGTAAAAGTTGTGAAAATGCAGCTCCATCACAAAGTTAAAGCAATGTACATGAGAACAAAAGGTAATACCGCAACTGAAGCAATGGGACCTTGGGAACCAAAGGTTGTAGTACCGCCATCAACAGTTTACTAGTTACAGTTCCTTGTTATTTTCCACACTATGCAAAGCTTCAAACATCTATTATTAAACTATGGCGTGTCGTGGCGTAGCGATTAAGAGCACTGGATTCAAGCTCTGGTGTTTGATCAGCAGAGTGTGGGTTTGAGTCTTGGTTGTGACACTTTGTGTTCTTAAAAGCAAGACACTTAACCATGATTGCTTTGTTAAGTTGGGGAGGTAGTGCTTTCTGCTCTACCAGCCAGGCTTCTGATGGATGATACCCAAGCCTACATCCATATGGACTGTTAAAGGGGTAACCCTGTTTCAGCCCAAGGAGTAGGTGGCAACGTGCCCCTGGCAAAAATGATTTGTAGCCCACACCTTGAAGTGGCCTTCAGGCCTTGTGTGTCTGGCGACTTGCATAACAAAATTAAAATAAAAAAAATACTTTGAGATGACTGTGACTAACTGCTACAATTCCTACCTGGAGCACTGCAGTTGAATGGCTCTGAACCAATGAAAGATTGCCCCATTGCCTCAGCCATGAAGGCATATTCAAGCTGACCAAACCCACTCTGCGCTGGTAGGAAGAGATTCCAAAGTCCTTGGGCTCTGGCCTTTGCCTTCAACTCCTCCATGATGGGCGGTTCACACCAGATAGATGGCCCACTATGCACTTGGGCCAGGTATATCTTAATAAAGTACAAACAAAAGAAGAGTCCAAGAGATGTTAGCTTGACGACGGTTTATATTTTACTTAAAGGAATAATACAGAATTTGTAAGAAAAAAACTTGTCTAAGATCACAGATTTACATAAAACTTACACAGTCTAATGATGATGATAGTAGAAAACATCCCTTGAAATATTCTGTCTGAAATGTCATATTTTATGAGAAATAAATAAAATTGAATTCCCGTTGGGAGTTTGTCGCTCAGTGAGCGTTTTTTCTTCTTTTTAAATCGATGTCATGCAAAATGTGTATTCAGTTTTTCACTCTTTTCTTGTGGCCCAGATGGCCAATCGATCACAAACTTCAACAGGTTTGTCAGTTTATGTATAATGGTGGATTACATAAAGTGCTTACACTGCCAGCAACTGTTTTGTTAGCAAAAATCAGTTCTGTAATGTTCCTTTAATGATTGATTGGAGATAGAAGTCGGCAGCATGTGAACATGCTCAGAAGAATCAGAACTATGCAAACAATGGATGTCATCTGATGCCACCTTAAAGGAACACGTTGCCTTGGATCAGTAGAGTTGGTCTTTAAAAAGCGTTTGTAACCGTTTTTTATAAAATGCATATGGGTAGAAAGATGTTGTAAAAGTAGAATACAATGATCCACACAAACATGCCTCGAAATTGCGTGGTTTTCCTTTTACCTCGTCGACTAACACGTCGGCCATTTATGGGGGTCAAAATTTTGACTCCCGTAAATGGCCGACCACGCAATTTCGAGGCAAACTTGTGTGGATCATTGTATTCTACTTTTAAAACATCTTTCCAACCATATGCATTTAAACGTTTACAAACGCTTTTGTTTTGACCAACTCGTCTGATCCAAGGCAACGTGTTCCTTTAATAGCATTCCAAAGTCTTGTATCATTTGAAACTGACGGGAAAAACTGAACAGGTTGGCATTTCTTTGCCGAGACTCTGGCCAGTTATTCGTTCGGTTTTTCAAGCCCTGCATGACTGACCTACTTAAGGATTGATAGTTTGATTCACCTCTTCAGCTGGAAGGACTTCATTCTTAACAAAGTCTTGAACCTTCTGGAGGATGTCTTTAGCTCGGTGTGATAATGGTTGAGATTCTAACACTGGCTGCATCTCCAACATCAGAGATGAGGATGGTTTGGCAAATACAACACTATTGTCAGTCCTGCTACACATTATCAAAACAAACAAACAATAAGGTTTATATAAAATTTAAAAAAATTTAAATTGCATCATCATCAATAGACCGATCCATTAGGCTCCGCCCACGGCACACGTGAGCCTCTCCAATGCCTTTCTGCACAACTCTGCCGCGCGCACCAAGCAGACGCACATGCATGTCGGACCTTATTTTGTCAAACTTTTGGTTGTGCAATGGGTTGTGATTGGTCAATACGCAATAGGGCGGAGCTTAATGGATCGGTCTATTGTCTGTTTTTCTAATACAACGGCTTTTTCATGAAACATAGACCTTTTCAGAGTATTATTTTCCCTGTTCACCAGGTCTGAAGTTTTCTGAAACAGTATCAATCCCTTATGAGTGTGCTGCACTGGTAGCCAAACTGAATAACATAAACATATGAAAATATAAGTGGTGAACCAGTCGCAATAATGTAACTGGCTGATTTCTGTTTCTGCTAGTTTAATTTGTCAATACTTTGTGTACTGGTATACAGTTTTTGTGCAATTGGTACCAGCTCTAGAATGTCAACAGACTTTTATTTATTAGCCGTACCTCACAGTCTGCTTCAGTCCAGTGTTGAGCATGACCTTTACAACATCATCAAAATTGCTGGCAAATGATGAACTTGCATTCCCAAGAATAGCACGACAATAAACTCCCTGGAAACAAAAATTAACAGTATTAATTTCTTACATGAATAATATTTAAATCTTGATTTTGAATCTGAACTTCACTTTGTAAAGATACTAACTTTCCATATATCCCTTTAATAAAAAAACTCCTCATTTCTCTGGTTGTTTTGTATGAGAGTTGAACAAAACAATCATGACAACAAATCCCAAGTCAAATTTAAAGGCATGTTGTTGACAGTGAGCAGAACACTGTACTCTGTTTATCAAGGCTCATCTCACTTCTGATTTATCTAAGAACCACTACTTCCGAGTTTCAAGAAGACATGTTCACCGTTATCTCAAAATCAAAAAAGCTGTAAGGTTTTTCAGTTAAGTTGTTGTCACAGGATACTGAGACAATCAAACCAATAAATAATAATTATAATAATAATTAATTGAATTTGTATTACGCTATCTCCAGGAGCAGCCTGTTCGAGGGCGCATTACAGTAAAAATGCACTAAGAAAGTTACACAGAAACAGTTAAGAAAAGTACACCAGTACATACCTGACCAATTGAAGCCATTTTATAGAAACCAAGAGCCAGATAGAAGTTCCAGTCAGGTAGAGGGTAGGGCAACAAACAACGCTGGCAGTAAGATGTTAAGAATGAATGCTCATCAGGAATGCAAGCCAAACTCTCCAGACTTGAAAACTGTTTCTCTGTACAACATCAATGGCAAATGGCAAAGAGTAAACTCATAAAGCCTTCAATTGAGGAGGGGTGACTTTAGGAGAAAGTTTGTGTTTTTGTAGAGTGACTAAACATGATTATCTCGGCAAGTGACAACCGGTAGATCTTAAGATGTTTCTTAGAAGTTTAAGAAGCTGCTTACGGTTTGGGTTGATAAGATGAATCGGCATGTCTTGAGGGTAATGATACAGCATGCAGGCATATCCAACATCCGTCAGTGGTTCACCAAGAGTAGATAACTCCCAATCTAAGACTGCTATTACTTTGGGCTGAATCAAACATACACAATAAAAGAGTTACAATTTATGCAAATATTTGCACTAAAAACCAAATTTGTCATCTAGAGGGAGACTGTTTGTCTAAGAAGGGAGAAACTTTAGATCAATCACCTCCAGACTATTCGACCCCATGGTCTGAAAATCCATAGCTTTTTCTGTGCTTTTCCACAGATGTCCCTAATATCGTCTTTATTGATAAACCCTCCTTGTGGTTAAATTAGCCCCCAACCCCCCCCCCCCCTCAAAGCTCCCTTTCATTGTTCATCTCTTGCTTTTTCTAACTGCTTTCTGCTCCTCTCCTTTAACTTCTTTTCACCTGAGGCTGCTTGTTACTTGAGTTGTCATTTAACCATAAAGAACGATTTTTATAGGACAGAAAACAGGAACCATTAATACCAATTTCTTTTTAGGCAAGTTTTGAGGCATTGCTCGGTGAGGTATCAATGTATACTCAGTTTATGGTAACACTACAAGTATACAATATACTTTGCTGTGTAGAGTTGTTCATGAGAAGTTGTTTTGCTACTGATTCTAATACCGCAGAGTAGATTTCAGAATTCAGGAGACTACCTAGTTTTGAAAAGAAATATCCTGCTTATTAAGCACAGCCAGGGATCAATTTTACAAGGACTATTCCTAGGATATATTAAAATCGCATGGCTAGTCCTAAGTTTGGACGAGTAACTCGTGTTAACTTGAGATAAGACTAGTCTTAACTCTTTGTGAAATCCACCCCTGGAGAGCTGGGAATAAATACATTTGCTTTGTGGCATTATTTTGCATTTATATCTTGGACATTTTGGTTTTAAGAAACAATAGACAAAGTGAATTCTGACCAGTGTTGGATGGAATATGATGTTGTCCAACCGGAAGTCTCCATGGACAATGGTAGTCTTCTCTGCAGTCGTTGGTTTGTTGTCCATCAACCACTGAACAAGCTGCTGAGCTGCAAGGTTTTCTGGAAGGGAGGCTAGCTTTGTAGCACCTATAAACTGCCTGTTCCAAGTGTTAATCTGTCAAGGCAAATCAGTCAGTTGTTTATTTTGCTTACTACATGTCAAGTTCTCTAGATAGTTTTGCTCTTTAAACCATTTTATTTCACTCACAGTACGACTTGCTGTAAAGTCAATGTATGTCACACCCAGGTACATGTATAGGAATGATCCAATACATACAATAAATGGTGAAACCATGGTCTATAGGGGTGTTGCAATGTACTGATGTATCAACATGGTGTTAAGAAGATAGGTGTTTGGACGCCCAACATGAAATTTTATCACATTTTATCTTATTACAACAAAAGATATTCAGATATCCCAATAAAGAACAGTTCACAATTACTTCTCATTCAACTATATGACTTTACAGTAACTCTAGACAAGGCATTAGGAATACAATGTTAGAACCAATAAGATGTACTTTATGACATTATTAGGTGGCAGCAAACATAACAGGCACTAGTTTCTGATGCTTACAAAGGTCTGGCCATGAAAACACGCCTGATAACAATCGTTCTACTTGATTAGCATGATGCCTCCCAATATTTGCACCAATCTAGACTGAACTGTAAACAACTACATGACAGGTGGAGTAGCTGTTGTCATGGTGCTTACCTGACGTCCACAGTAGTTGCTTTCTTTACCATAGCCCTGTAGTCCCATCTTCCTCCAGTCTAAGCAATGTAGACGAGCTAGTACCTCATTCATAGCATCATAGATAGCAGACCGCTCTGATGGACTCATATCAGGCAGGGTGACATCCCTGAAGATACGACCCTAAGAATGGAAGAATACTGTTATCTACACTGAATGAGCAAACTTTCCTTGAAGATACGACCCTAAGAATGTAGGAATACTGTAGTTAGATATGAACTGAATGACCAAACTTCCCCTCAACCATGAGCATAAAATTTTAATAAAACACATTTTTTTAAACAGTTTTATAATCTGTTTGTTTTGTACACAAATTAACTTTTAATCCCTCCAAGCAATTGACAATGCCCTTTATGGGCAAGTTTCTATGCAATTGGTCATGGTTCCTGTGCATTGTTTCAGTAAACAAACTTACAGGTGGCAGTAAAAAATTAAAAAACAGCGGCAAAAAATGCTTTACTGAACACAAACAAGCAACTGCTTCCAAAAACATGTAAACAAAATTTGTAAATACTGGTTTATGTGATAAGTTCATTGTAAAATTTTCACAAATTTGCTTAGGCAGATGAATTGCTTAGCATCTGTAATATTAGGTCTCAGTGCTTTGGGAAAAAGCCTTAGTACTTGACTAACCTGAACATGTTCCATGACATAGAATGCAGTCCCAATGACAGATTCATCGTCACAGTAGGCTAAGGGTCTTGGGACAGGGAAGTTGGCTTTATGTAAAGCTTGCTGCACACGGAACTCACGGTCAATCTATTGAGGAGAAAAAAAAGTCATTCTAAAAACAGAAGTGTATATCATTTATCTTGAGGTCTGTACGGGAGAAAACAAATGCTATTAGAATGTGTATGGGCATAGGTTCACATCCGACCAGAGTAGCTTATAAGTATTTAATATAAAGGACTGGGAAAACACAGAGTAGGGCCTAAAGTGCAAAGATAAAATAATAATACTACCAAATATAAATAACTTTCTGCTACTGATATAACTGACCTGGTGTGCCCCTTTAAGCAATTGACCAGGAGGTTTCTTGCGCATAACGTATTCACATCCATCTTTGGAGATGAAGAAAGTCGGGTTGGACTGACCGGAGCTAATGTGGAGAGAAAAAGTCAACAGGTAAAACAAAAAAATTGTAGTTTATATTAGAGTCTTATTATAGCATGCATACTGATTGATTAAGACATTACAAAACAGCTTTTAAGAGATTTAAAACTGCATTCTAACTTACTGTTTCTGAACTAGCTTTAGAAACATGAAATAGTGCTACGGCCATAATAGCCCTGGCACTTGTGTGTTGAAGGTTGAGCTAACCTCAGATTGACCGTTGCAATATAACACATCATGGACACTGGAAGGTCAGCAAACTGAATGTTTTTTATTTGTTTGAAGTATTACTGTGAGTGTGACTGTGGGTTCACCTTGGACACTATGCATTTTATGTTGTATTTGTTTGTTTTGTTTGTTTAGATGATCTTCCCATCAAGGGAACTCGGCAAACTCCCACAAGGGGATATGTTGCAGTACCCTAAGTCCTAACTAATTACACATTTACAAAGATAACATCGCACAACCAAGGACACCATAAAAACAAGGAAAATTGTGAAATAGTCAAGGCAATACATGACCTACTACAGTGTAGTACTGTATAATTTAGCGTGTCAGGATCCATTATCAATATGAATATGACACAATCACCACTGTTTATAATTATTAGAAGTTCTTTCAATTTAGCAAACTGCAAACCTCATCATTGCCACTATTATAATAATAGGCCTACCTCCATTCAATAATTCCACAATAAAAACAAATTAGTTTCCAAGACTCTTTTGAAGGTGCCCAAACATCAAAATACTCCAAAAACAAAGACTCTTTCTTTTAGGTTTAGTTTTTAATGACACGTCCTTCTATTTTCTAGCTACAATGTAATTGGAAGTATGATAGCGGTATTTATGTTAAGTGACTTATTATATTATAGTTAATTATGCTACACAATAAAATCATGAAGTCATGAAGGGTGGACTCATATTCATAAGTATAGTCATTGGTTAAAAAATAGACTGCACACTCACGTAAATTGCCGTACAGATAAGTTGCTGGATAAACTTTGGGGAAACCCCTGGACTCTTCTGATCAAGAAGTCATGCAATTTCTGCTCATCAAAGCGATGTTGATCTCTAACTTCAGTCGTACCTGCCATTTTAAAACCTTAAAATGGCAAATCTCCTCGCTCCGAGACGATTAAAACTGAATGTTGTGTGATAACATTCATCACCTGATTTGCCATCCAAAGTTCAATCAGATTGAGCGAAACTTTGTACACAAACCAAGGTCCCCAGCTAGCCGCGTTCCGTTCCAACTTGACAATCGTCCCAACTACAGTTATAGCTGGGATCCGGAGATCTTGGCCCTTCTCGCGAGGCAATCCCAGTCCCAACTTCAGTTGGGCCGTCCAAAATGTAACGCTCCAACTGGGACCCAACTACAGTTGGAAAAGGCATCACTCGCAGTTTGGTGTTTGTGTCCCAGGTTGCAAATTTATACGCCCCCCCCCCCCCCCGGTTGCGAATAAAAAAGCTGAACCAAATTAAATGCACCCTTTTCAGCAGGTTTCCAAGTAATAGAACTTAATCGACTTTTTCGAATACAGCTAGTCTTTTATTTCAATATTTTCCCTCATTTTCTTCCATCAGAAAACCTGTTTTCTTCCAATTGGGCAGTCATTTCTAATCAGGCTGTACAGTGTCGTCTTGAAATTTTACTCACTTGAGGGCGCTATAGTGGAGATTCACAAAAACTGATATGACTGTGTGTAAAACGTTACGTGTCAGATAATAATTTACAGCCAGATAGGCGGAAATCCCAACAAACTGGTCTTTATTTCGTAAGTACAAACTACATAAGTCTGTCCATCTTACCATGATCTTTTCTCACCGAAGTCCGGTTAGAAATGTTGCTAAGTTAGACCCAGTTATAACTCCATTCTGGAAAATGTTGACATCTGCGGTTTACTAGCTACGTACTACGAACGAGTACGACATCCATCACAACATAACATATCATGCATGGGCAAAACGATACGATACGATACGAGTCTGAACGACAACGAACATGTTTATTTATAAACTTTATTAAATGATAGAAAGGGAGTAAAGAACTGCTGTGTCAATTGTGATGTTCTAATATCAATCAAAGGCCCAACCATAATGATAAAAATTAAAAGTGAGGGGGGGGGGGGCGCTGCTAACTGTCCAATGAAAATGGTAATGCACGTATCAATTGTAGTCCCGGCCCTGGGGGACCCGGGACTAGCGGCGACTTGGCCGGGGATGTAAAAATGGCTCGGCGTGATAGTCCCTGCCATGCCCCGCTACGGCCCGGCCGGGCGGGGCACTTGTTTTTTGTACATCCACGGCTATACACAGGCCCCGGCATGCGGGGCATGTTATAACAAACCCCGCACGATCCCGGCCCCGACATGCGGGGCATTTATAACAAACCCCGCACGATCCCGGCCCCGACATGCGGGGCATTTATAACAAACCCCGCACGATCCCGGCCTCGACATGCGGGGCATTTGTTACAAACCTTGTGCTATCCCGGCCCCGACATACGGGGCATTTGTTACAAACCTTGCACTATCCCGGCCCCGACATGCGGGGCATTTGTTCTGACTGATGGCTATTTACCCCTTGCTTGCAGCAGAGAGCCGCGGATCGGAACGCTCAACTGCAAATTAATGTGCGTCTATCATTTCCACTGTTTTGGGGGTCAATACCTTTTCAACCTCGTTTCCAGGTGTACGATTTTGCCGTGCCATTTTTTATATTTCCCAGAATGCTTTGCTCGGTCAATACCCGTCATTTGCATAATAAACATGATTATTTTTCAACACAAGGAAGCCGTACATATGATGTAGACCAGTAGCTGACATTTTCACTTGCGATCGCTGTTGTGCTTGATGAGGTCGTATTGATCAGGACTGAAAATTTAAAACGTCTTCGTTTTTAAAATCAGCTTTCATTATTGATGCATACATGCATGTTTTTGTTTATATTTCAGTTCCCAGGTTTTATAAGCCCATGATAAGGATATCTGTTGTTTGATTTTATGTTTTCTTGACAATGGGGTCCTTACTCTGGGATCTAGAGTAGAGTGGGCCAGTGCATGTAACGTAACCGTGGGATGATCATCAACAGCACTTTTTTGACAGTTAATATTGCATGAACATCACACAACACACGTACACACGTGCGCGCACACAGAACAGTCAGTTGTCAAGTTAGCACATTGCCTGGTACCCAACAGATATTTTTGATCACGATTACCCACTGATCAGTGCGATTACCAGTTTAATAGACTGTGCAAGTCTCGCGCGTACCGGAACGAGAAAATACGTTAAACAAAGAACATATTATAATTGTTTTTCTTTTTTAAATCAAATGTTTGTTTTAAATTATATCTATGAAGAAATGTGAACAATAGAAATACTCATTTCAAGTTTTATAAAATGTATTTTAACTTTTGTATTGAATACAAAAATAATTTGTTAAATATTACGTTTACCGCAAAGCCCTGAAATGAAACTGGTTACATCGGCCTGTGTGCGTGCGTAAACAGATCGGATCGAACCGTGCCACACTGCTGCTGGCTGTGCGTCCGTCGACGAAATATGGACAGCTTTTCATTCAAGGCCGGCTAGGTATGTCCCCGCTATTGTCCCGGTAGGGCGGGGAAACAAATTGTACAACCTCGCCAAAGACCCCGCTATTGTCCCGGTAGAGCGGGGAAATAAATTATACAACCTCGCCAAAGACCCCGCTATTTTCCCGGTAGGGCGGGGAAACAAATTGTACAACCTCGCCAAAGACCCCGCTATTTCCCGGTAGGGCAGGGAAACAAATTGTACAACCTCGCCAAAGACCCCGCTATTTTCCCGGTAGGGCGGGGAAATAAATTGTACAACCTGGGCAAAGACCCCGCTATTTTCCCGGTAGGGCGGTGCACGGTTTTTGCACATCCCCGTCTATGTCCCGGCTACCTCTGCCAAAGTCCCGGGTCCCCCAGGGCCGGGACTACAATTGATACGTGCATAATGGCTAGCTAGAACTGTGCAGTGTACTCCTTTTTCTTTTACTAATGTATTTTTATGTTGTACATATGTGGATGAGTCGAACAGTTTCCATAGTAAGAATTAAGCACAACCAACATTCTTGACCAGTTGACATTGAATTGATTTGTTTGTTTACTATTGTTCCCACGTGCAGATTGAAAACTAATGACACCAAGGCAAGATTTCTTTGGGAATTGCAAATCTATATTGAGCTAGACACAATGGAGCGGTTGTATCATGATACAAACAAGTAAGTAACATCTGGGACTGGGACTGTTGACCCCCCTCCCCTCCCCATATCATATTATTGGGAAGGGGAGTGAGCTGTGCCTGTGGTTCTTCTCTGTGGAACACAAGTTGTTTGTTTGGAAATTGTGGGTTGGCTCTAGTCTTAGTATCATGAAATGAAGTGACTTAATACATTTGAAGACATTTATTGAGTGGTATATTGAAACAAGTATTTATAAGTAGGACTTGAATTTTTGCTTTGTGGAGATACAATCTAGTAAGATTTGCAGTAAAACTATGTACACAAATTGTTGTTGATGTGGTTCTTAAAATAACCTGGGGTTTAATAACTCAACGTTTTGATGAGAATGCTCTAAAGACAATTGGAGCATTCATAACAAAATGTTGATTCGTTACACCACCGTTTGTCTTCTTTCAGAAACACCACAACTTTAAGCACGATTGTCCCATGTGCAGTCATGACAGTGTTACTGCAAACCTTACATGGGGGCGGGGGGGGGGGGGGGGGGAGTAAAGTGCGTGAATTTATTACAGTGTATTTTCTTTAAATCATTCCTCAATTGTCCTATAGTAACCATAGTTTAAATACCAATGCAATCCTTGTTTATCAGAACTATTAAAACATGATGGCCACAGTTTTATGTGTCAGGGTGTTGGTTGAATAACCCCCTTTTAAAAATACATTTTAGTTACCAATGTTATAATTCCTATTTTAGTAAACTCAACTTGATATTCTTTATTTGTAAAGATTGCTTCAAGAAGTCCAGAATGGTCTGTCAAGAGTGGAACAAGCTTCACCTGAAAATGTCCACCGTAAGTCCCTTCTTGACAAAAGTAATTCATTAATTATGGTTTTGAAGTCCTTTTAATTTTAGTTGTTCCTTAAAATATGAAGGTCCCTAAACCTTAAATCACTATTATTATTTACAAAATGCTGAGAAACATCAACGGTTCTTATTAATCAACAATACTTTGGGAAAAACCATCACCAATAAAGTATCCCTGGAGCTCCAAAATAAATTAACTCAATGAAATACATACATTTATAAGTAGCTATGAGCTGACAACATTTTAGAGCTAACACATACATTTGTTTCATTGCAGAAATATAACCTAAACTAGCCAAAATATGCCAATCTTGATTGGAGATGCAGAGAGATCCTCTTTAGCAAGATACATGCATGTCATACAAAATTGAGATGCAAGGTTTTGCATTTGTCCAAAAGTTTTGTCTTTGAAAATTTAAAAAGAATATCATTTGCCAACTAACGGAAGACAGTTTGAAGTGAGTTGTCATTATTTATTTTATTGTGATTATTTATTTAGATGCAGAGAGTGAGGTTCAAACGATGATTGATCGAATCGTTAGTAACCTAGAGAGACTGGACATCCTTGTCAACAAAGAACCCCCAACAAGAAAACAAAATGCTAGATTGTAAGTTTCTGAATTACTTTGTGTCCCCTTCAGTTACATTCTGAGATGTAGTTAACACTGTGAGTGGAATACATCGATCCATGAAGCTCCAATCCACCACAGGACTTGCCTAACAATGTCGCTCACATAGAATGAAATCCAGAAGAATCTAGGAATAAAAAGAAAGATATGTCACATGGTTGTAGCAAACCTTTTGATTCACAAATTCATCTCCCAGAATCACTCCAAAAGAATAGACTATCACTGAATAGGTCATAATTGTTTCAACTTGAGCTCCACTCATTATTCGCTTTTTAAAGAAATTTGTTAAGCAATATTTTCTGCTTAACAGCTTTATGAAATTGGGCTCAGCAAGACTTGTGACATCATGCAATTCAGAATCCAGACTTTTCTAGCTTTACTGCCCCCACTGTTTCTCAGAACTTTCTGCTTTGAACTTTGACCTTTCAGACGATTGGACCAATTAAAGTATGACTGCCAGCATCTACAAGCAGCATTGAGAAACATCCAACATCGACAGTTCATGAAGGAACAAGAAATCAAAGACAGAGAAGAGTTACTAACAAGAAGATTTGTTGCAAATGTAAGTTCGAACAACAGGAACTTGTGACAGTTGTTATGTCACTTGGTTCATGGCAAGCTTTTATGTAGTTATGGAAGCAATATCAAACATTGAAGTTTTCTGGTACCATTTTATGTTATGAAAGTTTGCCCAGAACAAGGCTAAAAAGCCACTCTAGGTAAGGGGCTACAAATAGAAAATGATTAAACGTGAAAATAATTATTAATTATTGTCCACAGGTTGGTTGTATTGATGGTGTCTTGTTTAAAAACAAGAGGATTGAAATTAATTTATTCAATAATATCTGAATCCTTCACGATGTGTTGATATTGTTTCCTATAGGAAGATAATACATCCATCCTGATTGACCAAGAGTTACGTCATAATACATCCCTTCATGATGCCCATCGTGGGATTGATGACTTATTAGGAGCAGGTGCAGCTACTATTGAGAATCTTCGCAATCAGAGAAGTGTACTCAAAGTAAGAACAAACATTCCTTCACTTTGGGTTTATGAGTTTAACCAGAAATATAACTTCCAAGAAGTTCTCTTTAAACTATCCTCTATCATCAAGATTGATATGTTGGTTTTTATTACTGTCTAACTATTGATTATATAATTGACTAGGGTTCTGAACGAAAGACACCATGTGGTACTTGAACATGGTACACTGGCAGTTCTGTGCACAGTTGTGCCACCATACACATGTACAACCTTAAAATCAAGAACGCCTCGAAAGCCGAAAGGCATCATGACCATTGTAGCTCATAAACCCAAGGAAACCTGTCAGTAAGGTTGCTTGTTATGAACCAACAATGAAAGGGGTAAACCCACTACATTTCCTAATATTATTAAGTTTTGTGACCTCTTTTATAAGTAGATCCTACCCTAGTAGTATATATAAATTGATCCAACGTTGGAACCTTATCTCTTTTAATAGTGGCCCAAACTACATTGCAATGGACCCTTCCCATGAAATATGTTATTTACGTTCATGCATGCGTACAGACCCTGTTGGTTTGCAAACGCCATAGAGTTAAGCACTAAGCAGGCGCGCAATCGCGTCACGCACCCATTACCAGTGTGCAAAACAGCGTGATGTTCCCTCATTTTGCCAACCAAAACTTTAGTGCGCACGCGCTATGTGCAATTTACATATTTCATGGGAAGGGTCTATTGGCTTCAACAGTTTGTGTTGTTTGTCGTGAGAAACATACTTATAGTGGGAGGGTTAAATTAGTTGGGAATGTGAGTTGCCAAAAAAGGATACAAGCGTTACAACCAACCAGACTGGAATTCAAACTCCCATTCTGTAATGGATATATCCTAAACTCATCACACTTGATCATTCAGCCTCAGCGCTCCTCAGAAATTAATATCTCTGTTCTCCTGAAGACGAGCAGAGTATACTGATCGAAACGTCAAGACCCAACCGGCTCTTTTCAGAGCCAACACTCACTGTAAGAGATTTACACATGGTTGTACCCGCAAATTTACTATTTATTTATAGTTTCTTCTTATTTCTCCACAACATGCAAAGCTTCAAACAATACTTAATATCTCTGTTGTTGTTGTTTTTCTCAGGGTACTCAGCGACGGATTCTAGACGTAGCGAATATGTTGGGATTGAGTAATACTGTAATGAGATTGATTGAGAAGAGAACATCACAAGATACCTGGATCCTATTTGGAGGAATGGCTGTTACATGTATAATAATGTATTTATGTTATGTATACCTCTTATAACCACAAAGGGGGTCATGTTTTATCAGGTAACCAGCCTTCGATTTCAGGAAACTTTACAAAGTGCCTAAATCCACTTGTGTAAAGTTTTGTGGAATTGGTTTTAGGCCTGTATTTCACAAAGCTGTTGGACAGAAAATATTGGACACAAATGATAAACTTCGCAACATTGTGCAGGGAGCTATTGTGTGTATACACACCTTGCTATAGACCACGTCCGCTATCTCTGAGATAGAACAATTCAAACGAGATGTCTTCTTTTGACCTCAATTTAAATTCTGTCTTGTAAATATTTCTGTGCAAATATGCATGCTTAACAGCTTTATGAAGTTGTTTCCTTGGCCCATTTTCTTTGGGCAGCTTAGCAAAATGTGTTAAGCAGGTTTGTCTGCTTAGCATGAATTATCGGAGGACCAGACAAAGACAATAAATACTAATACTGTATTACTTGTACTTTGCTTGGCTGATCTGT
Organism: Asterias amurensis; assembly: GCF_032118995.1. Taxonomy (NCBI): domain Eukaryota; kingdom Metazoa; phylum Echinodermata; class Asteroidea; order Forcipulatida; family Asteriidae; genus Asterias; species Asterias amurensis. The sequence continues at coordinate 274,013 of NC_092654.1, read as the reverse complement.
TTCAGCAGCATATAAGAAGTTGAAAGCAAAAAAGTAAAGAAAACTAACAAATACTATGTTCAGAGGTAAAACCTTGTGATTTTTGCCGTCACAATGTGATATCACTCTGCCAGTTTACTCTCATATAGAGAGTTAGTCCACATATTTACCTAATTTTACCCAAATGTATAAAAACTAATCCATGTGTGAATGTCTTGTAATGTATCAAAGGCATCTCTGATTCATGATGTTGATGCAGTTATATACAAAACACAAGAGTGAGGCAAGTTACACACGTATAAATATATCCCATTCATAGTGGAAATCACTGGTACAGGATCTGTGATTCAACTGTACCTAGATTGGAGTAGCCTGAGTGTTTTATTTGATTATAAAGGCCTCCAAAACCTGGGTGACTCTTTCTGCAGCCACCATCTTTGCAATGAGTTAAACATTTATTTGAATTATGAGCATCAGAGAACCAAAGCATTTCTAGATTTGAACAATTTGTCTATGTCAACTAATTTTTAAGCAGCCAGCTCATTGTTATTCCAGCAAATCAAATATGCCTACTTCACTTATCTTTGTTATTTCCTTTTGTTGTTTTATTGGTAATCTGTAAATTGTGTAATAATAATATAATAATTGAGTCTTGTGTATAGCACACGTATCCACCAATAAGGTGCTTAATACACTGAAACAAAGATAACACATTTTTAAAACAGGTTTTGAAGTTTATTCTTCACATTACAGGAAGACAAAACAAATCCAAAATGATAGATGTGGTCAATGAAATCAAAAGTCATGACCTATGGCAAACTTTGATTAATATTATTCATTGTTCACATGCAAGTACATGTATGTTCAGTACTTCTGGTCAAATAAAATGATTTAACATTCTAAACAAACCTGTTTTGTGTGCTTTTACAATTTCTACTAAGTGAGGTTACACTTGTTGGACTTTAAAAGTTTGTTTTTCTAAAGAGGTCATAATATAGATTTTAAAAGTTGTGATATTTAATAACTACTCATTGTACAACACCTCACTCATTATTTTTTCTGTTACCATCAATTAAACAATAATTATTGATGTCAGTAATTGAATGAAACAAAAATGTTTATACGTTCTTGAGATACAAGTCCCCCCCCCCCACTATCATTCTCAACTAGATGGTTGGTCGATGTAAGAACTAGAGAACACATAGTGCCCAGCCACCCCAGATGCCCCCACCCCCCCCCCCCCCCAAAAAAAAGTAATGATTTTTGAAACAAACATGAGTGGGAAAACAATATTTTCAATATTAGAAAAAGCCTAACTGATTAGGTCTATTATGGGTTGTATGCCTTTATATGCAATGCGATTTCAAAAAGAAAGCCTTAAATGTTTGTTGAATTACACCACCACCACACTGGCAAAAACCAGCCCCTTTGTTTAACTTTGGTTGAACTTATTCTTAAAACAAAAACGAACGGAAATTTGTCGACATTTATTGCCAGAAGCGATGACTCCAATAAGCTTCTTCTCTTGTTATGTACTCAATGATGTGAGTTTTTATGGGCAGCTCACCCAGGGTGGGCCAGACCAATCAAGTTCATTTCACGACATTGTTAAACCACAATGTTGTTTTCTTTTGGAGTTCTGACGCCATTGGTCGTCTTATAATGTATATCTGGTTCCGACAATTTGTTTTGCAAATTCATATGAAATTAGTCAGAAGTACTTCAGAGAAACGGCCATTATTTTTTTTCTAGGATTATTAGCCCCAACCCATGCGCAAATTGCTGATAGACATCGCCTCTGAGCTATCTCAAACCTACATTTCCAACATGCAATATTTAAGATGATATAAGATGAGTTTACAAAGATGATATTAAATTGATCCAGTTTCAAAATAATCACGTCACGTCAGAGTTTTCTTACATGACTACCGGGTACATGAATTACCGGAACCACGCTTATAGGCAAAGTTTTTTGGAACTGTTTGATTGGTTTAATCATTATAATATGTAGATGTACACAATAAAACAGACATCTGAAAATGTCATTTCATATTGGGTTGCGATCTTGAGATATCGGCACTCAGGAAACACACAATCTGAGAAGCGTTACGCGGTAACGCTTCTCAGATTAAAATTTTGGGGCATCATAAAACCTTATTCGTTTTTTTAGTTCGGGGATAATTATGGCGGTGAGGTGTTAGTTGTTTGAGTTGCAAGGTCCAAACCTGCTACCTTCGCCAGGTCCAAACCTGCCACCCCAGCGCGAGCTGAGTCAACAATTTCAACTATTAGCCTGTCTAAAGCTTTTTGTCGTCCACTGGAAGAAGGGGGGGGGCTGGTAGAGGGACGTCACAACCAGCTAAAACGAACGTTGCAACAAAACAATCTTGAACTTAATTTCGGACTGTCTAACTCTTTATAGGTTTGGTATCCTATAGCAAATTGCTGCATGGATATTTAAGTTAGCCTTCTAGAACAGGTGCTTTAAGGACTGCCGACATAGATTGCACAGCTTCCGCTGAGTGTGTGATAATGGCGGCGTATTGGAGAGAGTCTATCCTATGGGCCACTGAGATAGGTGTAACATCATCACCTGCCAAGAAGGTGTAGCAAAAGAACCTGTTGCTATTCTGTCTTTTGGCACCATTCGTCGACTTTAAAAGTCTTTACAATTCTTGTGCCAAGAATGATGTCTACAAATTGTCTTCAGTTTGAATATTCTGCACTTCTTTTGTCTTGATTATGTTAGGAAATAAATAGATGAGAAAATAGAATTAGCTGTTGCAAACAACTTACCAACCAAATGGACCGAGAGTATAAATGCAAAAAATAGTTAATGGCCTGACGTTTCGACCCTAGCAGAGTCTTTCTCGAAGGCTAAATGACAACACAACAAACATGAACAGGTAACAGGAAATAAATAGATCTGAACTTTTTTCAAGTTGGGTTGATCATAGAGAAGGACATAGACTTTGAAAGACACTTTTAATATAGGAATAGTTTTCGCTCGTTTTATTGAACTAAACAAACAAGGATTTCGCACAAGGTATCTTCGACAGATTATATGAAAAAACTGAAACCATTGTTGCACCATTATCAATACATATTACAAACTGTCAAGTCGAAAGTGGGATTAGGTTACCCTACCGGTCTGGCACCATGCCAATGTAAATCAGGCTCCAGTCGAGCCAAAAGAAAGGGTGTTGGAGGGTGGGAGGGTGGTTGGGAGGGGGCTACGGTTATGAGTATTGACTATAACGCGCAAGACAGATTGATAAGTTCCGTAAGTCGTGAGTAAGATGCTAAACAAATCATTATGTCATAAGTGGGTTGGTGGTTACATCATTAGAGGTATTGACTGAATAAAGATGTGCAACAGTGCCTGCAGTCCAGCATTCTCCTGAAGACGAGCAGAGTATACTGTTCGAAACGTCGAGACCAGACTGGCTCATTTGAGAGCCAACACTCACTCCAAAGAGATTTACACATGGTTGTCCGCTAATATTTAGGTATAGTTTCTTCTTGGTGCCGTCTATGTTGTATTGATAGATGGTAAGCAGGAAAAAATGAACCAAAAGGTCCCTCAATCCTCACAGCTGTAATTGTCATACGTCACGTCAATCAATCAATCATAACATTTATATAAAAACACACTTCTCACTGAATTGAAACAGAAGGTGTTAATCGTTTCCACCTCAGGGTTTCCTGATTTTGGGAAAGCTTCAATTTGAGCAAAGTATCCAGTCAAGGGTTCAGTATTTCTCGAAGTGGATAGTTAGGGTGGTAACCCTACGACATACCGGAAGGCCGTCATCTCGACTGGGAACCATTGATATCCTCATTTATAGAGAAGTGGGTTCCTATATCCCAATCTGAACATCTTGAAGGTAAAATGTACTTTGCGGTTCCAACCAGGAAGGAAATATATATCAATCTACCGTAAATTGAAAGTTACCACCCTAAACAAACTCTCGTGTGCTTCAAGCTTTAAGAGGCAAGACGTTTATTATTGCTAATCTGTACATTCAGTCTGGCGTTACGCCTAGATCTTCTATGGCATCAGCTTGATCACCGTGTCCTCAGTAAGGGCTTTGCTTGTTGATGGACGGGTTCTGTAATTTGTGTCACAGCCAAACGGTGTGTGTTGTATCGAGTTGAGACTCGCTGTCTATGGGGGTAGAACCATTACATCGAGGCAGTTGTGAGTCCCAGGTTCTGACTCTAGATTGAAATGCCCCCCCCCCCCTCAATGCGACAAACCAGTACTCCCCTCCCCCGGCCGCCCCGCCCCGCCCCGCCCCGCCCCGCCCCGGGACAAAGGGGTCTATAGTTTATGTGCCAAAGTAAAACGGATACCAGTGCGATCAACAATGAACGGCAAAGACAAACACAGCTTCTTCAACTTTAAAAGTGAAATTAATTTAAACTCTCCTCCCGTCCTTCCGCTTTCGTTGTCGATTTTGTATTATTGAATAATGGTGTATATAGGAAGGCTTAGACGTACTTCCATTTTATCAGAGGCCAAGTGTCTGTCAATGTCCCCGATTCAATGGAACGTCCGACACCGGGGAAATCTTCATCATTGCCCCACGGCAGTGTAAAGCCCCTAAAGCCATCTAAGTAAGCCCCTGTCATTGGGCCTACATTAGCCATGCACCAGCTGATTGCCAGTTAGCCCTAAGCTTTACCTATGTCCCTATAGGATTTGATAAATTAATTTCATTTGGTAGTTTTCAAACTCACCTGGCGGGCAGGGCGGCTAGGCGGCGCACTACTCGCCACTGGACAATGATAGGCGCGACTGATAGACGCAGAACGTCAGTTTCAATTCAACTCTTACAAAGTTGAATCCATGCCAATGTGCTGGCCAAACTTTTTTCAGACACTGGCTCTGTTTTCCAAGTAGCTGTTACTATAAATAAACTGGACATCTGCAAAGATAACTACTCAAAGGCGTCAGTATTTACTCACAGATGGTTAGAGAAAAGTTTGCTTAAATCAAATTGCTTGTTTTCATCGTCTTTCATTATCAAAATGCTATTAATAGATTCTAACCCCAGGACGAGATTTTAGTTGTCTGCAAATTTGTCGATGACAAAATGCTGGTAAAATCATAGTTGAATTATGCCTGAATGCGAAAGTTCGTTCTTTACTATTTGAATATTCGTTTAAATGAATTGGCGGATTGCAAATCCAATGAGTGAACAGGTAAGGCCTAATGCTTCATAATCTATGGATGCGTTACTGACACGTTTTAACACTCAATTTTGACTTCAAGAAGCTCAAAGAGCTTGGGGAAGATTGCCTTTCATAACATAAGTAATTTTTTATGAAATTCAAGGTTTTGATGTCATGCTCCAAACCAAAGCGAGACTGTCAAAGTAAAAAAAAATCTGGTGTTCTTTTCGTGAGCACGCTCATAGGCTCTTTTCGAACCCATGGGCGGCTCCGGATTCGGCTCGCTTGGCCCCGCAGTTGTGTTTTGACAATTGCGCGTGCTTTCCGTACGCGTTCAGGGCTTCAGACGAGGAACGGAGCCTGAAGCCGAATTCAAAGCCAAAGCCATAGTTTCGAAATGGGCCACAGTACGCGTGAGAGGTAAGGCGACAACGATACTATATGACGAGTGTTTGTGGAATTGCAAAGTGTTTGACTCAGTGCTGTTGACAGACACACGATGTCTCTACGGGTCCCTATCTCACGACAGACAGACGGACGAGGGATTTAGCGGTAGCTCACCGTCCCCAATATCACAGTCATCAAGTCTCTACTATTCAAGTAATATTCATTGTTATAACTCCCGAGTGGGCGTGGAAACCGTGCACAAGGGAGGGGTGGTCATCTGGCCGGGCCTTCCCACATAATTAAACGTACTTTTTGTTTTCTTTGTAGCTTTAGAAGCTCATTTGGGACAAATCTGGATTGCTAAATTCAGTAAAAATGAATGTTCGATTACTATAATTCCATTTAAAAGATCAGCTGTGATAAAGTTGTCATATTAATGGATAGGGTATCGATTTCTTTTACAGTAAGTTTGCTTTAATGCTTTTTTCTGCCCTAACAAATCAATATTGTAAATTCAATGGTACAGTCTTCAGTTTGCATCTTATATATTCTTAAGCCCTACACATATTATCCTTATGAAATATTCCATAAGCAAAGCGCTTAATAAAGTCACCACCCTCCTATTTTGAACCAATCTGTCAAACGCAAAAGGTTAGCGCCCTCTTTCGGTTAAGCCACTCCTTAATTAAACACATTAGTGTGTGTTGCTTGATGTGATTTGGTGGGGGGGGGGGGGGGGGGGTGGTAAAGAACCAAATTCATTGGAACGTTAAATTACTTTACCACATATCCATTTAACTTACACCGATTTAATTTCCCGTTGTGTTAACCAATTTTGTTCGTCCGGTGACTTCAGGACAGCCAAGTTAAAACGTTCACGGGAAAAGGCAGCAGTGTTTAGGATGTGTTCGATACATTCATTCAAGTAGTCTTTGAGAAACGCAGCGTGTAGTGTGAGGGATTCATGTAAAACGGTGTTCCAGTTGTCTTAAGAGCGGTGCATAGTTCATATTATATATTTCTTACTTAGTGTGCAATGAGCAATTAATTTCGAATTTCATATTAAAGTATTTACGAATCCAAACACATTTTCCTCTAAATTAACATTGAGAGACATATCGGAATGATTGGTTTAACCTCATCATTTATTTTGAAATAAACACAATTTTAAAAGTCAATCTAATCAAACCAATCGCCCTGAATCAACCATGATGTATAAAATCCTGTCCACCACACAGAGAAATGCGAACAACTCATTTTTAAAACTGTTGTCGATCTTGAGTCAGAATGAAGTGTTTTCAACACAGTGCACGATGAAGCTTGTAGGCCATAAGCGGATGTCATTGTCAAGTACACTCATCCAAACAGACGAGTGACTTTCAACAGAAATCGCGTCTGGCGACCTAATGTTGCGCCATCTTTTATCTTCACTTCACAAGACTTTCTCTTAAAGCTTCCATTCGCAGAGCTTGACGTCATGACGTCACTGATCTAGCAGGTGTCATTATTGTTGGGTTTAAAACTTCAATGGTTCCCGTCTGGGCACTAGACTTAGGCCAGGGTAGCTACTGGACACCTGTCATTTTGTCTGCTCGGGTTGATGAATGTATCCGGACAAAACTATCGCGCCAAATTACCAAAATATAAGACCAATGTTATTGGTAATGTGTCAACGAAATTGACGGATTTCGGAGAACAATAGCATTTTAGGAAGTAAAAGTTTTATGCCAAGGAAGGAACAATACATGCGGGTACTGTTCGGTACCACCATAAAGCATCATGATTGATTGACATGAGTAAGACAATAGGGTATAAAGTTACGACAAATCATAACATCAAAGAGAAGTTTCTTACCTCTCATCCTGACTTTCAATGGCTCTCGTTCTAAGAGAAACAAGCCACGCCCTTTCTCCAGTTGACTCTTGAATCCACCCTGTAAACGCAACAAAATAATGCAGATGATAAAAATCCAAATGAACCTTGTGTGAACCGGTTTGGTTAAAGCTCTATTTAATAAAATAAAAGCACTATTAATCTTAGAAAGTTTTAAAGTAAGTGATCATAAAACAAACCTTCATAAAACCTGGCATCATGCTCAAGATTTCAGGAGCAATATCTACCCTTTAAGCAATTAATTAATCTTAATTAAATTAAACGCAGCATAGAACGACATTTAGGTCTGTGATAATTAGAATTGTATTGCATTGCAAGAAACATTAAGTTGGATTTACACATTTCCAAGAAGAGCATTTGAGGCAGATTAATATTCCTCATATTAATGTTAGTATATTATCTCATTAGTTCATTTTTTTTTTTTTTGGGGGGGGGGGCAAAGGTTTCCAACATGTGGTTTCTGAATATATGGCGACATTTCAGATTACCAAACTCATGTGTTCTGGAGAATCTTCATGAAAAGTTGGTTTTCCGGTGATGATAATAAGATAAATCACCCCTGATTAAGTGTTATCAAAGTAAGGTTTGTCAGCTGGTGATAAATAGGGCCTTACACGAAGATGTTACATGAGGCATAGAGAAAGGACCACGAGGTAAGTGCTTGCAATATTAAAACCAGTGACCATCAACGTAAATCGGTGGTAGTCTCACCGATCTCTGATAAACATTTTGTTTTGTTTTGCGTAGCTGTTGTATGTTTTTGTTATTGTTTTACAACTGTTATGCAAATTTGTTTGTGCGATAATGTGTAGGCGTAAGTTGTAATTACTTTCAACTCTATGTAGTGTATTTTATAAACAAATTCAGCGAGAGATTTAGTCTATGTAATACATGTAAAACATCTCTCTGTGGATCTTTATTATTCACCCAAAACTGGTTGTGTGACAACTTGACGTTTCGATCATTATGCTCTTATGGTCTTCAGAATAAACAAAATCAAGCAGTTTTATAAGCCATGTATTTTGATATTCATTTTAAATTGTTGTTCACTGTTCAGACAAACAAAACAGCCAATATAAAAATATATTTACAAAAGGTTTTGTATTAAAAAAAACGTGCCCGCTTTGCAACTCGTTGACCTACATTTTTGCGCCCAACACGGATTAATTCCACACCGTGGACTACAGTTAGTTCTTCAGTTTCATTTGGCGGGCACATTTTATACTTCCGTCTGGTGACCAAACAACAAACATTCTGTCCAAGATTACTCGAATGGAACGAAGGCTGGTTTTGGATTTGGTCAAAATTGAAGGAGTATCCATTGTTTTATTGTTTCAACTCCTTGCGTTTTCATTTAACTGCAAGCTGAGAAATACGAGAAACTGTCAGTGCTTAAGTGACGTCACTGACATCAAAGGTGCCGAAACGCATAGCGTAATAATGGTTAGTTCAACTTATTCAGTTATTGCAAAAGTCAAGTTATTTAGTTTAGTTAGGAAACTTCTGCTTTCGTGTGAAAGTAAAGCGGACATTAAAACGTATCCATGCGAAATATTTTAAGAAATGACAGGAAGCTATTTAAACACGTCATTTTATGGACAAAATTCACTTCATCATGAAACAAAAATGCGATAAAATGGCCGAGATCGTAAATGCAAAAAGTAACATCAGAGCGACGGCATTTCTTAAAAGAACCACCAAGTGATAAATAAATACCGTTGTTTCCTCAAACCATAAAGAGTATAAAGTTAATGCAAGCTGTATTAGCAGCGCTAGGTTGAGATATAACACCTTATGGTTTAGTAGTAAAATCAGAACCAAACTCACCCCTTGCTGTTTATAGGGGCTTATGATTAGGTTTGATTGGTTTTCTAAGCGGATACATCTATACTATCTTCATGACATATAAGGCACCTACAGAGTGGGTGTGGTTTTACGCTATCAGGGGGGGGGAGCATAATGATACCTCTTCATTGACTCAATTCATTACTAAGAAAAAAATACGCAGACCTTTCCCCCAAGACCTAAAGACAGTTTGAAAGGCCTTGCTCTTTTAGCATGTATTTCTTTATTCTTCGTTTGTTTTCTTTAGCGAACAAACTTGGCATCGTTGGTGTAGAAGTATCTTAAGATATTTATATAAAAAAATTAGTGATAATTATTTTACTTTGTATGTTCTTGATAAATGACTTATTGTACAACTCAACATTACAATAAAATAACGTGGTATAACAAAATATAAATTATAAATAAATCTATCCGTGGCAAAATCTGGCCTCCCAGAAGCCCTTTCATTATAACACAAAATGTGAAAACAACTGGAGACATTTATTGCGATCGTTTGGTAGAAGAAGAAGATATCCTGAACTTAACCAAACATAGACGTTAGCTTCATGTGTAACACCGCTATACTAAAACGAATCTAAAAAAGGTAAACAAATAGCCACGCCCATCTTACTAGAAACTGTGAACCAATCATAGCTTGAGCAGATCCTAATCACACAAGATGGTACACACGACGTCTCAAGACGTGACTGGTTATTTATGATAAACAGCAGCAAGAAGATACGGCGACACTATGGACACCCATACCAGGCAAGAAAAAGGGCAACTGTGGTGACTAAACTTCTGCCGACTGGAATTGCTTGTCATAAAGGTTTATGCTTTACATTGTGTAGAAGTCTAGAACATGTTGAGCTGGAAACACACGTGCTTCGAGTAAATAATAGTGGGATTCGTGGTTGTGTCTCTTGCAGTCTAGCCCGTACGCCAGCCAGTAGTATCGCCTCCACACGCTTGTTATGTCTGATATGATGAACCTCACGGTATAAAAATCATCGCTCTCTACACCATTGCGAAAGGAATCTTTGAAAGTAAACGTGGACCAAGAGGGACGAGTTATAAAACCACACTTATCATGAGGTGTTGGACGGTAACCGCGTTCCCACCATGAACTGGTACCCCTTAGCGTTAGTTGCTTTGTATTACTGTCTGGTACCCGGACTAATCTTCATGAGTTTCTTGCCGGTCGGCTACGGATACTTTGGGTAAGTTTTTTTAACCGCTCTTAATATCTTACCACAGTCATGGTTTAAATATTGATGTCTATAGCTTAACCACTTTTCTGTGCATGGGATTTTGCATGCATCATGTACTTGAGAAGTGAATTTGTTATATTTATTTAAAAAACGAGAGTATTTTAATTATTTTTTTTAAATTCACAAATCAATTAGTTATTGTGTCTGTTTGGAAAATGATTCAACAATATTAAGTGATTGCTTTGCTGTGGTTGTGAACATTAATTGACGTCACAAAAATATTTACAAACTGAAAACGAAGACGTCTCGGACTCATTTGGTCGATGTTGGTTTTTACCTTGATGTAGGCCTACTTGCATATTGGCAGTATATAATGGTTAACTCACTAGTGGTTTTGACACTGTAGTCTCTGTGTGTGTTAACCAAGCGAGGTGAACTTAGCGTGCAATATGAACCTATGTTATTGCAGGACACAGATAAGGATAGCAGTAAAGTCACAAGGTTAGAAAGCGATTTGTAGGAGGAGAGGAGGATCATATAATTAGAATAAACCCACCTGGGAAATACGACAGTATTCAAGAATATGCCCAAGACGAACGAATGATTCGAAGTTTCCTGGAAGTTTCCATCAGTGAAAGTGATCCATCTTAGATGTTGATATGTCATGATTTCAGAGTTTGGTTGGTAGAATTCAACTACTATTATTACACAGTCGCTGGATAAAGCCCTAAGGGATTTTTAAGTAGAATTTGAAACTCTTCGATAACCATTACGTGAATAACTTTAAAAGAGAAAATTCCCATATGCGGAGCCAAGACTGAGTTGACGGGGTGCAAATTGTGCCAGGGTGGGGGAACTGTTTTGAAAATAAAGGTGCTGAGATTACGGTGGTTGAGTGAAAATGGATGTTTCAAGACACAAATCAAGAATTAGAGATGTTACCAGGGTACTACCGGTATAACACGATATCATTTCTTTCAATTGACAAAAACGTGACTTGTGTTACTAATGTATATAATGAACATTTATTTTTTAATTATTTTGTTGTTGTTTAAAGTTTTTTCAAACAATTTCCACCGACTTCTTCAACATGCTGCAAGTAATTGTCGTTATATGGCTTTTTTTAAACAAAAGTAAATGGTCTAATCGTTCGTGAGTTTATTTGGTGATCTGCACAAACTTCAAGAGCTCTAGAAAGTTAAGTTCAACGACCATGTTGTACTTTGTTTTCCAAGAAAGACACTCACTGAAGATACTTTAGGTGCAATCTTAGTTCTACATTCGACTAAGAGTCGAAATGACAAAAACCAGTGTCTCACCATAAGCAGACACATGTGACTGAAACACATTACTTAACAATTTTCAAGGTCAGGGTAAAATGAGTTTAATGCTACCACCATACAATTATTGCCATTCATCATATGAAATCATGACTGACTGCATTTGTCATGACCTCACTAGGTCACTTCCGGACTTCGTATTCTTTGCATTACAAGCCGCTTGTGGTGTAGGGGGGGGGGCAGCCTAACCTAGTTCAAGTTCACATTTTGAATGTGACATTAATCAGGTCAATGAGTAAACGACACCTAATTAATGCACAGCTATGTTATGTTGGTTACCCTGTGTAGTGCTACAGTAAGGCAGTGGTGGTAGCATTAGTAGACATTTTAGAGGGTACCAGCCTACTTTGTAATTTCGGCGTTTTCAAGGTCACCATGGCACATTTCCAATTGAGGTTGCTGTACTATGTTTCAAAACTACAGTCATTGTCAAGTCACGTCTCATACATGATTATTAAGGTTGACATGGCATGCCACTATTACATTTTACACAACCATTTTTCAAGGCATCAGTTTGTAAAGTTGTGAACATATTGGGAGTACCTTTAAGTTACATGAGCGAGTCATGGCTCGGCAACAATTGAAAAAAAAAAAAGAATCCTGCAACCAATTACGAATAAGAGAAACTAAGAAGGGTACAGTCGTCATAAACTTACTTGTTTGATGAACTCCACGAGGGTTTCTTCTGTAAGAGCCACAATCACCCGGATATACATTCATTGCTGAGCCGTGGAAGCCAGTTCTGGGGTAGCCCGGCCAAGCGACTCCACCATGTATCACTTCCGGGGATCGGGAAAGATGCCTGACAGTCGGGACGTTTTACGCCAGAGAAAATGACTCAGCTTACGGTGAGGTGAGACACGGCGGCCCGCTGCAAGTACTTCAAGCCGGGCTTTGTAAACGATGAAGAACAAACATTTGTACCGTGATGACAGTTCACAGGAGTTTAAACCAAGCACTAAAAACCACACAGGATATTTGAATGGAAGGTTTAACTCAAGTTGGCCCGACTTTTGGAATATTTGGCGTGTCTGATTAAAGAACAAGTGATTCGATGGTATCCAATTGAGTTTGGCAATAAATTTGACACAACTAGGTATGGGCAATAACTGGTAACCCTTATCACGGTACGAGTATGAAACCTTGTTATGTAACAGCAATGACGTATCTTTGAATAAGCGGGCTAGTACAAACGCCATTATGTCGAGTACATTCCTCAAATTCTTGGTGTCAAAGTTCTTTAAATTTCTATAAACTGTGATACAATACCAAAAATAAGTTGACGGAGACACCATAAAGAAGCTTAATGGACCTAACCTGTGAAAATTTAACTTAAAATGGTGGTCGCATTCTTGAGATATCGCCGTCAATCCGAAGCAATTATGTCCGTCCACTCAGGAAGAATACTCCTTAATTGGAAAACACAATCTGAGAAACGAATCTGACAGTAACGTTTCTCAGATTGTTTTTTTTTTTAATTATTCTCACGCCGCGCTTTACACTATCGTGGTCTAGCAAGCAAGTTCAATGACCCCCCTCCCCCTTCCCCTCCCACTGTACGAAACAAAATTTTAATAATTGCTCAAGGGTGAAATTGTCTATTAAATAATTTAAAATAAAGTTAGATACTTTTGCCTTATTCCAAAACAGACTTACGACGCCCAGAAGACTTCTCGTTGGTGACCTACCACCTGACTGCAAAAGCCCTTATCTTACCAAGCGACAAAGGAAGATGTGTAGCAGGGACTCTGGGATGCCTACCGTCTTAAGACAAGCCCTGGATCTTAGCATCTTCGAATGTCAAGACAGATTTCGGAATGAGAGATGGAATTGCAGCGTGCATAACACGGCACACAGAGTCAATCTACTCAAAAAAGGTAAAGTATTGTGCGGACATCTTGGTTTTTCTGTTTTTCAATTCGAATCGATGGCCCTTTTTGAAACGACGGCTTCGGCTTTGGATTCGGCTTCAGGCTAGCTTGGCCCCGCGGATGTTTTGACAGCTGCGCGTGCTTTGCGTATTACACACTAAGGGCTTCAGACGAGAGTACGGAGGCTGAAGCCGAATCCAAAGCCGAAGCCGTGGTTTCGAAAAGGGCCAATAAAACCAAATCAAGGTTTGATGAAGAATAGTCTGGTACCTTTGAGGCTCATACAAACTTTTATTTGTTTGTGTTAAAGCATTCAAATAATATACTACAATTGGGCTAGACAACAACACGCAGGGTTCCAAAATACATGTTCACTCCTTTGAAGTAGGGATGCGTGTATTGCAAAACAAAATGCAACAAGCTTCACATAATGTTTGCTTTAACTTTCTTCACAATAATGATGAAAACACTTCTGGCACATGAAACAGTACTGATGGGTCATGCAGTCGTTCGGCAACAGCTGTTGCTTAGTCAATTGTCCAGAACATGTCATTATCAGGGACAACTATTTTGGTTATGTGCAATATTTTTCTATGCTAAGCATGCTTAAACAGCCATGTGAAAAAGGGGCCAATTTATGGTTTAATCGAAGGGGTTATTGTTTCATGCCCTGGGCTCATCACAAAGTAGGCCGACCTGACTTACAGAGTGTTGCCCAGGGTTAAGACTCCACAGAGACAAGAATCAAAAGTACATTATCTCGCAGTGTGTGCAAGCAATAGTCATGAAGCATTGTTTCGTCATGTACCCTGTCTTCTATCAATCATGTGTTCTGGTTATCTTGTGACTTATTTTGGAGTAGAGTTATGTATGTGTACACTTGCGACAGTGTATTGTAGGTGAGGTACTTTGCAAAGAGTTCAGAAAAGCTTGTACGGCTGCTTTCAGTTGTTTTATATTTCGGGGACCAAATAAATGAGGGAACATACAAATCTATATTTGGGTGCCATTATCTGTAGGTTCTTTATTGAAAGAAAGAAACAACCAAGTACTAGTTATCACAATTAAAATTCATACTTTTGTACAACCCAATTGTTTTTATTGACGAACCGTAATCGGGCACAATTCGAACTTAGTCGCTGCTGCAGACTCGTTTCTTAGTCTGATCCAACCCAGCAGATAATCATTTCAACATGAAGTAACCCATGAGTATTACATCTGTCTGGAACCCTACCTCCCTTGTGGCCATACAATAGCAAAGTGATAAATGTAGAGCTTCCTTCCCTGCAGACTATTACCTCCGTATAGACACATTGGGAACGAGGTTAATATCCTCATCCAATCAAGAAATGAAAATCTCACTTCTTGAAAAAGTTACTTTCAAAAATAAGTGTTGGGATATCGAAGCTGGTCATTGACATTGGAGATTGAAGTAAAGCTGCGTCCCACAGCAGCTATGGCTCTGGCTGTATGAGGAGATCTTAAAGGAACACGTTGCCTTGGATCGGACGAGTTGGTCAAAACAAAAGCGTTTGTAACCGTTTTTTTATAAAACGCATATGGTTGGAAAGATGTTTTAAAAGTAGAATACAATGATCCACACAAGTTTGCCTCGAAATTGCGTGGTTTTCCTTCTACTGTGCGAACTAACATGGTCGGCCATTTATGGGAGTCAAAATTTTGACCCCCATAAATGGCCGACGTGTTAGTCGACAAGGTAAAAGGAAAACCACGCAATTTCGAGGTATGTTTGTGTGGATCATTGTATTCTACTTTTACAACATCTTTCTACCCATATGCATTTTATAAAAAAACGGTTACAAACGCTTTTCAAAGACCAACTCGACCGATCCAAGGCAACGTGTTCCTTTAATACAATGTCAGTCCCTGTCCTCCATTTGCAGTCAACTGTAGCCATAGCCGCGGCACGTCAATCGTGTTCAACGAGAGTACGAGTTCTAAAAGGGTACGAGTTGCCAATAGTATGAACTCTTTGAGGAGTTGGCAAGGATACAAGTGGTAGTCGATACACGTTGACACATACATGTAGTCCTCTCCACGATGCCTTATGAATTTTGTTGGTAGTGCATCGTTTTGACTTGTTATGTCGTATAAGTTCCACATACAGAGTATCTAAGTCTGCTATTTCTATGAATTACTGGGGTCCTATAAACTCAATCTACCCGAGGGGTTCAGGAGAGAAACAACAGGTGTTTAACAGAACAGGATGATATTAAAAGGAGGAAGTCAAGTTTATGAAACCTTTTGAAACATGTTGGCGAGTTCATAAACTCAATTGTGCAACAAACTTGTTATGAATCCAAGAATGGTTCAATTATTAATCACGGACACAAAGATAACTTAGGAATACAAAATACAATGCGCCACCAAAAGCACCATTATGCAGCGCACGGAAACAAGGAGTAGGAAGTTGGGATAAAATATGACTCTGGCTACTGATTCGGCTTCAGTAGCTGCAGCCGTTAGCGTAAACCACTTGATTTACCATGTGTTTACTGACCAGGCTTTTTTAAAGTCACGTGGTGAAAATAAAACCATGAGAACCGAAAACAGTCTGTTCATTTCGTTAATTACCGCTAGTTATCTGTAAAAGATCATGTGGGCAGATAATCTGTAAAAGATCTTAGATAGCCTAACTTTGAGTATCGAGACTCAAGTTCAATATGGCGGGTCCTTCATAACGCGACGGCATTCCCATGTCTGTCTCTAAAATAGTAACATTATTTGTTTTTCAACTGCCATGGGGAGTCACCTGCATGAGATATCCATCGATGAACGATGCATGTGTTCAATTGAAAGGTTACGTACACTACGTCATTTAGAGAGATGATACTCTGAAGGCTAACTACTCATTGAAAACACACGTGTCTTGTTTGTAGACCATGAGGCAATCTGTGGATCAGTTCAAATCTCATCTCTAGACATTGTTTGCGCCTTGTGTCGAATGTGAGAGAGGAAACAGTGTATCACTCAGAGCGTAGGCACCACAGGGAGATGACGAAGTGAAACATCTTTTAGAGGATAGGTTGTAGATTATTACTTTCAAGAAGTTTATAATGGTACCTATGCTTAGGCCGTATCCCAATTGGCGGCTACAGCTACGGCTACGGCTGTTGCTAAGGGTGTTGCTAAGGACGTCCTATACCTCCACGCATGATGACGCGAGAATCTAGCCGTAGCCGCAGCTGTAGCCGGTTATTCGGATACAACCCTAATTTCCTCTCTCTGGTCACAGCTTATTTACAACAAGAATTGTTATGAAAAAGATTCAATATCAGCCCTACTTTAGTTTGTGACCTTACCGGTCATGAACCAACGAGTCCACTTATAGTCATGCTTTCTGAGAGCACCAAACCACATAACCACAACAGGCTATCATAAAGTAGGTCTAGAAGACCATAGAGTAAGGACATAGATAAGACCATGGAGTAAGACAAGGGCTTGGTTTCACCCCCATGGTTTCACCATGTTTCACACAGCAGTAATATTCATAAGTATCATCATAGTGATTTGTATT
The DNA here is from genome assembly GCF_032118995.1 of Asterias amurensis. NCBI lineage: Eukaryota > Metazoa > Echinodermata > Asteroidea > Forcipulatida > Asteriidae > Asterias > Asterias amurensis. The sequence goes on along the minus strand of NC_092654.1, from coordinate 256,789 downwards.
GTGACATCACACTTTGCTTAGCAGTATGATTGATACACAGTTAAGATCAATCTTAACACAGTTAAGATCAATCTTAACTCTTTGTGAAATCATGACAAGTGATGATATAAGGTCTGGAAAAAGCGATCACTAGAAAGCAACTTCTATAATAAACTAAGTTTACATAACGTGACGAATCACTTTATTATGGGTAGCGACATTTCGAAGATGTCAGAATAATTAATAACAATATGACATTTCCTCAATTAATATGTAGTTCATATCATTGGGATATGCAACAAGGGGCTTAACAACGTCTTCATGTTTAATTGACAAACTTCCAATGAACAATGGTCTCTTTAATTTTCGATGAGCAAACCTTTCTCATCTTGTGTCGAATGATTTAGCAAGTATCCATATTATGTTCAATATGTTGTATGTTCTACATTTGACATGACGGCATGTATAAGTACTAGTGGACATCTTAAAGTTTAAGGAGGGGGTATGATGTGTGGGAGAGGATGTGCAGGCAAGTGTTCTACTCCTCCAATGTGCAATTAAGTTGACACGCTACCGGTGCCTCAATGCACGCATCGTCTTCACAGTTCAGTTTAAAGTGAGGTTAATATTAAACTGCTGCTGTGGTGAATTTGGTGAAATGGTTTTACAAAAATTTGCCATTCTATTGATCACTCGATTTGTGAAAACATCTTTGGAGTTTGGAAATAAAACAAATTATGGTGGCAGGAAAGCGGCTTACAAAAAGGTTGGTTTGAACATAAAGCAAGGTCCTTGGATGAGGGGCTCTCTTTGTAAGGTGGACTCGCTTATAACAATGTTAAATTACACATTGCCTATTCATTCAAATACTGATTTGAATGCTAAAACGTTTCAGTCATTTTCTATGCATCAAAAACCTAATCTGGAATATTCCCAGCCCCTTCCGACTATAAAATAAACAACGCAACATTTTACCTTTGCTGTATCAGTATGTGTGTACGCCTATATTGATAATTTGAAGAAAAAGAAAAAAAAAGTCATCCAATTAATTGTTTTAAATATTTGTACGCTGATAGTTGAATTGAGTGATTAGAAATGCAAACTAATTTAATAAGCTCTTCCCATCCTTTAAATCTTGATCAAAATATTTGGTCTTGTTATATTTCCCTTCCGGGTTACCGCTAAAAAACTAAATTGGTCCCCGCTGAAAAGCTTGATTGCCGCTTGACACATGACATAAATCTCTCAAGTATCTTTTATGGATCAATGAGTCTTACTGAGACTTTGTAGCCTCGTTCACGAGTCCTTTAAAGATGAAATTCAAGTTCAACGTAATGTTTAATAAACCGTTGTCAGTTTTACTGTTGCCCCTGCAAAGAGCAACTGAAACTATGAGGAGAAATATTCTTTAACATTGATCCCTTTAACTGCAAAGTCGTTATTGCGAGCTGTAAATATCTTGTGAGTAAATCTTCAAAATTAGTTTTATAAAAGATGCTGTTAGTTTTGTCTGCTTCCGATGCATAAAATCCCTGGATATTTATAACAAATTTACGTTGGATTGCCGAGGCATGAAATTGATTTAGGCTTTCAAATCTCCAATTACATTTATACGACTTGTCTTTATATATCATGGGAGAGGTTAGGTTTAACATTATATTATAAGCAACATTGTATTGGCTCGACCAATTCTAAGGCGTGAAGCTAAATCTGAAGACTGCTCTTTAGAGTTGGTTGCATGAATCGTTTATTTAAAACTCAAGATACAAATATTCCTCAAAAACCTAATGATGTACGTGTTCAAATGTCTTTATTTAAGCTTGGTTTATGAATAGGCAACGTTGGTTTATCAGATTAAAGCTACTTGTCAGTGTAGGTTGGAGTTCTTATTTTTAATGATTCACATAGCGTGAATTGTCATTATCTCATCCATGCAGCCGGGCCTTGGGTATTAGCCAAAAATGACGGGCCCGATCAGACCTTGAACTTTCCAACCAGTTCCACCACAGTGACTCTGCCTAAACCTCAGGAGGAATCAACTTCTGGGAGATTGGATAAAATCACTTGATTTATCTTGAAGAATAAGTACAGGATTGATCATTGGTTTCAATCTGAAAGCTCATTTATTATAATGTAGTTCGTATTATCATCAATTACCCCCCGATCCCCCTTCAATCCGTCAGCAATACTATCCAAAAAAGGATTTGTGTTTGATCTCGAAATATCTCGAGTTCAAACTAATCTGAAAAGGTTCAAACTTGTTAATTATTGTGACATCCCAATATTCGCGACAGCATAAGAGCTTAAAGATTACCATTTAAAACAACCGTATTTGTAACGGTTTGTAAGCGATACCCTTATACAACCGACTGTTTTTGTTTCCAACTGAAAGTAGGAATTCACAGGGACCAAAAGGAAATCAGCCAAAAGGCTAGGAGTCACATTGCCTACGCAAAGATGTTGTTTAAAATCCGCCGGAATAACTTCGATAAATATTGTTGAAATTGATTCTAAAATATTTCTTCTCAGTTTTGAAAACACGAACATTTCTCTCTTGGACCTTGTTTGTAAAGTTCGACTCAGCGGAAGGAGGGGTGCCAAGAATTGATTGGGAATGTCAAAGACTGTCATCTCATCTGACCCAATATTGGAGTTTTTGTTTTGGGACTTGGGTGCCAGGACTCTGTCCGATTAGGCGCACTAAGTTGATTGTCAGAGGCTAACTGTCACATGCAGGGGGTAGGGGTAATTTCTATGAGATCCATGCATAAGGTGACTTCACACATTCTCCGTTGGTTTTGTGGCTGCATTTTCATTCAAGTTTTCTTGATCTTTAGGTCAACTTTTATAACGTCATGGGAGAGATATAGTCTTTAGTTTAAAACAGTACTTGTTTCGTGTTCACGTCATTATTAAATTAATGAAAAGTTCATGAATTACCGGTACGGAAAGACCATTTTTAAAGAACATGATTTTGTTTCTCCTTTCGATCAATCCATTCAAAGCAATGTGTCCAAACCGAGGCTGGAAGTATGCCCCTATCTCAGTAAAATGAGAACTGCTATACATTGTTATTATAGGAGGCGTGGAACAAGACCTCCATACCACGTGATTTAAATAGGCCTTGTCTTGCGTGCTAGAAAATGGTCATAAAAACCGTCTCTTATTTTGTATATAAAAAAATTACCTAACCTATTTTGTCTCATTTTGTGACAAATGTTTTACACCGACACTTCTCATATTGCGTTCATGTTTATTTATACAAGTCCACAGCATACTCAAATTGTGTTGAACCATAGATCAATCAAATCTAGCTTTACAGCCCTTTCCTTTTCCAAACTATAGTATTACATCCAAGTTCCAACCACATCCATAACATTCTTGAAGAAGGAAAAAGTCAGACTTCACCGAAGTACTTGTTTATAATTCCCGCCAAATTGTTGCGCTTGAGATGTGTGTCATCGGCTGAAAATCACGTTCATCTGCCGCGCCTGTCCAGTAGAGTCGCGACAAATAAATCATCCAGTAATTTATCTTCAAGAGCCAGAACTACTAGTTCTTACGAACATTTTATAGAATTAAACTTTGCTATGTGTTTTCTTGTTGCGCGAGACTGTTGTTTGGTTTTACCAATGAAGATCAAAAACGAAGAAGCGACATCAGTTGCCGATTTCTTCGAGAGAGGGTCGGCAGGCATTTGTACATAACATATTTTGTCATTTACAAAGTCAAATTGGAGTCCATGCTAGGCACATCATCCGGCAAAATCATAGTTGTCATCTTGCGCTAATTTGTTGAGACATGTTTTCCCATACGTGACAATGCCCCGTCCTTTTATGTGGAACTTGGCCTACATTTTCTAGAAATTGAAACTTACATGGGAAAACCATACTGAATCTATAATGTCTCAGTATCCATAAATTGTGAACTGCTGTGGTTCTAAAAAGAACTGTGGTGCGTTCAAAATCAGTGTTCTGGTATACATTTAACAATCCATGTATACTCAAAGTTGCACATTGCTGTGTGTATACACATTTTTGGGGCCATTCATAAGAAGAAAAGCGGGTTTATTAACCGATTGAAACAAACGAATTTGAAAAGTAAGATATGATTGTGACATCGTAAACTATTCATCTGTTTGAAGTGTTGATTGAGTTGCATTCTTAAGATGTTTGCTTGCTGACACGTTTTGAGTGTAATGCGTCCTCTAACACCCGGTCAGCTGTAAATCAAAATGGCGTCCGAACAAGGATTGTTGATTAGTGCCCATTTTGTCTGCCGATAGGAGGTCATGACCTCTTGTTTGACCCTATGACACTTCCACCTCACAAGGAGTGCATACAACACGTTATTATTGTTCAATATTTGTAACTTTTTGAGGGTGCGCGTCTGCGAAATATTACAACTGTTCCACAAACGTTGCTTCACTCTTTTATTCAAACGTTTCGGCAAGTATATTACCCATATTGCATCTTGTCTCAGGTTTATTAGTACAGCAAAAGATGCTGCAAACATTAGACCTATTAGATTTCGTTGTATAGGCCTTCTACCAATTTAAAATACATGTACTCTCATTAAAGTGTTTTAGGTTGCCAATTATGATCGTTGAAAAAAGAAAGTGGATTTATGCTGAGCTTTTTTTAATTTATTTTATTTACATTTTTAAGACAATAATTTTTATGGAAAAAAACCTGCGAAAGACAGAAAGTCCTACCCGGCCAAAGCTTGTTACCAGCAAAAACATCGAGTAATGTACACTTGTTGTGACTGGTTACAATTCCTTTAGAGCAATTGCTAAGCAGCAAACCCTTTGAGCTTAAGTTTCTTTCTGTGTTGCTTAAGGACAGTTTAGTCTGGATCTTGCAGAGGTGGTCTCCGCTCATTACAGCAGTTGGACACGGCTGTTTCAATTGGCAAGACATAAAAGTCATAATGCATTAAATCATCCGCCAAATTTACTACGCGACTATCTCCCATAAAACATGGTCTGTTTCTTTATTGGAAGCCGCTCTCAAAAGACAGTCGCCGATGGCACCACGTCTTATGTGGACTTGACCCAAATTTTAGATGAAAACCCCCAACAATGGTATTTGCCCAGAGAATACAAGAAAGTTCAGACATTTTGGGAAAGAGGAATTTGAATTTGAAAGAGTTTCACTTTTCCCTTTGATTCTTGAGAATCTTTGCAATTGGAGAACAAAGTGTAAATTGATTCTTCTTAAAGTAATTTGTATTTCCAGTCATTTATTATTTTATTCATTGTTCAGTTTGTTCTTATATTATACTTCTATATTTAATTTTTCAAAGATGAAGTTTAGACCCCAGTCTTTATTATAATATTATGAGTTGGTCAGTATAAACCAGATGACCGAATATATATAATTTTAAATAACGAAAAAGAGTAGAGGCGGTAAATACATTTATAAAGTAACAAGTTCACTGTATAAACAATTCCAGTCAACTATAAATATATTGTTTCAAGGACAGGACCACATGAAACAATACTTCTTAGAAGTGTTTGAAAACAAAATAAAACAAATAATCAAAATCACATGTTTAATGAGCCGATCCTTTGATGTTTTATAAAGAATGATTAATGACGCCAAGTCTCAAGCGGTTCTGATGTGGTTAACCGCGCATACTCTATGTTCCAATTTATGTCAATTTCTCTGTGTTTTATGCTTTGTTTGTGTTTAATCAGATACAATTAACATTCCTGCCTCCTCACCACACTCAATACGGAAATAACAAACATATTGAACACTAACTTTGTGTAGTGTAAAATCTGAAAAAAGGAAATGGATACTAGGCCCACTGAAAAGTAGATTGAAGACAGCACATATTTCAAAAGATCTACTTATATGGTCTTGGAGAAATAATTGTTAACATTCAATACACTTAATTTAAATCATTGTGTTTTTAACGAAGTACATTTCACAAAATAAAACTGACTGAGAACATAACTTGCGGTCTCCACATCAGACACACGTTGAACTTAACTGGACGTCGCCATGCTGGGACAAACTCAACATGTCAATGGTCACTAGCCATGACGTATGAATACATCATGAATATTCATCAATTTCCATGGTTTCTTATACACAGGGATGAGGGAGACTGCATTTCTGTACGCCATCTCATCAGCTGGTTTAACCTACTCCGTTGCTAAGGCCTGTAGTCAGGGTAACATGGAGAGATGTTCATGTGACACAAGCTACTACTCTGAAGAAACCAATAGAGATACTTGGAAATGGGGAGGATGTGGAGACAATCTTAAATATAGTCAGAAGTTTGTGGAGAGATTCCTCATGCCTAAGAAGGGAGATCTACCTCGAAGTAGAGACGTCAGGGCAAAGATTGACAGACATAATACGAATCTAGGAATTAGGGTAAGTTTAACCAGGGCTTCACTTGGTAGTACAGAATTATGCACAGGTAAAGTTTAACATTTTTTTAAGCAGAACAGTGTTGAACAAAATGTATGTTTACCAAAACAAAATAAAACAAACAAACAAACTTTCACACTCAACTAAAACAAAAACAAGAACCAATCAAAACCAGCACAAATGAAAACGCATTTTCGCATGGTTGGTATTTTCTTCTCTTATAGGCCTATGCATGATTTGTTGTTGCTTTACCGAAAGGCTTTGGCAGCTCTTTTGACATATCGACATGGAAATCTGCTTGAAACAAGTTTTAAGGTCAATATTTCAAAGTTTTCGAATGACACATTTTAAAATCTAAATGTCACTTCTGGAATAGTTTGATTTCCATTTCAACGTTTATTTGATATCGATCACTTTTGTTTTTGCGTGATAGTTCGATGCAAACAAGAACTCAATCCGAGGGAAAGTCTGAACGGTGATGACACGTGCAAACAGAGGGCGCTATATCACTAGACTGGCAATGACACACTGCAAAGGAGTAAAAATAAATCACCTCACAAACGAGTGATTATTCTATTCGGCCGTTGTATCAGGTTGTTATACCATGTCGTTCAGTTTAAAGTTACATTATTTTCTTTTATGTCCGTCACAGGTTGTTGAGGAGAGTGCAAGAAAAGTTTGCAAGTGTCATGGCGTTTCTGGATCGTGTACATCCGAGACATGTTGGCATCAATTGAACCGTCTTCAAGAGACGGGGAAACTTTTAAAAGATATATACGATAGAGCCGTTATGGTCGAACTTGCTAATACTGCACATGGTGCTAACGAGCTGGTACGACACGTCAAACGAAGACGGAAACCTCCAAAGCGGACAACAGCCACTCCTCTGACTAACTCCCCCGTTGTTTCACGCTCAGGCCCCGGTAAGCACGACCTGGTCTACATCGATCGGTCGCCGACATTTTGCGAGGCTAGTCCGTACACGATGGGCACGAGGGACAGACAGTGTGATAAGGATTCGAACTGTGGTAGCATTTGCTGTGGTAGGGGTTATAACATACGCAATGTACTAGTTACCAGGAGATGTGAGTGTAGATTCCAATGGTGTTGTGAAGTCATCTGTAAAGAATGTATCGCAAGAGAAGAACTTTATTTGTGTAAATAACTGCACATTACAACTTGAATGACACCATGGAAATCTAAAATCAAATTGTTCAAGAAAACAATTTCATGTTTTTCTGAATGGGTCAACAAAAGTCACCACGCCCATGTACCGTGTGTTTTAATATCACAGTGAAAAACTTGAAGAACAAAACTTCGTTAAAACTCGCCATTGCCGAAACTCAAATCTTCGTATAGGATGAACAACGAGTGATGATTGGAATGAACACAACGAGTGAAGATTGGAGTGAAAACAACGAGTGATTATGTGAGTGAAACTCAGTGTGACGTGAATCTAGTGACAGGAAAACTTCAATTGTTTGCTTCTGGAAAGGATAATAGCGCAGGAAACACTGTGAGAGTGTCATTATGTCCCAAGTATAATACTAATATCGAAGTCTTATATAGCGTATGTATCTACGCTTTATGTATCTACATTTTTACGTTTAAAGTGTCTAAAACGTTTCGATATGAAACGTATTCAACGCAGTTACGTAGGGGAGTTGTAACGTTTAAAGTGTCTAAAACGTTTTGATATTGAGTAAGTGTTTTGTGTTTAAAACAATGTAAAGCTAAATTGCAAACGAGGCTCATAAGTGTTTTGTGGGATAAGATGTAGAAATAAAATAGTTATACTTAAATCGGTAAATTGTTGCTGTGTTTTATGTCGCGTGAATGTATTTCAATTTACTCGCCTATAAAAAGGTGATTTTACCGTAGTTTAGATCTCCATGTAGAATATGTAAATATTGTATTGAAATAATATGTTAATACTTTTAAGTTCATGTGTAGCTTTGTGTATATAAATGGGACGTTTTGTAATTAGTAACATACCGATTAAAGTATCAAGAGCTTATACTGTAGTAAAGGTGCTACGTGTGATTTCAATTGTAACAAATAGAGTTATTTTTATTCGTCTTGTTGTGTACAATGTAATAAATATTTCCCGAAATTCATGTAAGTTTATAAATCTTGCATTTTTGAACATGATTGTGTCAAATGTGCCTCCATAGACCCACTTTGAGTGATCATAATAGGCCTAAGTCAGTGGGACCTAAACTGATTTAGAGACCATTGATCACTTATCGTCCATTATTGATCATTTTACAGATAATCGATATTGGACTACAAGCATACTCTTTATAAACCATTGATCCCCAATTGTCCATTATGTTTATAATAATACAGATTAAAGATCTTGGGAAAAACAAAACTAAACTGGACACCAAACATTCCATTAACTAGCCACCTTTTTAATAATTTTTTGAAGATGATTTCTATGTGGTTTGAATGCGTAGAACTTCTTTTTCCTGTGTCTTAAAGGTTTGCACCTCTGATATTTTACAGACAATTCGAAAACGATTGTGTTTTACATGTTGAGTTGAAAGAAAAAAAGTCAAAACATGAACTCTAAAAACTAAACGATACCAGTATATAACAGAATCCCAAAATGAAAATTATGAGAAGTATAGAAAACAAAATGATGCCGCATAGTACTAGTGACACATCTCTGTTGGTAGAGTTGATTATTCGACGCTCGCTTAATGCCATAGTTTGATTCCACAATTGAAGCAATCTTTCATCAGTACTATTTTCCCGGTGAGGTACCAATACTCCAATTCCCTTCATTAAAACTGACGTTATGGTCAAATTTCTGGATAATTTGACATACAGACTGTACCCCGCGCCGTGTGCTGGATCAACACCTAGTCTATGCAAGACTAGTCCAAAGAAGACATCGTCCCATGGTAGATACCTCACCTTTCTGGACTCCAGAAAGATCCACCAGGCTAAATCACCGGACATCACGTAGCATGAACCGGGGAAGAATGGTGCATACGTCGGGTATAGGTACAACTCAAAGGAAGTATACCATTTGCCGTTATGTGCGTTTGGGTCCCTCACTGGTACCACATTTCTCCTTAGGGTACCTTCAGCGTACCTCTTGCGTGGTTTACTTAGTAACCGATTAACAAGGTTGACTGTGTTTAACATCATATCAGCATCTGCACTCGCTACATAGGATACATTAGGGCAGAATGTAGCAACCCATTTCAATCCCATCATGATCTTAATAGTCAGATTATGATAGGAATCAATGAAATTCTCTTGCACAATATCTTCATATTCTTGACTCTCCTTAGTAATGCGTTGGTTTAACTCCATATCACTGCTCATCCCTAGTAAAAACACGGTGGATACCAGTTCATTCAGAACCAACTTCGTTCCTCCCCATGTCTGGCGAATCTGCTGGCGATCGTAGAAGTTCTGTGGACCTGTTTTTACGAGTATGAGAAGGAATGGGGTCATCGTTGCGTCGGTGCCATTCCAGCATTTGTCATAGTTCGCAATGGTAAAATGGAAATCGTGTGCATTTATCACGTCGTCGCTGTACACCGACCCGTCGTTCGTTTCCACCATTAATTCCTTATCAAATAACCATACAACGATGGAGAATATTCCACATGAGGCTATGAGGAATTTCAGTTTCTTTCTGATCAGAGTGTACATATTGGTGTTCCTCTATGACCGCAACCTTTAACCTCAGGTCCACATAAGGTAATGGTATAAATACAGTGATTTTGTTGAAGCCACATACACGTGCTGGTGGTTGAATACAACAAGATGGCGCAGCTGTTCCATCGCGACAATTATTGCAATCGCCCTTGAGATTCAAAATATAATACACATCAAACTGCTAGCACAAATCCATTAAAAAAAAATTAATCTCCATACATCCCCATCACACTGTACTGATGCCGTTTCGCACGAGTTGAATTGAATTGAAAGGGGGCATTATGCCTTCAGGTGAGTGCATGTGTTCAGTAGAAAATAATGGTCCACGCAAATAAACCTCCAATTTGTAACACGTATGCCTTTCCTTTTACTTTGTGACGACACACAGACAATTGCAGACTAAAACATGTTAACAAAGGCCTATTATTTGTATTAATTTATATTTTATTTTAACATTATTTTCTTTGACGGACGCATTTTCGGGTAAATGTAAAAAATAATTACATAAATCGGCAACAAAGCAAACAATTATTTGTTTTGATTTGGTTGTATATGTATTCATTATTATTTATGTTATATCCTACCGTCGCAGTATACAGATATTCATATGTGTGGTATTCAGGGTAGGGCCTACGTGGCAAAGGACATAACAAGCGCCCTCTATTGAAACTTCAAACTGCTCTTTTCAGATTCTATAGGCAGGCGTCGGGCTTCGTCGGTTGCAACATTAAATCCAGATGTCTTCAAAGGCATAATTGTCAACGTTGTATCTAAAAGTTCACTTGAATATAAATATATACCCTGATCTAGTTTAGTATACTGCCGGTATGCAACAAATTAATAATAACATCACAAAAGAACAATGGAACTAACATTTATTGATAGTGGTTGTGGCACAACAAGTATTGATGAATTACAGACTTCCACGCGCACGTCGTATCGCTAATAAGAGACTGTTATACCATTCTAGTCCAGACACAATCTGGTTATAGCTCTTTCACATTATTTTTATTAATCAGTGGTTAAACAAAATAAATTGAATCTTAAAAGAGAAGTTTACAATCAAAACTTAACACACTTAATAAAACTCTTGAACTCGGGGCATAAGGTTTCTAAGATGGCGTCCGCCTCACAAATAATTAGACTTTTCGATGTTTCGATGTTTAATCACAAACACACACATGGGAAGTGGTCGAGTGCACCGCTAGCAACGTGACCAGTGGGATCATAACGCAAGTCAAAGTCTGAAGTCCATCTCCTGAGCTAATTACTTGTTCTATGATTTAAATGGTTAACACATCGATGTAGGAATGAACATAAAACTTCACTGGAACTGTGTTTGTGTTTACCCAATCCTTGTATGCAAACCTAAATCTGGCCTGCCCTATGGGTAACTTAGTGTTATCATGAAGAGACTTATACACGCAGGAAGGAAAACTCTAATTGCAATGACCTTTACGCCCCCCCCCCCCCCCCAGTGACGCATAACCTAACATGACTGTATCCCCTACTATCAGAAGTAACACACCAGAGAGCAAGGATCACCAATCCAAAGGTGAAGACTGCCACGTATTTTGTGGATTACATTTTGCTTTCTTTATCGCCAATATTTTGTATATCATAATAAACTGGGGTATGCAAATATTGTCGACCTTTCATTATCTATTCCACGTCGAATTCACTACAAACAGACAAGGCAGCCATTTTCAGTGCTGTTTGGGACTTTATTTTCAGTGCAATATGAGGATTGGTACGAGACAGTTCAATATACTCATCACGATTGTGTTGAGCTTTTATTTAGTAAGTTGGTTGATTATGACGATTTCTACTGGAGTAGACGACGGTGACCAGGAGGAAACACCTAACCAGGGGTTTCTTCTTCTACACGACCAGGAGATGAACCCAAGGTTCATGTTTCACCACAAAGCGCGTCATCGTGTTCATGTTGACAATAGTGGCCATTCCGAATTGCCTACGTCATCTATTCGTCACCAGGACAACCCAAATAGTACATCCATTAATGTAACACTCTATCCGCCACTGTACAGTGAGAAGATCATCAATCCACATGGATTTGAATTTACAATAACCAATCAGGAGGCTTGTACCAAGGCGATTAACAAATGGAACATGCCGCTCTTTCTACTGATTCTCGTCAAAACAAGACCGGAAGATTTCTTTGACCGGGTGCAAATACGACGAACTTGGGGCAGTATACAGAATGTTTCCAACCATCTGACATTGACAATGTTTCTCCTTGGTGAGACCGCTCATGCCGCCGTGAAAAGAAGCGTATTCCGTGAAAGTTACAAGTATAACGATATCATTCAAGAGAACTTCACAGATGCGTACCATAACCTTACCATAAAGAACATGATGGGTTTACGGTGGGCGAGTACATGGTGCCCAGTAGCTACATACGTCGCTAGTGTGGATTCAGATATCATGTTAAATGTATATAACCTTGTAAAACGTCTGATTGACAAACCTAAGCTTCTATATGCTGAAGGAAGTCTCAAGACAAACTGGACACCATACCGGGATCCGGACGGAGCGAGCAATAAATGGTATACTCCGGTTGAACTGTACCCGGAACCAACTTATCCACCTTTCTTTCCAGGTGGCTGTTACGTCATGTCCAGTGACGTAGCGAGTACGATCTTCAAGGAGTCCGTACACGTTCGCTTCTTACCATGGGACGATGTCTTCTTTGGCTTGGTCATGAAACGAGCCGGAATAACGCCTCGCAACGGCGAAGGCTTCCAAATTTACGTCTCACTTTTTCGTAAATATTACGTCAGGAAGGTGTTTGAGAAAGGCATTGCTGTAATTACGGTTCACCATAAACAGAAAATGGATGAGCGACTCATTCAACTTTATGAGAGTGTAATGCGCAAGTACAAACACGTGACAGTACTTAACTATGGCAACGACTACTGGTATCCGTTTTGGGGTCATATATTCTTGGTAGTATTCCTGGTGGTATATCTTTTAAGTTATTTCATTTGCTGGTTTATCTTATTATAATACAGCTCAATCAACAACTCTGAAATCCAAGCATTTTCGGCAAGAGTATTATTTTAAACTTCAAGAGTCAAAGCTTATTGAATTGTTGAAATAAAAACACGCATGAAATCAAATCTGGTTAAGCACAAAATTGGTAAGATGACAGGTATCAAGTTTCAGAGATGTGAGCATAACCTGCAGTACAAAGATATGGTTACGATGCAATATTTGCCTTAAATAATTCAAAGGTATTTTGTCATTCAAGACTTTGGAAAAACTTGTATCATTAAACATATTGTAAAAAGGTAGTATTGATCTTGTGATTCTAAAAGACCGATGTTTGGAAAGTAAAAACAGTAAGAACGGTCAATCTACTTTGCAGTATTTGTTTGTATCTGACTCCTACTTTCCTTTGAGCTTTAAATTTCACATTAAATAATAATAATAATGGGTTCTTAAAAGCACTGTACACCTTGAGTTAATGTCAAAGACCTGCCTTCTCACTGGGTGTATCTCTACATAAATTATGCATAAAATAACAAACCTGTGAAAATTTGAACTTAATTGGTCGTCAAAGTGGCGAGAGAAAAATGAAAGAAAAAACACCCTTGTCGCAAAGGTTGAGTGCTTTCAGATGATTGCATTCAAGAACTCAGCTGAGATCTCAAATTCAATTCAAATATTTTGGTGGGAAAATACTTCTTTCTCAAAAGCTACGTCACTTCACAGGAAGCCGTTTCTTACAATGTTTTATACTATCAACAATTCTCCATTGCTCTTTACCAAGTAAGGTTTTATGCCAACAATTAGTTTGACTATTAACCAGTGCCTTTAACATTTAAATAATAATAATAACGGGCTCTTAATTTAGCGCTTTGTCACACCACTAGCATTTCCTCCAACCACAGATAATTCCAAAATGGAAATACATTTTGTTTCTGAAGGAACCATATAATGGTATGAACGTCATCACCTGTGAGCTTTCACATCGGCTTTCACCTTATACTTTCGTTTGTATTTGTTTATTCAATTACTTTATTATTTACTTAATTTGATAAATTTGTCTTTCTTATTTAGAAAACAAACTAAGCTGTTACAAACTACTAACTACTAACCAAATGGACCGATGGTATAAATGCCAAAAACAGTTCATGGCTTGACGGTTCGACCCTAGCGGAGCCACATCAACCCATTATGACCACGGAGCACAGCCAGAGATCAAAAGTGTTTGGTTTTTCACGAGGGAGGAAAACCGGATGGTCTGGAAAACCGAATGGTCTAGAAAACCCTCGTGGCACAGCAGAGAACTAACGCACAACTCAACTCACATATGGCCCCGACCGGGTATCGAACCGGGGTCACCTTGGTGAGAGGCAAGCGCTTTACGCACAAGCCAACAATGCCCCTGATGGAAACACAAAAGACAATATCGAGGGTGCTAAGAAAGGAAACATTAATTAGTGAATGAGGCAGGCTTAAAGGGGGATATCTGTGAGGAAAAGGAAACGCCAAAACAAAAGGTTTATTAGTCATTTCCTTCTTGATCCATATCCTACTCCAGTAAATATTTCTTTGTTCAACCCCAAAATATTTATTAGGGTAACACTGACGTTTTCATTATTTTGTTTTGTTTTAAAAACATTAACTGTATTCCAAATTTATTTGTTTCGGAAGTAAAACATTGTTCAGTGGAACTTTATTTGAATGCAGTAATCTTGTTTGTTTCGTATGTTCAAATCATTGTATAACCCTGTCCAAATTGACAGCTTTGGGCAGAGGATAGCGCCGGAGTCCTATAGGGAAATCCGTCCCCATTGTAGCAAAGTGAACATGGCCTGTAGGAGGTCGATTCAAAAAGGGCGCTACCAGAATAAATGTGTTTACAGCTCGCCGTATTGGGGAACAAAATCACCGGGGCAGAATCGCCGCCGTAGTTGCAGCCCAAAGGTCTAAATAATAGCCCAATGTTAATAGCCTTAGCCCAATGGATATATCCTTAGCCCAATGGCCACAACTTTAGCCCAATGGCTTTAGCTTTAGCCCAACGGCCACAACCTTAGCCCAACGGCTTTAGCCTTAGCCCAATGTTAATAGCCTTAGCCCAATGGCCACAACCTTAGCCCAATGGCTTTAGCTTTAGCCCAACGGCCACAACCTTAGCCCAACGGCTTTAGCCTTAGCCCAATGTTAATAGCCTTAGCCCGATGACCATAGCCTTAGCCCAATGGCCACAACCTTAGCCCAGTGGCTTTAGCCTTAGCCCAATGACCATAGCCTTAGCCCAATGACCATAGCCTTAGCCCAATGGCCAAAGCCTTAGCCCAATGGCCACAGCCTTAGCCCAATAAACATAGCCTAAGCCCAATGGCCACAGCCTTAGCCCAGTTGCTTTAGCCTTAGCCCAATGGCCACAGCCTTATCCCAATGGCTATAGCCTTAGCCCAATTACCATAGCCTTAGCCAAATGGCCACAGACTTAGCCCAATGACCATAGCCTTAGCCCAATGGCCACAGACTTAGCCCAATGACCACAGCCTTAGCCCAATGGCCACAGCCTTATCCCAATGGCCACAGCCTTGGCCCAATGGATATATCCTTAGCCCAATAACCATAGCCTTAGCCCAATGGATATAGCCTTATAGCCTTAGCCCAAAGATATAGCCTTAGCCCAATGACCATAGCCTTAGCCCAATGGCTATAACCTTATCCCAATGGATATATACTTAGTCCAACGGCTTTAGCCTTAGCCCAATGACCATAGCCTTAGCCCAATGGCCATAGCCTTAGCCCAATGACCATAGCCTTAGCCCAATGGACATAGCCTTAGCCCAATGGCCACAGCCTTAGCCCAATGGCCACAGACTTAGCCCAATGACCACAGCCTTAGCCCAATGGCCATAGCCTTAGCCCAATGACCACAGCCTTAGCCCAATGGCCAAAGCCTTAGCCCAATGGCCACAGCCTTAGCCCAATGGCCACAGACTTAGCCCAATGGCCAAAGCCTTAGCCCAATGGCCACAGCCTTAGCCCAATGGCCACAGACTTAGCCCAATGGCCATAGCCTTAGCCCAATGGCCACAGCCTTAGCCCAATGGCTTTAGCCTTAGCCCAATGGCCACAGCCTTAGCCCAATGGCCACAGACTTAGCCCAATGACCACAGCCTTAGCCCAATGACCAAAGCCTTAGCCCAATGGCCACAGACTTAGCCCAATGACCACAGCCTTAGCCCAATGACCAAAGCCTTAGCCCAATGGCCACAGACTTAGCCCAATGGCCATAGCCTTAGCCCAATGACCATAGCCTTAGCCCAATGACCATAGCCTTAGCACATTGACCATAGCCTTAGCCCAATGGATATAGCCTTAGCCCAATAGGTCCAATACTTATTTGAATAAATGAAAAAATAACAAATAAATAATTCAAATGCCACGTGGCTTTCAATGCAAAATGAAAGTGGAACTGTTTGCAATGGCCGTTTTCCCCTAGTACTTGATGGTACACTTTTTATTAACAAAATATGTGTACAGCTCAACAGTTTCTTGAATACAAACTTTAACAACAGCTGATATATTAAACATTTAAGTTAGTTTACTTTATTTCTGGTGATGTCCACCGAACTGTTACAGCTCTCCATAGGTTTCTGTCCTACATTGCTGTCTATAGCTCTGCAGTCTCCAGTCCGCTGTCTTTCTTCAAAACATCCAAAAGAGTTAATTTTGGTCTACAACGTTTACGGTGTTTCCTGCCTCCAGGAAACAGCTATCATTTATAGCTGACCCTTGACTCTTTTATCTAGTATTTCTAATGACGAAATTATATTTAGATTCATTATAAGCTATTGAAATTTGATGTTGTCTTTTTGTGATATTTCACAACTCAATTTATAGATAAAAACAAACCAAATGTGTGTTATATTACTCTGGGTTAAACATTTGTTTTTATTCTGTACAGAAGCCTTCAAGGTATTTCAGCAGGTATCCAAGCCCCTCCTCCAGCCCCTCCTCCCTCCCTCTCACTATTTCTCTCTCCAAAAGGGAAAGTCTCAACGCATATCATTCAATTTCGACAGCCAGTGATTTCCCAGCCAAATCAAACCTCATTGCACTTAAGACTGTCTTACCAAGATAAAGACCCCCTCCCTAAGTTTTGCTTTTGAAAGAACACCTATACCGGAGGTTTTGACAATATACAGGCTTGTTACTTTAGTTAACGTTTTTAGACACAAACAGTCAAACTTGTTAAAAGTGCTGTCATTCTAGAAGCTGCTTTATCTACACGCTGAATATTAAAACCAAGTCTAAGCAGCATCATATTTCATATATTTTTATATTTTATATTACATAGGCCTATTTCATATTTCATATTTCGTATTACGTATTTCTTATTTCATATGTCATATTTCATATTTCGTATTTCGTATTTTATATTTCGCATTTCACATTTCACATTTTGTATTTTACATTTCATATTTCCTGAAGAATTGAGATTCTTATTTCATAGTTTACTGTTTGAACTATCAAAGAAGTTTATATGCGAAGATTAAATACCTTGAATAATCCTTACTATTTACTTTTCTTAATGCTGCTTCAAAAACCATGCTCTCTGATAAGTCCGCTTGCTGTGTTTAGCCATGGATGTCAGGAATGGCATAGACCCCGTTTTCTGCCGGCTGCTGTTTGCTGCAAGAAGAGAAATATATCATAAAACAGTCTTCCCATAAACCGATCATTTATCTATTATCTCATAATTTGAGGGAGATCAGTTATGGATAAAGGTTTTCCCGTTGTTGAAGAGAATGAGTGATGAGCATGTGTAGCAGAAACGGTCAAATATATATAAATATCTTCTAGGAATCATTGTTCTTGTTTCGTTCATTTATTTATTTATTTTACTATTTTTTTATTTTTTTATTTAATTGTTTATTTATTTATGGCATCAACTTCACCAAGCTTTCCACAAAATAGTTTAGTAACAAAGAACAGTTTTTTTTCCCACAGGACACAGGAAAGTACTGAAAATACAGTGCTAACACGCATCAGTATAGGGTAAAACCAAAACCAGAACTAATATTATGTATACATCTATTATAAAGGAGTGAAACTTGCTGTTGACACTTTCAGTTACTGGAACCAAACCCATTCATCATTTTGCGACTCTGTATAGAGAAACCATCTTGGTATAAAACCTAGAGACTAGAGTTTCAGTTTGTTGGAAAAAGCCAAAGCAATGTACCTTTTCCTGGGGAGCATAGGAATTGGGGGAATCTTTTTCTTGGTCAGGGGGCCTTGATGAGTGCCTGTTATTGCTGTGTTCTGGTAGTGGCTACCCTGGGCTTGCTTTGGGGCTGGTTTGTTGACAGCCAATGGTTCATAAGATTGATCGGAGTCAACCTGGGTAACTGACGACGTCTGAAATAAATAATATTGGATAAATATTGAATGCGCCATAGCACCTTGTAAACCCTTAATTTGGGTTCCAGATTTTATAACTTCAATAACCTCTCTTTCTGTAAAAATGTATAAACTAAGGGCCTTGAGTACCTTATTGGTTGATACGTGCGCTAGATAAGACGTCGATATTAATATTAAGTACATTCTAAAATTTAAAGCACTACATCATTCAATATAACAAGTATGTTCACAGGTGCTTTATAACAAATCAAAACATAATGAAAGTACAACTAAACAAAACTAAAAAGCAAATAATCCAAGAAAACACCAAAAAACTATGATGGAACTTTCACAGGTTTACTCTATCTGAATCCTGCTACAATACAAACATATACTCATAATAAGACATTATGTGTCTAGGGTGAGATTTGAACCCACGATTTTTCTTAATTCATAGATTAATTTGAGCTAAATCGATGCTTGGGGTAACACTAAAAGTAAAATGCAATACACTGAACATACCTGAATATCCGGCTGATTGTATGGGGTTTGTCTAGGTTGATGAACTCGTGGTAACTCATCCTATAAAAGACACAACACATTTTGAAACACATTGCTGAAATCCAATCTTAAATATTTGTGTATAAATAATTAATTGTTTATAAAAAGCAAATAAATGAAATATCTAACAAAACAAAATAATGTTTTTCTACACCAAACAAAACATGCTGTAGGCCTAACAATGGCCTAACAGAACAAAGAAAGGTTTGTTTATTTATTTAGAACTTATTCCAAAAGATGTTGATATAAATTTTCTTTTCTGTTTCCTAAAAGTATGTAGATCTGATTCTAAACGGACCCTTCCTTCAGATTTACAATCCATTTACAAAGTTCAAAATGTTTACCTTAATCACTTTACGATATTTAAGATATGTGGAAATCAACACTACAGTCAAGATGATCACAAGCAGTCCAAGCACAACACCAAGTACTATCGCTGTGATGTCGACTGCAAAACAAAAAAGCAATATAAGACAAGGTATCAGCTATCTGAGTTATGTCAAATGATGGCATCTATCTGCAGGCATTCTTGCTGCATCCCCCAAGTACCCAACTATTCTTCCCAGCCTCTATTTGAGTCGATGGTTTGAATGAGAAATGTATGGCTGAATCATTAAACAAGAAACCATGAGCAAAACATCATAAAATTATTACAATTTTTATGAGTAATTTCAGGTGTAACTTTGAACATGTTTTGTTTTAAACGTTAAAGGAACATTTTGCCTTGGATCGGACGAGTTGGTCTATAAAAAGCGTTTGTAACCCTTTGTTATAAAATGCATGCATATGGTTGGAAAGATGTTTTAAAAGTAGAATACAATGATCCACACAAATTGCCTCAAACTTATGTGGTCTTCCTTTTACTCTGCGAGCTAACATGGTCGGCCATTTGTGGGAGTAAAAAAGTTGACTCCCATAAATGGCTGACCGTGTTATTCAACGAGATAAAAGGACACCGTGCAATTTCCTTTATAACAAAGGGTTACAAACGCTTTTCAAAGACCAACTCGACCGATCCAAGGCAACGTGTTCCTTTTAAAACATATTATAAAAAGTCATGGACAGGGAAACTGACCTGAATGTGGATTCTTAGGTTCGGATACACCTGTGGTCACCATAAGGTCCTGGGGTACACTTCTCATGTCATTGTATATAGACACAACCCTGAAGAAGTACTCGGTGTTGTTTGTCAGCTTGTTGAAAGTACGACTGTGTGAGGAAAACAAAACACCAAGAGAGGGTTTTTAATTCTTAAAGTATCAATCTCATTGAATCGTCATTCAAGTTTGATGGGTCCTTCTAATCCCTAAAGTCTCACCTAGTACCTCCTTCATTAAAGGGTTCAGGCTTCTCCCCAGGCGATATCCAGATGTAATACGACTTAACAGCGCCCTCTACTGGTCTGTCCCAGGCCAGCGTTATAGAATTCTCAAGCACCTCAGTTGGTCGTAAGTTGGCTACCCTTCCAGGCCCTGTTAATGAAAGTACACACAAACAGATTGAATGATTATGGCAAACTATCAGTTTAGATAACCATGCACAAGACAGTTGGTAAGAACACTGCTCTAGAATTGCAAAGGTTGTAGGTTTGAATCCAATCCGAGTAACATGCCTGTGTTTGTTTTCACAAAACTTGGGAGAGTACTGAGTTTACAGTGCTAACACACACAGATGTATATGAGTAGAACCAAAATTAAATTAATATTCTTTATTTCCATTTGTTAAATGGTTGAAGTTATTAAAAAAACAACACCCTCTGTAGTATTCTATGTTCATTCTTGCTTCAACAAACCAATTAAGGTTCCTTCCTGTTTGTATTCATTGGATCCCTTTGGAGCAGTTTAACAAAAAGGTCTCAGAACTTAGTGAAGCATCATTTAGATTAGATCCATGCAAATCTGATCGGTACAAAAAGGAAAAGAAATGTGATGCCACCTACTGGTTTTCTGTGATGTTTCCAGCATTAATCCCAGGTTACTAATAAGTTGTATCTGATACTCTGTATTAGATTTCAGTCCCTTAAACTCCACAAAGCTGTTAACAGTTTCTAGATAGTTCTCTTCAGCATCCCTTGGCTCTATAAACAACATGTAAGGATCCAACATGCCCCTGGTATCGCTGCTTGACACCCAAGCTAATTTGATGGTGGATTCAGTGTAGTTATACGCAAGGAGCTCCAACGGTCTCAGTGCAGCTGCAAGTAAAGACCATAACACTTTTAGTTTGGAAGTTTAATGCATATTACAGATAATTAAAATACTTAAATAGATCAGAGCTTGTAACATAACTGCCAAGTTGAGCATTTTTGACTATGGGTCACTGCTCTAGCATTGCTATAGGGGCATGGTGGTACGAACATGATTCCAATAAAGTCAACATCTTTTGGGTTGGCCGTAATACTTTACATAGGTGATGTCACTTGTGTGCACTTTGTACATAAAACATACACAGAACAATTTATTAGTAGTGTGAAAGATGAAGTACCCTTAATTGGCATGTTTGGAGTATGGTTTATGTGACGCACATTTTAAACAAGTTTTGTGTGGTAATAGTTTCATGAGTTGTTGCAAATAATAGTTCTATTCTCAATAAGCACACCATCCAATCATCAAAACAAGTTGTTCAATGTTTATGAAAAAAGGAAAAGGGAGAGGGGTTTAAATTGAGATAGTATTTCTTCGTCTACGTGTCCATTTTGACCCCAGCAGTTGAAACAAGCTGTGGGGATTTTTAGGATTTAAAAACAAAAGTTCTGAATGAGTAGACAATTGCTAATCAGCAAGCAAGTGTGTTCAGTTAAAGGGGTCATATGAAATATAAAACTGTATTAACCAGTTTCTTTTAAGCAAGAAATGTCAATACTTAGTAAAATACTGTGCCCAATGACAGAGTTTCCAGTGGGCCTGGATAACATTATTCAGAATACATGGATAGTTTGTCTTACCGGTAGTGACCTGTTGAGTTGCACTACCACTTTGAACACGTTGTTGGCCTGAACCAACTACCGCAGACACAAACACAAAGCCAGTGGTATAAGGGTAAACACTCTCTATGGACACAGAATCAGTAGTGTTGGAAACATATCCGCTTTGTCCGTTATAAGACCAGTAGTATTGCTCCACATTCTGTGTGCTTCGTTGCCAAGTAAACGTGAAGGACGACGGCCCAAGGGTTCCTGGTAAGAGACTGACTTCCCCAGGGGTATTCGGTTCTGATATAAAGACAAGACTCTGGGGGTTAGTCTTCAATCAAGGTGTTTATCTGTTCAGCTCAGATCACACCTACTGACTATGGCTAGATAAGACCAGGGCACCTGGTTTAAAACTGACTTCCCCAGGGGTATTCGGTTCTGCTATAAAGACAAAACTCTGGGGGTTAGTCTTCAATCAAGGTGTTTATCTGTTCAGCCCAGATCACACCTACTGACTATGGCTAGATAAGACCAGGGCACCTGGTTTAAAACTGACTTCCCCAGGGGTATTCAGTTCTGATATAAAGACAAAACTCTGGGGGTTAGT
This sequence comes from Asterias amurensis, assembly GCF_032118995.1. Classification (NCBI taxonomy): domain Eukaryota; kingdom Metazoa; phylum Echinodermata; class Asteroidea; order Forcipulatida; family Asteriidae; genus Asterias; species Asterias amurensis. Next base: position 234,270 of record NC_092654.1, on the reverse strand, counting down.
CTTCAATCAAGGTGTTTATCTGTTCAGCTCAGATCGACTATGGCTAGATCAGCGTGTCTGTAGTTGAAGAATAGACGGATGCGTGCAACCTAACTGTAGCTGTAGCCAAAGTCGCCGTCTCGGACACGGCTTTAGTCTAGTCGACTCTAGCCAACTCGAGCCACCAACCCAAACTTGTTCCAAAAGCTCATGTTTAATTCATATAGAGGCTGGGCTTGAATACTCGTGTTTGTCTCATTTGTTTAATTTCTAGGTAAGTTGGTTTTTAAAAATGGGTTTGTTATATCACGTTTGTTCAACATATCAAGAAAACCAGACCAACAATCTCAACATTAGACTGTTGTTATTATTCATTAGAAGTCTTATTGCCATATATACATGTAGGAGCAATGGCAAGGGCTTTTCCTTGTCAAGGTTGGACATTAAAACAAACAATACTTACTGGTCCAATGCATTGCTGAAGATAACTGGTCCCCATCTACTTCTATGGTATATAGTTCACCTGGTTGGAGCCTACAGACATTGTGGTTGATGTATGTACTTGTACCTGATGGAACCACTATTCGCTGGCTGGAGTCTGGTCGTACTTCACCCTAGATAAGTTGGAAATACATGGACTCTTTTAGTTGGAACCATTCCCTACACTAAACAATGTTCACAAATATGCATCCCTGGCGACACGGGAAGACCTTTATCATGGTGCGGCCATCTTGATTTTCTCCCCTTCAAATCAATGTAACCAAACTGAGGCTGGAAGAAGAAATAGTCTGGTTCCTTTTTAGTGTCATGAATTTTAGCTTCCATTACTGTCGTTGTATACGGGGAACAAGACCAAGATGGTGGTAGCATGATACACAGCTTAAACTGTGTACAAACTTCTTCTGATAGCGCCCCCTTTTGAATCATCCACATTGGAGACAGAATCTTCGGGGGACAGATTTTCTATGACACTGAAACAGCTTCCCTTTAGCAATGTTTGATCCAGTATGTTCTATTCAATGTAATCAACTTACATGTCTATAAGCATAAAGGGAGTAGTCATCCAATGTTTCATCCGTAGATTCTGGCCAAGAGACGGACAAACATACACCTGATGTTGGAACATTCTTGATTTTTAGATCGTTATTTGGTGGGTGAACTAGTAGAAAGAGAAGAGAAAAAACCCCAATAACTTAGTTATAAACTTCTCACTGAAAACTTATAGAGATGGCAACAAGGTGTTCTGATCAGTGACATGGGGCAACAGCTTTGGTCCACAGTTGACCAAGTGCATTCAAGCAGTTAATTGGAACAGCATACTGCTAGTTTTTGACCAGTGTTTTAAACTTACTATATTCAATCACTAGTCCCCTTACTCTGACATCAAACAAGGCTACTAGCTGGCTCGGTCGCCATTTTGGTTCGCATTAAATTGCACATAATAAATACTATGGTGAGGGAGTAAACAGTGCATCAAGCATAAACACACTGGGACAAACTCCCAAAATGGCGCAACCAAGATTGTTTTGATTATAGCGTCTTTCAGGATGAGTCAAGAGCTGAAATAAGATAGAAGACTCACTTACCGATCACTTTCACCTGAAACTCACAAGTCTCTGAATTCCCATACTCATCTGCAGCTGTATAGATTACACTGGTAACCCCGATAGAAAACTCTGAGCCTTGTTCATGGGTAGAAGTCAGGCCAACTGGTCCACCTGAGTTATCATTAGCAGCCGGAATATCCCACGTAATCACGGACGTCAGTGGAGGAAGTTGTGAGTTGATCAGTTCGATGGTTGAAGTAATGTCTTCAGGGCAGCTTGTAATAACAGGGTCTTCGTTGTCTAGTAAGTACAAATGAAGTCTTAGGATTTTATCTTTTGTTGGGGAGTAGTTTTTATTCCAGACACGCTAACAAGTTGTCACTCAAAGTGACATATCTTGGATGTAAAACTATCATAGAATGATCTCTTAGTGGTTATTTTAAAAATTAGGAACCTTCAAATTTTGAACCAAACTTTGACTTACCGACTATGCTTACTGGAAATTGACACCTATCCGTGTTCCCAGCAGCATCTGCAGCTGTGCATGTCACATGAGTAACACCAATAGGGAACTGTACACCGCTAATTGCACTACACGACTGGGTTACAACTAGCACGTTGTCAGTAACACTATAACTCCATGTGGCTGTGCCTGTTGCAACTCCAGAGTTGGTGTATGCACTGCTGCTCAACGGACATGTCATGGTTGGAGGCTGTTCATCTAAGAATAAGAAACACGACGACAAAAGCCTTAAGAAATGTATTCATGGGGTGGGGTAGGGCAGGGTGGGGTCGGGTGGGGCAGGGTGGGGCAGGGTGGGGGTGGGGTAGGGCAGGGTGGGGTGGGGTGGTGTGGGGCAGGGTGGGGGTGGGGTAGGGCAGGGTGGGGTGGGGTGGGGCAGGGTGGGGCAGGGTGGGGGTGGGGTAGGGCAGGGTGGGGTGGGGTGGGGCAGGGTGGGGCAGGGTGGGGGTGGGGTAGGGCAGGGTGGGGTCGGGTGGTGTGGGGCGGTGTTAGGTGGGATTGAGTGGGTTAGGGTATAGTATGGTACAGGTTGGTCTTTAGGACACTACGTGGCAGCACACATGTCAATAACTGTTGCGTATAATAGTTCTTCCCATGTACATATTTCAGGATTTGTTTGCCATTTAGTTACTTACCATTAACTTGTACTTGGAAGGTGCATGTTGTCCCATCATCAACTGATGTACACACCACTGTAGTCTGTCCCACTGGAAACCTGAGGAATGTTATTTCATATTATTTGTCATGTCCAACTTCAAGACTTTTAACAGAACATGTGGAGCTCAGCGTGATTTGGTATTCTGATTTTTCAAAACTTACTGGCTCCAGTTTCCAACGGGAAATCTCTCCCGCAGAGAGTCTGTCCCCGATAAGAAAAATATGTGGTGAAGGAGGTTGGTTCAAAAAAGGGTGCTATCAGAAAAAACAATGTCCATGGTTCGTTGTTTAAAAGAATCTCTGGGGACAGAATCTCTTGTCTAACCGGGCCACAACACACCCTACTTACAATCTTAATTATAGAAAAGGACATTTTTGATAATATTAAACTTGTAAGAGAGTCAGTTATCAACTTACCTGTTGCCAGGAGGGGGTGCACAGGTGTAGTTTTCTGGTTGTACAAATACAAACAAGGCTGTATTTTGATCAGGGTCCGTTGCCAGAATTTTATTATCAATATTGGGACAATCCACTGTCAAGAAAAAAGAAAAATCAAAACCATCTTAATAACCACCAGAATACCATTTTGATATTGTTAACTGAAGTTGTTTTAAGAATGGCTACCAGAACCCGTTTCTCCACATCTGGGGTGCATACAGCTCAAAGCTGCGTGAATTGGCGCTAAGGGGGCTAAACCACCACAATGCTGTTTGAGCCCTCTTGGGTTACCATTTATGTATCTGGTATGAGAGGAGCAACTATGGTTAAGTGCCTAGCTCAAGGACACAATGACTGGGAATCTAACCAACACTCTGATGTGTTGATGCAAGACACCACTTGGCCACAACACGCCACATGACGGCCGAGCAGTTCTTGAGTACACTTCCTGCATCATACGCTAGATCCAACTTTTAAACACATACCCCACTAGAAGGAGGTATTTGTCCATAAAACTCTTTTGTCTATACACACAATAAAACAGTATTTGTAATGCTTAATATTAATCTGTAGATATATCTGCAAAGCGTGATCGGTTGAGAGTAAAAACCTTAAAATCTTACAAACTGAACATCGTACCTGCATCAATTCTCACAATCAGAGCAAGAACTACTGAAGCCGCCACCAGGATGAAACATCCATTTCCTCCAACTGGAATTCTTCTCGCCATTTCAGTCAAATCTTGGCTGCAGAAAAAAGAGTAAAAAATTACCTTGCTGGGTAACAGAAATCTTATATCAAAGAGACCCAGAAATGAGTCAATCTGTTGCATAATTGAAGAGTGAAATACTATTAGATTGACCCATCTGGGTCAACCTGACCCATCTGGGGTCAGAACCCATGGACCTACAATCCGGATGCTGACCGGGTAGTGTTTAAAGTATAACGCCTCTGCACTAGGAGGTCAACATACCAAGATCAGTTGTTGCTACTGCTGCTGCCGAAGGTGCTTCTGTTGAGCTACTGCTGCAGTTGCTGCTGCAGTTGTTGTTGCTCTTGCAGTTGCTGCTGTAGTTGTTGTTGCTCTTGCAGTCGCTGTTGCAGTTGTTGTTGCTGCTGCAGTTGTTGCTGGTTCCAGAGTTACCGTTACTCATGTGCAGCTGTTGCCGTTGCAGTTACTGTTTATGTTATTGATGATGAAACATATTTGACGCACAACGTTTAATTTCACGTTAATATCAAAACCTTAGCCAAGAGAGTAAGATCATGTGTCGTATTTATACAAGGGAGTCTATTGTGCTAGTTTAGTTTCACTCCGACCCAAACTACTGTAAATTACTCTCATTAATTTGTTTACCAACGAGTCTCATGATCCAAGATTGAATCCAAAGCGAAACCAGGAATAACAACCAAATATACAATTACAATCAAATCTAAAGAATTACCCTTCAGAAAATAGTTTCAAAACCTTAAGTGATACAATGGAGTACAAAGTACATGTAGTAAGCCAATATAATAGATGAATAATAATAAGTATCCATCATTGACAACGTTTTTAGTTTAAAAACGTAGGTTATACAAGGTATTTAAAAGCTCAATTTGTATTTCACACAATTCCTTTTAGTATTTCCTGAAGGAAGTCAACATTTGTAAAACAAAACTGCAGGATATGAATGCACTCTTCATAAGCTAATGGATGTCTCAAAAAATTACTTTCCAGGAAGTCCACAAGGAAAAGTTTTTAAGATATATTTCTAAACATGAAGTTTCTTACTTAGTTAACGAGATAGCTGCTTAACACTTTACCTTTTTAAAATGGATGTTAATTTTGCATCAGGGATAAAGAATATTGCATTTTTTTTTGGGGGGGGGGGAAGGGGTGTTACTCTTATTCTTGACAGAGAATTTGTTTCATGCTTAGCTTCTTGTTTTTGTATAAGCAGATGAGATTGGCTCAGTTGACTACAAAGGGAGAAATCGCTTCAAAGGAAGAAAGATTAATATGCTATGGAAAATAATACTTGCGTGACATTTAAATCTACTCATGGTGTTGATAAAAGCAACTTGTGACTAATTCTGGTGAATTGAGATTGTATAAATCTCTTACTGGGTTTTGTTAGTTTTGAGAACAATCGCCACGGTAACATTTCTAACTGTACAACCTGCTCATCTTCAGGAGGATGCTGGACATACAGCAAATGATGATGCCGACCAAACACTCCTCCCTCTTATACACTACAGTTCCTAAAGACAATTATTTGGGTAACTTACAGTTGAAGTTTAGCAGCTGGATCATCTAACGGCAATCCCAATCACGTCTAGTGTTGTAAGTGGCTGCTGCACGGCTGTGTCAAAGGAAGTCTAAAATAACAATACAAATCTGCAACTCACACAAAAAAGATCAGAAACGGAGCATTTCCTGGTTTCGCTTTGCACAGAAAGGTTACTTCACTGTCAGTATGAACAAAGTTACTTTCAAGTGTTTAATGGACATAACATCGAAACAACTTGTAAAAAAAATCATACCTTGCGATATCTTCAATTTCTGTGAAAAAACAGCATAAATCTGACTGTAAAGGATTTTTGTGCATAGTCACTAGTGTATGTTGAACACTAGAACTTTATAAGTGAGGTTTTCTGATTTGAAAATTATCCTCAAACTGTTTTCTTCTTCTGTATTTTTTTTCTTTCTTAAAAAAGAAGAGATTAGTTGATAACAGAACCATAAAACCCCTGAAAACCACTGTTAGAATAAACATTCAAGAATAACCCTATTTTTATATAATTTTTCAAACCAACTACTGTTTATTCGTTGCCAGTTCCGGGTCTTCGTTCCACTAGTAACTGATGGTATCAGCATCGTAAGACTCAAAGGTTGCTAGAACTAACCTGAACTCCATGTACGAGTCATAACAATGTTTCATTGAATGTTAGACTATCGCACAATAAGCCATATTTGAAGAGAGAAAAACAGGTCGGTCAAACTTTAGGTTTGGGAAGTATCGAGGTAATTCCCTTGCAAACAAGCATCACAACTTCCTTTGTTGTATTCATCAATGCCACTGATTTTGGTCGATTGGAAATGTTGTTTATAAAGGTTTGATTTACTACTACTATGTTTGGTTGGGAGGGATGAACGCAATAATGTTGACGCGTTTCTAGATCAGACAGACCAGACATTGACCAATAACTGAACAATTCACTCTCTCTTAGGAGAGGCCTATTATAACACTTACAGTTTGGTTATAGTCCAAAAACAATATAGGTATTAAAAACAAACATAATTAGTTTTAAGCGGAATGTTCCGAGATTGAAAATGTTCATACCAGTACCACCCAACCCCAGAACAGCATTTGAAGACCCCCCCCCCGGCTGTTTAAGTTACTGCATTCCATGTCCATACGTCATATCCCTAACAAAACATCAAACTTTTTCACTACAGTATTCTTACAAAAACAAGAACTTGGTTGAAGTTTTCTGAGGTTGATATTGATCTAAACATTGAACAAAGTGGGACCTTCAAAAAGAAAAACAACATTAAAATAGTAAAGTACTTCCCTTAAGAATAACTATGTCAATAGAAGAACGCATTCATTATATTTTCTTACAAAGTATTTTCATTTGAATATTATAAGTTTTTTTCCAGTTCTTTTTTTCATTTTCAGAGACAGGGAATTTAAATAATGCATCAATCTAAACATTAACAGGGCATACTTGTTTATGGTTTATGTATTTTAGTGATGTAGAATCGATTGTTATAGATTTTTTGGAAATATCAAACAGACATATTTATGGATCAAATAAATAACCCATTGAACAGATCTCAAACAAATAAAGTCAAGTATTTTAAACAATTTTTCTGTCTTTATTAAGTAGGTTTAAGTATGGTCCTTTATTCTAATATTACATTATTTTTTTTATTAGCTCATGCAGTTTATTACATGTTTATAACAGTGTACTTTTAATAGCCTTAATAAGAAAGCCTTTATCATCCATTTGGAAGTTGGATTGTTACTAGATTTGATCAAAGCTCAAATGTTCTTTTCTCTGCAGATACATTTATTTCATCAAAATAGCAAGACAACGAATCTAAAAAAAAGTATATATTTGTTTTGTTTAAAATCTTTGTCTCCCATCAAATTCCTTCATTGGATTTTGAAACATTGATTCTGCATTTGTTTGGTAACAATCTTTGTATGAATTGTGTTCCTCATGAGAAGAATCGGGAAACAGCTCACCATTTCCATCAGTTTGCTCTGATTGGAGTTGGGAGAATGCTGATTAGCTGAAAATAATGCTTGCTGAAAATAATGCATGCTGAAAATAATGCTTAGCTGAAAATACTGCTTAGCTGCAAATACTGCTGAAAATAATAATAATAATAATAATAATAACAACCGCATTTCTATAGCGCAGAATCAATTTATCTGCTCGCCAAGTTCATAATCGCACGTAATTGGTCCTGGTTCCCTGCTTTTGTGATATTGTATTTTGGGAATGATATAAACAAGGAAGTGAAATTATCCTCCCCATTGTTAAATACTTGTTTTGAATACATAATAATAATATCAAGAACAATGTAGCTAGATCAGGACGCTGATACAAAAAGCGACCACAATCTGTCCATTGTCTGTCATTTTAGAAAACCAATGTTATGTAGAGATATGATATTGGCTAAAATGTACACTGCACAGTAACACAACTCAAACTCCAAAAACCCCACAGCCACACACTGTGGATGATGGAAACCAAGTGAATTTTCGGTGAATATTCACTCCTTATTTGCAACTAATACTTTCAATATTTTGAAAGTCACTGATTGATCAACTTTTGAACGATCAAAGTTGACAAAAAAATCTAGCGTAATTTTTCCACTTCCAAATTTCATACATGATGGGCTTTGTTCTTTTGCTAAAATTCCATTTTCCTTTTGGATGTATATAATAATATCTTTATAAATTAAAATGAATCAAAAATTTTACCACAAATTTTAGTAAAATTCTTTCAAGATACTTCATTAAATTAACACCTCTGTATTTGATCACTGTTGGCTATTGTTTGTAGTTTTATTGCTATTGTTTTGTTACTTTTATAATAACGGTTGATTAATCATCAATTCTTTAAATTGTAAAATCGTGAACAAACAAACAGCCCAGCACACAAATGTTTTTCCTGTTTTCCATATGAAACATTTCTTTGACATCCCAAACTCCCATGGCATGCAAAGTGGCAGCATAACATGCCTTAACGATGTTTACAGCATATTCAGATACAAATTTTTCAACATGATAACCTTGTAAATATAAGTCTTTATAAAAACCTATACATTTCTTAACCATGACCACTTAATACACACCAATAAAACAAAAATGCAAAAAAAATTCCTGTAAATTAAACCACCCTTTACAATATACTTACATTTTAAAATAGGAATAATATGCTCTGTAATTTGTGTTACTCAATCTTCAACACAAATTTCAACTTCTCTCTCTAATATATCTCAGCAAAAAATGTTGATACAAAAATAAATGATTTGATCGCTTGAAGTGTGACTTTATCAGAGGTAGCTGTGTGTATTGATTGAGTGGTATTTGGGCACGATAGGTTATTAATGTATCATTGTTTAGATAGATCAAATTGAGCATGATGGATTATTAACCCAGCGTGTCTGCTGCCACCTAGTGTCTGCAAAAGTCACAAATGACAATTTTTATCATTTGAATTTAAGGCCAAGGTTACAACTCAAGAAGAGAGTCTTGTTTCTGATCACTACAAATTGTCATTATTATATTTAGTTACAAAAAGAATTTCTAAATATTGCTATTCCACCTACTTTTAAGTAATAAAATATAATAATAAAAAAAGACGAAGATGTTTAATTCATAAATTTGCTGAGTTGATTTTTTGTTAGGTTAAAAAATGTAGTTGTTAAAAACTGTATCAAAAATTGCACAATTCATGATTGGTAAAAATGCTTTATATTAGTATACGACCTTATTCTCTTTACCTAGGAGTGAAATGAATTCTTAAAAATATCACTAATAATTTTGTTTTTTTAAAGTAATTTGAAACTGGTGTATTAAATGAGTTATGCCAGTGCTGCAAGGCAAATATATCAATAGCTTTTTCATGCTTAATTTTCAGGAGCAAGTATGAAGGATTAATTTAACATGGGCATGTGTAGGTTGTTCCAGTATAAATGCGCAGAAGCACCAGCCCCCCCCCCACTGGTTTTACGACCCCTCTTTCAGACCCAGTCCCTAAAATCACTCATTTAAAACAAAGACACGACTGAAGCTGATTAAAAAGTTCCAAATCCACATTATAAAATCCACATTACAAATTCCATTAAACCTTTCAAAATATACAAGGGCTTAATTTCTTTAAAAATGTTACATCAGACAAAATAGCCTACAAATAAAACCCACTGGCACAAACACAAGTCCCTATATATCTTTATAATAAAAATATTTGTTGAAGAAGCACTTGATGTGGAATTATTTATTCCTAATATGTTCCTTTTTGTGACCCACAAGTCATCTTGAATGTCCCCTCATTAATGGAATGATGAAGCTTCTTATCTGGATCAAACTCCACACAAACACTAACGGCAAACCACAGAGAGACACAGAAGGTGATCCACTCTACATCTATGAAGCAATTAATCAAATCCCAGTTCTGTTAACAACATTTGCTTCATACTTGTAATCGGCTCAAGTAAATCCTGGCTCCAGTCTTGGGTACACTGTCAGTGTTACTATTTTACGACCTTTAATTAGAGCTTCTCATAATTACATGGTGTTGCCGCAAACCTAAGTGAGACACTGGTGTAAGTTGAGCTGCTACATTCCACCTCAAGCTATGTGGAGTGGCTCTTGTAGATGTGTTTTGAAACAACATTCCACCTCAAGCTATGTGGAGTGGCTCTTGTAGATGTGTTTTGAAACAATCAAACAAGCATTTCATCCTTTACAGGAATGCTGTTTGATGTGTTCAATCTTTCCGGTTATTAGTGCCGTACAACGATGTGAAATCTTTGTTGTTTTGTAAGGAGTGTTTGGGCTTGAAGAAAAAACACTGTTGGTTTGTTCTTGACGATTCAAACAGTGAACGCTGCTCTAATTATTTGAGATCCTTCAATTGAAGATTGGAACTAGACATTGATACACTGACCTGTAGTCCTCGAACTGATTGATAGATATCTATGGAGCAGACATCAGAGTGTGAACAAACAGCGTAGCTGGTTCCAAATCATCTCCTTCCATGTTAAACAGTGGCACATGATGGTATCCTGTTAGTAAATGAATACAGATATTCAAGAGTTAGGCTTTGCATCGCGGTGAATCGAGGTATGGGTATAGAGTTAGGCTTTGTATCGTAGTGAATCGAGGTATGGGTTTTAGACATAAAATAACATTTACTATACATGTAAATTGAAAACTTAAACATTCAGAAGATTTAAAAAGCATAAGAACCATTATTGGAAATGGTTCCTAATAAACCTAAATTACAGTAAGAATGGCTATGAAATGTTATCCTAGTCTCAAGACTGGTTTCAAAATCTTTTTAATTTGAGACGGTTGAGGTAATCTTTTTATTGACTTTGAACAAAGACAAGAAACCGGAGAACTTGGAATTTGATGGATTCGCCCATTAGAGTTTGTACAGATATGAGGGTTTGAATTGAAGGAGTCTCAGACTTTTTACAATGATAAGATTGCAAAAGATTCATTACACAAATGTTTTTAGGCTAAGTGAGATACAAACTCCTTGATATTTATTCTAAGAATGCTTCCTTACCGAGTTGCATGCTGGCAATAGGGATGACATAATGAGCAATGAAATCATCCTTCAATCTGTCTCGATCGTTGACAACAAATCGCAGCATGGCAAGCTCAGGAGATTTGATCTCGAACTCCATGATGTGATTCCATTCTGGGTTGAAACCTGGAGAAGATAATAATAGTAATAATAATACTAGATTTTTATACAGCTTTATCACATGGAAAGGTGTGTATCAAAGCGCTTGCCATTTTGTCCTGCAAGGTATGTGGAGCGACGGTTTGAAGTACGAGACGTATTCCTTTAAAGAACCATGTAATGGTTTACAATCAAACCTGGAACACCAGGGCAAAACCCTTCTCTTTTCGATGAGTGCACATTGTTATTTTACGTGTGTTACACAACACACAGTTAAGTGTCTTGGTTAAGGACACAAGTGTCACAACTGGGATTCAATGACCAATCACAACTGCAGATGCATGCCCAAAAATCCTACATAAGTCACATTAAAAATCAGTTAGAACAAGGAGCCATTCCAATAGCTTCCACGTACTGCATCTTCTTCAAAACTCTTTGCCTGATGCATGTTTCCCTCCATCCTACAGCCTAGATAGTTTTAAGAGGAATATCAATTCCTACCATCAGCTCCCCTAAGTTACTTTTCACATTTAATAATTGTTCATGTACAGTTGTAGCCCCTTACTGAGAGTGTTTTTTTAACATGGCTGAGAGTAAATGTTGATTACTGACTTACCGTTATTCTCAATCACTTCTGTCTTATCTTCATATTCTGCATTTACATCCAGAACAGTGACCTCAACATAGGGGTCAATGACCTCTCGAGATGGCTTGGGAAGCTGTTGAGCACTAATAATCTGTAAGAAATCAACAAGTAAGAACTCCATGCTAAATGTTATCATACAAATTAAACACTTTAACACTTTAAAGTACAAAGTTCAAAGTTGTGAAGGAACTTTGTTCCACTTGACTCACCCTAAGTGTAAGTTTCTGAGTGTACTGGTCCCCCGGGCTGTCAGGGTTGAACTGCATGTTGGCTGTAAAACACAAAGAATGAACATAGAATGAAATATTATGACTATTAAGGACCGTCGGAAAGGGGGTAGTCTAGGGAGTGTTGTTAGAATCAGAGTGAAATATTATGACTAAGGATCGTCGGAGAGGGGGTAGTCTAGGGAGTGTTGTTAGAATCAGAGTGAAATATTATGACTAAGGATCGTCGGAGAGGGGGTAGTCTAGGGAGTGTTGGCTGTGACAAGCTACGATCCTGGCCATATCTCGATGCCCACCCCCCCCCCCCCCCCCCGCGACAGCTCTCGTGCCCTCTTTCAATGTTGGCTCGTATTGCACAGCCTTCTCAAACCCATCAACATTGAGTGGGGGGGGGGGGTGGGTGGGGGTGGGGAGAGGGGGAAGGGGGAGAGAATGTTTATTGTCATTAGGGAAGTGGACAAGGAATGTTAATTGTAATGTTGCAAATGGGTGGTCAAAGCATTTTGGCTGGGATTGTAGACAATCAAGTATATAATGTCACAGTCTTTCAACATTCGGTTGAATAATATATCTTGGGCTGTCTGATACCATTATGAGCTTAGGGGATTTCCCTATAATTGCTTAGCATAAAATACTTGGCATCAAAGAGGATAATATCACACTGATGTATTTGGACATCAAGCTGGAATTACTTACCTTTGCGAAGGAAGACTGGTTTAAGAATGAATCCACAATTGCCATTCTGTTGGAACTTTCCTAGATTCAGACTAAGCTCCTCACATGGTGTTTGGAAGTTCAGGGCAACTAGTCAAAGAGAATGAGAGAAGATACATGCATGAGAATCTGGGATGCAACTAACGACATTCTGCTTAGTAGGATTTGAAACTTTGCATGGTGTGGGTATAATCAGGTGAGGTTTACAATAGCACCATGTCTAAATATCTTGTGAGTAGTGTTGGTTCTGACAAGAACCGGTGGAGTTGACCACCAGTGGTTCTTCTCCAAACCAACACTTCTCAAAGAAGATTTACTAATAGTGCAACCACAAACCTCACCTGATAAGTTTCTGCTAAGCAAATTTTGCCAGATACAGAGTAACAGATGGTACGTATGACATTGTATTTTGGGCTGGTAACCTCATTCTAGCAAGCATATTTTTGTCGTGCTAAGCTACTTTTTGTCCTTAAGCAATTTTTGAGCCAATTTTTGATGCATAAAACAAAACTAAACAAATTATTCATTTTGCATAAAAAGTTTTATCTGAACACATTTCCAAATTGGTCAAAATTCTATAGCTGTTTGATTTGGATGAAATGATTGTGTCTTACCGATCTGTGAGCCTACAGTCCACATCTTCATAGGGTTGTAATTAGAGGAGTTTGTCCTGCGGCCAGCAGGGTAGATCCTGGTCAAGAAGCGAGTGTTGTGTTCGGCCATTTCTTGACCACTACCTTTAGCCAGGTCAAAAGCCTTGCTCTCTCCGAGTGACACCATCTCATTGCACTTATCTAAACCAAGGACAAACAGTGATTGGATGGGAGTTATATAAGACAGTATCGCTGTTGTCTATTTAAAAAAAAAAAAAAAAATTTATGCAAGTCACCAGACACACAAGGCCTGAAGGCCACTTCAAGGTGCGGGCTACAATTATTTTATTCCAGAGGCCGTTGCCACCTACTCCTAGGTCTGAAACAGGGTTACCCCTTTAACAGTCCATACGGATGTAGGCTTGGGTATCATCAGTCCGAAGCCTGGCCGGTAGAGCAGAAAGCACATGTATATTTGTCTGTCAAGCCATTATGAGGAAGACAGATCAAACGGAGCACCAAAAAACAAATGGTTTCATAAATCTCATGAAGTTTAGGAAGACTAACCCCCTCTGAGTACACAGTATATAAAGAGACAAATGGTTTCATAAATCTGGTGAAGTTTAGGAAGACTAACCCCCTCTGAGTACACAGTATATAAAGAGACAAATGGTTTCATAAATCTCGTGAAGTTTAGGAAGACTAACCCCCTCTGAGTACACAGTATATAAAGAGATATCATATTCAGTTTCATGAACTTGACCTCTAGGTAGAAAGTTACTCACGATGTTCCTTGGAGTGTTGGAAACTCTTGAAGTGAACGCTCTTACAAACATTGACAAGATCAGAGATCTCTCTGGCAAGCTTCAATTTAGCCTGTGTTAAATAGAGAAGGATTAGAAGAAATGGTTTTAGGCAGTGTTTCAGGCTCGGTGCAAGAACGTTCTACTGCTGTTTGCTTCAAGCAATACGTGTAGACACAATATCATTAATAGAGGGCATGCACTCGTTATGTCAAACCGAAATAGACCTTTTCGCAAATACCCATTGTTCAAGCGCTAACTGTCGAATGAGGTGCATGCTGGTCAATCTCAGACTACAGGCAGCTCATTCCACGGGTAGCGCACACATACTGAGTATTTGCGATAAGGTCTATGTATGATAACACTTTGTCAAGTGAGAACAGTTAATGGATATAAAGACAGAGCTTGCTAGTGTCCAATGGTTTTTGTCTTTTATTATTGCGAGGTGGCTGGTACGGAATACGATAATAGAAAAGGAATGAAAACAAGACAAGTGTCCTCTATATCTTCAATGCCAGAATTGGGTGGGTGTAAAGATGCAAAATTTGACCCTTCAGATGACCAACCAAAATCCACCCAAAACCTTTTGTTTAATTTTGATGGATTCAGAGTTCTTGTTAGCATTGATGATCTGATGAGCATGGTGCATCAATTCATTCACAATGGGAACATGAGAAGCTCTTGATGGGTTCATTGGAAGGTCCATGCAGGGCTACAGGAGTCAAGATATATATCTCTCTACATACAGCTTTGGAAACTGATTACTGTTTTCTGTTTTTTTTTCTGGCATGATTGGCTGTAGAATGCACCATAGCAACACCTTGTAAACTGTTACATGGTGCTATATGTATATAAATGGATTTAATACTTTGAACATAGCCCTGCATAGCTTGGGGATGGGCGCATGGGATGCACTGAGGTGTACAAATAAAGCACTACATACATGTAAGAACTGCATATTGCTATGATATAAAGCAGTTATGGTTAACACACAAATGAAAACATGCAATAGATGGGCAAGATTCAAGCACAAAGCTCTAAAATTATATTTAGTAAGTACATGTAGGTACTGTACATGCAGGTAACATACGCATTGTACAACACAAGAAGCAGCAGAGATTCCTAAAACAAGAATGGTATTGATTTAAAAGCGAGTAAAGGTCATAAAGGCATCAAGGACAGAAACAGGAATTTATGTAGTTACTCTATAACACTGCATTCAATGCAATCTAGCACTCAAATTAGTTTGAAATGAAGAAGTACAATCAACAAAAGAAGACAACTATTCTGGGAGCTGCTCAACATGAGCTAAAACAGTGCCCTCAGTTTATGACTGTATTTAATAGATGTAGTAACTGCATGATGAGAAAGAATAGTAGTGGTATTACTAGCGATTAACACATCTAGGCACTCTTGAATCCAAAATCAAAACAACACCGGAAACATCAATCAAACTTTGTGGTACATGTAGATAAATTAACTACTAATGCATGCACAGCCTTGTACTTCACTACACAAGCATGGCATACACAACTACACTCAGTATTACAGTTACTTCAACAGTTTACAAATAGATAGGTTTCTATATTAGACATGAAGATTTTTGAAGACCTAAGATCTACGCCAGCGGCTGGGGACTTAAAGAAGACTTGCACACATCAGGGTAAGATCATTGGAGATAGGCGGGGCAAGATATACAAACTGTTACCTCAATCCCGGAGATGGAAAAACCATTCAGTCTGGAAATCTTAGAAAGTGTTTGAGTGACGGCAAAAAAGGCAGGATAAATGAGATGAATGAAGCAATGGTTGATCAACAGGTTCATGAATTCCAACCCTCAGAGTTGAAAGGAAAATCTACCTTAACTGATTTCCGCACAATTTTTGGTAATTGTTTGGCTAAAAAAGACTAAGCCACGTTGGTGAATAATCTTGAATTTGATATTAGTGCTTATTTTTTAGAAGGACAATTCAAACAAACGTTTTCCAAGAATCTTAGATGACATTTCTTTTCTCATGACCACTAGTACTATAAATTGCTTACCATAAATGCTTTTAGGATTCAAACCTTAATTTGTATTCCCTGTGTAGTCACAAAAGCTTTACCATGTCTTTAAAGGAACTAATCCAGCAATAATCAAGTATAGTGACAAACATTTGAATGTTTAGAGCCATAAAAAAAACCAGCATAATGGTTAATGAATGTCATGGGTATTCATGCGTTTAATATGTTCTTTGAATATTTATCATGCATGATTTAGCTTTTTTTCCAGTACTATGCCCATCTCCAATCCTTTTTCTTTTGCTGACAACTAAATGCCAAGTACCAAAATATCAAGTTCTATTAACAAAAATTACAATAATAAATAAGTTGAAAAAATGATGTTAAAATATAACACAAATTAAATAATGCCATTAAAGCCAAAGAAATTACTTCAATTGTT
Source organism: Asterias amurensis (assembly GCF_032118995.1). Classification (NCBI taxonomy): domain Eukaryota; kingdom Metazoa; phylum Echinodermata; class Asteroidea; order Forcipulatida; family Asteriidae; genus Asterias; species Asterias amurensis. The sequence goes on along the minus strand of NC_092654.1, from coordinate 217,780 downwards.
AGTATTTCATTTTGCTTGCATCCTGGTCATGTTAAGCAGGATGTTTCTGTGCTTAACAAGTTGATGAGCTTAAATGACATTGGTCCCTGGCTAGCATAGCGTGAGCCACATCCACAAGCTTGATCCTTGACAGCCACAAGCTTGAACCATGAGTTTTAAAATCAGCCATTCTCTGGTACCAGCTCGTAAGAAATTGACAAGTATCAAGAAATGTCATCGTCTTTACACTGCAAATGAAAGGGTCTTTAAAAATAACTCAGACTGAGTCCATTTTAAGTCACTTTATTTATGACTATAAGCTGCCCGTAAGCCGAAAATGGTGACAGTAAGCACATAACTCCATGGAAAGTAAAGCCATGATATTGTGCTAGGATACAATGTATAAAGTGCGACCATAGCCATCATTCCAAATAATAATTGAGAGAAATGAAAATGAATAATAAAACCAACCTGTCCTTTTTTGGAGACCTGTGAAAGGAAAAGTGGGAAAGAGTGCAGGAGAATCATGACAGTGTTATGAAAAGTGCATTCAAAAACATCCAAACATGAATCCCAATGATGAGCTATGTGAATAGCTCCCCACACCATGGTCAGAATAAGTTGTCTCATTAGGGCCCCTGAAAAACGGCAAAACATCTCGTCAGCCTATCGTCTAAATCAGTTCTATACAGATCAGTTTTGCTATTGATATTATTGTTATAATTATAATTTCTCTGGAGGGAGTGGGGGGGGGGGGCACGAGAAATGAGGAAAGGGTATGGCCTCAAACAAACACATTCAAGTACCCCCTATTGCCTACCATCCTGAATCCTTCTATATCTTCATTGGCAATATGAAGGATTGAGAAGGACTTAAGGCTGTGACCCAAACATTACAGGGTGAGGTATTGCAATCGTATTCAAGTCCAGTTTGTTATGGAGTGATATACATTCAGGAGAAGAGGATATTGGAGGTCAGAGGTCACCTAGAGACAAGACTACATCAAGAGTGTAAGAGTTTGAATGATATGAGTGCGGTTTGCAAGGGAAATGGGTGTCAATTACATTATACAATGATGTGACAAGAGTCAAACCTAGACTTTCCAAAGAAAAATGCTTCCATTTCAGGAGCTTTTCAGTGCAAGACAAATAATGATTTGTGTACATAGTTGGATTTACATTTGAACCATTCAATACTATTACAGTGTAGAAATATGGGTCAGACGCACTCCTTCCATTTTAAGGAGGGGGGGGGGATTGCTGTAAAAATGCTCTTAATCATAAAAAAATGTCTGCAGAATGTAAAGTTTGCCGAATGAAAAGAGCATGACAGAGATTCAAGCTTTTCATTACTCTACATTTTAAGATTTGACAAAATAATTTAACTGTTTATTATCAAACAGAAACCCATTTTATTGTTAGATCCATAAGGAAGAGATTTATCCTTATGATAAGATGAGTGGCTTGAGAGACAACTAACCTTCTTCTCTTTTCTAGCAATCTCTGCTTGGATATCAGCATCACTAGACTCCAATTCAGCCGCTTCATCTTCATCACTGACATCACCATCATCTGCTGCTGCAGCATCCACTGGTGGAGGAAGTTTCTTGTTCTGGGCAGGAACAGAATACCGATAGTAACAATGAATAATAACAATACCAATAACTAGTTCTTATATACCGCACTTAACAATAACCATATCAATGTGCTTTACATTAGTGCCCTGGTCATTGGGCCAACAACATCCCTTAATCTTTCTCAGCTCCCTATGGGGGAGTATACAGCCCGAGCTGCCGTGGCGCTCCGAAAGCTTTTCATTCACAATATCAACCTCTACCCTTGCAGGTACACATTTATACCCCTGAGTGAAGCGTAGCAATGAGAGTAAAGCATCTTGCTCAAGGACACAAGCGTCATGACCGGGATTTCAACCCACACTGATTCTCAACTGAAATAAAGGGGGTGGGTATGAATGGGGAGGGGGATGGGAAGAGGGTTTACCTTAATGATTACTTTGCCCTTTAATTCATCCGGGGATGGTAGAGCGGTTTGGTCTACCGGGACCGGGATTCCAACCCACACTGATTCTCAACTGACATAAAGGGGGTGGGTATGAATGGGGAGGGGGATGGGAAGAGGGTTTACCTTAATGATTACTTTGCCCTTTAATTCATCCGGGGATGGTAGAGCGGTTTGGTCTACCGGGACCGGGATTCCAACCCACACTGATTCTCAACTGAAATAAAGGGGGTGGGTATAAATGGGGAGGGGGATGGGAAGAGGGTTTACCTTAATGATTACTTTGCCCTTTAATTCATCCGGGGATGGTAGAGCGGTTTGGTCTACCGGGACCGGGATTCCAACCCACACTGATTCTCAACTGAAATAAAGGGGGTGGGTATAAATGGGGAGGGGGATGGGAAGAGGGTTTACCTTAATGATTACTTTGCCCTTTAATTCATCCGGGGATGGTAGAGCGGTTTGGTCTACCGGGACCGGGATTCCAACCCACACTGATTCTCAACTGAAATAAAGGGGGTGGGTATAAATGGGGAGGGGGATGGGAAGAGGGTTTACCTTAATGATTACTTTGCCCTTTAATTCATCCGGGGATGGTAGAGCGGTTTGGTCTACCGGGACCGGGATTCCAACCCACACTGATTCTCAACTGAAATAAAGGGGGTGGGTATAAATGGGGAGGGGGATGGGAAGAGGGTTTACCTTAATGATTACTTTGCCCTTTAATTCATCCGGGGATGGTAGAGCGGTTTGGTCTACCGGGACCGGGATTCCAACCCACACTGATTCTCAACTGAAATAAAGGGGGTGGGTATAAATGGGGAGGGGGATGGGAAGAGGGTTTACCTTAATGATTACTTTGCCCTTTAATTCATCCGGGGATGGTAGAGCGGTTTGGTCTACCGGGACCGGGATTCCAACCCACACTGATTCTCAACTGAAATAAAGGGGGTGGGTATAAATGGGGAGGGGGATGGGAAGAGGGTTTACCTTAATGATTACTTTGCCCTTTAATTCATCCGGGGATGGTAGAGCAGTTTGGTCTACCGGGACCGGGATTCGAACCAACAATGATTCTGAACTGAAATAAAGGGGGTGGGAATAAATGGGGAGGGGGATGGGAAGAGGGTTTACCTTAATGATTACTTTGCCCTTTAATTCATCCAGGGACAGTAGAGCGGTTTGGTCTACCGGGACCGGGATTCCAACCCACACTGATTCTGAACTGAAATAAAGGGGGTGGGAATAAATGGGGAGGGGGATGGGAAGAGGGTTTACCTTAATGATTACTTTGCCCTTTAATTCATCCGGGGACGGTAGAGCGGTTTGGTCTACCGGGACCGGGATTCGAACCAACAATGATTCTGAACTGAAATAAAGGGGGTGGGTATAAATGGGGAGGGGGATGGGAAGAGGGTTTACCTTAATGATTACTTTGCCCTTTAATTCATCCGGGGATGGTAGAGCGGTTTGGTCTACCGGGACCGGGATTCGAACCCACAATGATTCTCAACTGAAATAAAGGGGGTGGGTATAAATGGGGAGGGGGATGGGAAGAGGGTTTACCTTAATGATTACTTTGCCCTTTAATTCATCCGGGGACGGTAGAGCGGTTTGGTCTTCCGTGATGTCTTGTAAGTAGAGTTTATCTGAGCATGGATTAGTCAAGGAATCATAACAGGAACGATCTCATAAAGAAAGATCCTGGAGGTAAAGCATGGAGTAATTTATTGTTTAGCAAATGAAGTCATTCAAAATGGTTCTCTGCTTTGAGCTCAGCTTTCGTCGTTTTAAAGGATACCTCCGAAGACACTCTTAAGTTGTTTAGCCATAACTTTCTGCTGTGGGATGCTGCAGTGATTCTCAATAGACAAGATCAATGGATATCTGCATGTAGTAAGAACAACAAATATTGATATTAAATATCGATTATCACAGATCTGCATCACACGTTGTGTATAGTTTCTATTTGCTCTTCGCAGTAGTCTCAATGTATGTGAATTTATCTAGCGTGATGTCTTAAAATATATGACCCATTATGCTTTTTATGATTCATATTCTAAACCCTTTTAATGTTGTGTAAGCTTGTTCTATTTAACTTGTAGGTTGAAAGAGTGGTTTCAGTCAACACAAATCACCAATAATAATAAAAGTAGGCTACGTTTTCAAAATCATAAACTGTCTTGTATCATCAAGTAACATAACTATACCATGCTTTAAAAAAGACACCCTTCCCCGGTCTCAATCTCCAACTGGTCCCTCCCCTCATGTTTAATATCTCAAGATGGAAGTCAATAATCTAATCCTCCACTTACTCTGATGTCTTGAAGGCATATTTCTCAATAGCTTCAATAGCGTCTCTAAACTTGATTTTAGAAGTAAGGGTGTGACCGTGGTAAACTACAGGCTCCTTGTCACTGCCGTCCCAACAATCCACTAAAGGAAGGAAAATCAACAAAATACTGTCAAACAAAAGATGACAAATGGGAATCCAATGCATTTTTGAAATTCAGAGATTTTTCAGTTTCTTCAGATGCAACCAAGGAAAAATTCTGAAATGTGAATTATCACATTTTAAAACTTGTAGCCACACACTTTAAAGCCTCACGATCTTCTTATACTTCAGAATGGAATATCAAAACCAAGAATCGGTAGAGAAAAATGAAACAAAAATTACAAATAGTTCATTCTTGTGCCCTTTATAAAAAGAAACCACAACAACAACCTGGGGAACAATTAAATTAAAAACAATCAATTGGAAGTTACCCAATATTGCAAGTCCATTACGGAGCCAGACACTGGATGGGCTTCCAACATCATTATCTTCAACTCACTGAAGCATGCTTACATAATCTTCAACCAACTGAAAAATGCTTCTCTAAGCCCAAGTAACAACTGATTTAAGTGCAGCCCAACATGTACATCTCTCATCACAGTTCTTTCATCATAAATCATTTTCACGCTGAGTGAGCAACGAACGTATGACCATTCCACGGAAATGCTAGTGATTACATTTTATACAAAGTAACATTAATTATCAGCTTAGCTGAAAGACAATAAAACCAACATGTGGTTGTTTTTTAGTCATTTCTTTATTTAGTTGCCATAGGGTCAATGAAGGGTCAGAACATGATGGCAAGAATCCACTTAACTCAACTAATGTTAAAAGGGAAGTAATGGAAACTTTTAAGTCAGTGTGTCTGAAGTCATAATGCTTTAAACAAAATTCTAAGAAAAGGTTTCCTACTTTTCTTTTAGAGCGACTTAAAAAACCTTAATTTTAACTTGATGTTTACCCGATGTATGTGTTTTTTGTTGGCTTAACACTTCTTAATAAACACAGATTTGTAAATGATTTGCTTCCTGCCTTTGAAGGACCCTATATGTATGTATTGAATGTTCATATAACCAGGCTTGGTCTGAATGATGAGTCACAGGAAAGGTGAGGTGTAGCTTTTAATGCAAACCATGTTTGATGTTCAAGATCTCAATTAACGACACCCGACTGTAAGTCCCAACTGTGTAAGTCAAGTGCAAGTACACTATTCCCAATACCTCCCTGCCCCAAACCCCAATGCTCAATGTTTATATCAACCAGTCATGGCAGAAACAGAATCAAATTTCCTTGAACAGTTTGAACATTAAGGACCATGTCACACGGGACAATGTTTTTTTGCAAACTGAGCAATTTCCAGGTGTACAGATGCGATTATATGGCAATTATATAGTCTGATGAGTTCAAGATTATATATGAAAAATTGGTGTAAAAAATAAATGGTTATTTTTAAAGATGAATGCTCCAGTAAATGAGTTTATATTAGTTGATGTATACAAGCCATCCATCCAGGGTGGTTGTCCCTCTAGACTGTGCTCATTATAGAGGTCTAAGCCTGAGAACTGCGTCTGTTGTGCGTTAAGCATAATGTGGTCTGAGTATGTCTGGGAAGTAGCACACTTAGTCTCAATATTGTCAATTGTGTTATCTGAGTTATGTAATTTGTCTTAAATAACACAATCCAGGAAGCAGTTGAAAAGATTCAAGATAAAATGAGCAATAGATATTGTTAGACCTTCATGTATGTGAAAGGGAACCTTAGTTTCCTTTAAAGGGTTTATCGTGCATGATAAGTAACAGTTGAAAAAAAGTAGGAAATCCGACTTAAAGTTGAAAGAATGTTACGCCTGTTCATATGAGGGAAACCACGCCCTTGAACGTATCCCAACAATAACAAACATTCAACTTGTACTATCTATACCTACAGAACATAGACAAACAAATAAATTGTTAGCTGAAGATGTTGTACTCACATTCAACACATCTACAGCCTCTTTGTAAAGCACGAACATAGGCCTCGGTACTACTGGGTCCTCTCAACTGATCTTTCATCAAATAACTATCAAATATAAAAACAAAACATAAGATGCAAGATTCATTTACATCATAGAGTGTCATGACCAAGCAGTCAGTGGACAATATCTAAAGGTATCTGCTCATGTTGTTTAACTTGTGTCAATTTCATTTATTAAGAGCCTTTTTCGGGCCAAGTAGGCACCTCAAAGCTATAAGTTACCCTTTGTCATTATTGAGCTTTAAGACTGTCTAAAACTACCACATAAAGGAGTATGCAGTACAAGCGGTAAAATGGGTGCTAATCATTCACACTGACAATCTCTACCCTCAAATGTGCTAATTTATTTCTGATTGAAGAGAAACGATTAAAAACAGGTGTCTTGCTTAAGGACACAAGTGTCACAATTGGGATTCAAACCCACACTCTGCTGTTCAAAAACACCAGAGCTTGAGTCCTGTACTCTTATCTGCTCGGCCACGACACACCAGAGTACATGTACAATAAAGGAGAACAGGGTTGAAATTCCTCTACTTATGGGACAAAATTCCAGGTGAAGTATATAATAGGAATGGACGAGAAATAATTGCTCACGTGTTGTGTGAAGAGTTGATAAAGTAGTGTGCAAAAGGCTGTTTCATATCTTGATATACAGTGCCATGATGTGGATTAAACAGCATGCCATTGGGTCCCTTCATGAACATCTGGAAACCTGTGGTGCATAGAGAGATGGATGAATACAAAAACAGTGTACCATAGACCTTATCGCAAATGCGTGGTACGCAAGCTGTAGGTGTTGAATGAGGTGCATGCTTGTCTAGCTAGCCCTCTAGTTTGATTCCTAGCTAGACTAGCATGCACCTCATTCAACAGTAAGTGCTTCGGTATTTGCGAAAAGGTCTTTGGTGACATCCAACAAACACAACGAGGCACTTCCTTCTTAACCATGACGCCATCTTTGACATGTTCCTTATGTGCAATAGCAGTCATGAATACTGACTCTCCCTATCCAAAGGGGACCAGACTATTTTGAGCTTCCAGCCTCGGTTTGGTTGTGATGATTTCAATGAAAAGAAAACAGAGGAAAAATTCAATCTTGTTTGTCAGAAAGAGACTTTGTAGTAGCAGATCAATGATCTTTTTGCAATTAATATGCATTATGCCAAATGTGGATATCAGATTGCACAAATTCAATGACTATAAACAATCCCTAAAATCATGGTTTAATGACTGCCTCATCACTCTTATCCAACATATACACTTTACATTATTACTATATTAATACAAAAAGTGTTCATGCAGCAATAAAACATGCAAAAAAAATAATTTGTGGATTGGTACGTACCATCGAAGCTAAGAATATTACGTTGTCTGCATTCCTGGGTCGGTTCATACTTGTCAATGATCTCTTTACACCACTGAGGTTTCACCTGTAACCGCTACCATACATAACAAATTCAATCTACTGTTAACTTTCAGAGGACTACACACGGATCAAGGGCTTTAATGGCATCGAGGGCTTTAATGGCATTGAGGGCTTTAATGGCATCGAGGGCTTTAATGGCATTGAGGTCTTTAATGGCATCGAGGGCTTTAATGGCATTGAGGGCTTTAATGGCATCGCGGAAATGACCACAACAAATTTGATTTCTATCAAGCACAAAAGAGAAAAAGCAACAATTAAAAGTAATGATCTAACAAAATCAAAGACTTTATCACGGAATCTTTGATGGAGTTTTAATACTTTCCTTGATTATACTTTTCTAATCAAACAATCTTTTTATTGAAATAAAATACACAATTTATGAACACACAAACAAACCTATAAAACAAGATTTTGTTGCAGGTGTACTTATTTCTGGGAAATTATTCAATAACTCAACTCTGCATGATTAACCTGAAAGTTTTCTTTCAAAAGTTTTATAGGAGTTTTCCCCCATTAATTACATGTAATTTGGTTGTTTTCAATTCCTATTCTTGAAAATCATAAACTTGATAAGTTTGTTTTACCCTCACATAATACAAAAAGAATTATAAAAGTACATGTGGTATGGTTGTGCATGACTGACTTTCAACAGTGTCTATTTATATAAAATGTTTATAGTCCCTAAAAGACCAAAGCTTCGCTGAAAGCCAAATACCTTCATTTCTTCATGCATAAATTGCACAAATTCCGCAACGGTCCAGTAATCATCTTCCCCTGAATATCTGTTAAGAGAAATTAAAGATACAGAATAATGTATTGGTTATCATAAGAAAACTCAACTCTTGTCTAGTGGTAAGGAGTCTGCTCTAAAATAGTGGGTTGTGGGTTCAAATCCCACCTAAGTTACACACCAGTGGATTTGGTTTTTACCGCAGGCCTCATGAGCACAAACCAATGCAAGGTAAAACCTGCAATAATGTTCTTTATCCCCATGTTCTTTTGTTGCCCCAACACCCAAAACCCTGCATTACCATTACAATGTGGACAACACCCAAAACCCTGCATTACCATTACAATGTGGACAACACCCAAAACCCTGCATTACCATTACAATGTGGACAACACCCAAAACCCTGCATTACCATTACAATGTGGACAACACCCAAAACCCTGCATTACCATTACAATGTGGACAACACCCAAAACCCTGCATTACCATTACAATGTGGACAACACCCAAAACCCTGCATTACCATTACAATGTGGACAACACCCAAAACCCTGCATTACCATTACAATGTGGACAACACCCAAAACCCTGCATTACCATTACAATGTGGACAACACCCAAAACCCTGCATTACCATTACAATGTGGACAACACCCAAAACCCTGCATTACCATTACAATGTGGACAACACCCAAAACCCTGCATTACCATTACAATGTGGACAACACCCAAAACCCTGCATTACCATTACAATGTGGACAACACCCAAATAAAGAATGAGTTTTATCACATAAGCCATGACATTCTTCAGTATAATGAAAATAGGTAGAAACTGTTCAACAACCTTTTGTGCTTAAAATTGACTGGTTTAACTGTTTTGCTTCTAGATCTACTCTTACTGCTTACTGCTAATTGACAGTTCTAATTAAGCATTATACACAGGCTTGGAGTTACACAAGAGCTTGCCCTCTCAAAGAAGAAAATCTAGGCCTGAAACCTTTATCCTCATATCAACTATAGTATGATAACAACAGTTCATGTCAACTATGTGGCATTTTACGATAACATCTGCCTTTGTAAACAACAATGTTTATTCCCAAGTTCAGCCCAACACCACTCCTTGTTTTATAATTCAGACAGAATGTTTTCACTTGCCCTTGCCTATTTCCATATTTAACAATATGAAAAGCAGATCCTACGTAGAGCTTCAAGCATGACTAACCAAGCAACACATGTAATCATCTCAAGCAAACAGTCAAACCAGCTAGCTAAACTGTTTGCGTCGTGCACCATTAACTTCTCATAATGAATTCTCAGTGATGGTTGTTTCCCAGTGGGGAATAATCCTTAATCTTGTTTTTCTCCAAACTTTGAAGACAGCATTTGTACAAGTGTAGGCAGTTTATCATAGTGTGACAGCTCACGAGCCGCCCCCCCCCCCTCTCTTTGACACATTATGTATTTGCTGTTCAGAGGCTTCACTAACACATGGAAAAATTTGATTTCATTCCATATCTTGACAAAAAGTCCACAAACATTATATGAATAAAAGGTTCTATAAATAAGCATAAAGGGGACCAGTGAAGAGGGGTAATATCGTTCATGTGCCATAAGCATCAGCATTGGATGACACCGGTGCTATATAAATGTCAATTGGAATGAAATGTCATGTTTAGATTTGAATCAATAAATGTGAAATGGAAATAAGTGTTGTTGAATTGAATTGAATTGAAAAAAATTATAGTAAAAACCCTTATTAAAAGTATCTACGCTCTCCTATCAAAGTAGATGAATGCTCTTAATAGCTAAATTAATTTAATATTAGCAGCGGTATTAAACAAGAGGTTGGGAGTCCTTTTTTGGGACCACTGTCTGATGACAAGAAGACCCTAATACAGTATGAATGTGGCTACTAGGAAGTTGGCTGCTCTGGCCACTCAGGGTATTCACCCATCGGCTACACAGTACGTGCACAAAGACAGGACATCCGTACATGTATGTGAGTCACCACCGGGCGTATTCCATATAGACATAACAAGCCCATTTTACCCAAACCAAGCCCATATAAATGGGTGTATTGAATGGAAATGTCCACAGGTTCTACGCAAAGTGGGTGTGGGTGTTCTCAGCTTAAGTCACCTGGAAATAGAATTTTTTTTCTTTCAAACGTAAGAGTATATGCTTACGAACAATAAAACAGTTTTTTTAGTAATTGTTTGTCACGATTTATATGTTTAAAAAATATACAAAGTTGTTTGGGGGGCTGACTCCGCCTACCCCTTTTGTGATGTAATTCAAGGCAGACTTTGCCTGCAATGCGTATAGTAAACACACGTGCATAGTACATGTATGTCCAAGTCATGAGTTGGTACATTTCAAAAAGTGTTTTTCTGCAACGTACAAACTCACGACTTGGTCCGTACATGTACTTTGCAATTTTGTTTACTCTACGCATTACAGGCAAAGTCTGCCTCGATTGACGTCACGAACAGCGCCCTCTCGGGTCGGGGTCTACTCTTAAATTTGTTAATAACATAAGAACTGATTTTTTAAAACCTTAGTTAACTGTTTATTCACATTCAACTCATCAAAACACATATATTAGAGACAAAAGCTTTATTTTGAAAAAATACCATTTCCAGGTGACTTTAACAATATTGGTTTGCTCAATCATCTAGAGTTATTACTTGTTTTCATCCTTGACCTTCCAAGCTTCACCACGGTGCTTAGTTTCATTTTCCCACGTGTTCTTTTTAGGTATTTTCCTTTGTACAATTTTATGAAGTATTTTGATGCATTTCATACTCTCTGTAAGGGCCATTAAGTCAACAATAACAATTTAATTGCCGTTCATCATTACATCTTTAATATCAATAACTAAAATGAATTCCTTTATTTGTTACAAAGACATAACCTTCAAAGATCCTGTTTATTTAGTGTTTTTATGACAAACTTTGCTCAGCACGAACCAAACAAGCTTAGCATGGAACAGATACCAGCCAAAATGTTACGTACTACACAGTGTGTGAGCTGGTTCCTCATCATCTTTTGCTTAGCAGAAAGTTTGACAAGCAACCCTGAGTGTAAACAACTTAATAAAAATTGGACTGAGGGATAGCTTCATGGAATTAAGTACAATTTTGGCAAACAGGAGAAAATACAAGCAGGGAATTGGTTACATATTTTTGTCAAGGGAAACTGTTGTTATTTTTGGTAACAAATAACCTGTTTTGCTCTTCACAAGTGCTGTGAATATCAGGCTTACTCAGTCATCCAAACCACTTGTCCTTTCAGCTTGAGAGTAACTGACATTATTTTATTTTGAGGAATCCCTAATGATGTTATCAAGATTCAACACATGTTTAATGTGGGTGTAAAACACAACTTAATTCAATTATAGTAGAAACAGCCACCCACTACCCTCTGCCCACATAACAACCCATACACCAACCATGACATCTCTATGTTTAGCTACGCTGACATGTCTAATTATAGACCTCAATGTCCAAAATGTGTTCACATCTAGCCTTAAATACAGAGTGGTTAACCAGAAAAACTAGGCATTGAAATAACCCACAGCAACTGCCGTGGTGCCCTGTGCTTTTGCTGTGGTGCCCTTTGCGAACTTTATGGTGCTCTGTGCATTTGCTGTGGTGCCCTCTGCAAAGTGCCAAAACAAATTAAAATTTTTCTAAGTAGAAGTAACCAGCTTGCATAAGCTAATTCCCTTTTCTTCAAGAACCAAATAAGGAACGATTCTTACTCTTGGAAGACTTTGACAAGCTCCGGCCTCCTTGTGACCAATCGGTAGAAATTGACAAACTCATCAGCATCTAAGGCTTCGGTGACAGTTTTTCCTTTGGCATCGGTGTGGGTCTGGACATCTGCTTTCTAAAAACAAACAAATAAATACAATTATTTTTGTTCTCGCAATCGTTGAAACTCGTGAGCTAAAATTGACAGATGTTTAGTGGAAACTGCTACTGATGCTTATAATTTGAGTCAACCAAAAGGTCAAATGCAACACTTTCTATACAAAATACCTAAAGGCAGTTCAAATATACAGCTGTGTGAATGTTTTTTTAATGGTTTATTGTGTTCAAATTGTTAGTCATATTTCACATCTGTTGTCATTGTGACTAATCATGGCAAAACCAAAATGTATTTATTTAGAGTGCAGATACATTTGTAGTTTTCTATTTTGGATTCCATTCATGTATCCATTGAGAAGACTCTGTACCTCAAATAACACCTTAGCGTGGCTCTTATCCATCTTAATATTCATCTTCTTGAGTAGTTTCATGCACTCCTCAAAGTCTACCGACCCATCCTGGTTACGGTCCGCCTTCTCAAATGCCTCCTTGATCCAACTTAGGAATTGAGTTAAGGAACAACTCTTAAGTTGGGTTGGAAGAAAAAACATCAAGAAAATTTTAACCAGAACCAAAGTTTCAGCCATACAACAGCTCTGATACGTAACTCTTATAAAGGACAGGGCAGTTTTTCCTGTTGAAAAAAATTAAAAATGATATTGCAACATTTTTGAAGGGCACCAAGGCAATGACCAGGGCATGAGGTTATTGAAGGCAAATACCTCCGTTTGTCTTTGTGAATTAACGGGGGTGATAAACTGTTCGTGTAAGGGTTTGGCCATTTTCCCTGAGTACCTACCTCTATGAGGGAATTATAAATTGAATTGGCCTATTACTGAAAGGCAGTAAGGTAAGGCAATGACCAGGCAATTGCCTCCATGAAGTATTTGAAGATGTCTTTTACAAGTTAAAATCATCACGACTAAGGACATTATCAAATTCAAAGGATACGAGGCCTGTTTGGCTTTGACGTCAACATTCTGTGCTTTCTTCTGTGCCCATCCGAGCCCTTGAACCCACAATCTTGCTTCATCTCGATTCCCAGCAACTAAATTGATGGTGTGGTTCTCTGCTCCCACGATCAGTGAGAAACAATTCTCTTTCTTATACTTGTTTTTCACTTTGCTGTTCTTGAAGGTGTCCGTCTCATGGCCTGTGCGTATCTCATGGATGTCTGTCACAGGTACTATTAGATTAGTGAAAATAAAACCAATAACAATTAACATAGTGCCAAATCTGGGTTATTTTATTTCCTTACCTCCCATTAACATATTTTAAACAGTGGTACAGTTCTACTAGTACTAGTAGATCAGTCAAACAAACTATAATGATATCATCTTGAAAAGCAAGTGGGTGATATTGAATTGTCAGTCGGAGGGTTGAATGAGTACTAAGTATCCTTCATGGTTGCTATTGAATGAGAGAAAGTTATCTAAACTTTGTAGCTACATCCATACTAATCCATACATACTCTTATATCTAGAAGCTGTCTTCTTTGATGGGTGATACTCCAGAACCAGCCCATCATCGCTCAAGACGAACGTCCGATTATACGTCTTGCAACTGTTCTCTCGTATCTTAAGGAACTTGGTTCCTGCTTGTAAGTGTTGCATTACTTGGTTCCCTGATGATAGGAGCAATAAAACCAATCAATGATTAAAAAAACACTAAATTGAGTAAGAAGAAAAATAAATAAAAGAAACAACGGACATCACATGGAAAACAAAACCAAAGATTGACAGTTCAAGTCCATACTATTGCAGGCAACCAATAAAACTAGTACCTTATCAGTTTGAATATGGAGTCTTTCCATCAAAATAACCATTGTGGAAATTTCATATCAGAGCAGAGGAATCGAGAGATATCAGACAACAACAAAACGGGGAACCCGAAAACAAAACTAAAATGACTCACTGTTATTATACGTTGCCTGGCAGAGTCAAGTCAACAAATTCAACTTCAAACTCAAGAATATCAAGTTGAAAAGATGAACATTTCTCATTGTATTTATCAGGTAGGATATTTGGCATTTTGAAAACAAACAAGTACAAACATTTTACTGTACATGAAATATAGACTGTAGTAGACTGGTCAGGCTATTTCATATCGATTTTACTGATTTCTCTAAGGGCATCAAATCCCGGATCCTATTTAACATTATCAGAACTGCAACCATGCAGTCTCCAAATAATGCCAATAAATAATTGGTTATTAATTAACCAGTGAGATTCAAGGTGTGTCATGTTGGACACCCAAGCCCATTTATCTCTTAAATTATGTTCAGACTATTTCAAGGACACCCCTTCCTCAACTAAGACATAATAGTACAGTAAACAGTTAAGAGTCCAGCACTAATCATTTATGTAATCAAACATGTTGGCATTTCAAACATGTTTAAACATTCTGGAAACAAACACTGTGAAGAAGGTGTAACCAAATTCGAACTCCTAAGAACATTTGTCCTAATCAGGCCTTGGGCCTTGCAAACACTGCAAATCACTAGCATCAGAAATTCTCACTTCAAGGGAAATTCCATTTCTCAAGGAAACCGTCCCAACAAGAAATTCCTTGCTCATTTGACACTAAATGTACCGACCCTTAAACATGTTACCACTAGTAACAATCAAAGCATTCATAACCATGACAACCCTCAGTGGATTTGACTTCCTGCCTCTCACTTCCCCTGACTATCTTACTCAGCTTCCTGTCTTAGTTCCAGATTTACTTCTCAAGCTCCACAGACTTCTTTTCTCTTTAATTTCTTCATGGTCTTAAGTGAGACATCTTTCCCCAGAGAGTAAGCCGTAACCATAGAAACGATCCAAACCCATAGGGATGGAGGAAATAAAGTCTGTAGACATCATAGAGTGAGGGGGCCGGGCAAGACTTAAGAAAGGGGGGGAGGTTACCAATTAAAGGAATAAACCATCCATTGTCTACAGATTCAAGACAAACATAATTGTCAAATTAAAAAGAAACCTTCCGTTTGACCTCGAAGCATATGAAAAGACTATAAAAGGTCAAGGAGGTTCTATACTTTGCGAACAGCCAGACAGCTACCTCCTTTAAATATCAAAGTTTAAGAGCAAAAGCCATCACCACATGCTTTTCGTATTTTAAGCAATGCACTCGTAGTCAAAGATAATTTTCGAGACAGCGTACTAATCAGGAAAACCACTGGTAAGAGAGAAATTGACAAACAAACTGTACCTTCAGACACTAAATTAATACAGTGTAATTGAAGATATTTTGTAAGACTGTTCTGCAAAAACCACAACCTTGAAGAACTTGGAGAGAAGAACTTGGATAGAACTTGGAGAGAAAGGCATGCAGATATCTCAACCTTACAGTATACTTACAATATATTTCCTCGTCACTTTCAATGTTCAGTAAACAATCTAGGCCTTTAAATAGAAATTGTATTGCTGGGTGCGGCAAACAACAAAAATCAAACAAGTTTTTTAAAACAAAATGCAATGAGTTTTTATCTTGCCTGCAAGTACAAATTAAATTTAAGTGTATCATTTAACATTGCCAGATCAACGTACTAAATGTAAGGCAGTTAATCTAAAACACTGTGGATA
The DNA here is from genome assembly GCF_032118995.1 of Asterias amurensis. Taxonomy (NCBI): domain Eukaryota; kingdom Metazoa; phylum Echinodermata; class Asteroidea; order Forcipulatida; family Asteriidae; genus Asterias; species Asterias amurensis. The sequence continues at coordinate 201,822 of NC_092654.1, read as the reverse complement.
AAAAAAAAAATTATCCAGACAAGAATTAACTGATGACAACAGACAACACTTTCTTTTCTTCATTATTAAATTACTTATGGGGTGAAAATAACATTTTGATTTTTAAATTATTTCTTTTGATATTAGTACCCTCAATGTTGGGAAAAGGGTTCACCATTTTGAAACACTGGTTATCCTAAATGGCTCATGAATTACAGAAAACCACAACAGTAAACATGTAGCACAGCATAAGCTACAGACAGCAAAAGGTCAACTGGAGCTAAGTGCACTCTTAAATCCATTACCGTAACTGCACCATATATGATCTATGTTAATCAATGATTTACTTTATGACTCAATGATTCATTCATCTTCCAGTGTACTACACGTATCACACCGTCTTCGATGTTCAATGATGTTTCACATGGAAAGGGTATCAAATTGTACACATTGTACAGGCTTTGACAAAATTTTATTGTGAGGTAGCGAGTTGTAATTTTGTCCGCACTTTAATGAAGACTCCATCTTTTGTATTGTAAAATGAGCGCATCACAAAACTGAATATGACCTTGGAGCCCTATTTAATTTTGTACAGTAAGTAATGCTGAGGCATCCTCCACCGACTATTATAATATATTCAGTGTTACCATGGAATTCTACCTCCATGGTGTTATCAAGGCATGAAAGATCTTGCATGCTGAACTGAGAAGGGTACCTTTCGTCTAATTCATTTAACTTTGCCTTTTACTGACCTACATCTCATGTTTGTATTACAGCACTACTGGCGACATAGAAACTGCACCTCACAAGGAAATTGTACATAATTAATTCTACAGTACAAGCGCTTCATTTTGTCGGATATGGGCAACTATGATCCCTCCAACGCAGCAACCCTGAACCTTCTTCCCCTTGTTAAAATCAGGGTTGTATTTTTAACATAATGGTTCCATGGTTCAACCCACAATTACATCGCATCACATCAGGAGTAATACTAGAAGCTTTCTACCCACATCGTGTATAACGAGTGATTATTACAGAGTAAAACAGCCCTAAGTGAAATGTCAAAGCTAATAATTAATCTAAAAGTGTCATACATGTACCTCCTGTATATGTTTCTACCTGATAGTGCTAAGTACCCACGTACTTTACGCATAAGATAAGGTCCTTGAATTACAGCTAGAATCCTGTTCGTCATGTTTTCATTCAATCTTGAAAGTGGTAACTGTTGATGTGAATTAAGGTATTTTGAGATTGCCTCGCAAATATAACTTGGTGAAAGCTCCTAACCCATCTGGCCCATAAATTCCACAGGAGACTGTGGGGACAACTACTATGGGGCCCGGGTTTCCATAATACTAGTTGACAACAACTTTGTGACAGCCTATGAAAAAAATCACGGTTTCTACTTCATGTGTTTTGTAAATTGTATTACATGTATAATTTAAATCAGCCCCTCACAAAAGCTGAACCTAATTCTGTACCCCTTTAACTTCATTCTGTTGTAGCTTGTTTGTGTATACGTGCTGATAGCTGTTGCTAAGTGCTAGGGAGTAGTCAGTAACTTCCTGTACTCATCATATATACTGAACTCATACTGACCGTCCAAGGCCTTCTATCAACTTTACAGGTCAATGTCAATGCATTATCACCAAGTACATTTTTCCTGATGAGTGATGATAGTAACAGACATGGGTTTCAACTTTTGAGAACTATGGCCAACTTGAGTCGAATAGTGTTGACTTTATAAATGATTGCCCAAGTTGATGTGATTACTACGTGTATACATGGTCCCTTGTGTTGGAAAGTGGAAGCTTTAAGGATGTGAGTGAAATAATGGAGGAACTTCCTCTGCGATGAATGAAATAATAATGTGCAGGAAAAGAATTCATGGTACTCATTAAATCATTCTTAAATTCTGCAGGATAGTGAATAATAAGAAGAGTTTCATTCCTTTCTCACTTGGCTGGTTGTTTCTAGGAGAGTGGGCGTGGCATGCTGGACTCCAGTGTTATCATTGGGGGGGGAGGGTTCAATAAACACCCTCATCCAGTCAAAACACAATTGGACTTTCTTCCATTATAATAATTCATTGTCACAACTGTTCACTTTTTACAAATGGTGAATGGCACTTGGATTTTATAGCCTTTCTGAATGTTGAACCTTGAACCTTGACATTTCCCAACCCCACCCTGTTTCCTACTGAACATAAATATTTCCTCTGTCACTTGTGAAATGACTAACCACTACATGTATACATGGGTTCTTCCACCATGATGATACAAGGCAACTTTTGATAATTTATCACACAGGCACCAACTAAGTCAATGTTATGATTTATCTGTACATGTATACACTACTGACTTAAGTGATTAGTTGATTGTAGCTATAGCAACCCAAATTAATCATCTGATTAGAATGGATATTAATACCACAGCAAATATGACTGGGAATTTAATTCAATTATCTTTCAATTTCACGGAGCTTCAAGTATGTGACTGTGTTATGGAGAACTGAAACTGCAGACACATTATAACAGATGAAATAATTTCAATTTGAAAGCAAATGGTTGTACCCCAGCAATGTTTGCCATTTCCCCACAACTAGTTTTCAAGAACTAATCTGCTTATTCTAAAAGATTCAATCAAATAAATCATTCATTTTATTTTGTGAAAAAAAACCCAGTTTTTATGTTCTTTGTCTGTTGTACTTTGATTGTAATTTTTGGGCAAAAGACTAAAACAATTCAAATGTTTTTCCCTGCAAGAAAACAAATTTATCTATGAATGTTTTTGAAAGCTTACCATCTGCATCAGCTCCATTCCTCTCTGTCTTGCTTTTACGGCTCCGCTTCGAAAGGAAGTTCATTTTGAAAGCTCAGTCAACAGTTACTTGAATATCTGTGAAAAGAAAATAGTTTACTTCAAGATTAATTTACAATAAAAAAAGCACATTGAAGTAAAAGTTCCTGTTTGGTTAAAACTTAACACAGCTTGCATTCTCCATCTCTCCAGCATCTCTCCAGCATTGTCAAACATTTCATCAAATTTGGTCACATGAAAGAAAAATTTAAACAAGGTGTATATGTTTTGCTAGGAACTGTTCATGAACAGTAATCAAATTTGCCAGCCGAGGTCTTTTTCTCATCGTTGACAGCATTTTTAATGAAATATTTTATTAAAGAGGATTGGTTTTGGTAATCTATGTTCACCCAAATTAAAACGAATCAATGTTGTTTCTGAACATTTACAATCGGGTAGCTTGTCTATAAGTACATGGTGTTTACTGTCAGCGAGTTTGACCACAATGGACATTATACACTACAACTGCATACCTTTGCCCTTAAATAACACACAACAACATCAATACACAGTTTCCACCCTAAATAATATCAGAGCCTTGATGTTACAATGTATTGTATTAACGATACACATACTGAGTGGGTGATTCCTTCACTATGGTGTGCGAGTGCAGATCAAGTACTAAGCAATACAGCAGGGTAAACACAAACAAGTCCCCAGTCATAGAACACACACACTGTGCACAAACACAACTGATTCACACATAAATGTGTACCATTCAACACTAAGTCTGGACTAGACAACTCACCAACATAAACCCAGAGTGTTCAGTTTTCTCCACTCCCACCTTAGTCACCTGTCAACTGACTGAAACCTATCTAGAGCAATGATCTATACCCAAGCATGCACACACAGTCACAGCTTCAGACACAAAGTCTCTAACTGAATAGGCCTAAGAATGATTAACACCCCTAGTAGCCTTATCAGTAATAAGAACAGTGATCATGGACTTTCCTGTCAACTGCCCACTCAGAAAGTTCAGGGACACAATCGAAACCACAAACTACAAAATCATCAGAGAATTTTAAAACCCATACCCCTTGATCACTCATGCAAGACCTCTGTTTGGAAAACACCCACAAGAAGCTTCTATTCAGCTGACCTTGGTTAGCAGGTCACGCACTGCATGTCAACTGAGACACTCCTACTTTGCACAGTGTACAAGTTTGCAGTTATGCAGTTATAAACACAAAGCACTGTTTGCAATTTGTAAACAGTCTGTAGCATAGTCCAATAGGCCTACACTGTCATAACAAAACGTTAGTGTTGCAGAAAATTATGCAGTATTGACACTTTTTGTAATGATAAAAGAACGGTGTAAGACCTGTGTTCCTGTCTTGTCTCAGGAGATAATTTGTACCTGGGCCTGATTCGTTCTGATCAGGGGGAGGCATTTCTATTTCAAGGGGCACCAAGGCAATGACAAAAACTGTCCCATAACACGCTTTAAAATATATGCAGTTTCTCTCAAACAATATTCTCTCTTAGCCAAATTGTTGTGAGCATTGTTGGGTTATGTTTTTATTCTGTACTGAATGCTACAATACAAATTACAGCTAATAGGCCTACCATCCTCTCAAAACTAATTAAAAATAACATTATGTAATTACTCATTAAGCCACAGCGTAATATCCCACAGAGTTCTCATTGATTGTTTTATTCCTATATCACAAAGCACTGCAGGTCACACTCTGCTATTCAGGAGTTGTTGAAGGTCCCCAGTTAAATCAATATTATGTAAATTAGTCTCAGAGCAATTTACACAATTGGTTTTACAAAAGTGTAAAGTCTGTAATTTCCAAGCGCTTTGGCCTAAATGTTTTCAATTCAATAGGGGGGTCTAACTCCACTATCTAACCAACCTATCGTTGATAACATCTTAGATTCTGAGGTTAGAGAGACTCAGCTACGGCCAAACAAAATATTTGGCAGTGTAAATATCTCTTAGTGTAAATCTAACTCAATTCCCGGTGGGAAAGCTTGATTGTGACACAATTTAATATTCATAAAGAGGAGAGCACAGATTGTTAACAGTAATTTGCAATTCAATGGATCGACAGGCAGAGCCTAAATGGGTCAATAAATAGGCCATGGTTTTTGCACTGGTTGTAAACTGAACCATGAAACCTGTGTTATCACATGTTTACAAAAGAGACACAGAGCCAGGAATTTCTGCAGGCATGATTTGTGCATAATGAGGTCAATTGAAGAAAACATAATTAAATAAAGAAAGGGAAAGGGGAAGAGGGTTGAAATTTGTTCAGTTGTTATTTCTGCGACTTGATTTTCAAGTAAGTGTATTTGTAATGTGATTTCTCATTTATGCCGAGTCTTGTACAAACACATCCTACCTACCAAGATAGTGAACAATAGAATGTGAGGTTTGTTTTTTAATCAAGATTGGGGTCCATATAATCCATATTGCTATGTGTATGTGTTTGTGCATACAGTTAGTAAGCATGCAACGTAACACTGTTTTTAATAATAAAGGGCCTAGACAACCTATAATGAAGTCCTATTGCCACTGCCTCCCACTATAATACCGGGGAGTGGGGAGCATGAACTCTATGCTCATATGCCAGTGCCATCTCCGCCCATCGCTGTGGATGAAACTTTACAAAGCGCCAGGATGACATGAGATAAAACCTGCGCCTTTCTAGGACGCAGTTGTAAAATAATCCCAATGGTGGCAGAAACCACTGATGCCAGATTTGGATTGGTTTTTACAAGGAATGTTTTTTTTCTATTGGAGAGATCAGTTCGATTCATTCAACAATGAAATTGAGAGAAGTCATCATCATCAACGAACAATACAGTTGCAAACTGCTCAAGTATCATTTTGCACTTTGCGTTAATCAAGTTAGGACACCTGGTTCAAGGAATATCTGGGCTAATCATTAAGAGTTACTGTTCCTTGTCTCGTCATTGTACGATACAAATGGGCCCTAACTCTGGCACATGGCTGATGTGTGTGTGTGTCATGATACCCGAACGATGTAACAAGAGTCACACAGACACCCCCCCCCCCCCCCCCCCGACTGCTGCAACTTGGATTTAACTCATACTCATTCGAAGAGGTTCAGCCATGCCGAGTGGTAGTGGCACTCTGTGATTGCTGCGTACCATTGTTTTACCACAATTTCGTAAACCAAATATTGATACCTTACTTTGCAACGCCTGAAATCACGTTATATCATTTGACATGTTTGAAACTAAATAATGAATACAGAAGTTGATAAAATATTTAAAGATAATAAATAGATTGGTTGCAATTTATGAAGGTTTGTCAGCCAGCCCAAAGTAAAGTTGAACCATAATGATGGAGGTAACTAAACTAATTGCTTTAATTCACTTCTCAGTATTACTTGAACACCACACTAAACTAATCAAAACATGCGTTTATAATATAGCTAACTAGCAATTCTGTGAATTACACACATAAATGTCATGCCACTGCACTGTCAGTAGTCACTGCTTTTGTGTGGTTGTGGTTTGTGAGCTTACCTTAAATTCTCTGTCTATTACTACTACGTAATTAATCACTCCAAAGATTCAGTCACACAGTGATTGGTTATTTATGAAGCATGAAAGAAATTAAATCCAACTTAATGCACTGTCAACTCGTAAAATAGAGACACTCAATGAACGTGCAACCATGCAACCGATCTACCACCCACACTGCGCTGTCCGTATACATAACACGCTATTGAATGAGTGAACTTTCAAGTGTGTGCTGTTCGTTGCTTGTGAGCGTTTGATATTGAAATTGTGTCAATAATACAGAAAGTAAATAATGGAACGTCCTTCAAAACGCTATAGGTCAAGGGGTATGGTCATATCTACTGGTTTCTGGAGGATAAATAAACAATTAATGGCAAATAAAGTTACAAAAAGCATAAAGTGAAGTCATGACTTACGGCTTACGGTGTTGTCGAGCTCTCTGCCCTCCAACATCAAAATAAAATATTTTAATACCGCCCTCTCGTGTTTTACAAAACTTTTTGGACAGTCGCCCCCCCCCCCAAAAAAAAACAACCTTTGCGCGTACACTAGGTTACTGTCATTTTTGTCGTTTTTGGTCGTTTATATCTTGCATTTGACATGAAAAAGATGGCTCAGTGAGGATGGAGGCTCTTTGTATTTTACTGTCGAGGTATCCGTGATGCAAGCAAGCAGGAGGCGTCTTGAACCATTTTTAAATTAGGTACGTAACTCAACTGTGTAGGGTAGGGGGACTGTAGTGTGAAGTGTGTTGCTGCACTGCTGTAGGCATGGTAGGCCAAGTGCTTTTTGTTTTTAAATTGAAAGACAAAAGTGTTACACAATACGCCAATGATGATAGCAATACTCAATGTTTACTTACTTATAATGTCAAAGTAATAATTGGTTTTAGTCCACTGGTTGTGTTGTATTGTGTAACTAACACTAAACAGACTAAGTGAAATATAAAATAACGTCCTTTTTGGGTAGATCTTAATCATAACAACAAACAAACAACCGACAATTTAGCAAAAAAGCAAAGGTAACAAAAATTACATTGATAATGATAGTGACCAAGTAATACCACTTATTTTAATAGCTCAGGAAACCCTTGCTTCTGGCATTTGTAATGCAAAGAAAAGTGAAGGCTACTGCAACCACTACGTACCAGTGAGTGCAGGTAGAATAAAGTGGGATAATGATGTTTTAATTTGATATCAAAAATTTATCTAACCATTATTTTGGGGCAGGGGCACCCCACTGATCACCGGTATGTCACTGGCTAGTTTACTTAGTAATTGTGTGTTATGTATGTAGTTATAAAAGTGCATACTAAAAATCAATCAATACATCTTTTTACATAACACATCTTCATTTTAAAGGTGTTGGTTTCAATAGACTTTCATCACACCATGGACAACGACTCAATATTTGGCACTCCTCCAGAGCCAGTTTTTAATCTGAAGGGAAGTTGTCTGTCTTCGGAACTCCTTGAAGACTTGTTGTATGTGCAGGCAACGCACAATGAAAAGACTGCCCAAGCTGCTACCAGTGCAGATGGGGCTTTCAAGCAAGGCACCATTGCAGGTAAACAATGTCTCTGTTTGAACAGCCACAGTCAACTCCCCTCCCCCTCCCCAACTTGGTCAAAATGATCGTAGGAAGAAACATTTTCTTTTCTACTTTTGTGCTGCATGAGATTTGTGATTTGTATTATTAGGTAAGATTTATTTTCATATTTTTTGCTGGAAAAATATTAAAATATATGAAATTTCTCTGAACAGAAATGATTTTCCTAATATGTGAGAGGTTTAACCAGCCTGCCGAGTCACGCTATCTGGCCTTGGACATTTTCGACAGGTAAGAAAGATCCTTGTGATTAAACGGTTTGTGTGTTACTACTGCAAAAAAAACATACCAAAATATTCAGCAGCAACAGGCAAGCCCTACCACCCCAAACCCTCAGTTTGTGACCACTGCAAAAAACAAATCATTAGTAGCAGCAACAGGCAGACCCTACCCAAAACTCGGATGATGTGGGTTGAGCTAAACTTGAAGAGATTGCATTCCCAGAACATCAAGCCCCTTTTCAACTCAGGATATGATTTTCTGATATAAAGCAGGCACCAAATGGAAACAATTTTAAATGTTTGGGCATACCTCTGTTAATTTGTTAAGCTTTTCCTTTCTCAACTGGTTTCTAAAATGACTTATTTTTTGCAAAGGTTTATGAGTGAATATGTCCGTGTTCACTACAAGAAAATTCAATCAGGCGATAAAGACAGACAGAAGAAAGTGAAGACTTGGAAAACCTTCATGCAGAAACTGAAGAAACAAGTGAAGCTATTCATGGTCTCCTGTGTACAGATTGCTAGCAAAATGTGCTCTCATTATAAGGTGACAAACCATTCAAATAAAACTACCCTCTAGTACATAAATCTTTGTTTGTTTGTTTGTTTGTTTGTTTGTTTGTTTTCCTCAGACTATATTGCTCTCTTGATGGATGCAGGGCCCTAAGGAAACAGTTTCTGTATTGATGAGGCTACTCTAGCTGCTAAAATAAAACGGCAAACAATAAAAACAATGATTTAAGGAATTCTACAGTTTATGTTTCAAATAACTTACATGTTACATGAAAGTTTGTTTGTCTCCAAAGGTTTTGAACTTGTGTATGCCTTGATTACAGTCATTGTTTCTAGAATTTGTATCAAAGTATATTTTAAAAACAGATCATGACATTACAACTACAGTAATAATAGAGAAGAAAATGGCAATTATATCTATACCTCCTTGCTCTATGGTCTGACCTCGAAACAAACCATCATACAAACCCAGGCTGAGAACTTGCTGGAAACAGTCCTACTTATATTACACAAAACCTAGTTTGAAAGATACATCTTATCATCTTTTCTCTTATAGATCTTGACATGTCGTAAGTGCAGTAGATTTCTTCTAGATTCAGGTCTTGGTTGTACTTCAACTACCATCTTAAAGACAGAGCTAACAGTCCTTAAGACCTTAGACTACAGGGTCTATGGTCTCTCTCCTCTCACCTACATCGAGACACTCCTCGAGATCATGGGTAAGTTTTACAGCCTGGATAATTCATCATAAATTTATTTCCATCCTGCTGTTATTTCCAATAACTCACCTAAGCAACCTGTGAGAATTACTTCCATGGGAAATTAGAAGTAGTGATTGCAAACTGCTTACCAACAAAAAGGACCTATGGTATAAATGAAACAAATAGTTAATGGTCTGACTTTAAAAACCCTAGCGGAGTCTTTCTCAAGGCTCTGCTAGGGTTGAATCATCAGGTCCCTCAACTCTTTTTGCAGAATGACATCCAAGTAAAGCATCCCATTGTGGTTATCTGCTGCTGATGCCTTTGACAGCATTTCAGATGAAACTTTTTCTCATGTTATAATAAATTTATAAGCCATTTTGAGATATGGCGGACACAAAACTACAACACTATAGGGTTTGGGTAAATTTGTGTGTATACACCCAAACCAAACAGTACAGTCCTATTACGTCCGCCATACCTCAAAAAGGCTTATGAGCTTCCAGATTGAAAACAATAAATTTGTTGATGTTTACTTCATCCTATCTTGAGGCCACAATGATGAGACAACAAGCATCAAGATCCTACATGAGACCAGTCTGAAAGTCATGGATCTCGCCTACCTCAGAAGGAACGTCGTGTATGAAAAACTCTTCCAAGTGGCTACCGGTGAAAGTAGCGGTTACCAAGAGGATAGGTAAGACATGTGACTAGGTTAAAGAAGAATTTCTACTTCAAACCTGGTCAGTCAAAATCTTGATCTTTACGTGGTGGAGTGTATCAGACCCTTTGCTTATGCTGTCTTGCATCACTGAGTGCAACACGATTGAAATATGTATGAGTGTATATTGCCATTTACAGCTTTTGGCAAACTAGAAGTGTTCCTTTGAACTACGTGAAGGCGCTTGACCACGAGATGACACAACTCAAGGAGTGTGTTGGAGTAACAATTTTATTCTTGTAAATCTCTGTTTTCAAGAGTCAAAAAAATCCTAATCTCAGAACGCCATTACTTATTTTCTTTGGTAGGGAGAAGTTTGCTTTAGTAGAGCATGATGCGATGTTCTTTGCTTCAGCGATCATTGGTGCTGCATCTTATGTGATTGATAAGAACTCTAGCGACAAGGTAAGTTAATACAACTCTGGCATTTAGAGAACTTTCAGCATTATATTAGCTTTCAAACAAAAACCATTTACAGTTTATTTGACTTGGTTGGGAATAATTTAGCCTTAACCCTAAAAACAAGCACGCGTGTCCATCGCCATAAAGATGTTCATCAAGAAAATGTTGTTCTGAGATTTGTTGTACTAGGCAAATGTCAGGCAGGGAACCAGTCACTACTATAGTAAACTAAATGGTAGGTCGGTTGGTAACCATTTGTGCTAAGCAGATTGGGCTCTGTGCTTCTCTCTGAGCCTCTAATAAGACAGATCCAGTGCTTACAAACAGTCCTCCTCAGGTTATACGCTTAACCAAATGTGTAAGTACAGTTAATTTGCACTTAGCATGATCATGTTTAGCAATTTAACATTTTGTATACTTTCAGGTGATTAGCCATGTTGGTCGGATCACATGTATACCAGTGACTGATATCCTACAGTTTGCCACAATCTTAGTGGAAAACATTCTCTGAAGAACGATGTTCAAGTCAAAACTCACATCTTTGGCTGCCTAGGACTGCTTGCCTACCGTAAAAGGCCCGGAATGTTCAAGTCAAAACTCACATCTTTGGCTGCCTAGGACTGCTTGCCTACCGTAAAAGGCCCGGAATGTTTAATGTCAATTATTTGGGTCTATACTCTCTAAATCCGCTTTCCAAATCCTTAACGAGGTTCAATTTCATGGAGCTGTTTAATAAATAACTCAATCTTTGTGGTGTGAAGAACATGTAAGTCTATGGGCCAGCAGCCGATTTCACAAAACTTAACGTAACTGCGTAAGTCCACTTGCGCAACGTTTATGGCGCAACTTATGCCATAAACGTTGCGCAAGTGGACTTACCCAGATGCGTAAAGTTTTGTAAAATTGGCTGCAGGTCAGTTCTCCAGTAAGCAGTAAACAGTGCAGTGAGAACATTTCGGTGATCTCTAGTGTTTTAAAGTAAATCAAGTTAATTCGGAAAAATATTTTTGAAAGTATTTTATTTGATTGAGGGATAGTAGAATAACTTGAAGTAGAAAGACACAAATTAACATAAACTATTTTAAATTAAGTTTTAAAGTTTGTAAAAACCTTTTCCATTCAAACCTTTTTAAATCCCAACATTTTAACCGAGGGGTGTTGTAATTGTTTGAAATATTTACAAAGAGAAAATTTTGTTAATTTATTATATCTATTTATTATAGTTTCTTATATATTTATTATCTTGTTCAGAGTTAGCAACTTTTGGATGTTTATCACTTGTTTATTTATGACTTATATTAATTAATTTGTAATTGAAGGTAATTAAACATTACTGTAGTTGTTATACAGATAGTATTTAATTTCTCAAAAGTATGTAAAATAGATTCAAAAGTTTAAACTAGTTATCAATTTAAGAAACAAAAGAACAATGATCGGAAGAGCCCACTCACTGCACCTGTAACTTTCAAGGTGTGCCCCCAAACAAAAACCACTTCAACAAGTAGTTCTCCATTTTAAAAGAACAATGACAATTGTTGTAAATGCTTATTTGATGGCTCATTTGATCAAAATGAATATTATTATTTATTTACAATAAACCATTCTACATTAATGGTCATCGGTGAATGCTAATGGATCATTAAAGGAACACGTTGCCTTGGATCGGTCGAGTTGGTCTTTGGAAAGCGTTTGCAACCGTTTTTTATAAAATGCATATGGCTGGAAAGATCTTGTAAAAGTAGAATACAATGATCCACACAAACATGCCTCAAAATTGCGTGGTTTTCCCTTTACCTCGTCGACTAACACGTCGGCCATTTATGGGGGTCAAAATTTTGACTCCCATAAATGGCCGAACGTGTTAGTTCGCACAGTAGAAGGAAAACCACGCAATTTCGAGGCAAACTTGTGTAGATCATTGTATTCTACTTTTAAAACATCTTTCCAGCCATATGCATTTTATAAAAAACGGTTACAAAGGCTTTTGTTTTGACCAACTCGTCCGATCCAAGGCAACGTGTTCCTTTAACTTTGAATGCACTTTTTGAATAAAAAGACAAAGTTGAGCGAGTACATCAACAGTTTATTATTGTAAGTGTTGATATTATTATCAATATCTGCTTTTGTTGTCAGAGGAAAACCCACCCAGTCTGGTAAAATGACCTTTTATGAATGACTTTGTTGAATATTTAATATTTATTAATGATATGGATGGTAAGACTATAATGGGCAGATTACCAGTAACTTAACAGTTAAATAATCAATGGGATATTTCTGACAGGACAATATAAAACCCCAAGTCAAGTAGAGTACCAACATATTCACCACTACAGTACACTAATTCTTTGCATGTGCAACATCTACACAACAGTTGTTTTGGTCTTACTTGGATGCTGCAAATTATCTATCGCGTTTATAAAACCAACTTGTCTTAGTTCTGTTAAGACCCTAGTCTAACTCTGATCCGAATCTGTGGGTAACTTGAACAGTACACCATGCATCTGATAACTCTGACTGGCGGATTTCTGCTGTTGATGTTTGGTAGATCCATCATTGGTGAAAGTGGTTGTCCGTTAGGCTGGAGGCAGTTTGATCAGTCTTGCTACATGATGGTTATCGACAGGCCACTAGGGTGGTCTGATGCTCAACAGGCATGCCATGATGTAGATAGTCAGCTTAGCATAGCAAACTCACAATCTGAAGATCAATTCATGCATTCCTTGCATTTAGAGCTAATTCAAGATCAATCATTTGACCATCGCAATGTATGGCTGGGCTGCATGAACTCAGCCAGCGATGGGTTGGTATTCTTTGATGGTGGTCAGCATGACTACATGAATATGCAAGATGGACAAGATTTCAATGCTACAAACTGTTGCTGCCTTAAGTACAAACATGGTCAGTGGGCTCTGTTAGGATGCCAACTAAAGAGAAGTTTTATATGCGAGAGAAAAATGTGTACCCCACCAAGACGCTGCTTCAGTGTCAACCCTGCAAGCTTTGATGATCAAGCCACACCCTACTGTCTGCTCGGCCACACCTTCAAGGAAACCATCATCAAGAACCCCATACAGTGCTGCCTGGCTTGCTCCAAGGATCCCAACTGCCGCTCCTTCAACCTGTCTGGGAAGATGTGCCAACTCAACAATGTCACCATCTCACAGGTTAATGCTGGAAATAACGTGATGGAGAACTGTGTCTACTATGAAATGAGTGAGTAAGAGATCATATATCGGACTGATTGCTCATCGTTGTATCATTGTACAACACAAATTGACTTCTTATTATAGAAGCAGATGTTAATTTTGTGATACATAACAGCACATTATCTGATGATGTCCATTGCAAAGGATCAGTGCTTTCTTTGAACCAGAGATGTGGTTGAAATCACTATCTTGCAGGGTTTTTAAACATCAAACTTCAGATGCAACTTGTAAATATATAGCAGGCATTTTTAGGCACCTTTAAACATGTTATCAAAACAACTTACACTATTGCTATTACTCTGTTTATTGCGACTTAAACCTTACTGAAGAGTATGCAGCACCGATGGCAAAATCAGCATAAAGATTTCTAATTATTCACATCAGAAAGATTGCATTTGGCAACAGTATGAACACTTTTATTCAGTCTCCAAGATTTATCTTACAAAAACCATTAGATTGTATTATACAATGATGCTCCCCAAGCTTTGATTGGCCTTACTTCAGATTATACTTCTTATTAAATTGTGATTAATAAATAATTATATCTTGTCTTTAAGAAAAAAAAAAAAAAGTATTTTGTGTGGCACTAAAAATATCATAAAATGGCCGGAAAAAAAAAAAAAAAAAAAATTGTGTGTCTAAATTTGACTTCTTTAAGCAGTATGATTACAGTGCTCTGAATATAATTACACCAAACATAAAGGGAAAAAAAAGAGCAATAACTTGAGCATATAATAATCATGTAAATGATTTTTGAATTATATGAAAGGAAATTCAGAAGACATTTTTTGTTATGTTACTTGTTATGCTCTAAAACAAAATCTTCAAGGTAATCATATAGTTGTACTATACTTCTTATACTAAGGCACTTTATCTAAACTTTTCCCGGATAACTTGCGGAAAAGTTTTCCCGCAGCTAATTTGCTATCCCTCAACAAAATATTGTGCATTCTGTATAAACTCCATGAACAGTTTTTAGGAAAGTTGTGCCATTTGTTTAATATTGGTTAAACCGCACACACTTAGATTTTGCTATCTACTGGGAGCCAGCAGTTGTTCCCAAATGGTTTCGGGAAAACCCTTCCACAAGTTGTCCGGGGAAAGTTTTGACAAGGTGCCTAAGAAAGGACTCCAAAAACAACTTGCAAAATAACCTAATTATTCTTCTCTAAGAAGGACTTCTGAACAACATCAAAACCTATAGGGGTCATTCACTTCTGTATGAATCATCACCATACGCCCACACATGACTAATTTTGCTGATTTTTCTCAGTGAAAATTTCTGGAGAAATAAAATACTGTATTCCGGTCATGCTTCTCCATTGACCTTTACTGTCATGTAGAATTTGTCAAATCTTCCCGCCATTTGTGATTGCAGTCGCCATAGGAACAAGCCACTATGGTTTTTAGGCTTCAGAAAAATATAATAAATAACTTTGGCTTACAATTCTTTCTAGTTTTGAGATTTCTGTAAAAGGAATCAAGAATATGTATCACTCTTTCAGTAAAAAACACGCTATCTGTCTGGACGGCACTTGAGCATCAAGCTGGACGGTTTTGATAGTCTGTAATCAGTAACTTGAAAAAGTCTCTCCAGAACAAAAGGAAGTCTCTAATTATGAAATACTACCCTCTGAGCAGAATGCCTCAAGAAACACTCTGTGGAGACCAACTTCAAGATTGACTGGACTTACTGCATACATCTGATGGGAGGGTCACCATGTAAGACACAAGTTAAGGAATCAACAGTTGACATAAATACTCAATCTCCATCAAATAAACAAGTTAAAGGCATTGGACACTATTGGTAATTACTCAAAATAATTGTTAGCATAAAACCTTACTTGGTACCGAGCAATGGAGAGCTGTTGATAGAATAATACATTGTGAGAAACGGCTCCCTCTGAAGTAACGTAGTCTTTGAGAAAGAAGTAATTTCTCACTAAAATATTTGAATTGAATTCAAGACAACAGCTGAGGTCTCGAATTAAAACATCTGAAAGCACACAACTTATGCGAAGGGTAAGTATTGTTTGAAGCACACAACTTATGCAAAGGGTGTTTTTTCTTCCATTATTCTCTCACAACTTCAACAACCAATTGAGTTCAAATTTTCACATGTTTGTTATTTTATGCATACATGTATGTTGAGGTATACCAAGTAAGAACACTGGTCATTGACAATTACCAAAGGTGTCCAGTGCCTTTAATGGAACATGTTTTTAAACAGTGCATTTCTTGTAAAGGAATGGTTAATGTTTGTTGCCATCAGGCATTAAAACAACCTCCAAATTCTAAACACTCTCTCAACTAAAAATAAAAGGATATCATATTGGTTGATTGCAGATATTCTAGGAGCTGCCTCATTGGTCCATATTTACTGAGTGCTTTGATACAGCCAATCAGAATGAGTTTATGTTTAGCTCTTGTCAAAGCAACGTTGAGACGTCGAAGATCCTCCAAAAGAAAACCACTCTGTAAAAAAAACCCAGAAATCAAGGAAAAAGGAATGGTTAATAAGAATGTAAGAACTAAAGATTTAAATATAAAAAAATCTCTCGTTTTCCCTTCAGAGCTGACTTTGTAAATTTGATAATTATATTTACTGTATCCAGTCAATGTTTATCAGTGGCAGCAGACACACAGGGTAATTTGTTTTTGCTTAAACACCTCTGAACATGCTCACAATTCAAACAGCAATGGATTTACTGCTGCTTTTTGAAGTAATCTAATCCATAAGCTCTTTTCAGAGCCACCATCTTCTCAAAAACAAGTTCATTTTTATAGAGTACCTGTAAGATTAAACTATAGATGGATTGCACATAACGTCATTGACCACCACCTTGACTACTCAGCCAATGGTTGCCTTTCCCATGTGCACGTTTCATCAACGATGGCCGCCAATGCAAGGTGTTTTTGAAAACACAAGCTGGTTCAGAATTTCAGGCAAGTGGAGAAAAGGTGCTGAAATGTGGGTGTGGGACAAGGAGAGGGGAGGGGGGATGTTAAGCCCTTACCCAAGAGTCTTTGTCCTAGGGTGGAGTGGGGTGGGGAGGGAGGGGGAACGTAAACTCTTACCCCAGACTCTACGTCCTTTGCGGTAAATGACACAATGATGACTTCTTTATCTCTTCCCTGGTACTTATCGACAGTATTGACTTCAATGTGTTCATCTAGCATGGTTCCCAGCAGCTTACATTGGTTACGATATGGAGAGATGATTCCTATATCACTTTGTGCACAACCACACTGTGTAATAAATACCAGACATTATGTCAGTCATTGTTCATAAACAAAACAAATACATTAAGTGCAAAAGGTTTATTTTTGATATTAAGTTCTAACATAAACGCCATAAAATCACAATGCACTTACAAGTTTCCTTCAAACTTAAAACATCTTAGAACCATTCCTTTAATTTTCTCAACCTTGTGGAGGAGTACACAACAGTCTTTTTCTTGATTTGTAGTCAGCCAATATACATTTCACTACTATTTCAAACTAGTAAGTCTAATTTGGAAGGCTAGTCTTATTTGAGTTGCAGCTTGCTTACCTTCTTCAAACAGTTGACAAGCCGCTGAACCAGCAGAGCCTCTACTTTATTTACTGTGTGTTTCTCATCTGCTTCATCTGGGAACTTGACCTGTCAGAAAATAACAAATCAATCTCTGTTTCACCCACGTTTAAAATTTTCTTATAAAGCAAAATCAATAAAATCATTATATTTTCATTTAGCGAAACATAAATAAATGAAATGTTTGAGTGAGATGTACCTTATCTGTGGTAAGGAAGCAAACTGGAGTGGATGGCTGGATTGCGTTAATCAACCAGGAATTATCACCGTCATCGTTGGTCAGCTCCTTTCACAATCAAAACACACACAAAAGCAGATATCAGGAATATGCTACAAACTTCATCTTTAAGACAAATGCAAACATGAGAAAGATTTGAAGGTTTTTCAGTAGCTGTACAATAAGATAAAGTTGGTTCTGACAAGAACCACCACTATTCAAAAGAGATTTACACATGGTGTCATCACAAACCTCATCTAATACTTCCACCATGCAAAGTGTCACATCCACCATAATTGGGTAAAGGTTTGCGATACACCATGAGACAATCTGTTTATCTGTCAGTATTCTTACCATCTTGACCCTTTTCCAGTTAGGCAGGTTAAGCTTTGCTGTAGCAACAGCTTCGTTACCGCATCGTAGCCTGCCCTCATACACCAGTGTGTTACTGAGTTTCATAATGTCAGAGTTCATACGATATTGTAGACTAAGCTGAACTGCTGCTGATGGGGTCGACTCATGGCGCTCACCGAGTCTCTGGAACAGACTCACACTCATTCCAAGTTGCCTGAGGAATATTTCAAAAAATTTAATAAAAACATTTCTGTGAATTGTAAACTCATAAAATTCAACTTAATATCGTTTTACGAAACAATATCCACTTTGAGTTTATGTCTCTGCTGGTTCCCCTTCCTACAATAATGAAAAAACAATAATTTTTCCAGCACATCAGCCAATGTTTGACAATAAAAATAATACACACTTTGCAATTGTATCTAACTACAGTAAGAGAGGTTTGCGGTCACACCATAAGAATATTTCTTTTGAGTAGTGTTGGCTCTGAAATGAACCGGTGGTTAACGACTCAACGTTTCAAACATGCTCTGATCGTATAAGACCCAAAACAATGAACAGAAAGCCAATGAAAACCCTTCATTTACCTTGCTGCATTACTCTGTACCAAAGGAGGAAGTTGCTTGTGGTCACCAACCAAGACAAAGCGCCGGGCACGGAACAGTGGCCCAAGACACACCAACTGGCTTATCTGTGATGCCTCATCAACGATACAGACATCAAATGTACGTCGAGTCAGAAGTGTATGCTTAGCACCTAGACATGTTGTGGCCACAACAAGCTGTAGCATAGAAGCAGAAGAGGGACAAATACGATTAGGGTCAAGTCTTATTATTGATTTTGCATCGGTATAAAAAATATGTTTTTGTTTTACGCTCGAACCAATGTGTGTTAAAGCAGTGTATACTCTTTGTCCTGTGAAAACAACTAATAGGCATAATACTCGGGTGAGATTTGAACCCAAGACCAGAGTCAAATTCAGAGCAAGGGTTGAAACAGTGAAGACAAATAGACATCTCCTGATGTCAACTCACCTTAGTTTCAAAGCATGATGCAAGTTGTTGAACGCTTCTTGAAGTACCAAGCACAGCCCGCTCTGAATATGACCTAAGGTCAGAGTGCACTCGATGTTCTGACCCTAATCTCAAAGGTGAAATCCCAAACTACAAAGAAAATATTCACAACAAAGAAAGCATAATGTTTTCTAAGCACATAACAATCTTGCTTAGCAGAACATGGTACAGGTCAAATGTTCAAAAGGTTCACTGCTAAAAATGGTATTCTTGAAACAAGAAAAACATCTTATTTTAAGAAAATTATTCTTGTGTCACTCCCTAGAAAATATTTTCTAGGGAGTGACACAAGAAGATTTTCTCAAAATAAGATGTTTTTCTTGTTTCAAGATAACCATTTTTAGCAGTGTTTGGATTGTTGTGACTTGTGCTATGTTCAGTTTTGCTTAGGAAATAAACTTAATAAACAATATTTTTTGCTGACAGCTTCATGAAAATGTGTTCAAATCTAAGGATATAATTTTGTACTAAATAATTAAAATTAAAAGCATATTTAGAGGACAGTTACTTTAATACATCATTTTTAATTACCTTGATTAATTTAAGAAGGATGTTATCGACAGCCGAGTGAGTGTAGCTTGTGAGAAGGACAGATAGATTACATGCACAGAGAATGCGCACCAATGCAACGATAGTCGTAGTTTTACCTATGGACAAGGAAAAACAAAAATCCAAAACTAAACTTATTTCATGTTCATTATAAAGTTATAGGAAAATATAAACCAATGCGCTGATATCTGTAGCGTTTAGCTATTAGCAACACACCCCAGGCCTGGTGGTTTATTTACACGCACGCTACGGAGGTCATGGTCTCCGTGGCCCCTGGTCATGGCCTTGGTGCCCTTCAGAAAGTTACCATTGACTTCAAGGACCTTGCCCTTTCAACATGTTCAAATATGAAATTCCAGGCCTGACACATATACTAGCATCTTTGAGAAAAAGCAAGGAGCAGAGAGCAAAAAGAAGATGCAGAAGATTAAGAGAGCAAAAGGAAGATACAAAAGATTAACAATGAAAGGTTATGAGAAAGGAGACAAAAATGGAACAGTTGACAGCATAACCGCAATCATTAGGGATAGACAGACAGATGGGTTGAACCAAAAATACAAAAACAACAGTAATTTTTAAGGAGTCTCACTCAAGACATGAATCTAGAATCTTACCTGTGCCTGGCATGCCAATAATCAGGCTATAATCTTGACATCTAAGAACTGCATTAATGGCCCTCTGTTGGTCAGTATTCAGTGAGCCAAGAATATCAGCCACTGGAAAAACAAAATCACATTAAAAACATTAAGACTGGATGGGGAAACTAGATGTTCACAGATTGATGGCAAAAGCCTCAACTTCTCCTAAACAAAATTTACGAGCTGTTATAATTATCGGTGTTAGTATTGATTTCGGATAATAAAACAAAGGATGGCTCAATATGAACTCAATCACTTTCAGAAGTCTGGTGAAACCTGTAGACAAGGGTGCTTGCATTACTTCTCTTCCATGGTAGTGTTCTGGCTTCTCCTACACACAGACACAACCTACACTATCCTGTCCTAGTACTCTGGGCTTAACAAAGGACAAAGCAATAATGGAAAAATGTATTACTCAAGTCACATCAAGACCAGCCACGCCGGGATTCGAACCCACACTCTATGAATGAAAGGACTTGTATTCGGTTTGCTAGACGGCTCGACTGAAAATACTTATGAATTCTAGGTACTGTAAAACCAACAGTCAACTGTGTGATTCGAACCCGCAATCTTGTGTGTGCATTGGTTATAAAATGGTCTGATACGATGATTTACCTTTCTTCTTTGCAGATTCTGGCACTTGTGAATTGCTATCGAATTGTGGTTCATTCAGATCAACGACAAGCTTACAAAGTCTACAACTGAAAAAATACAATAAAATATAACCATAATCAAAATGTTTCTTTACAATTACTCTAAGAGAACAACATTGTTAGATTAACAATTTAGTTGCTCAAAAATCTGCACAAAACTTATTGATACAAATTGGGTCATATAAAAAAGTGGTCTTGGCATTGAGTCTATGAGAAACATTTGCAGGGCACCAAGGCCAAGAACAGAACAATGAAGCTAAGGCCTGAAAAACTATTTGAAAAATTGTTCTACTCTTTTGAGTACAGTAACTTTTCTTTGCCGTTCTCAGGTAAAAAAAAAAATGTATTATCTTGTTATGAATAACTTACGCATTTTCATCGTTGTGCATTAATTTGGCTAAGTTAACAAGACTAGAAGCCATGTTGTTGTATGCGTCATCTTTGTCCATTCGATACACGGGCTTGCTTTGGGTCGATACCAAGGGCCTGAAATGAATAGAACAAAAGATGATTAATAAAAAAATATATAAAAAAATTAGAATATGATAGAATTCATTATTGTGTTCTCAATACAAAATAAAGATAATGGTACATTTGTTTTGTACACAGGTAAAATTATGTTAAAAATGATGTCATGGTTATGTCACACAATGTTTTAGGCCAACAACCACATCTACAGTATTGCAGGAAAAGTATAAACAGATGATTGGGCGCAGACCTTTTGAGATATAGTGATCTGAAGATCAACTGATTAAATATTCAGGTCATCATAACTAAGTTAATTAATTCAGGATATTAAGCTGTTTATATTTTTAAGACTTAGCTTTGAAATAACATCTAACTATTTCATATAATGCTAAGCAGGACTTTAGGGGAACAAAATGTGTGTACAAATTCTATTGGATATTTGCAAAAGGAGAGCACAAAAAAAAAAAAAAAAAAGGAAAAAAAAACACCCCCACACAAAAAACAGCTAAATATTAACAACATTTATGATAAAAGGAGTTTTGACTACTTGTAGCCCTCACAGTAAGTTTAGTTACCTGTCTGCTTTGATGGTGACTTCTTCAGATCCAATACTCTCAATAAAACCTGTACAGGTTGCAACTTTCCTTGTTCCTTCCACTGATACAGCAACACGATCACCCTGAGACACTTGAAAATCTAACATTGACCGACTGGAAAGATAAAACAGAATATTGCGTCAAATCCTGCAAACGTTGACTGGCTGGCTGGAAAGATAGAACAAAATATTGACTGCTTCGAGTGCTATGGTTAAAACTATGACTCCCGAGGTGATCCCCGGAGCGTTCTATTTTCACCGAGGGAGTCATAGTCAAATCCTGCAAACATTGACTGGCTGGTTGGAAAGATAGAACAAAATATTGCGTCAAATCCTGCAAACTGCGTATTGGTCTCGTCTTGGTCTTGGGATGAATCCCACCCCCCACCCCCAGCACGTTTCCATCAGCACATCAAGAAAACTAAACATTCAAGTATTTTAGTCACAATCTTTGTCTTCCATTAGTTTTAAAGTGTTGATCAAATCAAGGAGAAAATCCCGCCAATTCACACCACGAAACACTTGAAACAATATCTGAAGAATCCAAATAATTGAAACTTCCTCAAATAACCAATATTTTTTTTTAATTTGAATTCTTGTCAGTGATTACCTCTGATGACCCTGTTGTCGTTTGAAGCTGATATGAAAAGACTCTTGAGTCTTATTGTGTTTACATCCAGCTAGCTGAAGGCTACTCAAGCAATTGCCACCTCCCCTCTCCTCCCTAAAATTGTAAACAAACAACAACAACATCTTAGAAATGTGAAAAAAATAACCCTCAGGCCCAAATCATCTCAAATCATGTGCAGGATGTTGTATGATAGCAGAGGATTGAGGACCGTAGGCCTAAACGACAATGACTTATCACTGGGCCAGGCATACCAATCTTGCCCAAGTCCAAACATGTTGGTGTTGAGGGACCAGAGAGTCATTGAGTAATGCTGAGGATTGGGGGTAGAAAGTAAGACATTGTTTAAGTTACTTTGCTCAAAAATTAAATACTTAGTGTGCTACAGAATTCGTAAAATTTAAACCCAAAGCAACTGTTGAATAAAGTGTGATTTGCTCTTCAGTCACCAGTGGTTTTTCATTTTAAAATAATTTGGTACAGCAAGAAGACTTCCGATATAAGGAAGTTAGAATTACAAGTAGCAATTCTTGCATTGACTTCACCATTCCGCATTAGCTGCATACAAAGAAAACACATTTGGGGATCAACAAGAAAACATATTTGCCAAATGGTCATTGTGAACCAGGGGCAAATTAGAAATATGAAAAGGTCTTTTTCTCTCTGACAACCTCTCCCCATTAATAATAAATACATGGTAAGTGGAAGGTACTCTGCAACATTTACGGTAGCGAGACAGAGTGTCTGCAAAACTTAACATTATTAATTATTTATGGTGTCTGTACGTGGACACTATAGTAAACGAATAGGAGACTTTAGTACCAAGCGTTTCATGTTAAGCATGAGTGAATGGGCTATTAAATATTGACAGCCACCACTAAGTGGTTAAAGATGAAAGTATTGGCATTTTCACTGCCACACATTTTTGCCTGAATTTTTGTTGATACGTGCAGATGACATCAACAAATATTTCACTTGATTTTTCTAATAATGCACACCTGCAATGATCAATTGCAATTTGTTATAAACATAAGCCTACAAATTATTGCAAGAACTTTTGCTCTTTGTACCTTGTTAATCTGTAACTATGATATCGTGTGGTGAATGCATCTGCAAAATACACAGAGTTCTACACATAGTTACTCCAGCCTACAAATCCTGACAGTTAAATGGTTTGAATGGTTAGGTCATCTCACATAGCAAGGAGGGTTGTAAAAGGATTCCGGTTACCATACCTCTCCAGAGCATCTGTACACCATATGTGTTTAGTCTGGTTTCTCTTCTCAGAGGCAATATTCTCCAGTGCACAGAGTAGATGCCAATGTTTGAAATACTCAGCATGCGCAGAAGACAAGTGATTAATCTGTTCAGCAAAGAAGTGGCGCCCTGTTTCACTCAGATCAGAGACCAAGCCTTGATCCGACTCAATCCTGAGAAGCAAAAAAAGAAAATTAACAAATTAATGAAATATTAAGCATGAGCAGAGGACAAATGATTGATGTGTGCAGCCAAAAAAAAAGCCAAATAAACAAGCGAATTTAATCTCAAAATGCGAACACTTGAACACTTCGATTCTCCTGAAGAAAAAACAACAACGTTGAATTAAAAAATTACCTGCTCTACTAAGCAAAGTCTGAAATCTTGACATTGTCAGGTGTAGTAATTAATGTTGAGACTGCGTGACTTTATGGAGTTGTGAAACCAACAAAAGTTAATAAATAACCAGGACAAAATTACAAAAAAGCAATCTGCAGGAAGTCAGACACATACTAATAACTCCTTCAGTTATTGCCTAATTAAGTCACATTTATAGTACAAATCAGATGCAAACAAAGCTAGATGGTTTTGGGTTTGCATGCTCTTTGTGTTATGTGCTGTACCTTGTTAATTTGTTATTAGCATTCAAGTTCTATTCCAAAGTGCAATGCTGCAAATTACGCATCAAGCATTACCTACATTGCTTGGCAGCTTCAAAATGTTACAGAACATTGTTGAACAGCAATATACTACGATTGTTTGGTACGCCACATAAAGCTATGTATCTCGCAAGACTTTTAGTGGTTGGGGTTTTCTGTGTAATATCCAGTCAGGTAGTGGTCAATGCAATTGGCTCTACAGGCTGTCCGTATGAATGGAGGCAGTTTGGTCAGTCCTGCTACAAGATGGTCATTGATACACCTCTCAACTGGTTTCAAGCCCGTCAGGTATGTCTTGATGCTGGAGGGGACCTGGCAGTACCAAACTCAAAAATGGAAAATGAGTTCATATGGAAATTGCAATTGGACATATTGAAAGGTTACAGCCTACCCAAAAACATGTGGTTGGGTTGCACTTATGGCATAGAGGCAACTGGGAAGTGGACATGTTATGGTGACGATCGAACCGAGTACCAGAATTGGGAGCTTGGAAAACAGTTGATGAATGGAACATGTTTGACCATTCGGAAATACTCTGGATACTGGGGCAGCACTAACTGCTCTACAGTTAAGAAACGTGTTCTTTGTGAGCTTAGCAGAAACAAGTGCCTTGCCTCTCTTCGGTGCTTCAGTAAAACCACCAAGGATCTTAATCATCCATACTGTCTGCTCGGCCACATCTTCAAGGAAACCATCATCCAAAACCCCATACAGTGCTGCCTGGCTTGCTCCAAGGATCCCAACTGCCGCTCCTTTAACCTGTCTGGGAAGATGTGCCAACTCAACAATGCTACCATCTCACAGGTTGATGCTAATAAGAAGAGTGTGATGGAGAACTGTGTCTACTATGAATATGAGTTAATGTAACTCAGTTAGGTCATTACAGATTCACATAGAAGTGATAACAATTACAAAGATAGGTGTAAGAAGAAACCAAAAGCAAAGCAAACTTCCTTTCCAAAGTCATAAGACTTGACAAATATTGCTAGATACATGTACTTGGGAACTTCTTGAAGACAATCATTTGTCATCATAAGGTATGAGGGGAAGACAAAATTATTCTCAACATTGTGTGTATTGGCATGGTAAGCCTGAATCTTGTTTAGACGGTTACCGGCTTCTGTTTATTCTATTTAATTATAGAGTTATCTAAGCTCTGAATGTTTGTATTCTGCTCTGTAGAAATCTATTGCAAGGTAAAGTCCTTTTGTTGTCCATTAATTGCTAATTTAAACCAACCTGAGGAAGGAGGTGAAATAAGTCAACTTTTTGGGTTTAATAAGAATCAGTTTAATGCTTGTTACTGAACACAGTATAACAGTTTGACATATCAAATTGGAAAAGTTAGCAACAGAGTAAATTACTGTCTTGACAAACACGTTGTAAAACATTCATAATAGCTACTGCAAATGTCAGCAAAAACAAACCATAGCAATATGCAGAACTTCATTGTCTCTGCTATGAAGAAACAAGCAAGTCAAATAATTGTTTTTGTTCACCTCTCATCTTGAAACAAGATAGTTGAGTTTAAACCAAATCATGCTGAAAGATGAAATAACATCATAATCAATACAATAAAGTGCACCCATCTCAATACATGCATTTTGTTCCAATGTCAATTATGTATCCCCCTTTAATGCATTTTAACATGCCTGTTACTTTGTGAAATCGTCATCATCATCTCTTGCTTTGAGATGATTATGTTGAGATTTGCATACTGCGCCATTGCCACTGTGCATTTGATTATGTTGGGATTTGCATACTGCCATTGCCACCGTGCTTTGGAAAGAGCAAAGCCACGCCTTCCAAGACTAGTGATCAAACTGCTCTTAAATGCTTTCCGCTGGGATTATAGACTGATGATGAAGGTTAACCATTTACTTATTTAATGACCCATTTAGAAATTGAGAAACGCCCGAGTATAAAAAGTGCTTCTATCACACAAAGCCATGTGGATTGTCACAAAACTCGTTATGACTGCAGATAACTTACCTCACATTATATTTGAGGAGGACACTTTGCAATGTTACAGTGTAAAGATGCAATTTCAAGTACATTTTACTTGTTTTTGTGCTGAATTTATGCCAGAAACATCTAGCAGCATTTTTGATTTTTCATAAACACATACCAGATGAAAGGAAACTTTATGGATTGAATTTAATGCAGTTGCATCCAAAAGCTATGGCTCTAAAAGTGACTGCTATTTTGGTGGGTGTATTTTTGTGCCTAATCAGCATTCAAGCTGTAACAGGATGCCCTTCTGGTTGGAGGCAGTTCGGACAATCCTGCTACATAATGGTCACTGATACACCAGTCAACTGGGATGAGGCACGTCAGGTATGCCTGGGTTTAGAAAGTGATCTCGCCGTACCAAACTCTAAGTCTGAAAATGACTTTATCTGGAACTTACAGCAGGAACTGATACCAGAAGATACCACTCCACATAACTTGTGGCTTGGCTGCAGGTATGATAATAAAACCAGTGACAAATGGCAGTTTGTGGATAGTTTTAAGAATGGCTACAAAAATATCCCAAATCGCCAGCTGGAGAACGGGTGTTGTGGCATGCAATATAAATCTGGAGGTTGGGCTTTAATAAGCTGTAACTGGAGTAGAAATATACTGTGTGAGCAAAAGATGTGCACCCTACAACTACACTGCTTTGCTGTTACCCATCAAGCCACACCCTACTGTCTGCTCGGCCACACCTTCAAGGAAACCATCATCAAGAACCCCATACAGTGCTGCCTGGCTTGCTCCAAGGATCCCAACTGCCGCTCCTTTAACCTGTCTGGGAAGATGTGCCAACTCAACAATGTCACCATCTCACAGGTTGATGCTCACAAGAAGAGTGTGATGGAGAACTGTGTCTACTATGAATATGAGTGAGTAACAAAACTCTGGACAAGGAATCTTAAATTTTACAACTGAAGCAGGAGGTACTTGGTTTCCGATCAAGTCAGAAACAGGAGGAGAAAAGAGTGGGCGATAAATCATTACTTGATGATTAGATTTCTTGTTAGTATTATTTGGCCATGGAGTTTATGTGTGAAGTAATTATCAAGTGCCGCTCCTTCAACCTGTATAGGAAGATGTACCAGCTCAATAATGCCACCATCGCCCAGGTTCAAGTCGACAGGTATTTGACAAGTTAAAATAACTGTATCTATTATGAATTTAGATATCATCCTCATCTAGCAACTGTCAGATAGATGTTTATAACAAAAGACTCATTCATTTAAAAAATCTACATCCTTTCATCCAAGACGTCCTCCCAAACCCATAAGATGTATTTCAAGACTTTGTTAAAATATTGAGGACTGATTGATTTAAAATCTGAAGTAAACCAATCTTCATTTTCAAAGGGTGAATGTTTATGAGAAAAACCATTTCCCCAAAACAAAAAGCACCTTGCGATATCGTTTCCTTTACAGACTCTCTATTTTAATGAACTATAAACTGAGTATTGATGAAACAGCTTTCCATCCCATCAAACAAAAAAATGATAATCAATGAAATCTAGAGCCAGCAGTTAAACAAAATCTCCTTAAAGGGTTTTGATTCAATAATAGATTACATGGCCATCAGATCACAATAACCTCACAAGTAGGGTTTGAAGTAATTGGTTTAGGCAGTCAACACCAAGCATCCAGGGATGAGTGAAATTATTCATTGATCTTAGACCGCAGAGTGGTTTGTCTCAGACCTGCAATAATGATGAAACATTGATCTTTTTCATGGACACTTTCATATCAAACACATTAAATGGCAAGTTGGTATAAACCTGCTCTAAAGTTACAAAGTCTATCAGTACCAAACTAGATGAATGACGAATAAGGTGTAAAAATTTGAGCCGATTTAGAGAAAGTGATAAATTTCTCAATGGCAGAATATAACAAGAACCTACTCATGCTACTGATACTGGACAGTATCTCTGTAGTATACACTGTTACTTCCTGCTCCGATGGATGGATCAAATATGATCAATCTTGCTATGCAGTGCCCAATTCCACATCAATGTACACCTGGGAAGCAGCTCGTCAACTGTGCATGGATATGGACGCTGACTTAGTGGTCGTCAACTCCCAAAGCGAGAACAATTTCATTTGGACTATGCAGAGAGACCATTTTCCAGCTGACAAAGCTCAGAACATATGGCTAGGGTGCACTAATCCTATTGGGACAGTAGGATGGCAATGCATGGATGGGAAAGACATGGATTACAGTAACTTCATTCAAAGTAATGAAGTATTGAGTGATAAAGAACTAAAATGGACGGAAGATAGGTGTTTGACGATGACCTACAGCATTGCTGGATGGGGAACTCCTGTCTGTGATGATGAAAAACATGTCTTGTGTGAGCAAAAGGTGTGCCCCAGAGCTCCGTTTCGCTGTTTCCCAGTCCCAACAATAGATTCTACTCACCAAGAACAACACTACTGTCTGATTGGCCACGCCTTAAAGAAAACCCACATCCAAAACCCCATACAGTGCTGCCTCGCCTGCTCCAAGGATCCCAACTGCCGCTCCTTCAACCTGACATGGAAGAAGTGTCTACTCAACAATGCTACCATCTCACAGGTTGATCATGACAAGTACACAATGAGTAGAGAAAATTGTGTCTACTACGAGTATGAATGAGTGAAAAAAACACATCTCTGTGATAAACTTGCAATCTTATTGTCAGACTCTCTTTTCTCAATAACGTGGTGAGAGTTATCCCTGACAAAATATTCTCTAAATTTAGATAAAAGCATTTCCACCTTTTGGTAACCCCTGGGGTCTTAGATTCCAAGGAGCTTTGGGGAACAGTACCCTCAGTGCTAGAGAAGTAGATTAAAATAAAATGTTTTGAAGTTGTAAACAGTTGTGTACATGAGTGTATCACATAAACTTATACTCCAAACACCTTCATGAAATTTAATCATGAAAAGAAAAGACAATAAGTAGTATAAACAGGCATGTGAGTAACTATCCATTAAAGAAGAGAAAAAGAGAAAACAGGCCAAGAGAAACAAGGGAAAAAGATAATATTCATATACTTTTGTACAAAGAAAACGAAGAAAAAAGAAAAAATCAAAACCCCACAAGAGGAAATCAGCTGGAAAGGGGGGAGGTCTCACATGCCTGTAAAAAGGTGTACAAATAACAATATACATAGCAATGAAAAATGAAATGACCAATTTATTTAAGAAGATGCCATAGCAACACTAGGATATTATATACAGCCAATTGTAATTTGAGAAATGGCACCTTAGTAATTCATTGGTTGTTATGGTAGTGTTATGGTAGTGTTATGGTAGTGTTATGGTAGTGTTATGGTAGTGTTATGGTAACACTTAAAACAAAAGAGATAAATGAGCACTCAAAAATAATCCACCTGGACCTTGAGTTGAGCATTGACAATTAAAAATATATAGAGTTAATCTCCTACTGATGCAAAAACAGTCCAGTCTCCGACAGTGAAACATCAACATCTCAATCCCTGTCCGAACTGGAACAACTGAATACCAGTTTTTGTTTGACAGTGATGCAGTTAAACTACAAAGCGATGTTTTTTTCTTGGATGATGCTTATAATAGTTAGCCATTTACAAGTGAATGTGATTGGGTCACCGGGATGTCCGTATGGATGGCATGAATTCAGTCAATCCTGTTATGAAATGGTAACCGACACAAGGCTGGACTGGTATGCTGCCCGTCAGCGATGTCTCAATGCTGGAAGCGACCTAGCAGTACCAAACTCAAAGTCTGAAAACGAGTTCATTTGGAATTTGACTAAAGAACTTATACAGGAAACAGTCCCGGGAAAGAATATCTGGTTGGGATGTACATACAATGGTGGCCACTGGACATGCCTCAATCCAAATGATTACAACAATCAAAATTCCAAAGTAAACGGCAGTGGTTGTGGCTGTGCTGTATTAATGTACAAATTAGGTGAGTGGAATTTACTTGAATGCTCTCCACCATCTTTGAGACGTTTCTTATGTGAACGCAAAAGATGTACTCAACCAGTTCGCTGTTTTACTCTAACCACTGATCCTTATCAAGCCACACCCTACTGTCTGCTTGGCCACACCTTCAAGGAAACCATCATCCAAAACCCCATACAGTGCTGCCTGGCTTGCTCCAAGGATCCCAACTGCCACTCCTTCAATCTGTCTGGGAAGATGTGCCAACTCAACAATGTCACCATCTCACAGGTCGATGCTAATAAGAAGAGTGTGATGGAGAACTGTGTCTACTATGAATATGAGTGAGTAACACAACTCTGGACAGGGAATCTTAAATTTTACAACTGAATTAGGAGGAACTAGGTTTCCGATCAAGTCAGAAACAGGAGAACAGAGTGGACGATAAATCATTACTTGATGATTAGATTTCTGGCTAGTTTTATTGGCCATGGAATACATGTGTGAAGTAATTATCAAGTGCGATTATTGCTATGTAAATATTTGTAGGATAGACAAATATAATTATCTGAGGTAACTATAACTCATTGTTGTCATGGTCCTATAAGAAAAATAAAACCACTTTCTTATTAGTTACTTAAATGGGATTCAAACCCATAACCTTCTCCGTGCTCACATTCGAGGGGAAAACCCACAATACTGCAGCGCTTGTAGCTCAAAAAGTTGTACTGGACCAGAATTTGTTTTACAATATCAGAATCAAAATGAGTTGAACAAGCACTTGGAGAAGATGGATCTCATTTGTCATGTGTGATTGCACTTTAAGAAGATGGATCTCATTTGTCATGTGTGATTGCACTTTAAGAAGATGGATCTCATTTGTCATGTGTGATTGCACTTTAAGAAGATGGATCTCATTTGTCATGTGTGATTGCACTTTGATACTCAACAGAACTGAAAATATAAATTTATTAGATTAATGGTCAACATTTGTTCATGAAGACATTTACCTTGTCACGTGATTAATATACACCTAGAATTTGGCTTTGTCTAATTATACAGAAAATCAAGGCTATATTTGATTAATTTGTTCTGCACTGCTACTTTGTATCATTTACATTCTAATTAAGATTTTGATTATGGCAATTGACTGGCCTTAAAAAGGGCAGTCCAGTGAGACTCTAACAACCAATTGTAGATGCAAACAGATGATCGATTGGATGTGACGATAAGGTACAAACGTCTTGGCAAGATTGTATCCAAAATGCCATAAAAACACAGTTAAATATTAAAGCCTGAATCAATGATTGCAATTAGATGAATTATGCACAAGCATTCTCTGCTAAGCAGCATTTAGTTTTTCTTAAAGAGTGATCAGGGCCCAATTTCATAAAGCCTGAAAGCACAACAAAACTTGCTTAGCACAGAACAGTATTGTTTAGCAGAAACACGTTACCAACCTAAATTACCTAAGTTTGAATTGTTGTGGCTAGTGCTCGACTTAATTTCTGCTTAGCAAAGAAATTTGTTAAGCACTATTTCCTGCTTAAACAGCTTCATTTAATTGGGCCTTGCAGTTTGCTAGCAAGTGACTAACGTCACAATACAAAAGCTTTGTCAAAGCAAAGTGAGTGGCACAATAAACAGTGTAGCTTTCTCAAGGTTTTGCTCAATTATTTTTGATTTGCCGAAAATCAGCTCAATCTGTATTGCAATAGGTATTCACTCAGTAATTATAACATTATTTTTCTCATTACAACCCCCGTTACTATGACAACATACCAATTGAAGCACACAACGACGAACTGAAATGACTGAATCACATTAAGGTAATCTTCCAAAACATTGAGAATTTGTTCTGGCAGTTTTACTAAAAGAGACAGCACTTAAACGTTGATCACACAGCTTGAAACGAAAATCACCCTAGTGTCCTTGTAAAATAATTGTTCAGCCTGTACTAAGATATTATGTGCAACACACACAGTTTATATCTAAACTTCTTCATGTTAATAGTGAATGTGGTTGATGTGTGACGTTGTAGATCCATTAAAGTATGGAAAAATAGTGTTCTAAAACAATGTCTAAAAGTGCCTTAATAAATGCCTGTTAATATTATTAGTTAAAATGGCAGCAAATGAACATTTCTTGATATCATTTCAAGTTTCAAATTGATCTTGATTTTAGTGTTCACTTGTTACATTAAAACAATCTGTTGTGTTCACATTCATTGTTTTAGTTTGTTTTCATTTCATGTCCATCGCCTGTAATTATTTAGTTGTCTGTGAATCGCATCAATGCTGTTATTGAAGTTAGAACTCTCTATCGTTAATAATACAGGCCTGGAACGTCATATTTGAGAGGGCAAGGCCTTTATCATTTTGCAAGGGACACTCCCAATGAAACATCTTAAAGTCTATGGGAAACTTTTCAAGGGGCACCAAGGCCAAGACCACTAGAGTCAATGGCTTCTGTGGCCTCAGTGTATTTCCAAGCCTGCAATAAATCAGTCTGACTTTACATTAAACCTTTCTCTTCTAAAATTACATCTTCTTCTTTGTTAAATGCACAATAAAAAAAAATTGCAGCAGCACGTCTAATAATTCCATAACAATCACATGACCTCTGTAGCAGTTTGTTTCCCATCGCGTAGGAATTAACTAAAGACAAAGTTAGCGCATAATATTTTGCAACTGTCTTACCCTTGAAGAAGTGAGCAGCTCACCGCATGAGCGCAGTGCCCACATGTAAAGCTGTCTTCAATGGGGTCTGGGAGTTTCGGTAATGTCCATCCACCATCGTTCGACAACTTGGCTTGAAGGGATAGATAATAGGCCAGCTGGTTCCGTAGATGAATTAGCTCTGATCAAAGGACAAGGAAAAAAAGAATTAAGAGAAGTAAAAATATAATTGAGAAGAATCCCCCCTTGGCCACTCCCCCCCCCCCTCGCCATGGCCCCCTCCTCCCCTGGCAACTCCCCCATCCTCCCCCCCCCTCCTTTGCAACCCCCATCTTTTCCCCTTTGGCCCTCCTCATCTTCCCCTCTTTGTACAACCCAGGCCCCCCCCCCCCCACCTCCGGCTTCTTAGCCATCCCCCACTCCTTAGCCACACCCCATCTTCTCCCTTGGCCATGCCCCATCCTCCCCTCAGCAATGCCCCATCTTCTCTCCCTGGCAACCCCCCCCCCATCTTCTCTAGTGGCCACTCCCCATCTTACTGACCTCTTTTATCCATGTGTGTAGCAGGGACAGCCATCATTGCTCCAGTCTTAAGATAGAGTAACATCCCAAGATCACTGGATGCACCACTGTGGATGTCTCCTAGCATCAGACTGTACAACACCAACTGCAACATCACATAACGGAAAGCATTTCATTTCAATTAATTTTGCTCGATGTTTGGTTAAGACATGGTACCAACAAACATTCCTTTGGTTATTATAGTCAATGTTTTCTCTAAAAGAATCTGTAAGATAGGTGTTTCTTTCTTGAAAAGCTACTCAATTAAGTCATTTTAAGCTAAAACTTTAACTATCGGCTTCATAATCAAAATAAACTTAACTTGTCTT
This sequence comes from Asterias amurensis, assembly GCF_032118995.1. Lineage (NCBI taxonomy): Eukaryota > Metazoa > Echinodermata > Asteroidea > Forcipulatida > Asteriidae > Asterias > Asterias amurensis. The sequence continues at coordinate 167,965 of NC_092654.1, read as the reverse complement.
AATCACAACACACAAGAACAGGATCAATATGGCTGCAATTCCAAATTTCGTCTGATAAAGAATGTTATGGTACTCAAGACATACAACTTTGTTCTTGCAAAAAGAGGAAATGGCCAACGTCACTCAACTTGTTTGTGTTTATTCTGTTGTCTAGTAAGGAAAAAAACACAAGATTCTCAGACAAAGAATAATCCTAGATGAATTGATGAAAGTTTGCAATTTCATACCTGGCTTCTGTGCTCGATGGAGTTTGTCTGTCGACCAGTCTTGAGCTCCAGAGGGACTGTCATCTGATGTTTGGATCCTTGAGATCGTTGTGGATGTATCTGTAGCAAATTCATTTCAATCGACTCTTTAAAGCATCAGTGTTCACATGCAATTCAATTTTGTCTATTAGTTGCAAACATTAAGTAATTTCTGAGGCAAAATTTTGGCCTAATGCCGATTCATACTTTCTGCAAATGCAAATGGGATACAAACTTTGACGACACACATTCAAAACAAATAATTTGCAACATTTGGCTCGTGCTAAACTTCTGTGGAGCATTCTCAGTGTAAACAGAGCTGTGGCGTCAAAATGTGTATCACATTAATAAATAAGACACACCCTCCGCATCACTCCACCAGTAGTTCAGCGCAGTCTAGTACCCTACTTCTTTTAACCTACCTTTACTTCTACAGTCAGGTCCACCTTTCCCTTTGTCCCCCATCGTGGAGACCAGACTGTTTCCTCAATATCTTGAATACGAGAAACGCAGACGCTAAATTTCTCGGTCTGATTCTGACCAGGCCTGAGAAGGAAACAAATGTCAAGTAAACTGTTACTTTATCACAGGGGCGTTTAAAATTGTTCACTAAATGTAAATTCTTTCGAACTTATTTACCTTTGGGTCTTTGGTGAAGCACCCCACCCCCATCCTGCCCCGCCTACCACATGTTACATCACTCATATGCAACAGGTTTCACTTTGACAATCAATTTACAATTTACCCACAGCAAAGAACAAAGGGGTACATTTTGACGGTCATAACCAAAAACTGTTTTGGTTGAACTTGTTTGATCACTGGCCATTGACTGAAACAGTTATTGGTTACCGCCGCAAATCTGAACCCCATGATAATAAGTGTACTTCAGAACTAACCCCATCCCCTACCCCATCCTAAAATAAAAATAGGAAAAATCTACAACATATCTTGGATCTTGACAAGAGACAAGTGAGCATATTACATTTTGATATCCACCGTTGCGCTCTGTTTGGGATGAGGTTGAAGGAATCTGGCAGCCCATCTCTTCATTGTTCCAATGTACTCCTGAGCATCTTGAAGAACGTTCTGCTCCGTCATTCCAATAGCATACCTAAAAATGAAAAACAACAAATCCAGCAATCATCAATACCCCCATCCACTCCTGAGATGCGTCTTATTTCTGTAGAATCAAAATGTTAGCATCACCAGCCAACTTTATAACATTGCAGAAGTAACATTTGCTGCTTAAAAATTAACAATAAAGATAAAATATTAGTTCTCTACTGTGCGACTAGAGTTTTTGTTCAGCAATTTGATTTCCTTCCACTGAAAACACCAAATGCTCTCAATCTCTGGCCGTGATCAGAGGTAAAATTATATGGGTCGATGTGGCTAGCAGCCACAGGCGTTTTTATATGCCTGGGTAGCTATGTCATTCACAATTCAGCTTCTTAGCTGAGAATAAAGAACAAATTATTAATTGATATTTATAACACTTACATGTCTATGAGGTATGGCAGCCGGTGAGAAACCTTGTCTACAACTTTCAAAAGATTTTCTTCAGAGAAATTCTTTGTTTCTACAGCCTAAAGCGAAATTCAAGAAAATAAAATAACTTGAAGACTTAGCAAAGTTAATCAGTGAATTGTTTGCCATCAAAAGAACACATACTGTTAATGAACAATCTAGTGGAACTTTCAGACAGCCATTGCAGAAGAGAAAATAATGTTGTTGTCTAATAATATATATTTATGGAATGCCCCTCATCAACTAACAAGATGTTAATTTGTTAAATCTACAAAATTCACTGCAGTACCTGCTGGTAAAATATTGAATTCAAACTGCCTCCCTCTAACCACAGGGCTAGCTCGGTGGTCTAGTGGTAAGACATCTGCTCTAGCAATGTAAAGGTCATACATGTAGGTTCAATCCCACCCAAGTGATATTTGCCCATGTTTGGTTTTACAGAACTCAGGAAAGTATACAGTGCTTAAATATTGGTGAAGTTTAAAAAAACAAATTAGAAATAAACTCTGAAGGGTAGCTTTGTTCCATATTTAAAGGATCTCACAAGTGATATCACTTGAACCTACCTTGTCAAACACTTCATGGAGCATTGTACCAAGCAACATTGGTTTACTGGCACAGTCCAATCCCTGTATTAAAGAAGATCAACAACCACACACAATCAATAACAAATAAATCATTTGAATAAAAAGTGCCAATGCACAGTCAAGAACTATGATGTTCTCCTCTGAGGTTACCTAGAATGGGATCTTCTCACTTCCTTATGAGTTTTGAAAGCTTTTTGTGAAGTTCACTTGAAGCTAAGAACCAAAAATAAATAACCAATTTGAACTCCACAGCAAATAAGAACCTCAAGCAATGACTGTATATCATACTCACTTTGAATTTGTCACTCAGCAAAGACCTAAAATAAGTAGAATATAAAAGTATACAATGAATTACTATCATATATTTCTGGTAATAAAAAGAAGGATGCCTCATAAGTAAACTTTATCAATTCCCGAGTCATTTGAGAAATCAAATAAAAAATGTAACCATTCCAGAACAATAAAATGAAAGGTCAAACTGATTTGAAAAAGGGGATTTGTCGTTACCTTCTCATACAACGGATACTCCTTGACACATTGGTCCCTGTGAGTAAAAGATCAGGATGAACAACCAAGAAATTCTTCTGCTGGTCTACGGTGCACATCCCTGAGGAGTCAAACTTCCCATGAACGGCCACGACATCTCCTTCATGAAGGAGTGTATTGAACCTGCAAAATGTAACATCAGTATTTGACTACATTTGAAAAACAGATGGACAGACAGACTGATATATGAACAGACAGATGGGAAACAAATGAGAAATACAAAAGAATTTGACAGAAATGTAGAACAGAAGGGTTGTAATATTTACCATGAACCTGTCAGCTTACATGACTTCTGTTTGTGCTTGGTCAGACACATCAACTGTATCAGTTTCTCACTGCAGGAGAAGAAATAATAAAGGATTATTTTAATGTTCAATGCAATCCACCTGCCCCTATCCCATCCTACACCCCTTTCCCCTCCTACCGAAGACAGCCAATGCAATGAAACGATGGATTTATATTGGTGCATTTGAAGATCAAAGTCAAGTGTAATTCTGTTTGTAAATGTGACGTTATTCAAGTGGAAGCCACACCCACCTTATACAAACTGGCTTTACAGATTACCAATTACCAAAAGGATTAAGGAATTGCATTGAGCTAGGTTTTGTTTGGCGATTTATGCAAGAAAAATTTAACAAAGTTTAAGAAAAAACTTTTAATGAAAGTGATTTTTGGTTAAGTTACACACAATTATACGCCAGCTTTGGAATCGCAGATACACACCCATGACACCTTAACTTACCAATAAGATACCGCCATTATTATGCATCTATTTTTCCCAATGTCATGGAAGAAAGAGAAAATAAAAGAATGAGGAAAAACAAAGGAATCCAGAAAATAAAATGAGGAGTTATTCTAACCTTCCAGTATCCTGGATGCCAATCACTTTGTATCGATTCAAGTCAACTGGCAGCGAAATCTCCTTCTGCTGTGATGAGCTTTTAAATGGTGAGAGAAGACTGAAATCTCTTGTCACTTTAGTCTCAAGGCTCTCCAGTTTCTCCTTCATAAATATTACATAAAATCACAATATTACAATAATAAATTAAAGTTATTTTTCTTATTAAAAAAGACTGGTTCCCTGTGGTATTGGTTTTACAGAACCAGTTATTTCATTAGTAGAGCGATTTCATTGGATAAACGTGCAGTGATGTAAGCTTTCCATATCTGTGTTTTGATTGGTCCGAAGTTAGATCTCTTATTAATTCACCTGACCTGCATTAATAGGAAACTTTTGAACACTAGATGGCAGCAGACACACCATTGTTTCCAGAGGGATGAGCATTTTTAAAAGAACAATGAATTTACCTGGTAAGTCTGCTGCCACCTAGTGTCCCCAAAAGTATCCCATTACTTTTGACGGTCACAATGCTTAAAATTGTAAAGCTCTGAAATGAATTAACACTTTCATCTTAAGCAGCTGGAAACTGCTGTTCCCCAAGAAAGTATTTTCAAGAACAATGAATATCTTTGTTGCGATTGGATTGACAATTTAGAAAGTAACACTAAATTAATTTTCCAGAATTATAAACTGTTTCTTTACCTCAGACATGCCATCATTTCCAAAGTAGTCCATATCCATTGCGGCCAAAAGAGAATCATTGAGTTCTCCGTCCCATAATTCATCAGCTCCATGACTTGGCTGATTGCCAATGTTTGGCTGTGAGCTGCTGACCCGGCCCCCATCTGTAGGAACACTCATTACATTCAAGTCCGAGTCTTCAGTGGGGAGACTGGCCCACGTGTCTATGTTTATCTTCTTGTCTGATGCTGTTGATTTAACTTCATCAGATTCCTGTCTTGAATTCTGTTTCCTCATGTTAGAAGATTCGGTCCCTGTATAAATCTCAATGTTGGTTTTGTCTGTGAGTTTCTGAGGACTTGTACTACTTCTTGAGGGTGACAAATCAACTTTGTCATAGAGATTCTCTTTTTCTTGTTGAAAAAGCGATTTTTTGACAGAAGAGCCGATATGCTGAGTATTCCTATTTGGGGGACACCTGCTTGAATCTTTTACGGTACTTGATAGTGGCGACTTTATCATTTCAGACAATGACTCTATGGTTTGTTTATCACCACTGGTGTAGAGCCGCTTTGCATAGGGTGAGCTCCCCTTAGTAGGAGATCTCTTTCGCATATTTAACTTACTTTGAGCCGCTGTTGTTGATTGGCTCTTGCTCTGTTGATTTGATCCCATGGCCTTCAATTTGATTTTGGACGGTTTCACTGCAAAAGGATTCTTAATCTTTTTCTTGGTGGCTGAAGCAAATAAATCCTCCTCTAAAGAAACGCTGCTTGGGATGAAAGTATCATTATCGCTTTCATCTTCCGCTGAAGAGACAGAATTTAAATCATCTGTGTTTTGATCTACGTTTGGTAAGATCAAGCTTTCATCATGGTCACGCTGTATGGTGTTTTTTGCAGGGCTTGGGCCTAATTTGAAGTTGCGGCTGTTTTTACGGAAGGTCCTTGAGAGCTTTGAAGATGGCCTTCGAGCACGGAACACCTGTCTCTCCCCTAAGGAACCACTTTTTGCTTTCAATCTGGAAGGAATCTTCTTGTCAGAGTTGATCGCCAGAGATGATGCTAATGATGAATACTCCTGAAGCATCTCTTCTAACGGATCCATAGTTTGTTTTATGTTATCTTTTAGATCCAATCCAGTAGTAGGTGGCCCTGCAGTTAGGTCAACGTTCTGCTTTTCTGTTTGAGGTACAATCACAGGTAACTCAGCCTCAAAAATATTTCTTGCAACATAACTGTCGCTGGAGTCTTGGATTGCATCGCTGGTATTAATGTTTGATTTTTGCTCTATGTTCAGTGTTGAGCTGACAGGATTTGCTTCAACTGTAATATGATTACATTCAGTTTCACAGAGAGTGGCTGGAGTCCAACTGACTCCTAACGGAAGCTCTGGATGAGTGGTCAGTCTCTTACCTCCTCTTGGGGTATGGGTTGAGGATTCAGCAAATTCTTGCAGCATCTCTGCAAGTAAGTCAGTCCCTTCATCCTCAAGACAGGATTTCTTGTTTTTCTTAAGTGATTTCAATGATGTAATCTTGTCAGTTCTGCTGGAAAATCTTTCTGCATTTTGGAAGTCGGGCTTACGGCTGAGCTTCTTTGAGTTGCTGTCATTTCTGAGGCGGCTGATGGATTTATTACGTTGTTGTGGATGACCAGCACTGGTTGGTGTTTCAGGAACAAAGATCGAGAATGGAGACTTGAGGTTTCTGTGAGGTGTCAAATCGTCGTCTGGTAGAGGGGCAGAAACCTTGTGAGTTTTCTTGGAATTAAGAACTGCCTCAGGAGTTTCTGGGATGACTATATGGAAAAACAACATTCATTTCAGAAACTGACAGCAAAATCAAAGCATCAAAAATAAATTTCTTATTGTTATTTTAAAGGAAACAGTAAACAAAACACTTAGTTTTTTTAACTAACCTGTAATTTGAGACCCTTGACTTCCTTGATTGAGATCGTTGGTGTTGTCATGGAAACTACTAGCCTGGGCATTGTGGCTGTTGTTATTTCCCTTGGCATCTTGGACTAACTTGGTTTTAGACACTTGTACCAGGCTAACATTTGATGGTTGCCGAAGTTCAATATTTTTGGAAGCACTGTCAGAAGTGTAATGGACCTTTCTTGGGGGAGTTTCCAGTAATGTCTTTGGAAGTTTAGAGAAAGTTGTTTTCCCCTTGTGGTTTCCTCTATGACTGCCCAAATGTCTCTCTTTGCTTTGATGGCAGCCTTTGGATGATGTGAGTTTAACATTGGGGCTATTAGGGCTCTTTGATGTCTTCTGTGGTTGGAAATCAGATGAGTCATCTGTGCTTTTTAGCAAACTATGAAAAGATTTGGAGGTGACTGGAGGAGGAGCAATGGTTCTTGCACCAGGCTGAACTTGAGTAAACAGTTTAGACTGCCCACCTGGTGGCTGGAAACAAAAATTATTTGGGTTATTGCAGTGCAAAATATGTAACAAAGGATTCTTTGCGAATTTAATGGTACGCAGAGCCATGAAATTGGGCCTAGATAGAACTTATCGCAAATACTTGAAAATGTGCTTGATAGGCGTGGAATGAGATGCATGCTGGTCTAGTTAGCCATGCACCTTATTCAAGAGTTAGCGCTTGCACAATGGGTAAAACTTTTATATGTGCCTGCTTGAGAAGGGAACTCACCTTTTTTGCAAAGAAACAGTTCAGGGTTTTTTGCCCTTTGATGTTACCAACAGCCTGCAATGAAGACAGAACAAATTGAGGGTTTATACATCTTTAATTAACCCCAAATAATTTAATTCCAGACTGCCATGATCTTGATTGAATTGTCTCGGTGCTCAACCAGTTAAAGATAGATACCAGCAGCTGACTTGTCTTTCTCGCTCTATGCTTTGAATTTTGTTTAGTGTTATGGTTGCATAACTGACAAACTTTCAGGACAGTTTGAGTCAAGACAGTTTCTGCTAAACAGTGGGGTTTTTCAAGCAGTGCATGATCCCAAGAGAGGAACTAGCGTGGGCTTCACTTGCTGAGAATCAAATCTCCTCTCCGTTGACCAAACATGCCAAAGTAGAAATTGCATTTTTTGCTTTAATTTAAATTTGTCATTTCATTTTCAAAACAAAAAAAGTTGAGCGCTCAATGGTAGGCAGTAGGCCTAGCGTGCCTAGCCTTCTTAACATGTCTAAATACTTAAAGGAACACGTTGCCTTGGATTGGACGAGTTGGTCTTTGAAAAGCGTTTGTAACCCTTTTTTTATAAAATGCATATGGTTGGAAAGAGGTTTTAAAAGTAGAATACAATGAACCACACAAGTTTGCCTCGAAATTGCATGGTTTTCCTTTTATTACTGTGCGAACTATTAGGTCGGTCATTAGTGATTATGACTCCCATAAAATTAAATGGCCAACCATGTTAGTCGACGAGGTAAAAGGAAAACCGTGCAATTTCGAGGCATGTTTGTGTGGATCATTGTATTCTACTTTTGCAACATCTTTCTACCCATATGCATTTTATAACAAACAGTAACAAACGCTTTTCAAAACCAAAGACCAACTCAACCGATCTAAGGCAACGTGTTCCTATAACTTTGCATGGTACAGAATATATTGTTAATAATAAGGCCAGAACTATGAACTCCTAAATATTACAATTTATTTTACACTACAGTACACACACTCACACTTCAATTACATTTCATGGCGATCAAAATAATCCGTTAGTCAAAAGATCAACTTACAAAAATGTACACACTATTTGAAACTCAAAAAACTCAACTGTGCATTCCTAGAAAAAAATACAGAACAGAAGTAAAGACATCGTTCACCAACCTCTGATTTCTTTGTCTTGCCCATGTCCAGAATCTGTAATTCTGACTAAGATTGGTCATCAACATTCAACACCAGTCACCAGGAAAACTTATTGAAATGTGAAGACATCGTTCATGTCATCCTTGGTCCGTGATGGCTGATGGTATTTACCGCAGCACGAAGTTGACATCGAGAAAGTCAGTTACAAAAATGGATCGACATTTTTATCAAAATTCATTAATTCTACCACCGGTTTTGTATTTTTCTTGTTCTTAAATACTTTGGATAAATCAATGCAACCAGAAATTGTCAATGTTTAGTATTTGTAGCGTCTAAAAAATGTCAAAAAATTGACATGAATTTGGTGCAAAATCTGCAAGTGAACATCAAAAATCCCCGCGGTTTGAGAAATAGTGCTGTCGCCCTCAAGTGTTCAAAAATGTTCAGTTAAGTTTCCTCTATTCCAGTGCGTAACTGGTCAATGTGAGTTATTATAACGAGGGGGTTGACAACCTTTGTATGAAGACGAAGTTGCAATGAAGCTCAGGGGCGGGGCGTGGGACGGTGTAACTGGTTGGTGGGGGATGCACCCAATGACGGGATAATTGGTAATTAAAGGGCCTCCCAAGGAGCTTCAGTAAGTAAGCCTCTAAGTCAAATTCAGCTCTCGGTTGAGTTTTGTATCGATAGATGAAGGTGGACCTCACATCCTCACTAGACAACACACTCGGAGGACGCATCATCAGCCGGCCTCAACGTACATCAAGACGATGATGATGATGATAGAAGCATGCGCGCGTCTTCGCAGATGCGCGCGTTTTTATGCGCGTCGGCCACCGCAGGTAAAATCTCAACCAGTGTTCAGAGAAGAACTAGAGCTCATCACAACACATTGATTCTACCACCGGTAACAAAAAGACAGGTAAGACTCCTGAGATAACAATTCCCAAAAGTGCATCTTGATTTTTTTTTGTGGGGGAGAATGATGGGGCGGGGTCACAAACTTCGTTGCAGCTGAAGATAGCATTTAGCTCATTATTGACGATGTCAACATTGCCCTTTGAATTTGATTTAAAGTTTCCTCCATAGAATTTGCATTTATTTGGTTCTTTTTTACATACTTGTTTTTGTTTTGTGGGGTGTGGCCACTGGGTGTGGCCCTTCGGTGGTGGCATCCCACAGCGGCCAATCAAACAAACCTAGTATCACCAGGCCTATCACTGGTTATCAAACTAACACTTAAGAGTTACCTTGTAAAAATATATATATTTAAATAAAGAACATCGGTGACAAATTTTAAGTTTCATCTCACCTTTTCCAGGGGGTGTTACAATTTTCACTTTGTTTATACTTCCTAATCATTCTTGTTGTGACATTCTCAACAGTTTTAACAATGTCTCCTGCAATGAAAGACTATGAAGACAGCAATGAAAGTGAGATTGAAGGTCTTGGAGTGGTACGAGGACCAAACATCACCACAGCTCATTTCAGTCACGGCGCTTCTAGATTCCATAGGTATCTTTATCTACACACACGCACTGCAGACGATGTGGTTATTCTAGTCGTCATCATTGCATCAGTTATTGGTGTAGCATCAGCGATTGCTTTGATGTTTGGATTGTGGCAATCGAAAAGGTAGATCCGTCAATCTATACATTATGTAATAATAAGTGGAGCTTGCTATGGAGTCCATAGTGACGTTCAGTTATGATTCAGGGAACTTGCCCAGACCCGGATGGAAGGTTGGGGATGTGTGTAATGATGCAGTATTCTGGACAACCTGGAAAAGGTCTGTCACATCACTGAACATCCAGCTGTTTATGAATTATTGGTGCTTATATCATTTTGCAACTATTTCTCTTCCAGACAACACAGGCGCCTTGCGAAGGTTGTGGAAATGGACTCTGATGATTTCCTCCTTTACGCCAGAGTAGCTCAGAAAGAGGATAGGTAGGCTCGGAAATTCACTCTGTTTTCACCTCACTCATTATTGAATCCATATAACCGATGTCACAGACGCCACAAGACCACTGTCGGGAGTGGTAGCTACCGTTGAAGGCACCATGACTCACCGTACCAGTGTGGCAGGAGATTCTGTCCCCCCCCCCCCCCCCATTATGGCGAACTGTGCACAAACTTCTTCTGACAGATTTCCTGGGGACACCGGCAAACTTTAAGCCCATCGTTATTATTATGACCTTATAGCGGTATACAGTTTGAAGTCTGCAGAAATGGAACTTGCATTCATAAACCTACAGTGATATGTTATTGTTCTTCCTTTTTAATCACCGTTTTTAATCACTGTTTTAATTCACCAGCTCTACGCCCTGCAGAACCAGTATTCCTTGTCAGATGCCTGGGATTGGAGGAAATAGCGTGACATCATATATTGCACCCGGGTAAAAAGTGTTGATCATTTTATAAACATTAACCTTATCAGCTCTACAAACTAGGTTTTGGGACTGTGACTCTTACTTCCCTTTTAAAGATAGAACCTTTCCATCTGGAGCTTGTGAAAGCTGCCCAAATCTTAAGCCAGAATTAAGAATGACAGTTATATCACCAGCACAACAGGATGATAGTGAATTTGTTGAAACATTTTTCAGGTATGTCAGCATTGTACAGCTAACCCACCCAGCAAAAGAACAAAATCCAAAACGAAAGCCGCACAGGAGTGTTGAAAGAAAAACGCATACTGATGAAAACAAGTCAATGTACAATCCATCAGATGGAAATCTCCCAAAGTCAACCACAAGTGCACCAGCGATACTGAGGGGTCTTTGGCAACAGCGCCACCTCTTGACGGGACGAGGGGATACCCTCGTGGACTCTTTCACCAATCTGAAAAAGCCCGCCTGGCAGCACAGGGTTCGCACCTCCCTATCGGACACAGCTCAAATGATCAACAGGCCTGGCAGTGGCCAATCATTGCAGAGTATTTGTCAGGAGTGTGGCTCAGGCTTGACGTCATTGGCTGGCGGTGGAAAGTTCCCCAGGAATATTTCTTGTCGCTTGTGTCGACAGAGAGCAGGGATTCGAGACGTCACTATTTCAGCCAAGACAAACTACAGGTAGGGCCTAGTTAAGTTCATTCAAGCTGAACCCACTTTAATTACAGAGCTTGAGTCCGTTGCTGTAGACCACATGGCCATGTAATAGTAAATTTACTCAAATTTCCTTGATCCATCAGCATTGCCAGACAGCAGGACGTCTCACCTACCCAGCCTCAATCGGTAGAACCATCAATCACCACACCCTCTCACCACTCACCAGGAAGACCAAAGTTGTCTACATTCCAAGACAGGAGAAGGAAGTCGTGCACAGCAGAGATACGAGCTCAACTAGATCCATTCAGGACCATGGTTACTCTATCAAGCTCCAGGTATAAGTTAATCACGTCACCTCGGTTATTATCTTCTCTCATCACGCTTCATGATACCTCAGAGTAGAAAAAGGTCTTGACACATTATTTCAAACGAGGCTTTTAGTTTGACAAGTTTATAAAAGAGTCTGAAGAGAGTAGATTAGTTTACCCCAGAACACCAAGCCAGACCAAGGCTAGACCAAAACGAAAAGCACTCACCCAATAAATTTAATGGAGTCTTATAAGACTTGTTCGAGTTCAGTGCTTTTCTTTGTTAGTCATGCTAATCATGAAAAATTCATTTTGTGTTATCCTCCAATTTCAATGCAAAGAATTGCACTAAAATCATGCCTAAACAATGTTTTCAAATTACTTCTTTATTCCAGTGAGGATTCGACGAGCGACAGTGACTGAATTATGAGACATGAAACAGCCGTTGGTTTAATACATCTGACCTCCTGTAGAGTTTGAAATGTCCCCCAAAGCTAATGGCAAAATAATGAGTGGCTACCTAATAAGTCTCCGTAATAATGTCTCCAATTGAATTTCAAAAACAAATCAGGGGAAATAATTGTGACTAGTGTTTACATTTTATACTTCACAAAAATAATTATGAAGCCTTGTTCAGACAGTGTATTCAAAGACACATCATAGTCAATGGATTTTCTTGTTAAATTTTATTTCATTTTTATATAGCTATAGAAGTCTTCCCCCAAACATTGCATTCAATTATGATTACTCAACCAAAATCCAAGAACAATTTTGTATAAAACGTCATACAACCTTGTACATACTTAGACTTAATACTGGGTTTACCCAATCATTTATATCAATGATTCATTAATTAGTTAATTAGTCGTCTATTATAAGCTGGATACATTCCGATCAATGTGTAAATTTTATTCATTTTTTTATATTACTACATTTTTCAAAGTGCTCAAAATAAAAAATAAAATAATGCCAAAGATTGAAAGTATTGCCAATATGGGTTTCATTTCAAAATATTGGAGCTGGCGACGCTTTCATATTTAAGGATGAGAAATGTCTGACTATTTTATGTCAACCTAGTGAAGAAACAGTAGTTCTTACTTTCTTTAGAGTTGTAGAAACCCTGCCTTTTGATCTGATGCCTTAATCATGCAATGTTGTTCCTATTTGTTCCCACAGTAATCTAGAATTCTATTGGTTACTAGAGGATGGTAATGCCAGCATTTCAACATACCTCCTTAAATAATGAACACTGACTCTCCTGACAAAGTGAATTTTTATAACAGGCGTTGTGATAGGTCATCTTATCACTGGTTCCCTGACTATAGCAAATACATCAGAACTGACTAGAAGATCAGTGAAATTTACCTCCTGATGGATAAACAGAATTGTATCATAAGAAAATGTCCATGGAGTTAGAGTTAGGGGAACAAGTTCTTAAGGTTTACATGGACATGATGCTGATTTACAAAGTGGTATAAAAAAGCACTGGTTTTACCGTTCCTCTAGTATACTCAATGGTTGTGTTTATAACGAGATATTAGATTCAAATCAAAAGGCAGGTTCACACTTCACTTAACAAAAAAAAACCAATGAAATTGACATTCAAGAAAGTTGTTCTACAGAGGATGGAGCGCTCTTAAAAAAAATTGTTAGCCTAAAATGTGAAGAAACAGAAAAACAAGATAATGTAACAGATTCTGAAATCCTTGTTACTTTGCATTGCTTCTTACATTTCTGAAATATAACTCCGTCTATAGAGTCCTGAATAAAATAGCCATAAACTGCAGTCCAAAATGATTATCACTCTGCAAAAATGTTTTAAAGCAGAAATACCAACTTTCCTTTATACCTTTTCAAAAAAGAGCACTAACTTTGGTATTAAATTTGTTTAATGAAAGATCATGCAATTAACTTTGGTCGTTTATCTCACTGCTGGAGAATTAAGTCGATAAGCTGCATACTAATTATTCATGAACTTTAGTCATACCTTTAACCTTTGACCTAAAGAGTCTTATAAGCTATTAAATAATACACTAAACTGTATAATGGTATCGGCTAAGCATAGGAGACACACAAGTCCCTTCCCAAAATGGGGCTTCTCCACAAAAAGTTGTGACTGAACTTATTCAGTGAAAGAACCCACTGATAAAATCTCTGAATTCAGAAGAAAAAGAGATTTCCAACACCGGATTATTTTTCACTTAAATTTCTTCCATATGGGTAAAACCTTTCAGCCAAATTTCTTTGGAGAAGTCTTTTTGAGACAATATCACCCAAAAGGATATTTCTAGATGGCCTTGATAAGCCAATGTGCGTCCTAGATTTGGTACATAGAATTGCAAAAAGTACAATCTTTGTAACAAATTGAGTAACTATTTCTTCCCCATCTACACACTCTCCCATGACAACTCAACTTTGATATTTCATAATAAAGTGCATCCCCCACTACAAAAACCCCAGAAAGTAACCGTTTATATAATATTTACTCAAAAGGCATTTGTTCATTTAGAAAAAGACGCATAATTATATAAATTCATATGTTGCCAAACTTTTTGAGTTCTATGTAGAACTGTCTGGTATAAGGTTAATAGAAGGGTTATGAGTATATTCTAAGCTACTGATGCTTATAAAGAAAGGCAATGAAATCATTCGCTCAAAATATAAATTTCGGCTCTGGTCAGATGGTACCATGAAGCGGGGGAACATTTGCATTAAATGTTTACCACGCCCATCTATAAAAGTAACCTGTCGCATGCCACACCCCATGCCTTGTAAACTCTTCATAAAAACAAAAAACCCAACAGTCATACAATTCCGAGACACATGATTTCAAAGATTGAAGCAGATCATCTCGCTCAAGTGAGGCATCTTTGATAAAACAAAAAATAAAGTTTAGTTTCTGTAAAAGGGTGACCTATTCCTGTAAAGCAACCTTTGGTTGTCTTCCTGAGTCCTGACCAAGATGGACAGCGTAACAGGAAGACTCTATACCATGATACCACTCAACCACTTGCAACTTAACTCTCTCTGATTCTTCATACCACTTTATGACATGACACCAAAGACAGGGTTGTGTCGGCAAATGCTGGGGCCGTGCTCGTCATAGTCTGCCTTTGTGTGACACACTTGGTAGAACTCAGGCTGCAGATTGGGAGGGAAGAATATAAACTGGTTTAGTACTATCCATTCGTAAACAGTTAGTTACATACAACATCTGTTTTCAAGAGCACGACAATCCGCCATAATTTACTTCTCTCACCCCAGGTGTATAAGTGGAAACCTGCAAAGGCTGGGACAGTATTGTGTTTAATAACCATGTTAGCCCTAATATAACCAGTTTGAAGTCGAGTGCTTGTCGGAAAGTTGAGAAAGTTTGTTGGTTTTAAGTATGCCCAATGAACAGGGATGATAAAGCATCTTGATCCAGCTACTAGGATGTGTGTGGTATATATAAATCCATTATTATTAGTAGTAAAAACGGTGGATGGCTTTTTGTGCTAGGCTCTTCTGATTGATTCTTTTTATCAAACACAACGCTTGTCTTATACCAACTTCACTTGAATCGGCAAGACAGGAAATGACTCAACCAAGTTCAACAAACTTTTTTTTCAAAAGGCATAGATCCTCAAAATGGCTGGTATTCCGTTTTTCTACTAACTTGGACAGTAGGCTTTTTGAGTATGATTGATACACTGTGCATCAGGAAACCAACTAATGACCATAATGAGTGATGTGAGAGTCAAGTGAGGATTAGTTACTTACCGTTGAAGCCAACATACTTCCACCGAACCAAACAGCAAATCGTTGCATGTGATGTGTGATAACCTGGGCTTCAATAGGCTTGGGCTGTTTAGGTGAAGATACAACAAGATAATCAGGTTACTTCTGGTTAAATACATTCAAATACTTAGAGACAATTTGTGTCTGATTTAAAGTATCACAATACACCCATAAATGGCTACTATTGCTGATTTCTGTATTCTGCGTTTGCTGTTAAATAAAATGCTTGAAGACCCCAATATGAAACAGAAATGATTTTGTTTTGTAAACAGTAATGGAAACAAAGGAAAATGTAAATTCTGGGCATGACTTCCACTATGAACTCTTTATGTTGAGTGGAAGTAGGTCAAATCCTGCAGCGGTTAGTAGCTGCTTTGGGCATTTTGTATAAACCGCAACCGCTTGTCGCTATGATCTAAAGGGTAATTTTCACACAATTCCTTTCGGCAACAAACTTAGCGATACAACTTGAAGGAGTTAGACAATCTTGACGTAAACTGACTTACCTTGATTCTTCCTCCGCTAAGTTCTTCACTAATCTTAAGACGGGCATCTACTATCCTCTTCACGTCCCTCTGCAATCGACGTCCAAAGTCACGGAACATCGTAGACCCTCCAGACAGGACAATATTCTGTTCAAGGAAAGCAACAATCAGAGTACGTCTAAATATATTGGCTCAACGTTTTGACCTTAGCAGAGTCTTTCTCAAAGGGCTAACAAACTATGTAGTTTTAAAGTTACCTGAGTATTGAGAAATGCAAGTGTGTTGGGCAGTGTACAGACCTTCCAAATCTGACATTAATTTGAATATTTGTGTGAACTTTGGGTTACCATTCACTTACATGAATGAATAAAAAGAAAGCACCAATATGGGTTCCAATGTTGAATTGTGCATAAAACTTGCTGTCTACTGACATGTTTCACTGTTGACACTCGAAATAGAAGAATGGTTAGCAATAAAATAGTTTCATCATTTGAGAAGGCTCTATAAGAAAGTTGATCATGACTTTACCTTGTAGAGTGGCCTCCTGACATCAATTGGGCAATTCTGAATCACTATATCAACCGTCTCAGAGATTGGAGTTGTGAAGTCAGGGTTGGAGAACTATAGCAAGACATACAAATTAAACAGGTTGGAATGTAAAACTTCAAAGGCTCAAATATCAAGAGACTACCCACCAGACCATAATCTTGTAACTAAAAACGTCTACTGGAGAGGAGATACACCATGCCCTATATTGATTGTATTATATTTTTTTCTGGAATGCACTTTGACAAATGGACATCAGAAGCAAAGCGTTTGCAAATCGTAACAATTCAGTAAGATCCATCCTGTGAGTTCCTGCCTTCACAAACAAAACATTTCACACGAGTGTCACAACATAACTTGACTATTACAATGATAATATTGTGAGGGTGGTGGTATTTTAAGGAAATAATTTTTGCACAAAATCAGTTAATGGCCTGATGTTTGGACCCTAGCAGAGTCTTTGTAGAAGGCTGAATGACAACACCAGACACAGGTAAACAGAAGCAGTCAAGTGGAAAAACATGATCAGACAGAAAGAGAACAAGCAAGGGATGAAAAAGACAAGGAGTGGAGGTAGAGGGAAGGGCCTGGAAACACAAAAGACGCAGAATAATTGAATACAAATTACCTCTGGATGGAAGAACACCTCAGGTCCCAGGAAGCGCTCATACCCAACATCCACAGAGAAAGGTTTCTTAGTGATGGCATTGATTCCCTCATATTTCTTCATCCATTTTGCGGGATCCGTATCATACTTTGTAAACTCCTTTGCTATGTCTGGACAGATGTAACCCCATCGTTCCTGTCACACGTCAAACAAATCACAGCGTAATGTCTTCAGTTTTGGGCAGAATAATTGTAACAAATGCATGCTGAGCCTCTTCTAAAGTCTTAGAGGACTGTTGGGATCTAAACAGAGGAGTTACAAGTTGTATATAATTTTTTTCAGGGTGTAGTTGACAATAAATAAAAAGACGAAAACCAAACCAAAAAATGCTTGTGAAGGGAACCTACTTTTTTCAACCAGTTTTAAACAGTTGTTAATACAATGAATAATCTCAGCGTGACGATGTAAAATTGTGAAAATTTCACTAGACTGAAAATCAACTCCTAGATTATCAGCTAAGCTACGTTTATGAACTGACTGACTAGACTAGAATTGACTTGACCACGGACAGTTATACAGATATACACTAAATTGACTCAATCCTAAGAGCAGGTTACTCTCAAACCAACCTTGATTGCCTTGGCTGTCTCCAATGACTGCTCTGGCGGGATGGAACTTTCCCTCTCACGTAGAAGCTGCTGTACAAAGTAAGTAATATCCCTCCCAGCTATAGGAATGTGCTTGATACAACTACCAATGACGTAACCTTCTGCCTGCATAGACACAAAATACGCACATAATAAATTAATCAAGCCCAGTCCCCTGATGAAGAACTGTTTTCGATTTATAAAATCTCAATTATAAAAACCTCAGTTCAACATTCACGGCATGAAGGTAAAAATTATGCATTGTTAATGAAGTGAAATTAATTCAACTACACATTAAAAACAGTATGGGATATCAAGCTATGATACTTACAAAGGATTTTGTTTAAAAAGAACATCTTTTAATAAACACAATAGTTCAAACAGTTAACAGTTTTTAAGATGAACAATTAGAACAACAATTTGTCAATGTACAGTCGGCTGTCTTAATGAAGAGGACCATTAAGAAGTTCTGTTCATCAAGGGTACATTCTTACATCCTGAATTTTAGTTATGCTTTGAGTTTCTTTGATTTGCTGTTCTCTTATAACATCATTCCTGTTATAAAGAGGAAATTTGGCCAGTCCTAACGACCTTTTTATAACGAGAGTCGACTGTAAACAGAGCTCAGCGAATGTATAATAGTGGTTATTGGTGGTAGGGTTAGACTTACCACAGGTATGACGTGAGTGACACCATCCCCACTGTCAATAACTGTTCCTGTCAAGGTACGCTCACCAACCTGACGTGACGTCCATGATGCAGCAAGAGCAAGAACCGCCTGGTGTAAACAACAAGACACAAAATATCACATCAGAACAACAGAAGTATCAGACATGTAGACACTTTTTGTAAGCAATGACAGTAATTAATGCCTTTCCATGGCATTTGTGTATTGAAAGAAAGGATGAGATAAGAGGAAGGAAATGAATCCAGAACATCAACAGAGTATTTCCTGTTGTGTTAAACTTGGCTCACATTTGACACCATGATACCAATCAAAACCAAATGCTAAATCAAAACATAATTGAACTTCATGTAGTCTGCTTATCACGGACAAGGAGACCTTTCCACATATGAAAAGCAAGTTAATGATCCATTTCTTCATACACACATGTCCAAAACAACTTTTCATATTTGGTTCCACATGATCAGGTTGGCTTTAGTGCCCTCACATGACTGTGTGGGTTTTTCCTCCCACATCTGAATTTGACACTTGTTCAGTATCTTAACAGGTATCTTTATGCCTTGGGGTTACAGGGCTAGGCACTTTTGAATAATTATTGGTTTCAAAGAAAGATGTCATAATACTGACATTTAATCATTCTGTAATCATTAAAAACAATTGATAAAAAAATGTACACGCATTCCAGGTCACGGTTTTAACTAAAGGCCAAATCACATGCAGGGTATACAGAACAAACAATAGAATTAAGATTTACAGTTGTAATAAAAGCTGTACTTTATCCTCATACCTGAACGGCTATGTACAGTCCTGGAACATTGAACGTCTCAAACATGATTTCTGCTGTGTACTCTCGATTCTCAGGTGTGTTGAGTGGAGGTTCCGTCTATATAAAGAACCAGGAAAAGACAGGTAAGTAAGATGACAAAGGGGATATAGTTATCGACCTTCATCCATTCGAGACAATAATACAGAGGGCCGTCATAAACAAGTTTCCAGACTAAGGACATGAAGTGGTTAACTAAGCCTTTAATACAAGCTTGAAAAAGAAATTAAAGATGGGTTTGCCTGAGGAGAGCTTTAAGGGAAGATATTTGTTTAGTAATCACTCTGGTAACTCACCAAGAGGAAGTAATGATCTTCAGGCTCCGCTCGAAGATATTTGAAAATAGTCTGTTCTAAAAACCGTTCCATCAAGTCCCAGTCATCAACGATACCATGACGTACAGGATACTGTAGGAACAAAGAAATTATCATCAAAAGAAATCATTATCAAGAGGTAATGGTTGAAAACAAAGAGTAACAAAAGCAACATTCTTTAATCATTCAAATCCTCCTACTATAAGTAACGTAGTGCGGCACACACATGCTGATGTAGAGAGTAGACTGGAGCCAATTGTCAAAGTGCTTCAATGAGTGTGGTAAAGTGGAGAAGCCATCAGCAGATCGAGACAAGGTTCTCAACCTTCTGCGGTGGCAATCTGTAGCACTGATTGATCACACATACAAATACATTGACAGCAAAGTGTGGCATGGGTTACATCACCATTGCGTCATAGCAAGATATTGAGGAATCTTGGGGTATGCAACAACAGTGGGGTTAATCACAAGTTTTGAGGATAAATTCTTCAGTGAAAATCTGAAAATAGCAGATAATAGACTAACCTTGCAGGAATAGTTTGGCTTATCAATTGCCTCATCACCAATGAAGAAGTCCAAATCATCCACACCTTTGACTAACCTACGCTGAGATTTCTCCCCAACTTTTGCAGACTCCTTGATGGCGATTGCTATGACGAAAAAAATGAACAAATCCAACATATTTAAGAAAAGGAGAGATCCAGAAATAAAAGTTATGTGTAAAAAAACAAAACTGAGGCCTGTATTTTGATGCCACAACAGTGAGTGATGTTAAGATTCTCAGGAATGTTAATCCAAGTGCCTCCTGTCTACGTTTGACATTTCCTGTATTTCCAAAGCAAAAATGAAATAGTGACAAATTTAATGTACGTTAACCCAACACTTGTAGTACATGTACTTCTTAGGTCAATAAAAACTCACTTTTCAAAAGTTTCCCAGTGTTGGTATGAAAAGAAACTTACTTAGAAATAGTTTATCAAGCTTTGTTTAACTAAAATTCCGACACAAAAATGGAAGTCTTAAGAAATCCACACTTACCTGAAGGGATGATAAATTGTGGCTCTGTGTTTCCAGCAAAACCCATCTTGGTGTACCTGTGGGGCAGAAAAATTACTCTTGGTTAATTCTGGAGGGCACTGATTACAGATATTCATTACTCATGGATGAGATGGATTTCGTTTTGCAGCAAACCATTTTGGCTCCTTTGAACTACGCCCTCGAAGGGGCACAGCAATTGTCCTCTGGTTAGCGACACTTCTATTAGGAAAATGTACCTTTCAACTGGAACTTTGCCAAACTGTCTTTGCCAAGGACACAACAGCAAGGCACTTGCTGTGGGTGCCGTGGGTCCGGTTAATTCAAGGCCTGGATAATCTCCTTGCGTGATTTACCACTCATAAGGGATTTTAAAATGAACCTCTATTACTATATATCGGATATGAACTCATTGGAATTTCACTCCCCCCCCCCTATAAACTCCCAATCATCAGCATTAGAGGTTAATCTACAAGCAAGAGTGCACTATTTCATGGACTACCATTATTATCATTCGTGTATTATGTCGACAACATACAGTCACAATACAATAAATGGGGCGGCATTGTGTCGCAAGCACATACAAAGTCAAATTTAGCAAGTAAATCGATTTCTTGATTTGTTGCAACTCATAATCATAGACGTTCATCATAGTTCAATGTTTATATGAGAGATTGGCTGTTGCCAGCTTGGTGTTTTGCGATGTATATAATACCACATCTCGAATATAGGTCCATTTGCTTGGTGGTGGGAAAGCAGTTTGCAATCAGACAGACTCAGACAAATAATGTGAATGACAATTGCAACAGTTTATTCCCTCTTTTTTTTTTAATTTTTTTTTTTAGACAATCATTGAAATTGAATCATGCATCACACACAGATGAGTAATCATTGTCTGCAGTAGTATATCTCTTCATCTCTCTATAAAGAAATCCCGAAAGTCCCGAAATTCACTGATATATGATTGAAAATGAAAGGTTGGGAAACTGAAACACCAATCCAATGAACAGGAAGTAAAATGCATAGCCTAGTTTGTGCACAAACACACATACTGCACGCCCCCATAAAGTTTCTACACACAGTAACGTTAGAAAACGCCCTGGGAATAGGTCCTAGTCTCTGCCAGTAAATGAAGCTTTTTATCTATTAAACTCACCCAGTCCCAGGGTCTATAACACACGCAGGTAGTCGGCCAGCCATGTTGATACTTGTTTTACCCTGCAAAAATTGCAATCGGATAAAAACTGAAAGAAACTACACCACAGGAGTTGAAAATCTGTACAACTCCCAAGTGAAGGAAGTGGTGACAAGATGGCCGGGTGGTTACCATGAACATAGATGTGCACTTTTCATTTCTATTCGCATTCTTGATGACTCTTATAAGAACAACTGTTACTTTTTGAATGATATAAACTCATTTTATGTTATTTGAAAAACTTAATTACAAAATATAATTTGGATAAATATGTCTGCAAATGGGTTATTTTAAGAAAAACGTAATCTGTTTTAGGTGCATTGTGGGGGTATTTAGGAGCGTTGATTTCTAAGGTAGATTATAGACTGTTCTATTAAGTTGTAAGGGGGTGTTACAATGCAATGGTGAGGGACATGCGGAAGCAGAGGGCTTGCATTGCCATTGCATAGTTTTGCACTGCATAACTGCAGGAAATTGTTGGATGTCCAACAACATTAATTTATAAAAAGTGAGACTGGGATTAAAATAAATAGATAATATACTACGATTTAACCTATTCCCTTTGCAACTTTCTTCACTGGTAAACAAAATGGATGAAGAAAATAAGTTCATGAAAAACGTAATATATTTGGCAACGGTGGGATTCGAACCCACGCCATCGAAATGACTGGTGCCTAAAACCAGCGCCTTAGACCGCTCGGCCACGCTACCTTAATGAGAAAAAGAGAGTAGGTCAGGCCTAGAATAAAAGCCCATTTTTTTTATTAAACTAAACAGTGATTGACAGCAGTAGGATTGAGATGACTGGTTCCATGAAACAAGTACAGCGCCTAAGACAGATTTAATCTGTTACCTTGGCGACCATTAATTTTCACTAGGTGATGCATGTTTTTAACAAGAAACTTGTTGGCAGCGGTTGTATTCGAACCCACGCCTTGCGAAATGCCTTAGTGTTTTAAACCAGACCGCTCAGCACGCCTGTGAGAACTTTGGGGAAATTAAAGTTTTACCCATTCCAACCAAAGTTTTGATATTAATTATTTATTTTAATCTTATCAAATAACATGATGAATTTAGCGAATTTCTGATGTAAGAGTGGTCTGTGTTACTGTCAATTTGATATCCACATAATATTAATTTCTTATATAATTCTCCATTGGAAACCCAGTCTGCGTCCTTGCTTTGTAATGAGTACAATATTTGCAATTTGATTAAAATTGACTCTGCTTCACTGCTCTTTGTTCCCAATTGTCAAACAAGCATGAATAAACTGATAATTTGACTGCATTTATATAAAAAACTTTCTTCAGTCCGTAATTCTCAAACACTGTTTCTATTAATAATTACACTTTTTTAGGAGTTGTTTACCGACAAGGAACAGTCGTCGTATCAACTCAGCGTAGTACATGCAATGGATTAGTGGTTGAGTGCGCATCGTTCACACACTGTTCATGATTTACGTGCTGTACGAACGAGGCTGTGGGTTGGTTGAAAACCCAGTGGGGAATTATTGACGGCTCTACGGCGGTGCAACACGGCTAACAGCTGGAAACAAGACGCACCTGGCTTCCCCTGCAAGCAGACGAACCCGGTGACGAAATCTATTTCATTCGTGACGTTCAAACTACATCGAGGACAACACAATTTGTATTTCAAACGCGAATCAACGTATGTGCAACCACACTACAGCATTGACTTGTGCATAGCACCGCGGCGTTTGCCACTTTTGCTTGCACACACTACGTTTCCCGCCTTTTTCGTCACTGTTTTGCTGAGATGTTGTCTGCACGTGGAAGGCTGGTGTGATTTGTTGCTCCTATCTTAACACGGAAATCTTAGCCACTGGAATTATTACCTGTTTGGAACATACTTATGGATTAATGCTATCCAGATTCTAACACGTTCATGCACGTCAAAGTGGGAGACAGTGATGCTCTGTTGATCAAAGGTAAAAATTGTTTACAATGATTCACCGACATATTCAAATAAGACTGCGCAATTGATTTACAATCGTACATTTTATATATTTTGAGTGAAGACACTATTGTGTGCACTGTGTTGTGATTACAAAGTGCGGTAAGCTAATATTTATTGTTCATTCTTGAATGCAACAATAATTGTTGTTATTAATGAGTCACACAACAGTTTACCAGTCCTGACTCTTAAGCTACAGAAAGCACGTCCTTATAATGATTCAGTAAGGCATGTTTATAGGGACAAGTTGTTAATGACACGATAGCAGAAACCTTTTGTATATAATTTGAGATAGAGTCTGGTTTTATAGGGTCGAAACTGAGGTAAATTAACACTCATTTCTGGGTACTTTTTGCAAACAGTAGGCCTATAGGTCTCAAGTCTGGTTTCTGACACAATTTTATAATTTTATTCAGTAAATAGGCCTACTGTTTGCCATTATGTCGGCCATGCGAACAGGTTGGGTTTGAAATGCCTTATATGGAAAGATACACATTGACTGCTGCAGTGCTCTTGTTTGGGATGATTTAGTTTAGTAAGAAAATGATGCAATTTTGTCACGTCCGTATATAAATAATTGCCCACCATGATAAAAAGATGATCTACAAATCCTAGTTGACAAATCCAGATCGTCACAACCCACACAGCTTGTGTGCTCGTTGTTTTAGATTTGCCTGCAATTACAGGGTATAGTAAGTGTAGTGACTTTAGCATTTGACAGGGACCCGTGCATGGTCATGAATGAAATGGGAGAGATGAAGATGGTTGATGGATGAGGTACAGACAATACAAACCAGGGCATGGGTCGCGTTAAAGGGGGGCAATATCTCACGTCGGGTAACATACTGTGGTCATCATACTGTCATCTGATGCAAAATGTCGTGCTTGATGTCGCACAGTAGGCGTACTACTGTCACATAATGAACATAGTTCATCTGATATTATGTTTGTCGATCCGGTAAATTGAGGACTTCTAATTATTCTTTCATTGTTGTTGTTGTTGTTGTTGTTGTTGTTGTTGTTGTTTTTTTGTTTTTTTTTGGGGGGGGGGGTAAACCAGAACTGCGGCATTCTTCCCCGCGGATATGAAGCTTAAGTCTTGCCCATCTTGATAAAAGTAGTTTTAAAAAATATTATTAATGTAAATTATGTGTAATCATGGACCATGCTACTCGGCAGTATTCTTCAGTGCGTGGCCTGTTTGCTGAGCTTTGTGAAATTGACCCACAGATTCATTTGTGTCTTTCAGATACCAAAATATTGAGGAAAATAAATAATTTATATATACATAAATTTACTAAGAACATACACGGCAACAGGTCTTGTCTACTATTAGACAGGCGAGAAATCATTAAATCTTTAATAATTATAATACATATTAATTTTTTTTTTTTTTACCCATACACCGAAAGTACTGAGTATACAGTGCTAACACACATCGGTGTATTGGTAAAAAAAAAAAAAATTAATATTCTTTATCCCCGATGCAAATTTGACATCAATTATAATACATGTTAATCAACAGGTTCTGTACGTAACCGATGAAGCATATCAATATAATGAAAACACACCATAACCGAGTTTTACTCAACCATGATCGACCATGATCGATTCGCTCTAATGGCTGTTTTATAAAAATGCGTTCAACCAGTAGTTTAGTAAAAACATTCACGCATCCCTATTGAAGTAAATAATGCCAAACTCATTACACAAGATAAACTATCAAACAAAGTGAGTTGTCATTATGTTGATTGCCCTGTCTCGTGTAGTGGGTAAGGATACATTGAGTTCGTCTCAGACTAACCCTAAGAAGCAGAGTGCCTTTCTGTGCAAGGATCCTTTTCCCACATGCTGTTAAACATCAACTAAAATGTACACAAGAACTTTAATCTGTAATCTGAACGAATGTGTATTGTTTGTAGCTGGTCATTTGCTTAGCGGCTAAGCAGAAACAATGCTCAGCAATCACCTTCTGAAACATATTAATTATACAACGTTAGTGAGAGTTGTTTAAAAATAAGATGTCGTGGATGTTTTCATTAACGAAAACCAAACATGGTTCATTAGTTTAGGCACGTGAACTGACTGATATAACAAAGCGATTTACAACGGTAACACCATGTGCGTGTTATGAACAATATCGATTTCATTTAGTTTTGATTGTAGCTGATTATAGTTTCGACTCTGTGAATATCAGGAACCAATTTCATGGTTCTGCTTACCTCGGAATTATGTGATTTCTATCTAGAATGATGTGGTTCTGATGGCGTTCAATGCGCCGTAAGTGAACAATTCCAGGGCAAGCAGATCCATAAAATTGGACCCAGATCTCCTGTCAAGCATTTTCATGCACTTTCTTTTGTTTAGCATGTTTGTTATTTTTTTCATACCTGCTATTAGGCCTAGTAAGCAAATATATTTTTTCCTCTAGACGACATCACGTGACTTGTTGCGACTCGATCTTTACACCAATCCAAAAACACATTGTTTTTATTTTGATGCAAATGACTCACATTAGCTACACTGAGATTAGATAGGTCAATATTATTTAATTGTTAAACGGACTAATTAATGTGAGGTTCATTAATTACAAGTCGATATCAAAGTGGTGGCTATACAGAGGGATTACAATGATGACTGGCCAGCCTTGATTATTACGTGATGTCCGTTTACGCTGTTGTCGTTTGGATGGGGGAAGACGATTCCAAACAGATGCTTTTAAAAATCAACCTGTGAGGTCGATGGTTCGATTCCTGCTGGAGATGCTCTGTGGGACTTCCCCTCGGGAATTGTACATAACCATCTGCTGTTGATGAAGGGCACACGAATCCATATTTATAGTTGTTATGTGTTGTTATTATTAATAAGAAAAATTGTCATCATCCCTTGTTTTATAGTTTGAACCGTATCTCAAAACTGCATGTAAATCCCTTGTTGGTATTTGTGTACGATTTCGAAGCGTTTTGTACCATATGCTGCAAAACATGTCAAGTAAAATAATCCATATGGCATATCCGTGTCCCTTCTCCTCAAATGAAAGATGCAGGCCTGTTATATCGAAGTCAACAGATATCCATGGTCTCACATTTTAAGCCTAGCAAGTATTTTTCAAAGGCTGAGTTGACAAACGACAAATACAATCATCTTGTAATTTAATGTGTGTGTTGTTGTTACTTTAGGGTCAAACGTGATCACATTCTAAATTTTGTTGAATTTATAATTGACATGACTCCTTTTGGTCGGTAAGCAGTTTGCCTGCTAATTCTGTTTTCTCACAAAAATATAGAATTCGTGAAAAAGAATTGTGTTACAAAAGATGAGTAGTTGTGGGTTACTGCGCAATGACCTTTAGGACCTCTGATTCGTTTGATAGCATTTTAAAGCATTTTCTGGAACGACTTTGCTGCATCTCTTTAATTTCTTTTATATTCTTTCCGAGGCAAGTGAGAATCTTTTGATAAAGGCAGACAGAGGTTATGGTGAAATAGTGTATTATTACAATTCACTAGAATTTTAATAAATGGGGCAAACATGCTGAATGCTCTTTGCCATAGAAACGTCACTATAAAGATACATTATTTTGTTACGTGTTGTATATAGATTTACTATTTCCCTCTCCTGAATTTCCATAATTTTTCTTGAGTCATGTGCATAATCAACCGATGGATCTAAATGAAAGAGCGGTATAATACGAATGCCTTGTTATATTGTATTGTATTGTACTGTTTATATTTGTCTTTTTTTCTGAGGTGATATTTTCAAGCACGAACGAACCCAGCCAAAATAGATTTCAAATAAGTCTTTTCTGAATGTTTAACCATGGCGTGAAGTTGGGCGTCAGTTTTCTTTAACAGCCAATATACCTGCTGTATGCAAATGACCCGCAGAAGTAAAAGCCAGCACTTTTTAATCGGATGTGTTTTTTTTTACTATTTGCAGACCAAGGATAATTAGGATAATATAATGCTCTCAAGGTTTATCCCATTTGATACTCTATTGGTAAAATATACAATTAGTATTGTTCTTTTAGTAATAATCTACTTATAAACACAGTGACCTCCCTCATGTGAGTTAGTGGTGGTTTGAGGTTTCCTGAATTTAAAACATCCAAGAAAAACAAGAGACATCCTCAAAATGATTTTTTGTTCTGCCGTGATCAAACGAAGCAAGATAATTGATTCAAAGTAGTCTGTAGGATTCAAGCCATAAAGTAGTGAAGCACAAATTAATGTGTGTTGCTTACAAGAACAAAGTTATAACCATCCCAAAATAATACATCACACGTACATTCATTTCTCTGTGATCCATTGATAAAGAATTCTGGATGCATGTTTCAGTCTATACATCTTAACAGAAATTACAATTACTACAAAGATAGACTGGGTTTTTTCAGTAAAGGTGCCAGTAATCTTGTCTGTGATATTTTCTGCTTGGCTGACATTTTTGTTTAAACCACGGTGTCTTGAGAAAGCCGCGGTAAGGAAGACCATTTCAATGAAACCCATATCTATAACCAAGAAAAAAAAACACAACCTAGAATGCATAAATGACCGAGATTTGTATTATGTTTCACCAATTGGGATTTGCACCTTATGGCGTCACTATGCATCTAGATATTGTCCCAGCTTGACACTTGAGTGTCTCTGTGCTCCTATCTTATAAAGGATGCTGCCCTGATAAGTGAAGATGATACAGCTATAGGAGGAGAGCATATTGGCAGGACGCTGTCTTCTTCATTGCGTTTTATACGGAAAAGAGGGAGGTAAGTGTGTAAGGTGATATTGCTGCTTATCACACTCTAGTAAGGGTTTCGTGTCTCAGGCAAAACAAAAACTAGATGAGGCTATACAAAGCCTTGGTAGGAGCCGAATTGCCTATGCAGGTAGAGTTAAAGTCCATCATTCGCTTGGTAATCTGTGATGAATACGCAAGGACATATAAGTGTGAGCTTCGTTAATGAGTTACAGGCAGCGGCGACCAAGCTACATTATTATTTTGTGTTTAACTCTTATATAGATGTTGGTCTGTGTCTTGGACAAGGTCGAATTGCTCTTCAGTATTCCAGCTGCTGAGCAGCTTCAAGTGACCGGAATGGTTATCAAGTATTTCAAGTATTGTTTGTCTATATAATATGGTCTGAAATGCTTCAGTTTTACATGAGCTTGACGGTTTCGAAAATAATATATGAGCTTTACGTTTTCGAAAAAAAGTATATTGAGCTTTACGGTTTCGAAAAAAAAGTATATTGAGCTTTACGGTTTCGAAAATAATATATGAGCTTTTCACTTTCGAAAAAAAGTACATGAGCTTTACGCTTTCGAAAGACAAGTGTATGAGCTGTACGGTTTGGAAAATAATATATGAGCTTATGAAAAAGTATATGAGCTTTACGCTTTCGAAAACGTATACAAGCCTTACGCTTTCGAAGCAAGTATAATGAGCTTTACGGTTTTCGAAAATAATATAATGAGCTTTACGGTTTCGAAAAAGAATATGAGCTTTACGGTTTCGAAAAAGTATGAGCTTTGTATTTGAAAACGTATTATGCACTTTATGGATTCGAAAAGTTAAATGAGCTTGACGATTCTTTGAAAAGGTATTTGATCTTGCTGAAACCCATCCGGAAGTTGCCTTTGGGCACGGAATAAATAAAGACAAAAGTACATCTCAATGCTTGATAAAAGTATAGCCTTAAGAGCAAATCTTTAAAACATTCACTGAGTATAATGTCACTTTAGAAGAAAGATTACCAATTTAATGAGATTGAATCTCCGGGGAAACCTAGTGGAGAAGCAAGCTGGACCCTCCTTGGGGAATATTGTGTATGCAACGACACATTGTTACTATTTATGTTAGACATAAAGAACATCAAAATTCCATGTCTCCACTTCATCTAAAACTCAGGCTTTGACTGAAGCAAGACAAAAACTATTATCAGAGAAATTCTTACCTTTTGCTTCAACTTAATGGGAATAGGAAACCTTGTGAAGTCCCCTGTTCATTATAAGAGATTTGTGAGGATTATTCTGCCATCGTTGTTAAATCCAGCAGGGACTATGTACAGGTATACGTCCTTTACACAGCTTAGGGGTGGATTTAGAAACCCCAGAACCTTCTCCACAGATCACAGTCTTTACGACATTTTGTAGGCATTTGATTTGACGGTTAAAGTTACCACAATTGACTCATGTACGGTTTTACGAAAGACATCAGACTATAGTTTCCTTGGATTTGTAGTAAAAACACTTGTCTGTGCAGTTATATTCAAAAAAGCAAACCCGGAAATAGGCAAGGAAGCACTGACTCAAACTCAATCTTCAGGACTCAGTCTTCAGCTCAGACTTAAGTCTCAAATTCAAACTCAACCATTTAGTATGACTGAATGAATGTGAATATTATTGCAAGTATCACAAATCAACATTAAAACAAAAAACAGTCATCTTGACCCAAGTCAGGATCGAGACTCGTTGCGATGAGTCGGCCACACAGCCGAATTATGGTTTCAAAAAGATAAGCTGACAAGTCCTGAGCTTATCATCTACCTACCGTCCATTCGCAATCATTCGTATTGCAATATTGCATGTATCTTTCCGAATTTAATTAATTATACTTTAGAAAACTGATTGAACTATCGATTGAACGAAGAATGTTCACTTGACTCTTCAAGAAGCTCCGATCTGTCATGCCAGCCAGCAGGCAGTAAGAGATCATCAGATGTTCCTTGGTCGACTCGGACCTTTAGTCCCGTGGATTTATACTTAACCGTCACAGTCAAACAACTGCCGGGCCACACCATCATGATCTATCGGCATTTAAACCACAAGTCATTTTATGTTGCAACTGAAAAGATTAAAGGTCATGGTATTAAAGGAACACGTTGCCTTGGATTGGTCGAGTTGGTCTTTGAAAAGCGTTTGTAATCGGTTTTTTTAATAAAATGCACATGATTAGAAAGATGTTGTAAAAGTAGAATACAATGATCCACACAAACATGCCTCGAAATTGCACGGTTTTCTTTTTACCTCGTCGATTAACACGGTAGGCCATTTATGGGAGTCAAATTTTTGACTCCCATAAATGGCCGACCATGTTAGTTCGCACAGTATTTGGAAAACTACGCAATTTCGAGGCAAACTTGTGTGGATTATTGTATTCTACTTTTAAAACATCTTTCCAACCATATGCATTTTATAAAAAACGGTTACAAACGCTTTTTGTATACCAACACGTCCGATCCAAGGCAACGTGTTCCTTTAAGGTTAAGACGAGTGAATGTTTCTTCTTTCATTATGTAGTTTGAAACATGTACACATAATATAGTAATGGCTTACCAAATGTGTTTCACTATTATACAAATCAATATGGATGACAGGGATGAAAAGGCAACAAAATGTCAACAAAAACAGAATGAAAGAAAACAAAGGCAACCGAAATAGAAGATAAACACAGTCAGACAATCCCTACCGATGAAGCGAACAGTTCAAGGTCATTGTTCATTGTGATAGTTCATGTAGTTTTTGTTAACAATTTTCCCTTGACAGATTTCTATACACGAAAGACTATTCTAAACTAAAATGACTACGTTCTGTTGACTAACAGCGTTAGTATATGGACGTCTTGGACGTCTTCTCAACCGGTAGATTAGTGAAGACACTTGGTTGGTATTTCACTTGAAATTTTACTCCAAACATCGTCACACTATATTAAAGGCAGTGGACACTATTGGTAATTACTCAAACTAATTATTGGCATAAAACCTTTCTTGGTGACGAGTAATGGGGAGAGGTTGATAGTATAAAACATTGTGAGAAACGGTTCCCTCTGAAGTGCCATAGTTTTCGAGAAAGAAGTAATTTTTCCACGAATTTGATTTCGAGACCTCAAGTTTAGAACTTGAGGTCTCGAAATCAACCATCTAAACGCACACAACTTCGTGTGACAATGGTTATTTTTGTTTCATTATTATCTCGCAACTTCGATGACCGATTGAGCTCAAATTTTCACATGTTTGTTATTTTATGCATATGTTGAGATACACCAACTGTAAAGGCAAGTCTTCGGCAATTACCAATAGTGTCCAGTGTCTTTAAAAACAAAAGAAACACATTAGATTTGAGTCAGTATTTAAAACAACACAAAAACAACTTGAACAAACATGGGTACCTGCTCTGAACCGTGGGCTCTAATCCCAAATGATTCCCACTGATCCCCACTGATCCACTCTGATGATCCCGTCTTAAGGCCAAATTATTAGAGTTGTCTATAAGGTAATGACAACTCACGACGATACTCACCATATGACAACTAGGATTGTAACATAAAGTCGAATCAACAATAATGTGCAGTTCTAAATTAATGAACTGGAAACTGCCCATGAAATAAAGAAACGCCCAATGTACTATTCGATCGGTCTTTTGACGTTTGCTAAAACCACTTGACTTACTTAGAATGAATGACATGTCGTCAACATGCCCCAAGTGACTTAGTCGGTTTTTTATGACTTGAATTATTATTATTATTATTTTTTTTTCAACAGAAAACTAAAATCAGTGCATCTTCCACGTGAGTATAATTAATCAGCGGCAACCATGAACCAAGTAACGGGCAGCACGACGCATTCCTCGGCATTGGGTCATCTCTTACGACGGGAGAAGAAGAAGATGAAAGCCAAGGCTGCACAGCAATTTGTCAACAACAAACCAAAGGAAGGAGTGGTTCAAGTTGAACTCAATGAGGTAAGTCTACTGTCACATTCTCTTTGACGAAGCTCAGGTATGGATCTGATCTTAGATTTGCAGCATTTCCTACAGCATCTAAACCACGCAACTCCAGAAATGTTGACGTAATCTTTAGTGTTATTTCGCCTTAGAGTCATCCATGCCGATTTAAGACGCTAACAGTCGTCTTAGCGTCTCAACATAGGACTCATTACCACACTACTGAACCGAGTCTGTGAAATTTATTAGAAGGCCTTCGCTCGTTCCTGACACCTAGCATGAGATGAGATGGTCATTTTGACATCACAATGAAACAATATGTATTTCTCTCTCAAAAGTGCTGTCGGAGACAACTTTTGTTTTCTCTCTGTACCCAACTTCTTTGCCTCCCGTTTGAGGTTTCGACTGTTTCGCCCTTGGTCTGGAACACAACACTGATTCTAGACACAGGCCACTGTTTGTACATTCATCATCCAAGTTGTTGAAAATTGCTTTGTCAGCAATCACACAGAATAAAATTTGAACGAACGTCTAAATAAGCGCTTGAATAAGCTTGAAATTAAAAAACTGCCGATGATAGAGCGATGTGTTGTTCATTTTGTGTCAAGAGGGAATGGGCTCCTTCTGTCTTCAGGTTGCCCCGAAGAGGCCATTGCTGTGCACGCGGTTTACATCAAGATGGAGTTAGCCTCTTGAGTCCCTGTTGGGATAGTTTGATTGTTGTTGTCATCGAAAGCCACCCCACATTAGAAGTACTGAATAGTATTTGTAGGTCCCAAGTCCATGATGTGTGAGGGTTTGAACATTGTCTCAAGACATAATTTAAATTATATCTAGCTATAGCTGGATGAGGATCTCATCATTGAAGATTGAAGATTGAAGATATCTAGTTTCTTCATCTTATAACAGCGATTTTCGTCTCTAAAGAAGGCGTGAATTCATTTGGTTGGCCTTGAATATTAAGCACTGATAATTAAGATGATGACTATCTTCAAGGAGTCTAAATTGATGTACACTCTATTAAGACAATCGTAAATACCTTAATGCACTTTAGATTGCTTGTGTAAATTCTAACGAGCTACGAGTGTACACAAAGTGTTCTCGGGGTTGTTCAAATCGGTCAGTGACATGGTAACATCCATTAGTGAGCTTAAAAAGTCCGGCCATTTCTTGTCGCTCAGAAAATACTTGTTTAGATGATACTTTGTTTCTGGATGGGATAAGAGGAAATTGAACTCTGTGTTTAAACCAGACGCTTCAAAATGAAACCACCATGCTCTTGTGCGTATTTGTTGTTCTTAGGCTAACAATGTAACACGCACCCCTGACAGTTAGGCTTACAACATGATGATCCCAAAACATCGCTAAACAAAAGCATTGGTGAACAAACTTATTTGCAAAAGCAAAGGAAAACATAGCAGTGTAATGATACACCATGTCATGATTAACTCTAAATGAGTTGAGGTGGTTCTGAAACTGAGAACCGTATAGGTTTGAACAAATTACTGGTATCGCAGCAAAGTGTTACCATTCTCTTCCGATTGTTGTAAAATGTTTAGTCTTCAACTAAAATACATCTTATAGGGCAAGGTTTTTCTAGTGATTGTGAAGCTTTCACAACAAGAGGAAGTACCTTCAGAATAACCCTCGGTCTGAGACCTCTCACCCAAATACTTCCCTCAGGACATCTCAAATCCGTCTTCAAAGTACCTGGACACTCCTTAGCACAATCAATACTTTCTAACAATTGCTTACTATGTGTTCCATACCCTTCTTTTGTTGACATTGTTAAGGGGTGGGTATTAGTGTACATCTTCTGATGTTTACAATGTTCACAATTAGCTCTTCCTTGCTCTATGGTTGGTTCAAAGACCAACCAATATTCAGAAGACGCACTCTGCAGACATACTCTGTGTATGAGCACATCTTGTATATAATTCGTGTCCAATTGTTTTTAATATAACGACGTAAATAAAACGGGCTTGCAACCAATTTGGATTCATACTGCGCCTTCCACCACGATACACACTTTGGAGTTATTGGGACACTGATAAGTTTCTGGGAAGTTTTGAAGACAGTTTTGAAGATGCCTGCGGTTTATGGTGGCGGCGAAAATGTGGCGGTAGGACAATACAAGCTGACAGCATCTGAAAAGGTAGGACACGATCATGACAAAAATAAACCTCAATTCGCATACTTGTTTGTTTGTACTTAACCCAAAGTAAAAAGTCTGAAAAGTTTGGTATTTTTTGCAGAAGCAGGCATGGAAGTTATTTGTCTTCCAAGATGCTAGTCATTAACGAGCTTCCGTGTAGACTCATTCATAAAGGACAGAAAGTATAAGAACTGGCGGTGCCACCTTGAGCCATTTGGATATTGTGGGCGTTCTATGAACACAAAGTGTTTATTCAAGGCGTTTCTTAATGAAGGGGTTATTTCGTCTGTGACCCCCAAAATACACCCTAAGAACAACAAGCAACTATATAGCCAAAGCTTGACTGGTTAGTTAGAATTCTTTATCGTGATTTGATTTGAGTAATTGGCTTCTTACATTGCCAATTGAGGAATAAGTTCCTCTATTATGCCTGGCCCATCCAAACAGAGCACCACCCACCTACCTTGGTCTATGGTTGCAGAGTTGGTAGAACATTTTGTATGGTATCTGAGCGGTTGTGGGTTCTAGTCCTGTATCAGCCAACTTATGTTAACTCGATACTGTTTATTATGATAGTCTATTATGTTTTGGTGACAATCTCGTATAAAGTACGGTCAAACATCACCCTCTGCTTCAACGATCCTCAAGACATGACGGAAGATGGTCGCCTCCTGGTTGATTTCTTCACTCAAGTTGTAGATAAAGCTGTGATCCTGATATAGTGCCTGATTCTGCCATCACCCTTTAGGCAGTCCAACTTGTTTCAGAAATACTCTCTGAAGTTCATTCACTGACCAGCTGGAGGATTTTTGTGAACAGATATGTCTTTTTTTTTTTTGAATTGTAAAATGGATAATGTCGTTGCCTTAATTGTTATTGTTATGCAAACTCAATACAAATAATAGTACATGCACCTACATTTATGTTCGACCTTCTGATGCTTCATTTTTTTCTTTCCATTGACAATCATACCTTATGGCTTTCATTATAAAACCTATTTACATATACCGCGGCTTTCAGAAATATTATATCGCAGTACATACCTGGGAATAAAAAATATCCCAAACCCTTGTTTTTCGAAACGCATGTCTCTTGGCACGTAGTAGAGCATGAAAATCAGACTTGGACAAATGCCTGCTCTATAAATAGATCTGTTGCAGCGAGGGCGGGGGTGGTGGTGGGGGGGGGGGGGGGCTACAACACTCATTCACTCCAGCATCGATTCAGTTTGAAATAGCAGTAAGGCAATGGCGGGCTAAAGTTAGACGCATTGACATCGCCAGTTAAAGGGTTAGAGAGTTTTAGAGAACAAGTATACGGTTGTTCCAATCCTGAAACTCCTATACATTGACATACATTCTTTCCTATATTATAGGCTACGTGTCTTAGTACGTAAATCAGTTGTACAATTTTTGGTTGTTTTAAGTCACATTATTGTTTTTACTGACAACTTGAAACCTTCGGGTATTTTGTCCTCTAAAAATAATGTTTTTCTCACCCAGGTTTTTACCATGTTCCAATGAAGCTTCTCCCATTTTAAGCCCCTGATGCAAAATTAATCTATAAATGAAACTGTTTCAGACACTATCCACAGTGGGTCTTTAAATATCGGCTGCCGTACATAACAAGACGTGTCTTGCGAAGGATGTGACATTCTAATGTAATAAGTCCTAGTATTATTATTCTGTGAATGATACTATAGGATCCAAACCTTGGCCTTTTATGCTCACTAAATCGGGTCTGAATATACGGCTGACTTGAGAATCAATATTCAGTAGTTGAGTCTGCCATACTGTGGTGTGTAGATGCGTGGGTTACTATCATCATGGAGAGTGGGTAGACTGTCTTGAAACACACCCCGATTACCTGTTCTTATTGATAATGTGCTTATCTTGTTGCGCTTAAAGGTTTTACATCAGCTACCTGATATTGCTATGAGTTATTCACTTCATCTTCTGTTTTCACGTTGGGTGAACCTGACAATACTTACTGTCCACCAGAAAATCGAATATTTTAAAATGTTACAGTGTGAAATTTGTTTTCATTGAAAATTTGTTAAATTCGAACATGGTAATCTTCACAAACAATAGTGTTTTGTTCATAGGGTTGTTTACTCTTTGTGCCTGCATTGTCTATTTTGTTCGTGATGTAAACACAATGGAATAATAACGCTGAAATAAAACAGTGATCCAATTTACAAGCATTAAAGGAAAATGCAACAAGTTACATTTAAATTCAGCATTGTTCCCATGGGCAGTGCGTCGTTTCCCCCTCCCTCGCCGCTAAACTAGAAATAATGTTCGGTCACGTCAACACATGCTGGGAAAAATACACCTCGATGGAGACGAGGTTGGTTTTAAATAGTTTCGACGTCATTATGGTGTCATAGAACAAATGACAAGCCAGGGCAATCCTTCAAATGAAATGAAATAACTGTAGTCTCATAGGTCTGTGACTGCAGTGCATACTTTTACCCAGGAGTATTCTTTTGATATCAATTTATGCGAACTATAAATTTATTTCCACTAAACTACCGACTACATAGTTCTTCCATCGACTGGAATTGTAGGCTCACTAATCATGATGAATCATGTTTCCAATTTCCAAACGAATTGGATATTTCTGAGAAGAGCAGTAACAGCCCAGTAGCCAAATATCCATCTCTCCAAACCGATTTAGGTTAAGCCAAACCAATCATCCTGCAGAAACGATCAACTGGAATCTAGTCTGTGCAATAAAGTAGGCTATAATCCATAATAATGGGCACTTGATAAGAGCATAGTATGCCTACTTTATCACTCCTTGTGAATGATGACCGTTTCACATGCACACAAAAAGCGAAGCGTAATTTCAGAAATGAAAGTTGCGCATCATCATACCACGGAGGGAGTAGTCTATTTCTACATCTTACAGTCTGAATATTTATACATATAGACCCTCTCTCATTGGTTGCTATAATATGGTTTAGCCACATATACATATGATGGCTCCTCCCTCTAAACCATAGGTTAAAGCATTTAGCTTCCTCGTATTAGTCTAACACACAATGAATGCTGTACATACGACTTGTTTTTATGTAATAATACCGTTTTGTCACGATGCGTTAAAAAAGATGAGACGAGGGAAGGGTGCTTTATGAGAGATTTCAATTAAAAGTAGAGCTTTCGTTGTGAACAAATTAATAAAGCTATACAGTCGGCTGGCAAAGTGTGCCCTGGGATCAGTTGCCCCTTTCGACCACAAGCCACGTCCTCTTCTCACAAGAGATGTTTGTCTTCCAAGACTCATGTGGGAATTTATTTCCAGTTATCTCATTACAATGTTTCAATATTAGTTTGCCTTACTTCTCATTTTGACCGATGCACAGGGGGATCTATTGTACAATACACGTATTTCTTTGCCAGATTACTTTTAAGAAAGACGGGACAAAAACCATGCATGGGGTTTACCTTTTATACGCATTATGTGGAAATCAGAGGATATAACAGCCAAACTATCGTCATATTCAGACAAAATGAGGGTACAGTTACTTTAATATTGTGCAGCTGTTCTTACAGACTCACAGCACTGCAGCAAGCGATGAATTAATGTGCACCTACTGGCGTAAACCTATGTGGGTATCGTACTTAGGGGCCAGGCACCGATAGACTGTTATTCACATCAACGGACGGCGATGGACTCTATGTTTACATCAGATCGATATTAATTCCTGACTAGATCTCAAAGATTGTTAGGAAGAGTCTTGAGGTATTTAAAGACATTGGAAATGTCATTCAAGTTAGAAAAAGGGAAATGTTAATTTCCCACTTGGCTGCATGTTGTTGGGTTTTACTTCATTTATCAGCATGTCAATTTAAGGTCACATCATTAGAACGCTACACGTCGTTATGCCTTAATGTCCATTTTGCAAATGATCACTGGAGAGTGGATGATTTAAGACACTCAAGAAAAAGTGCGACTAAAAACTGAACAACAATTCATACGTGTAGGGCTACTACTCTGAATACAGCATATTGTGTTAAGTCTTGTGTGAGATTTAGATCAAAGTGCCATCTTTGATTGTCTCCTAGCTTCAAAACAACGGAAGTCCCCCAAACCTCCCCCGTGACCAGTCATGTACCCTTTTCCTCTTCGATGTATTCATATATGGAAACTCGCCATATGCCCTCGGGGTGCTGAATATTCTTATGACGTTCATCACTCAGCAGGGGAAGAAAAATTGATTGAATGATCAACAGGTCCGGATATGAATGAAATATGAACCTGCGATGAGAACAAACGAAGAATGCAAAATTAATTTGGTTTTGTCTCTCTTAAATTTGGAAAGTTGTGTTCGTTTTAACTTCAATCGATGATGAATCTTGAATATCTGACCCTAAACTGATTAAGACGGCGTTGGTCTTCAAAGTTGTTCATTATTGCAGACGTTTCGTCTCGTAGAAGTTTCAGACAGGCTTTGTTTTAATAAACGGTTTCATGTGACTGTTTTGATAGATTTAGCGATTGAAGATTTTCCATTTTCTCTTCGACAACATCACCATTATGTGAATCGTTTGAAGACGTACCTATGTTGCAGTTGGCCAAGTCTTTATATGAGTTAAGAGTAGCGGTGGATGCTCAAAATGTGCAAATGTAACCCTATAGCTACTCTTAACGTAAAACCTCTCTGTATCTTCATCTAATATTCTAAATCAAACCTTTTTAGAGCTTACTCTGGAGTGAAGTCACTTTATAACGCTGTATAACCCCCATGGGTCCCACTGAATTGAACGGCTCCATCTAGAGCCCGTGGGTTGCATCAGGTAGCCTGGTTTTATGAGCAAAAGGGCTAACCATTAGTGACGTTTTGCGCAGCTCATTTTGGAATTGGCCTAGCTCAGCCATTTAGAAGTCTTGCTTAGTTCAAGCCATAGAGAAAGGATCCACAGGTCTCTGTGGTTCAGCTAGAAGGAAAGTGTAGGGAAAGAGTTTTATGCATGTAGAGGATTAAGTTTATGAAACGGTCCTATTTAAAGTAGAACATAACATTTATGTTGTGATTTTGCCATTGGTCTTCATGCATGGATGTTCATTATTTTAGACGTTGCGTCTCGTTGAAACGAGGCTTTTTTTTCAAGAAAGGATGCATTAATATATTTTGTTTTCAAGCTTCAGTTATAGAATGTTTTAGTAAACTTCTTCGACAACATTGGAACGA
The DNA here is from genome assembly GCF_032118995.1 of Asterias amurensis. Taxonomy (NCBI): domain Eukaryota; kingdom Metazoa; phylum Echinodermata; class Asteroidea; order Forcipulatida; family Asteriidae; genus Asterias; species Asterias amurensis. Next base: position 128,236 of record NC_092654.1, on the reverse strand, counting down.
GAGATACTTATCCATTGGCTTGTTAAGAAGGACCAATTTGTCTTTCATTGTTTCTTCACCTATCTTTAGCTAGCCATTTTGTTCTTCGTGGCTCCCGGGGCTGGATGTATCTTTATGAGATTGTTCCAGCCATGCAGTGTTTTTAATGTAATAAAAGATGTAGGCCATTCCGAAATTTGGCAACGCAATATTTAAGGCACGTAGTTGAAGTCATGGTGTCAAAGTACGAAATCGAACGTGAAATAAACATCTTAAAATAATTATTTACTTTATGCCGATCTTTAGTGTAACGTGTACTTGACTATGTGTTTACATTGACTCGCATAAAGCGATAACTATTTTAAAACGTTTATTTCACGTGCGATTTCGTACTTTGACAACATGACTTCAACTACGTACCTAAAATACCACATTGTCAAACTTCCTCTTGATTGTCAAAATATAGTACAGTAAGCTGCGTGACTGGAAGTCTCTGCCAAGATCAAGCAGCCCCGGGGGCCACGAAGCACAGAGTGGCTTCCTTAAGACTCTAAAGACAGATGAGAAAACCGCTTAAGACAATTTACACTTGTTGGCAATACAATGAGTAATTATAAGTATTAGATTTGTCGGTTGGTAGCACTTGAATAATAATTTCGGTTTTCTTTTGTGTGTCCATACAAATTCAAGTTAAGGCTAAACTAGACTAGAAAGAGAACCATCGAAACAACCAAACATGCGGACACACAATGTAGTGCTACTCCATTTGCTAGAAATCAGGGGCAATCAATATAACTGGGACTAATTGACATCCTGGAACTAATGGATGGCAAAATATGCACGAGTTGTTATTAATTATGTAATTCAGTCAATACCTCCTGAATACGAGTAAACCTTGTCCTTCAGAGTGGGACATCAGTGAATAACATACCTGCAAATCTGATAAAATGTTTGAAACACTTCACCACAGTTTAAATACAGGCAGCCTTTATTATTTATCCATGTTAGTAATACCGTGTTTTTTTTCCTGTAAAATTCGCTTAATATTGTACCCAGCGTTGTGCTTTAATTTCTTGCAAACCAATTAATTTACCTTTTTTAAATATTTAAATCCACTTACTTACATCCACATTGATACTGTAATGCCCAATAAAGGCTCATGCATAAGGAATCCAACGAAATAAAAACAACAATGGTGAATAATTAATCAAGATTTCACGACCGGTAGTAAATATATAATTTGGATATCCTTCATCGTGACGGCGCACCCAGCTGATGGCATTAACGTTTTTACAGATTTCGCATAATTAATTTTAAAGTCTCCAAATGGATGGTGTGTGTACGAAGAGAGACTCATTTTTTCTCAAGAGTGAATAGAAGGTTTTCATTCAATTCTTTCTTGTATTGGTCTTCGTCGTAAAGGACTCGTTCTGAATAAATAACGCTGGCTGAATTGCCACTGGCTAAACTTGTGAGAAAATAACTTGAGTTGACAAGACGAAATCTTTATGTGCACACCACTTTCATTGTATCATTTCATTGCTGCTAGCGCATCTATAGAATTCCAAGCTTTCTGCAATAAAACCTTGCAGATTCGTCTAAGGTATTTGCTTGCGACAAACTTGAAATCAATTTGAAGGTAGATTGGAAGTCTGCAATAAAGCTTAATGCTTCATGACGTCATGACGCCAGAGATGGTCTGGTGATTTATGTGATTCCGAAAATAGACTCATTGTTTTATTGTAAGACCATAACATTATGTCATTTATGTTCAAATTTAAAGATGTATTCCGGGTTTAACAGAAGACGAATTTTTCCCCGAAAATATTGGAGTGCAATCGGGCACGGAGGTAATAAAACAAAAAATCATTTTGAGTAAGTGAACACACATAACTTAACATACTTACTCATTTGGGCAAGAATGTATTCGATAGGCAACACGGATCCACACAGTCCAGCAGTTTGAAAAAATAAAGCTTGATTATGGCACGGTTCCGGGCTTTCAGATATTAAAATATTAATTTGTTTTCAATGTTTTGTTTAGTGCCATAATAGGCCTCGTCTGTCACTCGTAAAATTATAATTGTTTATCTTTACACACCATCAAGGCCAATGGCTCATCTATAGTAAGGACAGCACAGGTTAACCTTAAAAATGCATTGTGGTAGCACGACCAAATTTTGAAACGGTTTTAAAATCCATTCAAACTTATAGCTTTAAAAAAATACATGGTCATGGGTGATGGGTCGCTGACGCAAAATGGGCTACGACTGTTTGCTGTCATCGACCATGACGGTGTATTTTTCAAGGCCTAGTTCGAAGGGATTTTGATACAGTTTCATGTAGCAGCAACTTGTATTAAATACAAAACTAGTAAACAATTAATGTACTATTTTTAAAATCCCAAATAACTATTTATTTTGATCATTCGAGGTTGTACACACCCTCATCAACAATAAAATAATAAAGTAAGTAAATATAAATAAGAATAATAAAATTTGCTTTTGAATATTTTAATTTAAATCAATTCCCGTGAGCTATAATTTCGATTGTAATAATTTTTTTTCAAGTTTTAGCAACAACTGATTAAATTTCCTTTTGGCGCCGAAGAGACTGACCCTTTAAAAAATCCCAATCAGTTAAATGTTTCTAACTGATAATGTTGCCATTTGTGAAATACTTTGGAAGTGATAGAGCATTTTTACAAAGAAAAATACATTGAAACAAAACACATGAATATTTGTGAGATTGACCGGCTAGAGACGACCGAATTGGATAGAAAGAGAAGGTGTTAGAGTCCAAGGTTCATAGAGGGCGTTTTTATGATTGATTGTTAACAGGAATATGCAAGTAGAACACTGTACTGTACACAATAGTTAAAGGTGATGCGACATTGAACTTCCTGAGGGACTACAGTTCTGAAGTACTGACAATCAGGCCACTATGTCCTATATTGACATCTTGATCAAAATTTATTATTTGTGAGTTTTGAGAAATGCTCAACAAAAACATGTATGCGGAAACCTTACTTAAAGTTTAAGGAAAAATCGTCTTCCCTTCCGTCACTCAATTCATTTCTTCTTTTTTTTGCCCATTTTTGCATTGATAATTTCCCCCCTCACTCTCAATCTCGTCTCTCCATAACTTTCTCCCATCGTTTCTATCTTGGTCTCTCCCCCTTCTCGTCCACAGCTATAATAATGTCAAACTAGTTTGCACTATCTCATGAATATCGGACTGATATTTGATGAACTACCTGCGTTATTGTATTGAACGGTTCCACACAAAGGGTGCGCTTGATGCTAGGTCCCTACAGCAAGTCATCTGAAACCGTGTTGGTAATCACTCACCAGGTAGCCAACAGTGGTCTGCAATTCTACTGCAGAATTGGAATGGACCGACTGAGTAAATAATTATTTCTTTGAACCGATACAATCTTTACAAATGTTACAAATAACAAGTGGTAGTAGGCCTATCCAATTCAGCAAAATAAACCGGGAAACTCGTAATTTTTTTTTTTGTGTTATCAATTTATAGCAATACCTTTTTTTTCTGTTAATAATAAAATATATAAAATGAAACAATAATTAAAATAATTTTTATTTAATTACAGTTTGGCCATGTAGTGACACATTGTGTTTATATGAAAGACAGGTGCCTCATATTGTCATTCAATTATTCGCAAACCCTGTAAAAGAAGTCACGTTGATTCTCTGTGACGTCATCATGAGAACAGGATGGTGGTTAAACTAATGTAATCATAATATGCAGTTGATATAAGATCCCCGGTCGGCAGTCGGTATCAAGGCTTATTAATACAACAGTGCAAAACTGAATCCCAGCAACGGTTACCGTTAAAGATGTGTTTCTCTGTTTGTTGTCACAACAATAATAGTATAGTTACAAATTGTCTGTTGTGTCATATACAAAGTCACAGAGTTATAATAGAAGTCGAGAAACAGCTTTCTATAACAGCGTCTCTAATTTTACTCTTCTGATGGTTTTCCTCCCCAAGCGATGGACTATACCTGTTATAACGGCAGTAATAATATGGATATCAAATTATGAACTCTGATACTTTCTCAATAATAACCTCTCTGCGTGTAATGCGCTGCATAATTTAAAAATTCATTACAGATACCTTTCTGTTTTCAATTAGTATGTAACAATAATCCCCAGCCCTGTTTGTGCAATTAAAGTTGGGTAAGTGTAAACCGTCAATCTGACTGTAGTGTGTGTATGTTGTGTGTTTATTTACCATGCCATCATGGAAACTCACACCTTGAGCACATTTTCATCTTGTGAAGTATAAAGGTCACCGTAGCGATTCTTGGCTGAAGAAATCCTTGGTTTTTCTCATCTCCCATGAGAGCTGTCGCTGTTGATTTGGCCTCTCTTCGGTTGCTTAATACACCCAAACTCCCTGACAGTGTTTTCATCTTTCGCTGTTGATAAATTCCCTGCGATACTTGGGGCGAGTCTATGGGAAGCTTGACTCCTCAATGGAATCAATTAATAACACGGCTAGCCTGAACACAGCCAATCAGGGGAATGGAGTAGTCAAGGTTTCACAGTTTGCTCACAACTTCTCCTGATATTGTGATTTAGTTTCCAAGGAAGATCACGGAGAGATGGCATTTACTATCATCAGCTTTGGCTGGGAGCAAAATTTATTTGTTGATGTTGTGACAAAGTCCCCAAAATATCAACGATGAAAGTTGCTGAGTATATTTTTTTTGTCAAAATAATTTGTTTTCGTATTATTCATAATGGTCTGCCTTTTTGTAAAGCCGAGGGGGCTGGGGTCTGAAATGTTATTTAAATAAATAACCACTTTTGCACCCTTTCAAATCTGATTGTTACATCTTTCAATCTTCCAAGACTCTCTTGTTGAGTCATCACAGCAGATAAATCCAAATCAATCAGAGGCAATACCGACACTGTTGCGATAACCTGTGATTTTATACCAAAATAATGTTCTTATTGCAAGTTTGCATCCTCACTAATCTAACCCCTTTCCATCTAAGATCCAGTCTGTATCTCAGAAAGTCCCTAGTACCATAAAATGAAATATGACTGATGATGGCAATTGCGACAGCTTCTGGTGCTGGCTAAAGCTACCCTTTCCATACATCTTGGTGGAGTTATAATAATGAAGTTGGACACAGGAACCGTGTTATAGTCTCTGTTCAAGACGTTGCTCGTTTATTGTTTCCACGAACGATCACTGTGCTTAGAATGTGTGTGTGTTGACAAACAGGGTAGTCGCAGGACTTTGTTGGATGTACGTCTTGCACCAAGACTACATATATGGCATCAACTTTACCGAACAGTGCAACGAGACATGACGCCTCTAGCGTGGAGTGAGTTAATGAATTTTGGAGACAGTTTTAATTACCATACTGTGTATCATTTTGCAGCCTTAAAGGTGTGCGGCCGAGTCAAACCTGGACCGGATTTCGAGTCTCGTGGACACCAGGGCCATAGTCAGTTTGACCTGAATAATGGGTCATAATTGACCCTAGCCTGGATCAAACTTGTTTAAAAGCCATTCAAGTTGGCTGCCACCACTTCTGTGCTATTTATGGCTTGCAGTTTTCTGGCCATTAGAGGACAGTAACTCCTTGTCTTTGGTTTTCTCCATGGCATCCTCTTCATTTTTAATGACAAATCGTATATAAAGGAATTATCCGATTTGATATATTAATCTTTTACCGACCTTTCTCATTATAATCCGTCCGGCTTACAGACTGAAGGACAAGACTGAATGCTTCCCGTTGCTCGGAGCATTCTATCTCCATGCTCTAAGCATCTCACGCTGTCACAGCCCTAATACCTCGTATGGCTTTAAATTCCCCATTTACACGCACCTACTTCCATGGTAACTACACATATTTAACCCCGTCTTATTTATGCACTTGCGAAAGTAAACTCTTCTGTCAACGAACAAGTAAGAAGCTAAAAAATGTCATGAAGACGAGATGGAGTTAAAACAAATATTTGATAGTTTATGTCTTTTATTTAGGCTACTGTTGTATCTAACTTTGGTTTTATATATCTGTTTCATTGGTGATAATAATCTCTTGTGAGTAGTGGCGTTACCAAATATGATATGTCGTGTTTTAAAAAACTCATTTTTGTTGGAAAATTAACAATTTGTTTGTCATTTTGTCCAATGTCCTCAAGGAGAATTCGAATTAAATTAAATGCACAAATTAACATAAACAATTCCAATGAAACTTGGATATTATGGCAGAGATAATAATAGTATTAGTATTTATTTTGCTACTCAATTCATCTCTTATTATTCCCAACCATTGAACTTCTACTAATTCTTATCGCACTTTTTGCCAGCGTGGCTAACCATTCATAATAAAACCCATCAATTTAATATCCCATTGAACTACTAGCTCAATACAGTTATTGTACTCCGCCAGTTATTGCACTGCTCTATTGTCACTCCATATTTTCCGTCCGGCGGCAACTTTTGCCTGGCTGAATGAATGACGTCATCTATTATTATAGGTGATGCGCAGAAGGCTAGAAAAAATGTTGTTCTTTTGGGGTCAATAACTTGGAAGTGGACAGATTCTCGAAAAGAGACGTCACGATTACGTCAGCTTCAATTTCAACTGAAACTCTATAATTGGAAAGAGCTCGAGTTCAGTTAATAAATGTTCTTGTTTTAAATCAACTGTGTCTAATGAGATCCCACAAAGTTGGTGAAACAACTTAGGGGTCAAATTTCAGCTCCCGTGGATTACAATGTAATTCATATTGCTGGCATTGATAGTATTGCAGTTTGTAATTACATTAGACACATTAAAGAGATGGTAGAGTAATGTGAAGGTTTGTTTTGTTTTTTGTTTTATTATTTGTAAATAGAATTATGTAAATACTGCAATGAATGTATGGTGAAAGCCTGAATGGCTTATTTGCACAAATAAACCATTTTAAAATCTGGTAATGAATGAAAAGCCATAACGAGGTTTAATAAAACAGACTTGTTTCTGTCAGGTACAGTGGTTTCTGATTTTAGTTCTTAGTTAACTAATACCAACCCCTCATCTCGGATCACAAGAACTTACTCGGCGTTGAGTAAGCCCTAACCCCATAAAAGCAAAGCAAGTTAATTATTCTGCTACGAAGACGTCGTCCATGGCCAAAATACTGAGCATCACTCGCACTGTGTAGACTGAACCATCTTAGGCTATCACTTTTTATTATTAATTGACCGTTGTTGAAGAATGAATCTTCGATGAGCTCTGCCAGCTCATCAAATGACAGCTCATCAATTGATAACAGATTTTTGATCAAGTCCATATGCTGGACAACCATGTGGACTGCATGCATTTGACATGTTCACCTGTTTTGAGAGGCGTGTGTGATACAGGATTGTAGTGTTTCTGGATCCAGTATTCAAACAGAGATGGTTCTATCGGCTAAACACTGACACGGGGGCAGCCAGACATTCCGTTGTTCTGTTTGACCCTTAAAAGGATAAACTGACGCACAGTGTCCTGACTGTCGACGGGGTCAAGGCTTGACAGAACAGATTGACTCAAATGGGGTTCAAACTGGATGGTCAGCGGAGTGACTGATTATGTAGGCATAGTGTCTTGCTTGACTCAGGTTTAGAATAATTCAGTTGGAGTGGAGGTTAACTCCATTTGGACTCGTTTTACAAAATTTGATTTGTATATGCGTCAATCTCGGCACTGGGTCAAATCATTTAAGTAATCAGGCAATAGATCAGACTGACTATTATGGGATCATTCCAAGGCAACTGAGGAGTGACGCAAATAGGATCATGTTGATGTACATCCTACGAGTTTTGCTTTCCTGCGACTCAATTGAGTCAATATTGTCTCTTGTGATAGACGCAATTCTGTTTATGAACACATTAAGCGGGTCAGATTGACTCAATTTGGGTCATATTAAGACACTGTAAGGTTTCGGTTTTATACCTTTAAATGTAATGTTTTGTTCGTGGCGACTAGCTAGTTACGTCTGTCCGTTACCCGATATCACTAATTACAGGCAATCATCTGCAATCACCGGCACACAGCTGGCTTTCTAACTAACCTTTTCTTTGCCCTGCCCTTCCGAGGAGCTGTGATTAAATCTAAGCATGAAGGCGTATCGACAAGATGATGATGATGACCTGTCTGCTCCTTATTACTGCATAGACTGACCGTCTCTAGATGAGATTAAACTTAATTCACTCATGGCACAGGTTCATCCAAATAATTGTTTCATTTCGTTTGAATAATAGAAACACTCGGTCATTAACGTTGCCTCATAAATCACTTCGGAAGACAATAAGCTTTACTGCATACTTTCTTGTAGGAAACGAATGTAGTGCCAGGTATAAATTAAATACAGTATTGTGAATTTTGACTAGAGAATCACCGTAACCAATACGTTTTCTCTTTAAATTTTCTCTCGTGTGGTTATACCAAGAGCTAAGCAAACAACACAGTCTTGCTAAGCTGGTTATATAGGTTACCAGCCAAATGCACATTGACTTTCCATATCTTGTGACTGATATACACGCTTTTCCTGCTTAGCAGATAAATTTACGAGGCCAGCTTCAAAGCTTTATGATATTGGGCAAAGGTCTACTACACGTGTGCTTGTTTCTGTACGACCCCTCCTCTTAATTTGCAATCAGTACGATGCCCATGGATCCATCTGCCACTAACAATATTAAGACCGTTTCTTATCCACACTGATTGCATTGGGTTATCCCTGCCCAACCAAAACACAAACAAAAACAAACAGTCATGTTTTGACTTTATATATTGATTGCCTCAAAGAAATGACACATCACCCTCGGTCCATCAGTCCATCCTCCAGGGGTCATACCTTCCTATTATTTTACCCCCATCACAAGTCCGCAGGGACGGGATGCACCAATGTCTCATTTTGGTTGAATGCTTTATCGATTTTCACACTCGTACATGCAGCAGGGCATTGCTGGTTTCCATCGTGCTCCCTGTGGCATTGTACAGGACGGATTACATTTCCGTATGGGTATAGGAGATTCCGTTTCTGCGGCTCACTATCATTTACAGTGAGATTGAAACATCTTCTTGATGAAAGCATGTATCAATGTCTGGTAAATATCCGGATGAACCTAAAGAGACGAATAAAATACAATGCTTATTAAAGGGTGATTAACATTAAGGGTTGAATACTTTGTGATGTTGACTGATTTAAAATCCGGCTGTGTGGTACCGGCACTGATCTTCTAGGAAAGCAAATAAATTGGTTCAGCAACATTTGTGCCCATTGTAGAGAAAGAGGGGTTTTACGGTAACATATACATCTGTTTTTAACCTCATACGTAAATGACCCTTCACAACAATCGAAAAGATATCAAGTTGTTTATCAGAGTTATGCTTATTGATATTGTGTGTTATTGTCATGCATAGAAACAATGTCCAAACTGTATTCCACAACTGTAAACACAAGAAGTAAAGTGACCGGCTGGTCACTCGTGTGGGTCTAATAAAACAATTCCATCCAAATGATCAGAATGAAATGGCTCGGCTGACCAACCACTCTGTTTTACAACAGCTTTGATGGAGGTTGTATGCATGGACACGTAAAGAGCCAAGTTTGTCAGAAAGAATACAAATGTATTTCTTGTCACGGTTGTCGCCTGTAGCAAGCTCCAAGCACCTGGAGTAAATCTCAAGACACCTGAAGATGTGCTGTTGGTTGTTAGAGTGTCTTGTTTGGTGGGGAGTGAGGGAGGGGGGGGGGGCGGGGTCCATGCACATTCTTTACACCTGTCCCTTGTCTAGCGAGCACAGTTTATATTGATGGAATTAAACAGACCGAGGTTGTGACGCTTCTGGGTTGATGGCCGTCTCGCAGGGACAGATCCCGTGCTGTGATGAATAACATCGTTGATCATTTCCAGGGACCGAGGTTGAACCTTCATGAATAATGCATGAGCTGATTTGCATGTTCTAGTTTGAATGTTTGATTGGAAATAGGGTTTCGGAATACCTAAGGCCGTGTCCGAAACGACGACTTCGGCTACAGCTACGTCTAGATCAGCGCGTCTACCAGAGTGTTGAAGAATAGCAGACGCGCGCGATCTAGCCGTAGCTGTAGCCGAAGTCGCCGTTTCGGACACGGCCTAATATACAATCTTGAGCACCATATTGAGACATCAACAAGGAGAAGACAATCAAAGCATCTAATCGAAACGTTGAGTTGTCAACCACCGCTTCTTTTCACAAGAGGTTGATTGTGCTACCGTATAAACCTCATCTGACAACTATATACAAGCAGACCTTGAACCGTGCATAGATCATCTACACGCGTCAAATGTTACTGGAAAATTAATAATGTATTGCACAGAACCACCAAAGCCGAACACCTTCGGCAGATAAATTATTCAAGATCATTATTGACAGTGAATTTAATGGCATTTTGGTTGGACCTAATGTTTTTATTCTCAAACAACAAGTGATCAAACCACAAGGGAAAACTGACGGGTTTTCCCCTCAACAAATCAAAACGTCAGTGCACAGAACTGTTTCGCGTGGCCAAGTCAACCCAGTACGTATAGACCTAGACGATAGCAACCGTTATAAAATAATACTCGTGATATTACTAACAATTATGCCTTTACTAGAAAAGAAAATTAAATAAAAAAGAACAATAATGATTAAAATGAAATGTCAACTTAATTTTCTCTTGACGTCTCTGTCATTGATTAAAATGTAAGCTTCGAATTGTAAATTATTGCGGACGAAAACGTTTTCAGATGTTTTTAAGTATGCACTGTGACTGAAAGGCCTACTGCGTTTATTTCTCTTGAGGACACAAACAGTTTTACATTTTATTTCTGGAGACATGATGACCTAGAAATCGCATTCCCTAGAGTCTGAGATGAAGAGGTTTTCGTGGTCTCATACCCGGCAGGATGTTATCTGCTCCAGAAAAATATACACCTTCATATATTCTGCTTCAACGCTCATCAAAATGTCCCAGGCGTGCTTGGGAGACGACATACAGACATCGTCCATACAGATGTTGTTATTGGTTGCCTGAAAGTATATGAGTTAAGCCTCACGTGACAGAGTTGTCTGATGAAAATCTTTAAAAAACATGGAATTGGTTAAGACGGCGAGCCTTTTCATGTATTCTCCGAAATCCAGTCTTATTAAACCCGTTTAAGACGGCAAACCTTTTCATGTATTCCCCAAAATACAGTCTTATTAAACCCGCAGGGAGTATCCATCTGTGTAGGTTTAATACAAATCTACAATGCTGCATGCATTACAGATCCTTGTCATTTAAATAGTGGAACACGGGTCAGCGGCGTCACGTGTCAGGAAGCACCAAAATATATTATAGGAATCCTATATGGATAACTATAGGACGCTTTGCAGCGTCATACCAAAAAACAATCGTTCCCGTCCGTTAGTCCAAACGAAGCAAGGGTGTGTCATGACGGACAAGGTTGTTAAACAAAACGTTCGGAGGGTTAAGACGAGCGTGTGATTCAAAATGGCGTGTACGAGTACGAGTACATTTACTACAACTTATTTGTAGTATTTATATTTAATTTTATGTCATGGGATGATTTAAAAAGGTCACGTCACCACTGCTCCATGTTCGTTCACTATCTCTCTCGCTCTCTTTAATCTGACATCGGCAAACAGTGACTGGGTGAAATGTAAACAATCTAGAAACCTGAGATCCGGAAAGGTCTGTTCTTTCATTAGGGATGAGCTGGCGGTATTATAAGACCATCCATCACTCCATGTCAACGGGACCTACTAATTAAAGTACACATCTACGGCTTCACTAATTGCGACTTCTATCGGGATTGTTAATCAGATGCACAGTGGACCAGCGTGTCTGTCTGTCATTGTAAAAAATAAATTGTGCTTGTGAAAATATTATCAGTTATACAAATTATAATCAGTTTTGTTCCTTGTGTTTACTTTCGGCGGTGACTTCATAGGCATGACCGCACATTTACGATGCCTCTCTTTAGAGACAAAACCACACAAGCTGACAGAATTTGTTATTAATTTTATTGATTACTTTGAGTAAAATTAACAGGATTGCTAAAATGGGCTTTGTTTAACTCTGTCGAAGATTAATGTTTAGATTTCATTTCGTGTGATTGCAAGTGTAGTGTGCAGGCAAGCTGGTACGTTGTTGTTTCCGATTATAACCAGGAGAGGGCGCTATAAAGGATGGACCGGTGTCCCAGTGAATTCCGTCCGCCGGAGATGCTGTGCCCCCATAGACAATTAACATGGGCTGAAGGATTATTCAAAAGAGGGCGCTATCAGAAGAGGTCTGTATACAGTTTTTCATTATTATGGGAGCATCAAATCTCGGGGGGGGGGGGGGTAGCAAATCTTCTGCGCCACCCCATCGGCTTAGGCTCTGCCTGTCAAGTCACAATTACCGTAGCCCGATCACGTCCCACTTTGTGATTTGAGCCCACGTACATAGTCACCTTTGACCTCACATCATTTCACATGGCCATCATGGATTTTGGAGAGTCGTTGTTAAATCCGACGTACATGTGTAAACGCATTAAGCGAATGCCTTCCGTGAATCCTTTTTTCTTATTATTCATTGCAAATAGAGGGCGCTATAAACTTTTCCCGTTAAATTTCTGAGTTTATTATTTTGACGGTGACTCTACGCGAATAAATCAAAATCACTGCCGCTCTGGATATCCGATAGCGCCCTCCGTCACAAAACTAATTTACTGTTGCTGTTAGTATGCGTGTGCTTTTAAGTGCATGATGTGTGTCACCTTTAAGCCTTCGAGAAAAACTCTGCTAGTGCCGAAACGCCAGTCCCATTACTATATTATTTATGTGGGTTTCATAAATCTAAGGACACGACTTGGAAAAAGACTTGACAAAGACTCAGATAAGGGAATGTACAACGCATCCTTTGCTTGCAATTATAGACTACCCGAAACATACATAACCCAATAGTTCGAAACTGACTGTTAAACCCCTGTTAATCCCAAAGAAACTTATTATCGTCTCGTCTTTTATTTAAACTATGTCCCCATTCATCAGATAAGTGCAAAATTAAATCTTAATCTGGTTAACGACAGCAAGGACATGGACAAAATTCACTTGAAAAAGTATAAAGAATATTTGTCTAAGAAAACGTACTTGGCAGCGGTGGGATTCGAACCCACGCCATCGAAATGACTGGTGCCTTAAACCAGCGCCTTAGACCGCTCGGCCAAGCTACCTTGATGAAGATATTGGCGGAAGGCAACAGTCAAAATACAACTGTTTGTTTTCAGCAAAAGAAAAGAAGTGGCAGCGGTGGGATTCGAACCCACGCCATCGAATTGACTGGTGCCTTAAACCAGCGCCTTAGACCGCTCGGCCACGCTACCTTGATGAAGATATTGGCGGAAGGCAACAGTCAAAATACAACTGTTTGTTTTCAGCAAAAGAAAAGAAGTGGCAGCGGTGGGATTCGAACCCATGCCATCGAAATGACTGGTGCCTTAAACCAGCGCCTTAGACCGCTCGGCCAAGCTACCTTGACGATGCCATTGGCGGAAGGCAACAGTGACAATACAAACTGTTTGTTTTCAACAAAAAGGAAAAGAAGTGGCAGCGGAGGGATTCGAACTCACGCCATCGAAATGACTGTTGCTTTAAACTGGAGGTCGTTCAGTGTCGATTTGGACTTGGCCTCGATGCATCGGTTTCATAATTGATCCCTTTCCATGTCGATCATATTGTTGACTCATTGATTGGGATAGTTATAGAAAGTTTCAGCTGTTAGTCATACCGTTTCATGTGGTCGATCAGAATGTCGAAATGGTCGGTAATTGTAGGATCTTCTGTTCCCTTTCTTGGTCCTTTCCAGTCAATCGATCTTGTCAGGGATGAACTCTATAGGCAGAGTTGTTGAAGTGGCACGCTTGGTCGTCATTATACTTTCCAGTCTGACGACACCAAACCGAATGACATGTCTGATTTCAGCCTATCGTAGATCTTTCAGTCGCCATGCTTTAATACTAGATTGCAAATGTGTTCCCATGTGGAACAAATTCCTTCCACATCTATAATAACCTACTACTCTGTTCAGACTCAGTGCTTTTATTGGTGGTAGTAGGAATGAGTCACAGTCAAAAAGAATGAATATACCATAAGCGCCTTGGATCTATTTCTTCATCCATGATCCAATCATGTAATACACATGGCAGGTTTCCCACCATCGCTTTTCGTTTATTTGGCTTATAGTTGACAACATTATTTTATCTTCTCATTGGGGTGGCAGAGGGCGTCTCCGGAGGTGATGTGGAAGACTGCTTCATTTAAGTGTCTCAAGGAGGATACAATAATATTGTTCACGCATATTTTATCATTAGATTAAAGATAAGATGGAAGACATTCTGGTCGTAACAGTTTCTATGTCAGTTGATTCTGTGTATCATAATTGTACACTACAGTTCAAAATATCGCAACCATTGCGGTAAATTAACAATCAATACAATAATCGTGGTACAAGTCTTTGATTTGATGAAACTAAGTATTTGAAATATTTTACCAATTGAAGAAATGAAATGCTATCAATGTTTTAAACAATTAACAGCTCTCCATCGCTCGTAACCATGCAGGCAAGTTTTTAGGCCATAAATTATTTTGAGTAATTACCAATAGTGTACAATGCCTTTAACCTTCAATTAAACCCACACTGTAAAAAAAAAAATCGTATTTTTACGGTTTTTTCCTGGCAGTTTGGACGCCAGTACTATCCCGTAAACAAACGGTCTAAAGTAAATGTACAGGCCACACTGTTAAATCACAGTACCTTCGGTGTTGTAAAATTATGGTTCGTCGCTGTGATTTTACAAGGAGAGGCTTGTAAGAATAGGGCAGCTCCAGTCATTAAACGTAACTTTTCTTGTAAAATAACAGCTTTCCAACATTAATTTTACAAATTAAACCCTGTAAAATCACAGTCCCACCAATGTAACTTCACGTTGACGGTTTAGCTAAATTACACGCGACACTGTTAAATCACAGTACCTTCGGTGTTGTAAAATTATGGTTCGTCGCTGTGATTTTACAAACAGAGGCTTGTAAAAATAGGGCAGCTCCAGTCATTAAACGTAACTGTTCTTGTAAGTTAACAACTTTCTAACCTTAATTTCACAAATTAAACCCTGTAAAATCACGGTCCCATTAATGTTACTTCACGTTGACGGTTTAGCAAAATTACACGCCACACTGTTAAACCACAGTACCTTCAGTGTTGTAAAATTATGGTTCGTCGCTGTGATTTTACAAGGAGAGGCTTGTACAAATAGGACAGCTCCAACGTCCTTTCACATAACTTTTGCTTTAACATCACAGCTTTTTGAAATTAGTTTTACAAAATCATCCCAGTAAAATCACGTTCCGTACCTTACCGTAAAATACACGTCAATTTAATAACTCAAAACGTCAAGAAAAAACAATTAATAATATTACCGGAACACATCAGTATAGGATTTCGATTTCTTTTTATTTAGCGCTCAACATCCTCAAACCACAAACATGTAAAAACTTGGCAAACTTTGGCATATACCTTCTTGGAACCCTAAGAAAAAACAAGAAAAGCAGAACAAAAACATCTCCAACATTTAATAAATAAATCAAAATAACGGTGTAATGTTCTGTTCTGATGGTGGAACAAAAAAAAACACAAAAAAAAAACTATAATACAAACTTGTCTATTTTTTGTTCCACTATCAGAACAGAACATTACACGTATATTACGTCACAAATTATGTGTTGTAGATTTTTTGCATGAACACATAATTTTTATCTCTAATAGTGGCTTAAGTTTTGGCCACTCCACCAAGAATACATATGTGATCACAAGTCTTTGTTTATTGGCATAACTTCAACTGATTTTAAAGGCCTGTACAAAAGTATGACCTGAATAAAAATGAGACAAGTATTTATGTGTTGCAGATTTTTTTGCAGTGACACATAATTTTTATCTCTAGTAGTGGCTCAAGTTTTGGCCACTCCACCAAGAATACATATGTGATCACAAGTCTTTGTTTATTGGCATAACTCCAACTGAATTTAAAGGCCTGTATAAAAGTATGACCTGAATAAATATGAGACAAGTATTTATGTGTTGCAGATTTTTTGCAGTGACACATAATTTCTATCTCTAATAGGGGCTCAAGTTTTGGCCACTCCACCAAGAATACATATGTGATCACGGGTCTTTGTTTATTTGCATAACTCCAACTGATTTTAAAGGCCTGTATAAAAGTATGACCTGAATAAAAATGAGACAAGTATTTATGTGTTGCAGATTTTTTGCAGAGACACATAATTTTTATCTCTAATAGTGGCTTAAGTTTTGGCCACTCCACCAAGAATACATATGTGATCACAAGTCTTTGTTTATTGGCATAACTTCAACTGATTTTAAAGGCCTGTACAAAAGTATGACCTGAATAAAAATGAGACAAGTATTTATGTGTTGCAGATTTTTTTGCAGTGACACATAATTTTTATCTCTAGTAGTGGCTCAAGTTTTGGCCACTCCACCAAGAATACATATGTGATCACAAGTCTTTGTTTATTGGCATAACTCCAACTGAATTTAAAGGCCTGTATAAAAGTATGACCTGAATAAATATGAGACAAGTATTTATGTGTTGCAGATTTTTTGCAGTGACACATAATTTCTATCTCTAATAGGGGCTCAAGTTTTGGCCACTCCACCAAGAATACATATGTGATCACGGGTCTTTGTTTATTTGCATAACTCCAACTGAATTTAAAGGCCTGTATACAAGTTTGACCTGAATAAAAATGAGACAAGTATTTATGTGTTGCAGATTTTTTGCAGAGACACATAATTTTTATCTCTAATAGTGGCTCAAGTTTTGGCCACTCCACCAAGAATACATATGTGATTAACAGGTCTTTGTTTATTGGTTCAACTTCCACTAATATTAAAGGCCTGATACTATTATTACCTTAACAAAAATGAGACAAGTTTACAATGTGCTGCATGTTTTTGCATTGGCACATATATTAAAATTATGTGTCACTGCAAAAAATATTGGTGGAGTAGCCAAAACTTTCATATGATGATTACATTTACATGTACCATGTTTTTTAGTTCAAGTCCCACTCATTCTCAAAGACTTTCATTGAATTAGCCAGCTTCAGTACGCCTGGATGAACAGACGGCTTCTTTCGTCCACTTTTGGAGCCAGTCCCTGGGTTTAGGCCCAAGAAACATCTGCAATAAAAACAAAAATATACAGATTGGAATATTGCCTTGTCTTTGTTAAAAAATAAAGATGTGCTGCTATGTTTTTTATAAACAAATTTGGAACTGTTTAGATACAGAAATGAGTTAATGTCATGTTTCGACCCTAGCAGAGTCCTTCTCAAAGGCTAAATGACAACACAACACACACAAACATGTGTAACAGAAGCAGCCAGGTGGAAAGAAGTGAAAAGACAAAAGAAGACTGTAGTCAGGAAAAGCAGGGGAGGAACAATGGAAAGGGAGACAAAGGAGGGGTGCACACTAATTTTATGTGTGACCCTTGACATACTAGTGGGCATACATGTGCTATGAGTATGGCCAAATATCAGACCACTTCCTACTGTCCAATGAGAGTCTCATTGGACAGTAGGAAGTGGTCATTGAGACCCACTTGTAATGACTCTTAGGGGTCCCACCCTAAGTACATGCTGACTCCTGTGTTCAGTAGTTGTTCATGAGTACCAAATAAACCAATACCTATCTTCCATGGGGGATCAATGGTTGAAAAATCTCAACCCTGACCTCGAATCAGGGCGAAAATTCTCAGGGTTGGTGCAGGTTTAAATGTTTCCAATTGTTAAACACAGAACATGATATATTGAACCCTGCATCAACCCTGGGATTCCTCTGCATGAACAGGCCAAGCTTCTTGAACATTGTCAGTAAACTCACCTCTGGATAAAATCAAGCGCCCCTTCGGACTTGTTCGGGTACTTCAAATTGAAGCAATAGTAAGCACAGAACCACATGCTTAGGGCTGACAAAGGATTAGCCAAATCTGCCACGAGAAACTTTCCAATGGCGAGTGAAAATCTTGAAGATTGAAGTGGTCTACCTGCAGTGCATGTAATGAAAGTATTGGACAGTAAAGTTAAAGACACAAACAAATGCTTTGCAAATATTTAGATGGAAATTTGACTTGTAGCATGCAATGTTTCTGACAAACATGTTAAAGGAACACGTTGCCTTGGATCGGTCGAGTTAGTCTTGAAAAGCGTTTGTTATAAAATGTATACAGATAGAAAGATGCTGTAAAAGTATAATACTTAGTTCAAACAAATCGTGCATCTCTTCCACTATCATTTGAATAGTGTTCTCTAGAACTAGGAACTTTGAATATAATTTGAGCAGAAATAGTGCAATACTCTCGATAAAGTCAGCCACAGATACTCCAGGATCATCGTCATCTTCATGATCATTGTCATCACCATCAACTGTGTCTTCAGGCTCAGTAAATGTGGATGTACCTGCTCCATCATGGCATGGATTATCATCAACATTGAAGTTAACATTTTGGTCAACAATTAATGTTTGGTTCACATTATGAGCCGAGTAGTTTCTGTGATACCGTGATAAGTGAGAAGAGAAAGACAATATATGATCCATGGTTACAAAATCAACAGTTGAGGGAAATTTTCTTTCGAGGGGGGGGGGGGGGGGTGGGGGGGTGGGGGGGGGGGGTGGGGGGGTGGGGGGGGTGGGGGGGTGGGGGGTGGGGTGGGGGGGGGGGTTGGGGGGGTGGGGTGGGGGGGGGGTCACAAAAAGAAGGTAGAAGGGGAAATGAAAAGGGAAACACATTTGAGGAAACGATATTCAGATGACTGAGGGCATACTTGCAGGTTTCTTGAATGGGAAATGTATTTTGACAGCGTGAAAATTCATAAAAATAGCTACAATTTAAATGTACAGTTTATTTATGTAATAAACGGTGTGTTATTTATTAAAAGAAAGTCTACAGTCATCAACAAAATTCGTCAAACCAACGTTGGTGCGCTGTCATTTTAAACGTCATACAATTTTAATTTACAGTTACAGGGTAAAAAGTGTGTTAACTAACATTGTAAAGTTAATTAACAGTAAGTTGGCTTTTACTTACTTACAGAACTCCGTTTGACCCAAAACACGTTGCCATGCTGTACTTTTATTGCCAAAAAACGTTAATTTGTACGGTGTGTTTTTTTTCCACACGCACGGGAAACCTGTATTTTTCCGGAAACGATCCTGAAAACACAGCATACAACTTAAATTTACAGTTTCATTGTTAAAAATATATGTAAATAAACGTCGTGAAGTTAATTAACAACAAGTTGGCGTTTATTTACCTGCAAAACCCCGTCAGACCAAAAAAACGTTGCCGTGCTGTTATTTTATTGCCAAAAAACCTGTTTTTTACGGTTATTTTTACAGTGTATTTTTATAGGTTTTTTTTCACACGCACGGGAAACCTGTATTTTGCCGGAAACGATCCTGAAAAAAACAGCATACAACTTAAATTTACAGTTTCATTGTTAAAAATATGTAAACAAACGTCGTAAAGTTAATTAACAACAAGTTGGCGTTTATTTACCTGTAAAACTCCGTCAAACCTAAAAACGTTGCATTGCTGTAATTTTATTGTCCCAAAACTTGTATTTTACAGTCATTTTTACAGTGTATTTTTACAGGTTTATTTCACACGCACGGGAAACCTGTATTTTGACGAAAATGATCCTGAAAAAAACGGCCTACAATTGAAATTTACAGTTATAACTGTTATTTTCAATTGCAGACCGTTTTTTTCAGGATCATTTCCGTAAAAAAAAAGGTGTACTATGTAAATAAACGTCGTAATGTTAATTAACAGCAACTTGGTGTTTATTTACCAGCAAAACTCAGTCAAACCCAAAAAACGTTGCCTTGCTGTAATTTTATTGCCCCAAAAACTTGTATATTTACAGGTTTTTTTTACAGTGCAGCTGTACCAACTCATCATTCAGTACACACCGACCCATCCTTACAATCGAGGTCATGAACTCGTCCCCAAACACATCGATCCCTGCACATACTGTACAGGAATGTCACTCATCTCTGTAACGTGTAGGAATTGTCACATGGGTTTATGCAAGTTACCATTAATTAGGCGCCCTTGCATTAATAACCTCATACCACGATGGGTCAATTTCATTTTGCCAATTAACAAAACATATTAATGTTTGCCCATATTTTAATTGTTGCATTTTATGATAGAAGAATTGTTTTGAATAATCATTTTTCGCGAGTTGTAGTGCCACTTTTAGGAACCATGTACAATTGTTGGTTTTACTCTTAGGCCTACAATTAGTTTGTGTTCGTTGACATTTAATTTGGTGTCTAGTCAATTTGCAGCTGGTGTTACTCGTTAGTAATTTGAGTTGTTAGTACTTGCTGTGATAATCAGTTAGTATTGTTCGGCATTGGATGTGATTTGAATTTTAAAGGAACACGTTGCCTTGGATCGGACGAGTTGGTCAAAACAAAAGCGTTTGTAACCGTTTTTTATAAAATGCATATGGTTGGAAAGATGTTTTAAAAGTAGAATACAATGATCCACACAAGTTTGCCTCGAAATTGCGTGGTTTTCCTTCTACTGTGCGAACTAACATGGTCGGCCATTTATGGGAGTCAAAATTTTGACCCCCATAAATGGCTGACGTGTTAGTCGACGAGGTAGAAGGAAAACCACGCAATTTCGAGGCATGTTTGTGTGGATCATTGTATTCTACTTTTACAACAGCTTTCTACCCATATGCATTTTATAAAAAACGGTTGCAAAGGCTTTTCAAAGACCAACTCGTCCGATCCAAGGCAACGTGTTCCTTTAAAGTCACAGGTAAAGTTGGTATAATACTCCAGGCTAACATTGACCGATAATAAAATGAACCCATCTGAACTGGTGGATTAAAAGGGAAGACATATAACTTGTAATCAAATAAGTTACTTCAAACAAAAACCTTGTAAAGCTCTACGGCTAGAAACTGTGTGATATTATACCCAATTCGATCGTGTATTTCAGTAAAGCGAGTAATTTGTTTACCTTTCTATTTACTTATTAATTTTTATTTGTATGTTTGTTTGTCACTTAAAGTTTTTATTGTACTAGACCATCTGGCACTTTTTCCTTGCGTGTTTATATGGCTGGATAAATAAATACATAATGCCAATACATGACCTCTCAAGAATGACTATATATATTGGTCTATTCCGTCCCGTTTAGCAATGGATAACCACTGCACGTGGTCAAGCAACGGTTTATTCAATTCAAATCTTGATTTGATTTCGTCGATACCACAAATGAACCATTTGAAAACTAAGTTCTTTCCGGGCAGTTCAACTCAATTGCTTTTGCACAAACCTCTCGACTCCGATTCTTTAGATGATAAATAAATCATTGATGTTTATACTTCTCAACGAATCAAGTCTCATTTAATACATCATTAAACGCTCCTTAATTATCCTCAGCATGGGCAGTTCACAGCGTGGCTCCTGAGTGGCCAGAAATCCAGTTCTGAACGTGTGAAAATTCACAATTTATATGTTCACGCACGATACCCAGGAATCTGACGATCGGCTCGCCGCATGCTGGACACATTTCACCCGGTCTCTTTGGCGTTAGCCACGGTGCTGGGCGGTACTCCTTCGGTCACAAGTGGAATTTATCTATTTTTAACCATTTAGCCACTGTACCGCTCAGCCGCATATAGCAAAACACTGTATGCGGTACGAGGAAACCTCGCTAGCTTGTGTTTGTAGAAAAAAGGAACATCAAAAGAAAACTCGATAGTCATTAGTAGGTCTATGCATTTGTTAACATATCTAGTTATAGATCGTTATTAATTCTCCCTTCACAGTTGACTTGTCGAAGCTAATGATGATGAAATAGTTTAGCTCTTACGAAAAATAAAACGCTCACTAGTAAATAGGAAACTGTTCATCATTTATGATGATATTGTCGAAAATTAACGCCTTCGCATTTAATCAGTATGAGCATTGAGCCAGACAAAAGCCTTGAAAAGCTATTGTGTTCATATTCGTGCACAAAAATAATTCGCCATAAAAATTACCGTAGCCGTTTAACGAGAGGCATTTATTGTTCCCATGAGAACTTGTACTATTACCGAAAGGGTTAAAAATTGTGCATACACATTAAGCCATGGCTATCTTTTAAAAATTTTTTAAGGGACCAAAGGGTTAAAACGTTAGCATAGCAAAATTAGATTGATTCGTAAAACCTACATCATGTTTTTCATGATTTGGAGGACAAAATGGTAAAACAAAAACTTATTGCTTCAAAATCCTGTTTCGAGAGCAACTCTCAGACCATAATGAATATTTTAAGATACTTGACAAATAACCAAATATAAACAGGTTCACAATTAAATAAACACGTTGTAGTTTTGTACTGTTTTTGGTAATATATAGCAACTTTTCGTGAAGATGTTTTCAAAATGTTAAAACCATACTGTTTTTCTCCATAAAATACCTTTAGGAGAACAAAGTCAATATCGGGTGCACAAACTTAGCCCAAAAGAGGAGGGGGATATATTTGTTTATCCTTTGGTGCTCAAATCAAGCTGAAAAGTGGAAGGGATAGATTTGTTTATCCTTTGCTGCTAAAAACCAACCGAAAAAAGGAAGGGATATATTGTTGTATCCCTTGAAACTAAAACACGACGAGTGTGATATAATGCAATAAATACGTGTGATTTATCCATTTTGAAAAAAGTTAGCATAGCAAAATTAGATTGAGTCGTAAAATCTACAGCATATTTTTCACGATTTGGAGGAAAAAATGTTAAAACAAAAATTTGTTGCTTTAAAATCCTGTTTCGAGAGCAATTTACAGACAATAATGACAATTTTAAGCTGTAAATTTGAAAAATAACCAAATCTAAAAAAATACAGTTAAATATGAACCTGTTATTTGTAAAGCGCCTAATGCAAAAGCCTCTAAGTGCATGAAGTGTGTGGTTTGTGTATGTGAGTTAATCCAATAGGCCATATACGGTAGTTATGATCTCACGAGTCAAATACCCAAATGTTTGAGAACAGGGACATTAAATAAGTGTTTTTTCCTTTTAGTTGTTATGTTTGGTCACAACTAATTGAGGATCCCTGAAGGCCAAGGATTGCTTTAATCCATGTTGGTCATAGCTATGTTTCGAGAAGAAACCTTGCGAGTTTTAAACAATAATTATCTCCAATGTGCAACAAAAACACTAAACATTGCTTAATGCTGGACATAAATAATGAAGGCCATTTTATGTGGGTCATAGACCTATAATCCCACCCACCCATAAATATTATACATGTTCCTTCATTCAATCATCAAAAGTCATAACTCAAATCACTGTTCATAAATTTTACGGTCAGTGGGTTCATAATTGTCCATCGCACGACTTCAGCCTAAGGGGCTCAAGTGGTCATTTTTCACCGCGTAACAAGGCCTATCAGGCATGTTCAGCGCAACACAAATCGCAATTATCGGAGTTGTTTAAAGAGCTTATAAATATGTACTTGGATGTAAATTTTAGTTATTTTTGTATTGTGGTTTATGATTATTAGTATGCTATTTAAAAAAAAAACTAAGCGTATTATATTTTGCTTCTCAGAAGCGCTTTACAGATCATGATGGTGCAATTACAGATCAACCTAAATTCATATTGGCAATATTTTGGTTTGTGACATTTTCAGTCGGCCTTGGGGATAGAAAACTCAAAACTAGAATTGTGCTTTGGTGGCCTTTATTCGGCCTTCCACATGCTGATTGTCAGCAATCTATAGTGGTCTGTACGCCGTCTGGCAGCTTTGTAAACTTTGAAATCGATTATTTTCAAATCAATTAATTCTGTTATATCAATTTAAATAAAGGGATACCATGTATTGATATTGTCTTGTTTGCCCTCCAAGTTGGTAGTAAAAGCCATTGTCGTTATAACATCTCACTCCAAATAGAAAAGCGACCTTGCAAAATGATTAAAAAATACCCAATAATATCAAACAACCATTGACGGGGAGATATGTTTTGAAACGAGTAGATGAGTTAATACAAACCCACATCTAACCCAACCTCTGGTCATGTTAATTAATATATTCATGTTAAATATCAAGTAGTACACCTCATAATTTGTGATAATTACGTAAATTTAGACAGATAATGTTTAGTTTCAACATGATTGGCCTAAAAAGTAAACGAGGTGACATGAACTGTACGGTGTAATTCGTGATACCAAAACTAAACAGTATGGTCCCGTCCTAACTCCGTACGCATGGTACACGCATGGACGAAGCACTTGCACTTCTCACTACGCACTCCCATAGAGTTGTGCGTGAAATCGGAACACATGATACTTCCCATTGGATGTCAGTGCAGGCAGTACTAGTGGAGTTAAACTTTCAGCGCCAAGTAACTGTGGAATCAGATTTTACACTATGTTTCCAGCCATCCTAAGACCGAGAAGTAACTCGAGAAATGGCCAGGAGCAATCAGACGACACTATGCGAAGGGTAGGTTTTTAAAATGGTGTCTTTTTGTGTAAAAACAGCACTTATGTTATTTTATGTGTTTGTTTTGTTTTGCGCTGTGTTTACGTTGGCAGTGTGTGTGGTATTGGCCAGCAAACTCAAATGTGGAGCGGAGTGGTACTTTCTACCTGGTTGTTGTACCATGGTGGTACAGACTCCACTATTTAATGCTTGTTATTATGGTAGGAACTGAATTCCAAACGTTGCTAGTTGCGGAGTTAGCAATTATAGGCCTACTGGTGCTAATTAATAGCTGTACAGGCATGATACCTTACAAACTGCAGTGCATGCCAGTGCATGGATGGTGCATAACTATACTACACCACACTGCTGGATGGCCAGCAGGTAGGAGGGGGTAACCACTCCCAAGTCCTTGGAAATAGGAAGTTAGAACTATGACTTGAGTAAGGTTCAGTCCGCCATCCTCATATTTTTCTATTTAGGAGTAGAGGAGGGTTACATTACAGAACTTTTTGAAGAATTGTTTTATGTTATTGGCCCCCAAGACATAATTTTCTCAATTTTGTTCAGGTCTTTTGTCATTATAAAAATTTGTAATAGAACGCCCTCTTGATGGCCTAGTTAAACTTTTTCCTGGGAACCAATCGGTGAGTTTTTGGCAAAAATAAATTTACATTTAACTACTTATTTTATAATGATTTAGGCCTATGTTTTAAAAATTAAGAATTTATGTAAATATATTTTTTTGACCATGCTGATTTGATTTGAAAGGCTGGTGATAGTTTAAAAAAATAAGTCAGTGCTTCAATTATTAGTAGGACATTAAGTGAAAGGTTATCAAGTTGATAAATTATGCCAATTGAGAGCATTATGACTAACTTTGAGCACACACCTCATATACCATCGTTGCAATACTTTGCATGGTTTGACTGGTTTATTATGCTGCAAAATCGCTGCTGAAGTCAAGAACCAAAGCCATACTCAACAAACACAGCCTATAAAGAATAACACCCCTAGATTTAAAGTATGAATTAGTTGAGGCTGATTTAAACCTCAACCCACCATGCAGTTCCATACAAACAGGCTGAGTTATAAACTAACAAATGTTGGCCTTCTTTGTAGTGCTGATAAGGCATTCATGCAGAAAAAAAACCCAAACATACATCAACAAAGAATTGAAAATATGATGTGAAATATCCCAGACTGAATTGTTTAGATTAGAACATGGATGGATCATTAGGAGGTATTGTTATAAGGAAAGCAGCCTGCGTGGCTAGACGCGGAGGAATGCATCATCAACTGCTGTTAAATTAGTCGCTTTTTGGTATACTTTGTTACTTTCGGTAAAAAATAAAAGAAAAAAGAGAGGTATACCTCACTGAGGCGTAGCTTTTATGGCTAGCTGAAATGAAAGCCAGCTAAAAAATGTCAGCACATGTTTTGCATACAAATAGTACCAAGGTGACCTATACTCAGTCGATAATACAGTACAGTACACCAATTATATAGCCTGTGCGCTAAAGAGCTGCAGGCTGTACCTTCATTGCTTAAATGTTGGCAGCACAAGGTTTTTTTTACACAAAGACATGAGAAATAGCTTTCTTTTTTTTCTTTTTGTGAGCTACAGTGATGTCTTTTTCTTAACAATTTATACAAGTTTCAAATTGCGCGTATGATAATGGCTACAAAAGACAAGGTTTACTTTAGGGCTGTACTTTCCTTCCATATGAAACAAAAAGAGTGATCTGCCCCATCCATGTCACTACTACATCCAGTGCCTCACTTCAGTAAAGGGTGATCTGCCCCATCCATGTCACTACTACATCCAGTGCCTCACTTCAGTAAAGGGTGATCTGCCCCATCCATGTCACTACTACATCCAGTGCCTCACTTCAGTAAAGGGTGATCTGCCCCATCCATGTCACTACTACATCCAGTGCCTCACTTCAGTAACAAAAACAATGAGTTTCACCAAATGTGGAACAAGAACTAATAAAACGTGGCAAATTGATAGTAGTATTTTATTTGTCCATAAAATATTTAGCAATGAGTAGGGCCTATAATAAGCCCACGCTTGATGAACAAACAATGTTAAAATAGTACCACTACAAAAAATTCAATAATTTCAATAGTATTAAAAACACAGGTGTTTCTGTTTCCACGGTTGTTGCTGCTGTGACTTACACTGGAAATGCATTGCTGTATTAAGTCAACAGTAGTCAGTCTACTTGCTATCCTTTTTGTAGAATAACAACTCCAATTTAGATGACGATATTGAATTCAAGACCAAGCAAAATAAAAGCACTAGAAAGATGAAAAGGCAGGCCGGATAAGTTGAAATCAAATATTAAAAAGATAACACCATCTGTCTTTCTTTGTAGCAGGAGATCTTTTCGATTTCAGCAGCATCGTTTTAACGAAGGACAATGACAGTGTGGTTTTCTGTCATACTTTATTGACAATTCTAAATTTGGATTAGATTTTTGACCACCCTGGTGTTGAATTTCTTTTATCAAAGCTTCAATGAAATCAGAGTCGAAATTTCAGTAGAGACCTTGGAATAACAATGCCGTGAGATTTTAATAAAAAAAAAAGGAAAAAAACACACGTTGTGTTTGACACTTGACAGTATTAAACATATCACATAGTAGGCCTATTAGAATTTTTATATTTTTTATTATAAGAGGTCAGCAACAGTCTTCAAAATGTACCGTCGCTGGGTAATGTTTCGGTACATAAACTACCAATGCAACAAAGATGAAAGGAAAACCTTCCTCATGCAGATATTTTGATCTTATCTTCAATAGTAACTTTGACAGAATAGCTCTGGGAAAACTTCACAACAAGGGTTTTCTATTTTTTAAAATAAAATGCTAAGAACTTTTATCATTGATGAAATTGAAAGCCTTACTAAAACATTACAGTATCTGCTTTCAACTTTGGTTGTAAACAACCTAATGATGTTTGCTTACACCATAGAAATATCTACTTTCTTCTGAAGATAATGTAATTTTGTACCAATCAAAGATAAAGTTTTCAACACCAGTTACTTATCAGGAGTCCTGATTAAGGACCAAGACAAACTAGAAAAAGCGATAATATCTGAAGAACAAACTACACTATTTACAATAGAAATAAAACAGAGATCTAGGATAAAAGTGGTACCAAAGGGACAACAACTACCAACACATCGTTAGTGATTTTAATTGCTATTTTAATTATAAATGCTAAACCTTCAAGCAGCCTCCTTTTATTTAGACCAATATTCATGAACAGTAAAGCCAATTATTTCCCCCACACCAGTATTTATTCGTATTGAGATAATTACACCTGTACACATCTACATGGCCTTATGTATGTCATCCATGTCCTAATTAGTTAATTAAAACAGAATAGAGAAAACAAAGCAAAAGCAAGGATTTGTTTTCTCTTCCCTGCTTCATGCTTTTAATTAACGATAACGTACATGTAGTACTGTAGATATATTATAATATTCATTGACATGGGCCTACATGTATAAT
Organism: Asterias amurensis; assembly: GCF_032118995.1. Taxonomy (NCBI): domain Eukaryota; kingdom Metazoa; phylum Echinodermata; class Asteroidea; order Forcipulatida; family Asteriidae; genus Asterias; species Asterias amurensis. The sequence goes on along the minus strand of NC_092654.1, from coordinate 100,136 downwards.
ATGCATTGTAATTAAAACTCTAGACCAAAGCAATGTCAAAAAAAAATAAGCCCCAAATTAACTTGAAAGTTAAGTTTGGGCTTTTTTTTGACAGCTGCAATCAAAATAAGCAACAGTTATTTATTTAGTCATTTATTTATTTATTTACTTATTATTTTTTAGGGTGCAGGGCATATTAAAGCTAGTTTGATAGTATTTTAGAACAGAAATATTTGAAAGATTACCTCTGGTATGAACTTCATCATCTTAGATGTTTTAGAATGAAACTCTTCATTTGAAGATGTTGAGTCAGTAGCAACAGCTGACAATGTTGCACTCAGCCCCAGAGGGAGGTCTTGTACAAGTTTACTCCCACTAGACAAGTCATTCAAATACACACACTGCCAACTGTGAATGTGAAAGTTTAATGTTATGTGTGTCAATGTGAACATGTCAGCTAAACAAATTGACTATAATTTCCACTTAAAGATACAGTCTTTATTTTTTGTCTCAGAATGTTTGTTTTGTGTGTGTTTTTTAAATTTCAAATCTCACTTTTTATTGTAAGGATGTTAGGTAGTTATTCTTAGACATCGCAGCTCTACACCTTTGCAGGAATGTTTTCTCATGTTGCAAATTTACTTTAGAATTTGTCAGTGCTTACTTGTTACGTACATGTCTCTTCTAAATGTGATGTGATCCTTTTGTTCAGGGTTCAAGTTCACGCTATGATGGGGCTCATAAGGACAAGGACCCTGATGAATTGGTAAGAGAATTATCCACCAGAGAAATCTCCCGTCTTACCGCCTCCCGCCTCTTTCCCCACGTCATCGCTTCCCTTCTTCTTCATCTTGTGTACTAATTAACCCTTGATCAAACCCTACCCTCCCATCGTCCGAGGATCATTTATGTTCTTTGTGGTAGATGGTTCAAACTAATTCCCAATGTCCCAATGTTTCTGAAATTTTTTTGCGCACAAAAAGTAACGAGATAACGTAAATTGAGAAACGATATGCCTGCGGGATCATGCGTTGTGAATTGTGTACATTGTACATGTACTGTGTGTTTGCAATCTTGTCAGTGATTTGCAGCACCTTTAACCTTTAGGACGGTAAAAGGGAAATGTGTAACTGCATGATCGGTCGGTTAATGGTGTAACCTCGTAACCATCACAGTTCGTTTAAACCTATCTAAAAATAGTTCAAGTTATATTTCTTAGGGTTTAATCAAGAGTTTTCAAAAGCCACCATGCAGATTCATGGGGTTTCATTCCTCAATTTACCCCTACATAGCCCTACATTGTAGCTCTTAGCTTGGTACCGCAAGTAACTTACAAACACAGTTTGTTCTTTTGAAAATAGTGATAGTAACTTGAGGGTGAATGAAGAGCTCAATTTTCATCATTGTTATGTCATGGATGTATTGTAAGTTCTGAAGTTGGATTATAGAACAGACTTAACTTTTTACGCGTTTTCTCCAAGCTTTTCTTTTGGCAAGTTTTTTTTAGAAGAAAACACCATTGACGATTATTATTGAAGTTGTCTGCATTTCCGGGTTGGTTTGCTTCTGCACAGATTATGCTGCTCTCAATTGTACATGAATGTAGGTTGGAACGCCCAACATTGAACTTGTGCACAGTATAGAATTGTATACACAATGCAATATCTATAGGCCTAAGGCATTTGCAGTATTGAAATGACCCTTTTATAGACAGATTGTTGTCTAGTTTTAGTAAAGGCCTACTAATAACATGCATTTATATAACGCTTAAAACAGAGTTTCTAAGCGCTGAAACATTAAAGTAATTAAATACACGATATAATGACAATAATCATCAGAACAATGTGTCTTTCTAAGCCATATGGATGCATTTATCTCTTGGGTTCCTGGTAATGAACAACAGCTGAAAAATCCCATTTTGTAAAATAGTCACAAACCATTAAACATTCATAAAATGTACCTTGCATAGAGTCTTTTTATTGTTCTCAACAGAGTGTCTCTGTAACAAAACAGACCCTGTACTCTATTTAAAATAACAACTCTCAAAAGTGTCTCTAAAACCTGATCCATGTGCAAGTTGTAAAGTGGATGACCATGCCACCCTGCATTCTAAGAAGTCACACCCCCCCAAACGCCATCCAGTTCCATCATGCGTACTATCCAGTCTACTGGAAGATCATCCTGTCTTAGCTCGCAGTATGCTGAGAAAACATCCCTAGCATCAAGATGCTGTGGCTCGTGTAGTTATTACCATCGGGAGGATAGGGGGGTGCTATAAGCCCATCAGAGTCCTAGGACTTAGTTGAAGTTAATGGCTTTAGGCTTCCTGGGTAAATACACTAGTCTCTACTTTTCTATGTGAGTTCGTGTAGCGTTGGTTTCTTGGGATTATCTTGTTGAGGGGAGTTAAGACTGTGTGGATCCATTGAGGAATGCTGGCAGGCATTATCTTGTGGTGGTGGTGTGTTTATTCTAATACATAATCATGTTATACAGTCTGTAGAAAATAGGCCAATCATCATCTGGGAATCAAAAGCCTGAATAAACCAATCAGATTTGGCGGCCGTTGGTGAAATAGAAGCCTAATTCAACTGTCTTGTCTAGAGCATGGAGGTAGAAATCTAGACTAGGCAGAAAACATTCTTATGGCTACTGCTTACCAAAAGCAAAATCTGGCTTATACACCACACCCTGTTTGTTAGATGAGCATCAAATTTAAGAAAATCACAAACTCTCTGTGCTGCAAGTGTAAATTATATGCCATACCATATTAAAAAATGAATTGTAATTTTGCAATCCCCAAGTTGGTGCTTTTTGCACATATAATGCTTAATTGAATAATGCAAGGGGGCGAGGTGTTCTCTAACTACAAAGTCCCCAGTGTAAAGACATTGTCTTCAAGACCATTCGTTAGAGACCATCCAACAAAAGGTTTAGCCAATTCAATTCAAGACTGTACACCTTGAATTCCTTAAGAGTCATTAAGAAATACTGTGACTGAAGTATTATTGCTTGGGGTGTAGACAGCCTAATGTAGTAGACAGCCGGCTTCCATGTGAACTTGAGGTTCTTGTACTGTTTTTAAAGAGCAATGTACTTTTATATTGCTGATATGGGTTGCTTCAAATTGTTCCTTCAATCCCTCTGAGAAAACACGTACAGGTGTAGCTATGTAAAACAAAATCCACATTTTATAGTCGCGTGTGTTGGAACATATTTGACATTCAGGACTGTACTGTACTACGGTTGGAGGTCATTTAGCTTTGATAATACTTATCAAATTCAGCAGCCACTCTCATCAGCTGGTAATTACCGTGTAATAATTTTGATATTGATGTTTAATGATGTAATCTGCAGCTTTGTTGGTGGTGATTGAGGGTCAGTGAAAGGTAATTAATGTGAGGATGGATCGGTAACTGGAGGATTACATGCATGGCAAACAATGAGAGGCTGAGTTAAACATAAACACCTTCAGCAAAATTGTATTGTAATTAACAAATCGATGCAGCACTGGAGGCTCTTATATTGATGAAAAATGTTCTCTTAGCTGTACTGAGACAGTTTCAAAAAATAGTTTATTATATTTATATAAAAAATAATATGTATTGAAATTAAAACTGCAAAGGGAAAACAAAATTTTGATAAAGAGATTGGGATTAACCACTTAAAGCCATTGGACCCTTTCGGTACAGAAAAAAAAAAAAAAAGTTCACAGATTTACAAATAATTTACAGGGTTTACAGAAGGTAATGGTGAAAGACATCTCTTGAAATATTAGTCCATGAAATGCTTTACTTTTTGAGAAAACGGTAAAACAATATAAATTTTCGTTAACGAGAATTACGGATTTATTTTAAACACATGTCATGACACGGCGAAACGCGCGGAAACATGGGTGGGTTTTTCCGTTGTTTTCTCCCGACTCCGATGACCGATTGAGCCTAAACTTTCACAGGTTTGTTATTTGATATAGAAGTTGTGGTACACAAAGTGTGGGCCTTGGACAACACTGTTTACCGAAAGGGTCCAATGGCTTTAAGCAACTAGAATCCATTGCAGTGTAGACACAATATTAAACAGTATGGGTCACACTTTAAAAGAAACTAACCCTGTTAGCCCTAGTGGTTCACTGAACAATCACTACGCGAATAACACCCAGTATTTGTACATAAGACTGGTTGCGCATTGCTGGTAAAATGTTGTCCTACACCATACACTCATTGAAGTTGTTTTATGCTTTCTTCCTCATAACAATGATTTTTTTTCATGAAGCTGTTTACCGATAAATGCAACTTTGAAGTTTGTGTTTACTTTAGCTTTGATGTCAATGTATAGCCACACGGGACACATTGAGTTTGCAGTGTTGCAGCTCACTCTATGCTTAGAATAATCACAAATACGCTAAGTGCCTTTTGCTTTTCTTTCAATGGTTTTCTTTTAAGTTTACAGTTTCTGCAATCATCTAATTCTGCAAGCAATGGTTTTTTTCTAAACGTGTGATATAATTTGATTTTTATACTGATATCGTATGAAGAGCGCCCTCAGCAGATTCCGCTTGGAAAATAATGGTGAGTGGTTTTCCTGTTGTCTCAAACACCTGTAGGGAACGTTTTATAATAAATAGTGTGGATATTTACACCTGCCCCAACCAACAGTCATGTTCGGTTTAATTGCATCTATTGGCTGTAAAAAAGTAAATGATTTATTTAGATTTGTTAGGGAATTATCTCATTGACTCCAGGAAGCTTAACGAATCACTGTATATTTCCTGCTCATTAAAAATGACGCATTCAAGGCGTTTAGCTTGTAAACATTTGTACTTTACATGTATATATATTTATAGATTGTTAATTTGTCATTGAAATAAGGCATAGCAACCACTTGCATGCCCTGTGCGTATATTATATCTCAGTTTTGATGACAAAAACTGACCGTTTTGCAGCGCTTGTATCAGTATAGCAGTCTTCAACTCAGCAATGCTGATAAACAGAGATTCTTACAAATATTCCAGCAGTTTTAGTTTTTCAGTTCTAATATTGAGTTTGTATCACAAACATTCTTCTGGCCTTGAACCTTGCTGGAGTTGTGTATGCTGGATGGTGGTACATGTAGTTGTATTGCTGGATCAAGCGAGCCATTAAAGTTGATCAGTGTGGGCTAGACACCTGTAGATAGATGTGGCAGATTGAGGTGGTGGTCTGTTTGATGTGGTCGGACATTTGTTGCGTCATGCATGGAATGCGAATTCGACACAGCGGAATAAAATCTTCCGATGTTCAGGTTTGTCTATTGTAATTCCCACTTATTGTATTTAACTTCTGAACAATTCATGTATACATGACACCTTGTTCTGAATGGCTACCACAATCTTTGTACAGTTTATTCCTTTTATCTGTAAAATTATTGGGGAGGAGGTCTCACGCCCCTGTACTATATCCACAACATCGCCCTACACCTGCTACACCTCTAATTGATATACCCCTTATTTACTCTACGCTCCCATCTCCATCCTATATCAGTCCCAGAAACCCCATACCCTACTTTCAGTGACTGTTTTAACCCCTCCATTTTCTCTACGCATCTCTCCCTTGAAACACCATCTTCCTGTTATATATCACAACCCCACTGGCTCTCAGATTACCAAGGTTTCTAGACAATGATGAGCTGGGTGTTGTATGGTACCTCCCTCAGAGCATTGGAGAAGATTGGGAACTAAACAGAAACGAACAAACCCTGCAATTATTCAATAAATAGTTACCCTTGTTTTAACATACATTACCCATGGGCAAAGTGAATTGAGGTTTGTAGTCCAAGACATAATTATACATTGAACTTTTTACCTGAATCTCAATGACGTTATGACCTGTGTCTGTGGGGTGAAGGAAAGATTGAGACATAAAACCTGTGCCATTTAAGACATTGCATGCTTGGTGATCAGCATCAATGACGTTATGACCTGTGTCTGTGGGGTGAAGGAAAGATTCAGACATAAAACCTGTGCCATTTAAGACATTGCATGCTTGGTGATCAGCAGGATAATAACTTTACAAACTTGTAACTTTGTTAAGCTTTAGACTGACCGTGTATTGCGCATTTTATGCCCTTTCTCTTTAAAACACATGTTCCATTCGTAACTGTGTCAATTATTCCTAGTCTTATTGATGGGTTCCGGACACCAGATGCTGAAGGTTTACTGGTAAACAAGCAGACACAATGTTTATAACCACCCGTACTGTTGTCAAATGCCTTGATGCAGTTAGCATCAAACCACTACAAATATTTAAAACAATATGTTTCTCTCACATGGAAGATCGGTTTGATTTTAAAGATATGGACCTACAATGCGATATGAATTGCCCACATTTCTCAGATGCTTTCCAGACTTAATGTAGGCCTACCTTATTCTGTTATTTTTTTGTTCAATAACTAGTGGAGTTTGGGGGTGTGTTTGTAATAAACAATATTCACAGAGTTCTGTGAAACCTAAAATTAGCTTGATCAAAAATCCATATTGATAGGACTATTTAATATACATGTGTACTTTATTAAAAAATAACAAGATACTGCAACGTGGCTACAATTTATTGACCCTGTTTTTAGAGGTCTCTACAGACATTAAATTCCAATGTAGTTTTAGAGAACTCGTCTTAACTTAGGATTAATCTTAAGGTCCGCATGCTACAGTGCAGGGTTGGGACTCGTCCTACATGTAAGTCCTAAGATTAGTCTTAAGTTAGGAAGAGTTTTGTGAAAATCGACGGCAGAAGATTTAGTCATGTGATGTTTATAAATCTTGGTTGAAATAAAACCATCTTGAGTTTTTTGGTATCCTCATATCAATGCACCAATTCAAGGCTTGTGGGATTGTATGGTCCCTGTGTCCATCAGAACATTGTTGTGTTTGAGAAATTTACTCATTATCCTTTTAAAGATGCACCCAAACCATAGAAACACCTGGTAAATCAGAAGACTACTGATGTAGAGAGCGCCCTCTGTGGCCGCTGTGAGATGCGGGGTGTTGATAACACATGGCGTATATCGCATGATATACTTATCTGGTTAGTTTGTAATGGTTCTCCACAATGCAGATAGTACGTGTCACATTTTGTCATTTGCCATGCATGCGTAAAAAATGTCCATTAAATGGTCTGAGACCTGGAAACATTGCTCAAGTATGGTGTTTATTGAAAAACCTCAAGTAATATGCTGTATAATGTATTCCTCATACAATTACATCTGTTCAAAATGTGAATTTGCCATCTGAACTTGAGCAAATACCAAAACATGGCCAAAAAAAACAACCTAGAAACCACCTCCACTTTGTATTGCAGTGCGATCATGAGTCAGAGTTAAATTTTATTAGTATTTTAAAAACCACTATTTTTTCCCATAAATTTCAAGGATTTATCTCTCGTTTATTCTGATATCCCGAAGCTCATCATTGATAAATGTTTCCCTTGGGGAAAACTAAGATCCTAAGATTCACTTTGGATGCTTTCCCTTCTTACCCTTCCTCATTGTCAATAATCCTCCTCAACAACCATTATACAGAATTAATGCTCCTTCCTAATCGACCAATTCAGAATCATTGCTTTTAAATTGCTCTTGTGTAGTTCAGAGTTTTTTTTTTTACTCCTTCTGACGTTCCACTGTGCGTTGTAATTACTTGTAAAAAGAGGCAGGTCCATCAATGGCGTGCAATAATGCAATTACAAACAAGACAGTAGAGGTTTTCTATTATCCCACGTTCTATAGGGCTACTGTTGATTATGTTTTTCAAAACTAATCAATATAACAATAGAGTGTGTGCTACTAGCGTGACGTAGACATTAAAACATGATCGATAATGCTGAATCAATACTTATAAGAATACCGAGCATTGTAACTCATTGTTTGTATCCTTTAATAATTAACATTTTCTCTTGGTCTGAGATGAGCTAGACTCCACTCATTCATGGGAATTAACTCAGATGCTTAATTATTATTTTTTTGTAATGTAAAAAAATTCTTGTCCTTTCAATGTAATGCAATTTTTTTTTAAGGGGATGCAGGATGGCTAGACAAGGTCTTTAATTCTATCAAATTTGAGTTTATAGAATTATACCGCCAGCGTACTGATCATATCATGTCTGGACCAAGTGGAAGAAAGTGTTGCAGACGGCACACACTCTGCTAGAAACGCAGTGCCTACCGTTTCCCCCAGTGCTTGGCGTAAACATAAATCTGTGAATATGAACACCATCTGGGTATTTCTCCCGTAGGCGTTAAATGTGCAAAGTGTCGGGCCGTCTATAACAGATGAATAAAGACCGGAAAAATATGTAGGTAGAACGGACAAAACTGGATGAGAGTATTTTTGCAGCATTGAATCTTGTAAACCTGCGATAAAACATCAGGGGGGTCGCTGTTGATGATGGTGGATTAGTAACAGTTTCGACCTGATACGATCTTCATATGACTGGATTCGGATGGAATTGTTTCCAGAAGATGGCAATGTGCCGGTTGCCGATGATCAGGTACCAGTTAAAATAACACATGTTTTTGTTTATATACCAGGCTATTGGGACTCTAGCATACACACGATCAAGTGTGTTGTGATGTCTTTTAAACAAGCGATTCTAAACATTAAACATAACATGATTGTATTTCTTTAATGTTGCATGTGTTTTTCCCCTACTTCTCTTTTGGTCACATTCACCCTTGTTTGATGTATTTTGAATTCAACCAGATTAGTTGCTTACAACTCCAGGGAAAGAAATCCTGAATCCCTAGAAACTTGCCTAAGAAAACTGTGTGACCTAGATTTGTCACAAATGTTTCTTTGACAGTCGAGACCAATCTCCCCCTTGACGAAGGAATCAAAGCTCTGAATTTCTGTTTGGTCAGAAACTCTTCTTTAGTGTTGATTAAGAGGCTGAAAATTCTGAGCTTTGCCAATGCAATTATCTCTACATTTTTTTTTGAAAACTCTTATGTCGTGTGCTTCCCATCTGTTTGTTTACGTGTATGTGTAGTCCATAAATTGTTTTTAACCCCAACCATATGCATAATGTTTTTAACCACTTCTCTGTATTTCATTTTATCTTTGTGTCGGGCACTCTGTAGAAAATTCTCTAATTTGATTTGTGTATTGGACTTAACAGGAAGAATCACACCATAGAAATTCACTTGAACTAAAGAATCCGTCGACATACAAGATGGAAAACAGGAATCGCTATTAATTATGTTAAAAAATCTTATCAGATTGACGATTGTGTTTGCAAGGAGATTTTAAATTTGTCAATGTTTTGATTAAATCCTAGAGAAAGGAATCAATGGTTGTTTTGTGATCGGGGGAAATTCAACATAAAAATTATGCTGTCTGGGAAGATGACATAAAGGTGTCAGGATAATTCAAAGTGCTTGTATCACAAAATTTGTTCCATGAATGAACCTGCCAATTAAAACACATGTAGTGGATATTTCCATGAATGAACCTGCCAATTAAAACACATGTAGTGGATATTTCCATGAATGAACCTGCCAATTAAAACACATGTAGTGGATATTTCATCTTGTAGTTAGAATCTTCATTGCAAAGAGTTAAACTGAAACAATAGGTGAAAGTCATAATCAAAATTGGAAGGCTCAATTAAGTTTTGTCACCAAATAAACAGAGAAAAAAAGTACAAGATGGCCTCACTCTAAATTCCAATGAAACTGTTTATAATATTGACGGTGGTTACTGAATGAATTTTTCTTACCTGTAGCACAGGTCTGTGTTTAAAGATTCTTTGTATCTTTGATCCCCGTGGATTACAGCCCTGGGGAGGCCCTAGGAGGTTTTTTCTACCCCCAAGTTACCCTGGTGCACTTTCACACTGTCCCCCCTAGGTTCCTATTCTACAGGGTTCCATCGTTGCATGTTTCAAGAATACCCCAGGGTTTTACCTCTCACCCTTACTCCAAAGCAGAGGTGGCTTTTCCCTGTGGTATGCCCATTTGTTGTGGTAGATCAGGGGTAGGTCGATCCAAGTGTGAAAAGGGCCAGACGACAGAGTAGTGTAGAAAGGACTTAAGGCAAAGTAGTAACATTAACAGTCCAACCTTTCACCGTCAGGTTACCGTACCAGTGCTCTACCAACTTATTGCTTTGGTTATTAAATTCTGTCTCTGATATTTACATTTTTGGGGGGAGATGAAATGAAGAGTGGCAAGCTTCTCTCATAAGGGAGGAGCATCAAATCAAAAATGGTGGTATAGACGTGAACCTGGGACCACTAGTGTGTGTCCTGGTGGTCAACACATCAGGTTATCTTGAGGTGGCTCTCAGGTACCATACATTGTTATTTCTTTTACCTATTATTCTGTCAGAAATGGTGAATGAAAATTATAAACTTGATTGCCAAAGTTTGAGAAGAGTAAAGCTCTTTTTAGTTTGATAAAGAGGATCTTGGTCATCAAGGCCTTTGGGACCTTTAGATCCATTTAATAACGCCATGATCAATCGTCCAATCAGAACATTGCATACCGCAGCTCTACATGAACGCAGGTGGCTTCAGGGCATATTATACAGTCTGATTTGATTTGGTTTATACTTTAAGAAAGGTTTTTAAAGAGCAGCATTGTTTTCTTGCCTTTAATCATCTTGTCCATTACCCGATGCCTTTTATTTTCAAGGGCAGGCTGGCTCATCAGTATTTTTGTTTTGATGTCTGAAAGGTTTTTCAAGTCTCAAGAGAAAAAAAACTGTATTCCATTTTGGATTGTCCATAGGCTATCTTTGAACATGATATTATGTATGTACCTACATGTTGATCATTGCATTTTTGCTTAGTGCAGCGATATGATTGACATAGTTAATAAAGATATTGTCAACTTATATATTTTTATCTGTGAAAATGTTTTCGGCAGTGCTTGTGTCTGTGCTTGTTTTGTGAAACAGAAACACTTGTGTGGACAATGATCATTTCAAAATAATATTAAATAAGCTTTTTAAAACTGAAATATAAGTATTGTACTTACCTGTAAAAGGAGTTTAACAAAAAATTACTTTTGGTGTATGGTGTCTAGATTATCTAACATAATGCATTTGCCGTATGCAAGGGTGGGATTCGAACCCACTTCTAAACAATGCAACCCTGAAACCAGACCGCTCTGCCACAAGAAAAAAGTGCAATCCAAACACAAAATGTGAACCCCCTGACTGCAGTGATCTTAGGCCAGCTTTGGGTTCGAATCCACATTCTGATTAACTATGCTAAGCAGTAATTGGGATCCTCTTTTTGCTTACTGAGTTGTATTCAGGCTAGGAATTTGACTGATTGAGTCTTAGCATACTTATGGCGTCGTTTAAATTCATTGAAAATACCAAGGACGTGTAATGTGGTTTTATAATAGCTTTAACATGTATGTTTTATGAACACATCTGTTGAACATTCCTGTACACTGAACACAAAGTAACCATGCAATACAAGCAACACATGTTATTTAATTTAAAGCCAGTTGCCATGTAAATGACTTTTATTGAATCATAAGAGAATTTATAAAATATTTACATTGAAATTATATTTTAAAATGTGAATAAAACAGTGCAATCATTTTTATGAGGGAACTAAGCATTGAATTATATTACATTTATACTTCAATGCAGAAGTGCAAAGGTAGATCAAGTGCTAATAAAAAAAATTGCTGAAATCGCTGTTAAAACTTAACTCAACAAAATTCCTTAAATAGAAGTCCATTTTGCAAAAGCTGTGTAAAGAAATCCTAGAGTTGAAAAAGTTCCCTAGAACATGTTACGTTGACATATGGACAATAGATAAACACTCTCTTGGTTATTTAATCGGTGTGATAAAGTTTGATTGGTATTTGAATGGTTAGAGGGGCTAAATATTCTGTGGCAGGCCCTGCAAATAAAGGAGCACATTGTTTCATTAGCTTCCATAAACCACACCACATGAACATAAGCTCACAATTTATTGTAAATAAAAAACAGTTTGTCTTTTCCAGATAAATAATGCATATTTATGTACCAGGCTTTGAAGGAACAGTGATTTATGTCAATTTGAACTACTATTTCAGAAGATGATTTAAGAACTTTCAAAATGAAGCTCATTTTATTTTGACATGATAAGAGATCCCTGTACTTTGTCTTTAAACTACACATTTTCTTCTGACTCTCTTGTCTATCGTCTCTGATGAGAGACATATCTCCCAGCTGGTTCTTCATCACCCAACCTCTGGTCTGTAACATCTCTCTCATCTCTACATTACTTTCTTAATATTAGATTGATTACTTCAACATGTGAGTGGCCTTGCAGTTTGTTATGAATAACATGTCCTCTATATCATAAGGGAGCCTTTCATTGTTTGAATGGCGGGTTATAGTAGAGGATACAGGCATTTCATCTGGGACATCATGGTAGATTATTATAATTAAAAGGCAGTCTTGGAGGTATTCATGTTCTACAATTGGAGGTTAAGCCATGTAGATTCTTTGATCACAGTATGCTTACTGAAACTATAGTTTTTCGCTTGTCTTGCCCTTTTTTTCTCCAATATAAATCCCTATTTCCCAACTTGAGTGGCCATTTTAGATCCTTGCGATAGGTGACCTTAAAATTTTGTTTTTAAAGTCCATAGAAAACAATGTTTTGAAGGTGTTGATGAAACAAGTTGGCAAGGAGAGTTAGATATAATGAGATTTAAGAAGACATCACAGTGTTTCAATCAGCAGATATTTAATTGGAGTAGGCATTTGATATTGCCTGTAAATGTCATAATGGTTTAGAGATAAATACCCATTTGATTGTAGTTGCAATGCATACCCATTTGATTGTAGTGTCAATGCTAAAGATTAACTTTACAGATGCTCATAAAATTGTTGCTTGAATGTCTCTGCTAGTTGCTGAATCGTTGAGTACTGGTCATGGGTATTAATTAGGACTGTTGTAAGCTTGGAAGGAACGAGAAGGGGAGAAAAAACGCCTCATTTTGGCAAAAGGATCATGAACGATTTGTATAAAAAGTCCTGTTTTGCACAGTGTTCATTGACATATTTACCTGTTGTGGGTGTTTAAACATTTATAGATATGTGTTCTTCAGGCCTTAACAGTATTAGACACCCAGTGAAATATTTTTTGTGATTCTGTAAAGTGGAAGTAAAGTTCTGGTAGAATATTTATTTAGATAACATCAATGCTGTCCCTTGCTAATCTTCTGTGGTACAAAAGTCCTCTCAAGCACCCTCTCAAGCACCTTCTTCATAAGCCCATCTGCCTCACTGCCTTTCCATGTCCCAGCTAAGTTTGCAAAAGTCAGATGTTTATTTTCTATAAAATCTATCTAAAGTGCAACACTCCGCATCATTAGATGACCAGTATCGATGTCACGTTGTTGTAAAGTAATCCCAACTGCTGCATTTCTAATGGAGGGATGTTCCCCTCAGCTCATTATTCACCAGATAAAAAACCTCCTCACCAAGGCCAAACTCTTGTGATAGCGCAGGCCACAAATTAAACAAGCTCTTTCAGAAGTGCGTAAACCATCAAACAAAATGAACCTCTGTGTTGAAGACTTTTTCTTTCAATCGTGTTTTCGCTGACGTTGTCTTAGAAGTGAAATTTAAGACGGGTCATATTCTCTGGTTGGTTAAGATAGCCGTATCTATGATACAATAACTGGACATTGTCAAGCGTTAGTATGGACTAAAAATATCAGTTAAGCTACGGCTCAAGTTGCAGAGTCTGCTTATGGTCAAGATACTAATTGTGACGTGTTGTTTTTGTGTGTCAGTCGTAAAACTGATCTTAAGTTAATGGCACGCTTTGCTTTTTTTTCTTCAAAAGACACATTTTGTGTGGACTGCTTGGAGTGTTGATGAAGTTAGACAAGAAAATAATTGCATGAATTTCAAAGAGGAATTTTTTTTAATAAGCAGGCAGAATGTGTTGTTAGTAAGTGACACTTCTATGTTAAAAGGAAGGTGCAGTATTTTGGTGCATAATATATTTTTATGGTTATAAACTTTAGAGAAGCATGGTCAGTTCCCTTTTTTAAAGGAGGATTTTTACTTGAAATTGTCAGTAGGTATACAGGATACCTGACAAAGATGGCCAAGGGCTGATAAAGGAAGGGAGATTGTTTCACTTGGAGCCTTTAATCATTCTGCCATCCGACCTTACCCACCAAATTCATCTCTATCTATAATCACAAACAGCAAGCATATGTTTGATATCAGTCAGTATACATGTGTAGGAGTATTTGGGGAATTTACATCTTGATGAAGATTAATGGAGGAATTGGGATCAAGGTTTCTTCTTATCCAATGATGGGTCACTCTTGCTGCATCTCCTGGGGTCACCTCACTTTTTAGCAATGGGGATCACTCAACCTTACAGCAAGGTCACAAGGAAAATACTGTCTGGCAGGATCAAGGCTAACAGAAATGCTTATAAAGCTTTAAATTTCTACTGTTAAATGTCTTTGCTAAAAATATGCATTTGAGTTTTAATTATTTGTAACAATCATTTTAATGGAATTTTTGTGTTTGAATTAGTAATTAATTTAACAATTGAAATTTTTTGTTTCATTCATGCAAGATTTTAAAAAGGTAATTCTTAAAAGGCGATTCTCATTTGCAACACTGGAAAGTGTGCGACGTGTTTTCCTAAAGAATGAAGACGTCAGTACCTCAGCCATAAGAAGATTATCTTGATTTCATATCTGCACCCTGAAGCGAGAATAAGTTAAGAAATATAAAAGTCATAATATGTTCATCTCATTTATCAATGACAACCTAAGCATGAAGCTTATAATTGTCGTCTTGATTCCCTTTAACCATATATACATGCTAGCCTAACGAGCTGGATAGTCCCTCAGACTCCGTGGTGTTTTGGTCCTCCATGATTATGAAATGTTAATCAGTGTGAAGAGCAGACATAAGGTGGCAGCTTAGATTAAACAAAAAAATATTTTAATCGCTTAATAGAAGGTAATGAAGATGATGGTACCATTCAAATACCTGCCCCACAACATGGCATCTCTTGTGACTTGCCCCCACCCCTCTCAGGTGTACAGGGATAATTATTTGGAAAGACTTTCAAAAGTGTTTAAACAAAAATTAATTTAATCAAAAGCAATTTTACATCAATTACATTTATTATCAATTTTGCAACAAGTGCAGATGCGCCCATAAAAACAAAAACAACATCCCAAACCAAGGTAAAAAGGTAGCCAACACTAGTGACTTTGAGCATAGATGTGTAATGTATTAAAACTCAAACTAGTAGGGGGCCTAGTAAGTATTGTTTGAAGCTATTTCTCTTAAAGATGAGCAGAGTATTCTGTTCCAAACGACCAGACCACACCGGCTCTTTTCAGAGCCACCACTCTCACAAAAGAGATTCACTCATGGTTGTACCAGCAAGTTTACTATTTGTAAAATTAGTAGTGTCAAGGTTTGCCAAAAGACTCATCAAGGCATCCCTTAAATGAGAAGCAGATTAACCAAGCAAGCAAGCAAGCAACCAGTCAATAAGGAACTAAGAGATACCCTGTAGCCATAAGAGATACCGACTGTGTTGTTTAATATGACAGATCAAAGACATTTCTGGAAACCTGGGATGTGTTTTCCGCATCGGTAACCAATCGCTCTGTATAGGATGTGGCTTCACAGTTTGTGTTAGGAACCAACCGCCAAGACAACCCGTTTATATTGTGGGTAACATTGCGGTATACCAACCATCACTGGTGCATAACCAAATGGTGCATATTGGCCGTGCTTACTGAGCCCCTTCAGTACATCATGTATGACAACATTGAAATTTAAAAATGGGGTGGGGGCAGGATAGGGGGGGGGGTCTGTGTAAGTCTATGAGTTAAAGGGAAGCTCCACCCTTCCTGAGGTTATTATTGATGAATAATGCTAGCATTGTCATTCCTTTGAGTAAAAGTTACAAAGTTTTGTTTGGTGTCGGTTAAACTATTGTTTTAGATATGGCTCTAAATGATTCCTAAGCCAAATGAAATAATGACATTGTTTTGCAAACAAGAATCTGCTCTCTTTATTTTAATACTAGATTTCATTCGATTTTCCATCCATGGCAAAATTTGCTCCATAGAAATTCAGCTGTGATGGTCTTGATTTTGTGAATAGCTCCCTCTATAGTCAATCTTGAGACTGTCATATTATTTCACCTGACTAGCTGAATGGAAAATAATTGTCCTCTTGGCTAGATATCAGAAAACGTCATGCTGCCCTCTGTTGGTCAAGCATTGACAGCCCAAAGTTTGGGAAAATGTTTATGCATCACGTGCCATGCAGTCAATGTATGATTCTGAGTAATTTTCCGGTAATTTCCCTGAGTCTCATAAAATTTATCGATACTGGGGGAATAATTTGTGGCCATTTGTAAAAAAAAAACTCCATTGCATGTTTTACACTAGAACACTAGAATAGACAAACCTTTCTTTTGAGAATCAAAAGGAGCCATCCACAATACTAACTCCACCAGATAAATGTATATTATGAACGATATTATCATTTTTAGATTGCCACATCTGGCATACTTGTGATTTTCCTGGGAAATCATTTGTGTTAATAGTTTTGCTATTTAAATTAATTTACATCTGGTTGATACAAATCTTTCATCAGTTTTAAGTAGTACTCCTTTTGGTTTTCTGATAATAATGTAATATTCTACCATGTTCATATTTATGATGATATCCCTATTTATTTTATATATTTTTTTAATTTTATGTGCTGACCCCCTTTCAAAATGGAAATTCTTTATCCAACATCTATAGACCCCTTTCTTTTTCCATTTTGTTGTTTTGTTGTAATGTGTTTTGCTTGCTTTGCTTTATTTAAAAACATGTCATGTTGCCTAATTGCATTCAGTACTTTTTTCTTGAGTTCACTGTTCGACGTATTGTGTTATTTTTGTTGAATAATGAACCATGACTAATGATCCCATGAGATACACTTTAGAAGATGATTGTTGATTGCCTGACTCTAGGTTCACTGTTTGTTGATAATGATACAGAACAAAAGTGACTGTCCGTGAGTAATTTCTTGATCAGGATCTTTCCTGAATTCAGGATATTTTCTCCCATGGCCTTTAAGTTTTGTTTTGTTGATGAGATGAAATGACTGTATCAGAGTTGCAAGACTTGTCTCTTGTTATCAAACAACCTGTAGAATAATAAATGTTAAAATGTTGTCAGACTTTTTACTTGTATAGAGTCTCATCAATCCAGAACAGACTGAATACAAACATCCTTATCATTGTATTTCTTTTTCTTTGCCTTTCCAATAATCCTTATGATTTGAGGTTGTTTTATTTGTATGTGTTTGGGACCTGAACAATTGCCACGAGTCATTTTGGTACCTAGTCTGATGTTTATACTCACTGAGTCCAGGGACTTACATGTACGTCATTTCTCAAATGTCTTTTTAAGTGTCCCAGAGATTATAATATCCAATATTCATTTGGTCGTATTGCATCTTGAAATGAGCCTGATGTGTTTTGTGGAATATTTTACATTAAAAAAAGTTTTGTTGAAGATCAGGATGAAGTTTCATAGTGCTGATAACAATTGTGCATAGCCATATTGTGCTTGGCAAAGTCAAGCTGGAAACCAGTTGAAGTTACTACAGATTTTTTAAATTTTAAGTTTGGTATAATACAGTAGCTGTTTCGATTACCACCAACGTCATAGATATTCCTGACTTGGATTTAGAAGAATTTAGGGGGTCAGGGTTTTTAAAAGATGCTTTGCAAGATGTTGGCTAGAATCTCATAGAAAGGGTTATTATTGCTAATTGTAAATGATAGATTGTTTTCAGAATTGGATATTGGTTGTCTCGTAAGGCACCCCTCTGACTGTCATGGTAATGCTGTGTATCAAATGATGTTGCTCGTGTTTGTATAAACATTTTACTGACAAAAAGCTGTGTTTAATAGTTTAGTACCAGAATGCTGGGAGAAGCCATAAAGCTAGGAATGGGAATTTTGTTTGTTGTTTTTTATGCAAGTTCACCCTAAACAAAGATAAAAGCCACCCTACATGTAGATATGGGGCCACAAAAAGAAAAATTATTTAAAGTCGACAGAACTTGATATTTAAACATGCACTAGACTATTCTAGACTAATAAGGAAGGATTAACTGTCTGGAAGATAATTTTATCTTGGTTGCTAGGCAACATATTGATGCTGTGAGGCTTGAGTTGTGAAGTAATTTTAGAGAGCCTTCGTCTTTTCAACATTGTCAGCATTCTAAGCTGATAATCCGGATGGTAGGTTTAAACTAGTTCTCTTTCACTCAAGTGGTGAAAGCAGAAGGGAAAAACCTAAACAAACAAAAAGCTATCCATACTGCAGAATGTGTTTTTTTTTATTATGACAATTCCTTCATTTTTGTAAGAACTTTTACAAACATTTTTTTTATATAATTGTTTAAAAGTCTGTTATTTAATTCCTTCCTTTTTTTAACAACTTTAAAAGCATTTTCTGTATAACTAATCAAAAGTAAGTTGTTAAATTCCAAGTGTGTTCATTTTTTTTAAACAACTTTAAAAAACATGTTTTTTGTCTGCATAACTGATCAAAAGTTTGTTGTTTTATCAATGATTATGAAGGAGCTTGAGGGTAAGATAATGAACAATCTTCAGCATGCATGAAATCAACTTGAGCAAGTGTGAAATTGTCATCATAGAATTGTTGTTTGAAAGGCAGTTCCTGTAGCGCTGTGACATTGGCCTCTGTAAACCCGTAGGTTCTACAGTCATCCGTAGGTTCTACAGTCATAATAATGTTCAATCAGTCTTCAGGGTGTGTATTTGTTTGTGTATAACCAATGAAGCATTGGTCTTCAGGGTGTGTATTGTTTGTGTATAACATATGAAGCGTACATAGAGACAGTGTTCTGTTGACAGTGTTCCGCATTCCTGCTTGAAATGCATTGATGTGACAAGTGCTGGAGACAACATGCCGCAGTTAATTGATGACTCGATGAACAACATTCTATTTTTTGTATGATGTATAGTATCTAAAAGTTTGATGAGTTTTGGTTTTTGAGGGTTTTTTATTTTATTTTAATTTTATTATTATTATTATTATTATTATTATTATTATTTTTTTTTTTTTGGGTGGGGGGGGGGGATGATGCGTTGAGTTACCAGTTCCCAATTCGATTTAGTAAAACAATTCTTGTAAATGAAAACATTCTGCCTGCTGAGTTACTAGACAAAAAGGAGGTGCTGTTAGGGCCATAAGAATAATTCATAAATTCTTCTCAATAATACTTTTATTCCTTAAATTTACCACTTAAACATTTGCATAAATTCCCAAAGAACTATTTCAAAACAGTTGTTTGCAAATTTAAAAGGCTTCTCAGCTAGCTGGTTTTTATAATTTGTTTCAGTTCTTTTTAAAAGAGAAAGTTTGATGCAAAAGCTTGACTGTCACCCTTGAAATTTCTCTAAATAAGATTTAAGAAAGCTTGGAATTTGACCAGTTAGATTTTGTTTGAGTAATTGGTGTCGACTCCAGCAGAAAGTCTAGCATTTCCAACTCACTGACCCCTCAGATATTTTGATTTCATTAAAGTAGCAAATGTAATAAAAGTTGATTAAAATCTAACGCCTTAGTGACCTTCAACGCAAGGCTCATTTACACACCTCAAACTGAATTTCCCTCCATCCGACAAAAAATGCAAAGCAAGGATTTGTCACAAATTCAATTTTGACAATTTTACTTTCCAAGTTAATCCAGAGTGGCAGTAAAGCCCCTTATCTGATTTGATTTGTACCCCGTGGAAGGAACATGTCATTGGATGTCCGCAGTTGTTAACTGGGGCTGAGTCGTGTTCAGCAGAATGACTTCAGCTCTGAGACTCAGAGAGAGCGAGAGTGAGAGTAAAGCTGATTACTGTAGTGTTGTAGTTGTATGAGATGCGACTGCTCTATGTGTGCATACAGCAATATCACCACGTGTCTCTACACTTGTCATCACTAACCACGACTGGACTAGACACTCTTTCACTTTCTGCAAACATGGCAAATGACATTAATCACTAGTATAGTATATGTAAATGCAGCCTTGTGATTACACTACAATAGAAGAGAAGAAAAAAACCTATCAATTCCTATGTCATTAAACTGAATAATATATGCATTAATAGTGTTGAGAGTCACCTGCGCATGTTTAGATGCAACAAGCTGTGCTAGACTGTCGAGGGTTGGACTTTACTACTCTGTGTATTGTCGACGGCTGACTGTCAAACCAATCCACTGAAGTACTAAACACTGCAATCAAGTCGAGAGGATTCTTGTTTATCTGAGCCAGTGAGCCTAGTCTACGAGGAGGAGCAGACCATTTCAACCCTCGCTCAATTACCATCTTAAGATGTCACTTATGTAAAGTAACGTTCGGAGATCGTCTTGTCATCAAAACGGAATAAAATCACTGAGAGACTCTTCTCTGAAAAAGCTGTTATATGGTGAGATTAGAGCTTTTTGTGTTAGGATGCACTCTGGACATATCAAAGCAGCGACTCATGTCACAGTGGTAAGATAAAGAATTTCTTCTTCTTTCCTCTCAATTGACTCATTATTTGTTAATGAAGATCATCATGATGTTATGAGGAATGGATTTTGTGATGTTGCAATGATCCCTTGTTAATTGATTTTCCAAGAGATCATGACTGTCACTAAAAGTCAGGGCACTTCCACCATTGATCGACTGACCAGAATTAGAAAGTTGGAGATATACTGTGCAAACACATCGTCATGTGTACTGTAGACTTAAGTATCTAGTCCTTCAATACATCACTGTTTGCTTCTGCTGTTTGGCAACCAAACAGTTAGCCTCAAAGGTTAATAATTGAATAATTTAATCTTAAAGTTTCTAGCTTGACTTTTTTTTTATCTCTGAGTAAAAGTATGTGTGCATATTATTGTGCTCGAGTACTGCGATCATTTATTCTTTAAGATGGCCACTGAAGCCAAGCTGCCTCCGGAAGAAAATGTCTCTCTTTTTTTATTTTATCCTTTTCTAACAAAAACCCTGTGGAATACACTGGACATCAATTTATTTACAAACACCTAACAATTAAGACTCCTGATTCTGTTGAGACATTCTCATTGGGGTTTATTTCAGCTGTCTTGAATAACTTCCTTAAGACATTTTGAGTTTGTTTAAAGCAGCTGAGGTCTCCTAGCTTAAAGCCATTATACACTTTCGGTAAACAGTATTGTCCAAGTCCCACACTTCGTGTATCACAACTTATATATAAAATAACAATCCTATGGAAATTTAGGCTCAATCGGACATCGGAGTCGGGAGAAAATAACGGGAAAACCCACTCCTGTTTTCGCGCGTTTCGCCGTGTCAAGACATGTGTTTATAACAAATCCGTAATTCTCGTTAACGAGAATTTATATTGTTTTACCGTTTTCTCAAAAAGTAAAGCGTTTCATGGACTAATATTTCAAGAGAAGTCTTTCACCATTACCTTCTGTAAACCCTGTAAATTATTTGTAAATCTGTGATTTATTTATTTTTTTTCTGTACCGAAAGGGTCCAATGGCTTTAAGATTAATTGTCATCACCTGCTCGCATCCTTTGATAGACTAATTAATTGGTTTGAACTTTTGAAAGTAAACAACACAATGTTTTTCAGATTTTATGTTATTAAACACACCTTAAAGGCTTTGGTAATTTTTGTCATTTCAACAACTTCATTTTACTTTTTTTAGTGAAAGCAAGGATTAACATTGATATCCAGCTGATTTTAATTTTGGCAATCAAAATTAGCAACATGGACTTTAAGAGTCTTCATTTAATATTCTAAATACTTTGACAGTACTTGAATGACCTTTATAATCTGTGAGTCCTCAGATTAAAATTAATTAACTGTTTCTTTAAATAACCTGAATTGAAGTTCTTCTTTAAGTTGACATTTGAAATCACAGATCTTCAAGACAGGGAACAGAGCCTCTGTTGGAATAGGAAATCCAGCTGTAAATGTCTTGAGATGTTTGGTCAGGAATTGATCATTTTAGAGGTCAGTTTTGTAATTTAAAAAAATGGGGTATAGGTCTTTTGGAAACAAATTATGTTTGGATTCTGTGATCATATTTCTACAGCTTCAGATTCTGTGATAAAATTGTTATGTCTCATGACTTACATTTATGACATTTTATATATTTTTGGCAAATGAAATTGATGGCTACATTGAGCAAACTTAAAAGTCTTCTTGGTGTCTCACCGAACAAATCTTGAAGTCGAAAAAGTCCTATCAACACCTACATGTACATGTTTTACAAACATGATCTCTGAAATAAAACTCTAAAAATAAAAATAATGACATCAAGCCATTTTGAATGTATGTCGTTGACACTTCTTGGTTTACATTTAGAATTATGAAAACGTTCATATTGTATGTTAAACAGAAATAGCCATTTGATATTAATAATGAAAATACAAATATTATAAATATCAAAGGAAAATGACTGGGTCTTTGTTCAACCCCAAATCATAATGGAAAATACAGTTAATAGCAAGTGTGCTTAAAAAGAATAATTACATTGACATGTGATGTAATTTATGCAAAGCTAAGCCTCATTAAAAATACAGCACACCCAAACTATGATTGGTAGTGTTATTAAGTGTTCATTTACTATGAACACATTACTAATGACTAGACACTGAGGGTTTGTCTTGTACGCATAGCGGTTTGAATTCACATACAATGCATCTACTTCCAGACGCAGTCTTTTCATTCACCGGAATCATTTTAACGAAGCTGGGTGGTTGGGTTTAACGAGGCATTGTTACAGTTTAACAGCATTAAGTTAAAAGTATAATGATTCTATTTACTACACAATTCGTCTGCAATTGAATGCCAGCAGAAATAATTTATTGCTTACAAAAAAACTATTAAAGGACTGCATAAGGTGTATCAATTAAAGTATATTGTAGGAGCAGAATTGAAATCATTCTGTGTATTATAAGGGTACAGGTACATAGCATTTCAGGTTTCCAATTCCATCAAGTAGTTGCAAATAAAGGACAATTTAACCAATCTGTTAATATTTATATCCAATTAGAATAAGAGAACTTCTTGAAGAAAATGTACATATCATCAGCTTGGGACTTTAAGGTCATTAGTGCAAAATAGATTTCATAAAATTAGTTTTGCATATTTTGAAGCTCCTGGTAAAATTGAGTTTATTGATGAATAATAATAATAGTAAAAACCATTTTTATATAGCGCATATCACCGTGAGGTCCCTATGCGCAGTAAAAGGAAATGAAGAGCATGGTATCCAAATAATTTGTTGGAAAACAACTTTAAGTAATGTACCACATGGAAGACTGACTGGGTAAATGTTGAGTATTTTTTGTTTGCAATCTTGTTAGCAATTTTATTTATTAAAGACCAGACAACATAAATGAATTATTTGGTCCGAAATGCAATGAGCTACTTCCCCTTTAAGATGATATTTACCGACAATGTTTTAAGTTGTTTGAACACCCATAGTGTTTAAGACCCTTTAGTTATTTGTATATGATATCATCATTCCAATGGTAATTTCAATCTCAGTCAAGATATTCAAATTACATAAAATCTGTCCCCCGGGGGGGGGGGGGGGGGGGGGGGGGGGGGCTTTCATTCTTCAGGATTCAACTATCTATTTAGATTGTTCACGCTCTGCGATAATGGTTGTCTGTGCATAATGAGAAGTCCCCCCCCTCTCTCCCTCACAGCTGGCTGTTTCGTCATCCGTAGCCAGACCTCCTCTTCTCCTCTCGGTAGTGGGAGCCAGTCTCTGACTGCTTGAAGGATAGACAATTTATTATAAGGAACTTGCTTACACAGCTGCTTGACGTAGTACACAATGTCATGGCTTGCTCTATGAGACCACATTAAAAATGTATTAATTGATAAACATTTAACAACTGAAATAACATGACTATCTCTGGCTAAGAAGCGAAGACATCATAAAGCATAAAACTCACCCCCCCCCCCCTGTAAATGGTCTTGCCTGAATTCCTGAGTATTTTCTTGAAAGTTGTTTGCTGATTCGCGCGTCTAATATGTTTACCTCCAGAGTGTTTTCAGCCCATAGATTTTGGGGGTTTTACATCTCTTCCTTATAAACTTTTGGAAGTTGGCTGCCCTGTTTTGTAATTTGGGGCAAAGACACACTTTCTATAGTTTTCACCCCAGTGCCTGAGCATCTGGGTGTCTGATCATCTCTTGCTTAATTTTTACTTAATTTATCATGTATTGGAAATGAAGTTCAGTTGTGACTACAAGGTGGGTTGATGGCTCATTCTAATTCTACTGGTTAGCCCTGTAGTCCTGCAAATGATTTTGACTTTGCTGACTTTGTTTCAGGAAGTTTATATTATAATAATAAGCTGGCTTCATGACATTTACTTCCCACCCACACATCCAGCATCCACCTACCCCATCATCTTAGCATGTTCAGACATGCCATTCTCTTCCTCTTCTTTCTGTCTTGAAAGCCTTAAATTGCTTTCTCCCCAATGTCTTATATTCTAGAAGTAATATCATCAGTGGGGCAGTAAGCCTTAAAATGGTCTTACGCAGTTATGAACATCCGCCCTTTCTTACGCTACATTAAATTTAATGAAAATTTGTTCTCATAGCCTGGAAGTCAACTTCATACAGTGATTCTCATGCCTTGGACAGTGCCAACTGCTAGATAACCATTAGTGACCCCTTTTGGAGGGGCTGATTTGCATATGACCCCCATCGTGTATAAAAATGGATCAAGTTGAATCGTGTTCTTCATTACTTTTTGTCTTTTGTTGGTGTTAACGGGTTGATGTTTTTCACAGTAGGCTACTCAAAGCGTCACATTTGACGCAGCGGCTGTATATAATAACCCCAGAGCAGGAAATGACATTTGAAAGCTATTTGGAGTCTATGTTTAGAGCTAAAACACGGTTGTGCCCTCCCCAATGTGCAATACAAGGACACTTTGCAATATTGCGCTTTAAGCCGGATTATTTTAAAAGACATGTTCATGAACGTCTACTGATTGTCCAAGCTTATTACACATTATACAGTGGAACACCAGTTATAATTTATAAAATAGGATACAAATAAAACCACTTATCTAAAAAAGGAAAATGCCTCTGGGAAGCACAAAACCTATGCTAATACCAAAAGAGGTTTACCAGCCTAAAAAACCATTTCATATGTACTTTATAGATTTTGACCTCAATTCCATTCCAATGTTTAATTCTTTAAAACAACATACCCTAAGTATTGGGCAAAAATTGTGTCTGCTTAATCACCATAATTTATAGCTTTTATTTCTTTTACATTTCTCAAATTTCATATCTTCTGTCTTGAATCCTTCTATAATTCAACCTTGCAGTCTGTCATCTTTGGGTCACATATTTAAAGACAATGATTTGAAGGACTATGATGTATCAGGTCTTTTCTTCGTCTAGCATCAGTCTTAAGACACGCTCATGGTGGTCATACCTGATTGAGATTAAAGGTAGTGTAGGAATAAAACGGTCAGCTCAGGATAGAGTGAAATGAGTGTAATCCCTTTTCTCAATTTGATCATAAATACTTCTTTCCATGATCTGTATAATATTGTAATATTTTGTTTTGCTGGTTTCTGCTTTACAACAGTTGTCATCCTTTTTTGTGTTTTGTTTGTTTGGTAAAATTGTTGGCTGAATAAATAGATGCAAAAACAGCAAAAAGTTTGCAATATTTCCTTTAATGAAACCTAATCATAGAAGCTGTTTTTAATCTAGCATAATGTTACTCTGAAACACTCATCAGCGCGAAACCCAATCCTCAGCAGACAATTACTCTGTACTGATGCCCAGCAGTGATGCCAAGCAGTGGTAATAGATCCTTAGAGCTGTTGTTGAGATTTATAAGAGATTCTGTGGAAGCCATTTGCAATAAATATCAACAATCCTGAGTCACTCTGGGAGGAATGCTTTAGAAATAAATGCACTTTCCTTCATGGCGGATGCTTCATTGTGTTTCGTTGCTTGCAATGTCATCTGGGACATTGCACAAGTGATATGTTCTCCTTCTATAAACATGTTGGCCATCTTTCATACTGTATTGACTACAATCGTGGGTGTAGACTGTACTTAATTTATTTTGTTTTAAGAACAATAGTGAATACTTTGCACAATTATCATACATAATGAATTGCAAAATTGGTAGAATAATGCAGAAAATAAATTAGAATACCACAAGGAGAATAAATAAATAGAGTGTAGGTACATGTACATGTAAGTATCAAGCAGGCAGTCAGTGTACTCAAATAAATCATCAAAAATAGTGAACTTGTACATTCCATAGCTTTACCTGGCAGGCAAGAATCGTCACTGGTGATATCTTTTCAATCGTTATTAACACAAAAACACAAAATTGTAAAAAAAATAACAGCTTTACAAGTTGTAAAAAGTAACCCCCCCCCCCATTCTTCATTAAAGTTTTATAAAATTCACTTGTACAATTTTCAGAAAATGCAGGAAGTCCAGGCTCTGTGTCTCTCTTGTAAACACTTAATGTCATGGTATCATTGTCTTGAATCTTAAAAGTTCATCAAAAACGAAAAGACAAAAAGTGAATTAATCCTGCCCCCAGGATTTCACTTCGCACCATATAGTAGGCCTTCTGTGAAATTCTCAGAAATGTTGAATCCTCACCTTTATATATTTGACTTGAATTGATTTGTCCATATGTTTGTATCAGAGTGAACCAGCAGGAGACTGCTCTGAAAAGGAAATAATTATATCTTCTCTAGACGCTGCAAATGTCAACCCCTCTTCGATCAGGTCTAACATTAACCCAAAGCAGCAAAAACCTACATTCTAAAACTTCACATGGTGGGTGAACACCAATCACATGTGTAGTTTTTTATTTTAAGCCCGTTGCCTTTTTAGGAGTTGGTGAGAGAGTACATCAAAACCAATATTATGAAATGAAGGGATTGTTATTTAAATAAAGTTGTGTACAAATGTGTACATTTCATTCAAATTCATGTGATCATGTTTTCTATCTGGGGGGTAGCGGGTTCAATTCTTGCTGATTTGTCTGCTGGATTTGGGGAAAGCACTGATTAAACTGATCACTCATCAGTAATGGATAAAACCAAGCATAATTACAAAAGCTGTTTACTATCCCTAAATATGGAGATGATGAATAACAATATCATCCGCTATCATTGTTATCAAAACAGATGTTACTTCATAAATTTAAAAGTAAAATCAGCACTATTTATGAATTTAGTTGGGGATGCTAGTAGACTACATGGCTTCAAAATAAGAACTGGGACAGGGATGGTTATTTCCTAAATGTAAAGCATGGATTTCAAAGACAGACTTTTTGGTAGGGGGTGATTTGGCTCTGGAAAACCTCGGCCATCATCAAATAAGTATGTAACTAACCCTTGAGAGTCTCTTTAATTTTTGGGTTTCTTTGTCCAATCACATGTTGTTTTTGTACTTGTTCTTTTCAACTCTTTTTGTAATTGGTAGTGGTTTTTTTAAATGTTTTTTTTAGGCTTCGTCATTATGTACTTGTTGAAATTCTTACAAGTGATCTATTTTGTTTTTTTAGCTGTTGTTGTGTTTTGTTCATGCGCTTTATTTTGTCTGTATCCAGGACCGTCAAGGGAAATCAGTTTCACTCTGAAAACTGATGGGGCTATCCTGGTTATATCAAACAAAATAAATAAATTAATGAACTCAAATGGCAAGAGGATGAGAGTGACAGAGAAAAACATGTTTTTCAAGACCCAGCATCAATACATTATCCAGAACGCATTTGAGATGCAGTTCAATGATCTTTAATTAAACTCAAGTGTCAAGAAATCTTCAAGAATTTATCTGTCATCATCCGAGACTTGGCATGGTTGCTTAGATACAGTGTGTAGGTGTATGCTCCAGGGAACTTCAGAAAGTATTGCCCCCTCTTGTGGCGAGTTTCTTTTCTCCTATATTCCCATCTGCCGCTCTGCCCTCCAGGAGTAATAAATAGGTCTTGTGTTTGTGGTTTTGCAGGTTAGATAAAAGTCATACTGCCCTCTTGTGTCAAGTTATGTCCAGTGCTGGCCATATTTGCATAAGTTGTGGGTGTATGTGAACTATGTACGTGTAATAACACGGTACAACTCCGCCATTATTACACGAGTGCAGCTTGGCATGAACATACAATGCTTAAGTGAAGCATGTGCTCATATCCGAGTTGTGCTTCTACATAAAGTAGATGTGTCCTGTGATAATTTACATATAATTTGCATATACTGCAGTTCCAATTGCCCAATGAGATTTGATAAGTGCCCTTGATTATGTATGCAGTCATAGGAAGTAATTAACATATTTTCACAGCATAGGCTTGATGATCATTATTTCAGTCTGTCAGCTTGTGGGTCTATAATTAATTGCAGGAATCAATTTGTGATATTTTTAACACATCTGTCCTACATTATGTCCATTTTTATGTCCATTTTTGTTCATAGACACGGTGTAATGTTTGTATAATGAAGTAGATTTCTATTTTATTTTTTATAAATAATTATATGCAGGACTCTTTTTATTTTTATTTTTCAGTGAATAAAAGTCCCAGGCTTTTATCAGTAAAATTTGCGAGTAATTTATTTGTGACTTATCTGTAAATCCAGCATTGAAGACCCACCGTATTTTTTTAATATTTAGCCATGCTCACCCTTTTCATTTTTTTTATAATTTTTTCCAACATCTTTGAGCTTCCTCAACATAACTACTCATGTAAAATAAACACTCTTGAACTGTTGAGGTTCATCAAAAACTGTTTGTCCACGTCCTGACATTTATTAAAATCGCAAGAGTTTGTAGATGGGATGATATGGCAAGAGCACTGATGTCTGATGGACTGTAGAGAAGGGCAATTCATAAATCATGATGACATCTGAGACTGGAGAGTGGGGGGGGGGGGGTAGAAATGTAGATTCATGAATATTCATTGAGGTTCCAGAATTCCTCTTTATGATCTTCCCCTATAGTACTATACCTTTGTAATGGTCTGTAAAATCTACATTACAAAATATTCAATTAACTTGATTGTATAACGTTAAGTAAACCAAGCTGTTCGGAAGGTGATTAAAATTTGTTTGGTTTTATGCTTATAGAGATTTTATGAGATTGTTTTATATTTCAATATTTTTTTTTAATGTGGGCAGTTGATGCGTATTGTGTATTTTTAATGAATAATTTGTCAACTGTATTTCTGTGTTCTTAGCCACTGTATTCTTTGTAGAATTGTTATATAAACCATAGTAATAATAATAATATAATAATTTGAGTGTCTATTGTGTGGGCATTACCGGGTCGTCAGACTACTCCATAAATTACTTTGTGCTTCACAGACCGCCTTGGCCCATGCTTGACCTGATGTATACTGTAATGCTGTGGTACATGTACAGCTTGATTCCATACCTTTGACATTCAAAACAACGACCTATACCAGTTCAGATGTCAACCCATACTATTGCTCTAATTTGGATGTTGGGCATTTTTTGTTTTATTTCTTTGTTGTGTTGTTTGTTGGGATTTTTTTTTTTTTTTTTTTTTTTAGATGATGTCAAGGACTGGCTGCTGAATCAAACCTAGTGAAGGGTTTGTTTTGTGAATGGCAGAGCGACTTTACTGCTCGCATGACACCAGGAATGAAACTAATGGTGTTCTGTATTTGCATGTCTGATTTCCAATTGTTTCCCCTTTGAAACAAAACTATACAGGTGTGATTAAATAGCCTGGAAAGTATTCAGCCTACACCATGTCTACACCTAGGTCCAACCTTGTACTTGAAAACTCAAAATGTTCCTACTTTTTTCAAAGAACCAAATGTCATGCCTTAAAACAAGATGGCGTCTCCGATGGTAAGCCTCGTTGTCCAATGTAATGACATTTTTTCCCGGCCCTGCATCCTTGTTGGTTTCCTTGTTGAAACCAAGGTTGATTGCTTGGGTTTGATTTACATACGTACTATGCATCATTGTTAGCCATGCATGTAGTCTAGATTAAACTCAATTGCTCGTAACCATACCAGGGTCATGTCAGGACTGTACTGTATTAAATATTGACTCCATCTCGGTACTTGACTGTGGTATATTAAACATGGACTGGATCTATAAGTACTCACGTTGAAGTAGCTTCCTCACCAGTATTTCACTAATGGGCATTGAATGTCATATTGCTAATCGTTATCTGCTGTTGTGTCTCTCAGGATTCGATTGGACTAGGTCAGCTTATAAGCAATTTGTAGCAACATTGAGTTTATTTTGGATATTTTAGTTCATTTCAGCTTAAGATGTTTGGCATACATATGCTTGTACCACAAATCAGTTTAAAAAACAAAGATTAAACAAAATTCATGGTTATTAGAAATTTTAATTTGATGGAAAAAAAGTTCTGTTATAATTAAATAAGAAAATGGGTTGTACATAATATAATATAATAATATTATAATATCAAAGTCTTATATAGCCCACGTATCTACCAAACAAGGTACTCAAGGCGCTGAGTATATACAAACTTTCAGACAGATAGGTTATTGCAGTGATGAATTTTGAGACCCAAGTATGTAGCACCTTATAAGGGTTTACAAGGTGCTACGGCGCATACAGCAGCCACAGCCAGGAACACCGGGGCGAACCCCTTCTCTTTTCGATAAGCACTGGGTTCTTTTACATGCGTTACACAACACATGGGACCAAACACTTTACATCCCATCCGGTTTATTGTTTATTTAAAAAGATTAAACAAATTGTGGTCCAATGACCAAACTGCATTTTGAATGTACATTATTAAGAAACATTAAAAATCCACAAAAAGGATAAACAAATTAAATGAAAAAAGGAGAATTTTTGTTTTAAATCAAATCAGTATGGTGCCAATAGTACTGTGAAAGTGACCAATCAGTGTGGTTTGGCTACAGTGACTTTAGTATTCTATTAGAGTAGAATAATTGGCAGAACTAGACAAGCCAGAACAAGCTGAGTACACCTTCAAACTAATTACGCAGTCACTAACGGATGAGTAACCCTCTGTACCACGCATGCCCTCACAATATCTGCCATATTGGATTCATCTAGCTTCCCAGTTCATTACCCTCTTACTACAACGTTACTAAGAAACATACATGTAGTTAAATCATCCATCACCTTATAAATGTAAATAGCTTGCAGAGATGCTCCTTGTGTCTTGCCGACATCTCTGATGCTAATGCCTTAAAGATGTAGTCTAGAACTAAGAGGAGACAAAAATAAAACACAAAAACCCAAGAACAAAACACTGAAGGTCCATTTTATCATTGTCAATATTAAAAGTTCAATATTTAGACTGATTATGGTATCAGATTTCCATCTAAGATGCCCCTTCAAATTGTTCCTAAATTGTCGTTATTTTTGAAAGGAGTGTAATGCTTGGTTGTTGTTGTTATTTTCCTCTTGATGAAACCCCCCTCTTCCTCTGCTATTTTTGTTTTAAACGTTACGCGCTGATTTTCGCCCAGCCCGGTTAGATTTAACAATGACAAGAAATAACATTTATTTATACCAACAGTCTTAATTTTGTACAGCAACTTCATCTTTAAGACAACCTAAAGGCATTATAACAGGATGGCAGCATCTTGACGACCCTACTGCTTCCCGTTAGCGAGCTATATAACCCACTAAAGACCTCATTAGAAATTTTGTTTTGATGTCAAGAGAGGTGCCTGTGGGGGAATTTCTAAACACTTTAATTGATCAAATTGTCGGCTTGAGTCAGATAATGAAAACACTGTCGCTGCGTCAAAAGGAGGTGATCTCATCAGATTTGCATCGGGTCTTAGAAGGTTTTTTTCTTCTTCTCGACTACATGTAGGATCTCCTCATCTACTCTATAAATTTTAATTTCACCCTCTGTGATTGAATAACTAGGTTGAACCTTGAATGCTGTATTTAAAGGCTGGTGTTATAGCACACCGTATCAGTATCAAGAGGAACATATTTTTGACTGCAGCAGACAAGGAAGTTCCTGATGGAATATTTGAAAAGTGCTCTCTGGATTGAATTGGTCTAGCTCAGATGCAGAAGTGGAAGCGATACCTGTATAACAAACGGATTCATCTATATTTATATTCATTTTAGTTTTTATTTATACATCAAGTCTGAATATCTGTACTTCATGTGAGGACTAACCAGTGGTTGTAGTGCTGTCATATACAAATATAAAAACAGTTAATATTTGGACAGGGTTTGTGGTTTGCATAATATATATACAGGTAAATATTGGCTCAACTCAAGTTTGCATAATGTACATTGGTAAATATTGGCTGAATTTATTCTAAATTCTTTTAAACTGTATGGTGGGAGTGTTGATAAGTTGTAGACGTGTTGCAGGTCTTTCCTCCATTGTATTTATTTTGACTCGGTTGAGCGTTGGAGAATTCTAAATGAAGGGATTGGATTACAGCTATGGAATATTCTTGTTTGTTTTGGGATGTGCATGATGAGACACTTTGGCCAACTGTTGGGCACCAAGATAATCTGAAAAGGACTCTATGGGACTTCGTCGTCTTTTCTTCAAATGTACAAATTTGAGTAAGAGGTACTGTTGAGGTTGTTTGGCTCATGCCAGTACTACATGTTTTTTTAAGCAGTTAGATGTTCTGGAGCAGGTTGCTTGAAATGATTGTTTACGTACTAAAATGATCCAGATGCAGTATTGAAATTATGCAGTCTTTTTGTTCTTGTTTGGTCTGGGGTGCTGCATAAACTAACTGGCCATTCTGTTCTGTAAACATCTGCCGTGTAACTGCAATGAGCTAAGTTGGTTGTACATTTAAACCTTTCCATCGGAGAGGAAGCTCGTTATCGTTACTCATAAGATCAACAAAGACTCAAGTATTATGGCTTAACCCAATGGAAGGACCTGAGCAGACTAATTTGTGTCTTATTATAATGTACTAAGGTTTCATCCAACAGGCCATAGGTGAAGAAACTCTTGTCAATCTCCGTGCCTCGGAATAATCAGATGCCAAGCGCCGGCTTCCGCCATTCACTCTCAAGATCTATCCCAGATGAGGATGTCTGGTTTTTTTTTCTTCATCTGCTGGTTTTCAAGGAACTCTCGTTCTTGTGCATCTCATCAGCTGCTGTCTCCTGGAAAATTGCTTTTCTGAGATGAATTGATCGGGAAGGAGGAGTTGATCAGATCGTATCTTTTCACAAACTGAATTAACCCGAGGGGAGAAGGACACCTCATCCCCCACGCTGACGTTCTTGTCGTGAGGTTACACACACTCTGTGTAAGATTTGTGTTTGTCGATTTACTCCGATGTGTTGCCATCGCTTTTGATTAAAATAATCAGAGTTCAACGTTGGATATTGTGTGATTGATCAACAGCTAGTCCTTGGGAATGTTCCATGCTGTGCATTTAGCTTTTTTTCTGATTCCTACATTCATCATGTAGATTATTAGATTATTTTTTTCATCGTGAATTTCTGAGCTGTACGGAATCAAATGAATGCTGTCATCATATTGGAGATGAAATTGGCTTGAATTTCAACAATACCGTGATCGTGTGTGATATGCAGTTGGCTTTGGTTATTTCAGTATCTGTAGTTTTGGACTGATGCTCCCATGATGGAAATCAGCAACGTTTGAAATGATTTGTAGGATCAGCTTCAACTAGCCTTCTCTATTCCGTTGGTTCTAAGATTGGATTGTTTTGTTCTTCGCAATGGAAGTCAAGCCACTGATGTTACATGTATGTTTGCAAGAGTTGGAGTTTTGTCATTTAGTAAGAGATTCAGCGTTTGGTCTCAATGCTGGACCATTTCAAAGGACTGAAGATATTGGATCTTGTCTGTTCTATAAAACATCCAGCATGACGTTTGTTTGAAGGTACAGGATTATAATTTTGTTCAAGAGCTCACTAGGTAAGATGTTAGGTAATCATCTTATGTCAAAATGGTATGTGTGTTTTACACATACATCGTTGTTGGTTTAAAAAATCACAAATCTTTATCCCTGATGCAAATTTCACACCTTTTATCTGAAAATGTTTATGATTGCTCTTCTTTAATTGAAAGTCAAGAAATGTTTTTAGTATCTCAAAATTGCACTTTAAACACATTTGTTTAAACGCAAACTCTTTTTCTTTTTAACAAATGTCTAATGTGAGGGGGAAGTTTATGGGATAGCATTGTAATAGCGTTTTTGAAAAACACAAAATTTGAGTAAATGAATGAGCAATGTGTTTTTTTAAGCATGTTTTGTTCATTTAATATCTTTTTATCGGAACAAATTACATACAGTATGAGCAAAGATAGTTATTCCACACCAATCGATTAAAAAAAGCTCCAATTAATGGAGAGATAAAAAGAGTAATCCTGGAAAATAATTGACAATTCATTTTGAGGGCAGTTTAAATCCTCACGACTATTCAAAGAACGGTAATGAATCAGCTTGTTTCCTGGCCTTATTGTTATAATGTCATTATGTGAACAAGGGACCAGCAAGGATGGACATGAATGCACTGGCAGTTTCAAATAACAATGTGAGATGAGTCAATCAACAGAGTTTCTCATTCAATTTATAGAATCTAATAGAATTTACTTGCAGCATTTCCTACTAGACTCTCTCTAGAGGATTGTGTTTTTGTCGCTCTGCTGATCGTACCTCCGCTTCTACGGCAAGAAAATCCAGCATCTGATCAAGGCAAGAATGCAATAGGCGTCAACCCCTGGGGATTTTAGACAAGGAATGTCATCCGCTGATTTTTAATTTTTTTATATCACTTCTGACGTCCTGGCTTGGATGACCAAATTGTAAGGAAAACAAAACAGTTGTGGCTTGGTATGTTTCAGAGAGTGTCGTACTTCAGTTTGGTCTCATCATCGTGACTGTGTTATTCTCATGATGTGATATGTGGATTGGAAATGTTGTAAGTCATTGCTGGAAGAGAGTGCAACTTTTCCAATTATCTTTGTTCTTGCGTGAAGGATTTACTGCTTATTTACTCAATGCTTTGGGGTAAAAGCTGTCATCAAATAAATGTTTGATAATATGCTTGATGTCTGAATGCCTTCAGCACCTTGCCACAGAAGTACGCAGAGATTCTACAACAGTTTGTTTCTTTGGTGGGTGCCAGCTTTTGTTTGGATTTTCAGGAGAGATGCTGGTTTTACTCAATGATGAATAGGCATCTGTGTTTCTGATGGGAAATTGTCTATTATGCACTGTTCATCCAGTGATCCTACCCTCTATGATCCTATAGTGTGATTCTTGGGCTTGGTGTGAGGACTCCAGTATCAACGCCTCTGGCATGTCAAGTTCACTTGTATTCTACTACACATGATGAGACAACTGGAATGAATGTAACATGTATGGTGTCGATGACGATCACAGTGTTTGGCATTCAATTATAGAGGATCTTGCGTATTTTTGTTGCGATATGATGTACATCATTGGTAATGTTTGCATTGTATCTAGTGTTGCTGTCTTTGACTTGATTTGAATTAATAATGCATTGCTAAACAAATAATTGAAATTGTTTTAAGATTGTGTTCAGTTTTAAAGCAATGCACACAGAATGAACAAATTAAATGATTTCTTTCAGTCTAGTCCCAGAAATTATACTTTTTAAGAAATCTATTAGAATTTGTTTTTGTTTATATATACTGTACCAATAAAATAATCTGATTTTATTTAGCATTAAAATTACTACACCAATGCTATACTTTATCTGTAACAACACTGTTAACTTGTTAGTGCAATGTCCTGGATGAACAATTCTTGTGAATAGAGTTGCGGCAAATCAGTTATTGTACAATCCACTGGAATTCTCAAGTAACTAAAAATGTTGATGTGTTCAATGTTAAAACAATATTAATTTGTCTCACCTTCTGATAAAACCTCTATTGAATTGAATTCTATTGAGAAGCATTTGTACATGCACTGTGGTATACTGTTTGAGATGAATGGCTTCCCATTGATATGTTACCTTGAATTGTTGACAATCAAAAGAAATTCACTGCTCCTCTCTTTGGCTAAGTTTCAGTTTTTTATTTACACATGAGATCTGCTGCTGGTCGTTCAATAATGACTAATGATTTTGTGGACAATTTTGATGAAACCTTGTCTTGGTTTTCCTGTGTGTAATCAGAGAATTGCCTGCGCCTGGTGAATATTTCCACTAATTGAAATGTAATATCCAGCTGCGTCAATAGTACTAGGTATGAATAGATTCTAGAAAGCTTATTTGTTTGGCAAACATTGTTTTTGTCATTGGATTGTGGAATCATCTCCCCCCAATTACAGAAAGTAAAGAGAGAGACTTCTTTGGATTTGTGTTATCGGGAGAGCATTGGAATTCCATCATGTACGTTATATCATTAATGTACTTGTTTCAGAATGCGGTTTGTGTTTAAATCTCTTAAGCAGAGTCTGAGAGTCTTCATAGATACCACAGCGGACTGACAGACATGAGCTGTTGATGTATCGGAGCGCTAACTCTACATTCTCACAACTTGTATTCTGAAGAAACTATTTGAGAGAGTAATGTCCTCTAGTACAACACTTTATCATCTTTGTGATTTCAAGGATGGTCTTAAACCCTCCTTCTTGGAATTAGCTCAAGACTCATTGTTTATACATGACCTCTTAGTCTTGCATCTTGAGTACTTTGCTCCTCATCGTTAATCATACCCAGATCCGAACTTGTCATATTCCATCGTCGCCATGCTCCACTCCATTTGACAAGCAAGTATTTATCACAATCGTGCAGCCTAAATAAAGTGCACTGACGGAGTCTTGAGACAGTTATATCTACAAATCAGTGTACCCTCTTGACGTTATTTGAGGACAACGTCTATGGTACATATTTTACGAAGCAGTTGGCTGCGGGTGTGGGAGATCTTACGACAGTCTTGTTATCGCCAGACTGCCACCATGTTTACGCTGAAAAAGGGCGGCAGTACGAGTCAGGTAAGAATTCTTCATCAGATTTTTCCTAGTTTCACATTTAAACATTTTAGGCTTGCAGTATGCTTTTATGTTTTACACCGAAAGAATTGTGGAAAACGTTTTGTTTTCTTCATATTGTTGCAAATGGTGTTGGAGTTTTTTTTGATTGAAAACAATTTCTTGACTGTTATTTTGTTGTTCTTCTCCTGTAAGTATGAATAACTTCTTGGAGTCTGAATGCCTAAATTTAAATATCATGTCATGACTGAGTGTTGTAGTGAACCAGGCTCGGGTTCTGGTGGCTAAGTTATCATGGTGTAGGTTTGAATCCCGGTCATGGCACTTGTGTCCCTGAGCAAGACACTTAGAAGGGTCATAGATTGGTTTTTGCCAATCAATACTGAATTATTGACCAAATCAATTATCAATAAAGATACAATATAAGTTTCTCTATGCTAAGCTCCATGAGTGTCAGAATCATCAGATACTCAATCCATTGCATTTATATTATTATTTCTACGTACATTGATGATAGAGTGCAAGATAAATATAAATAACTGTGGCATAATTTAATGTTTATTGTAAAATTCAGCCAAGACGTGAGAGATTTTTTCTGAGACTGATGTGCACATTCTTTTCTTGACAGCAAGATTCATTAATTTTGTTTACTTGTAATCAGTTCATCAGAAGTACAAATCCTCCTGTGAGCTCATGTTGTAGGTCATTTTTAAGAGCAATGTACTCTCATTTATGTTTCTACCACCCCCCCCCCCCCATGGAAAAGTCAAAGTGTCAACATGTCAAACGCAATAGCTTTTACTTTAATATGTGAAAACTCAGTCAATAATATATTATAATTCTGTGTCAACAAACAATACATTTTCCCCCATTAAGGATCTAGACAGCTGCAGAGCCGACCCATAATGGTTTACCCTCGGGTCATTACTATGTACAAGGACCTTCGAGAAGAATTTGAATATAAATATTAAATACATAAAAATAAAATGATGTACACATGTGTTTGAAATGGTCCATCACAAACCCACTGACCTGTAGAAGGACTAGCTGCAGAGAACTTGATAAATAATAAGTAATCACTGGTTTGTGACATTGTAGCTGCATATCTAAGACTACCAGCCAGCCTGGAACCCACTCATGCTGCTTGGATAATAAGATCTCTATGATACTACCGCTATCTAGCGATGACATTATGAACATCCCATTATGTTTCTAACGGTAACAGAGCATTACCAACAGTCAACGTTGTCTTGTTATAGTGAGATGTGTGATCACTCTTTCTACTAATTGCTCCCCCCTCTAAAACCCCGCTGAGGATGTATGTGGGATCAGATCACAATGAGCAAGGCTAGCTTTGGTAGCTCCCTATATACTTTATACTGTGTTTTGCTTTCCCTACTGTGATACATTGATATTACAGGACTATATAAAAAACAAAACACTAATAAGATAAAAGCTATTGGGTTATTGTGCTGGCCATCTTTAGAGTAACTGCCTTGTTTGTGGAAACTGGGATTTGAAGCAACTTGGATGTGTTGAATAGAGTGGATCTGGTTGTTGTTTATGTTAAGTGCATCGTTGCAATCATGCCCATCGCTGTGCAAGGAGGAACGACTCAGCATTATCATGGCAACTATGATAAGGTATTGTCTGGTTCTTAGCCTTTTTTCCTGGTAACTTGTGTGTTATATTAGTAGTAGTAACCAACACTTCATACAATGGTCTTCAGTTAATGTAGAGGTTGATGCAGAGTTGTCCTAGTAATCATAATCCAAGATGGCGTCCATTAAGAAGGGTCTATGTTGTCATGGTTACCATAGGGTCTTCTTACATTGAGATGCAATTGTTCTGTGTTCCCCGTTGATGAAGGGGCAGGCATGGTTACTGGTAAACTAGGGTTGTTAAACCAGTCTAAATATTGGCATCCTCAAATTACAACAATAATTTAAATTGTTTAACATATTGGTCAGAAGTGCCTTATTAAGCTTGTTTGTGTTTACATGCAAAATACTCCCTAAGCTGCTAGTGTCTTTTCATCTATATTGATGAAGAAATAAAACATTAATAATAATATTTTAAACATTTTTAAAAAGGATGGGATGTTACACAAAGAATTTTGAAAGATTAGGTGTAAATTTATCATGACAAAATTATTCTGCAAATTAACACAATATATTCAAAGGATACTCTCATGTCCAGTGCATAAATCCAATATGCTATCAGAGCATTATATTGGGATTTGAGAAAGCTCTATACCATATGGTTTATCTATTGGTTTAGAGATTTCAATGTTTCTTTGACGTTGTTTTGCAACAGCTTAGCCATATACTTTACTGACCTGTGGCTAAATATAGTTAGCTGTCATCATTGCCAAAGAAATGGTGTGAAAACTGGTTCTCGATCAATAAATATAATCAAGTTAATGGAATGTAAATGGTATGGAATTGCTATTTTAAGCATGGTAATTACTTTGGAGGTGTAGACCTTACGGAGTGGAACAGCATCATTTAGAGGTCCAAAAGGGGTTGGATCATTGACTCATTCTCTATTCACCGAGCATATGTCATTTTTTACTCATTATCGTTTTACTACAAATATGGTGTAGTGATGACATGATTGCATAAGGTCTATTGGCATCCCAGACAAAGTGTCACCCACGTTTTTTAACAAGCATTGAAGGATTAGTGGACTATGATAATCAGTCTGATGATAATAATCAATTTAATAGTAACATACCATCTGACATTTAGGACAAAATTCAACTGCTAAAACAACTGTAAAACAAATACTTCTGCAGGTATGTAGGGCTACATTAAGTATAAAACGTTTAGATAATTTTGAGAAAAACGATACCCTTTCAATTAATATCTGGAAGTGCGGAAATGAAATTGCAGAAAAAGGAAGTTGTTTGTTTCAATAGCCCAGTTGAAATTACTATTTTTATTCTTTTTATTATGAATATTATACCTCCATCCGAATAAATTTGCTCAGTGTTATTAGTTGAGGAATT
Organism: Asterias amurensis; assembly: GCF_032118995.1. Lineage (NCBI taxonomy): Eukaryota > Metazoa > Echinodermata > Asteroidea > Forcipulatida > Asteriidae > Asterias > Asterias amurensis. The sequence continues at coordinate 60,130 of NC_092654.1, read as the reverse complement.
TTTGCCACCATGTCAAAAATACAACCCATCCCCTTCTTCTCCTTCGTCTACAAAGATAAATTAACTAGAAATGGTGTATGGGAGAGCATGAACCAATAAGCAACAAGTTTATATCGCTGACGTCAGACATACCTTTCTAGTGTAGACATGGCAGCCCACAACATTTTAATATTATTCCACTTTGTCGTTATTATGTGCCTGGCCTTCACAGCCCATCAACTACATCAGTGTTTAATTGCTCATTAACTATGCAAACACAAAGACTACCCCCCCCCCCACCCCCCAAGCTGGCATCATGGTGGAAATGGCCCATTTGGCCATTTGGAAGCAAATTGTGTTTCTGGTGCCCGGCGAACAATAATGGTGGACAGGAAAAGAAAAGGAGAAAGGGCGCCCTCTCGCAATGACAAAATGCATGTTTGTCTGTGGCTTATGACCTCGTTTACTCCTGTGAATGACCTCACAGATTGCAGATGAACATAAGCATCATACAGTCCCCCTTTCCCCATCCACCTCGGGCTCTTGAGTCCAGACAGTGTCTTGCCTGGTGTGAACCAAGAAGGTAAAAGATGTCATAAATAACTCACACATCTACACCTCACCTCTAAGAAAAGGACAACATCTCTAGATTGATGATGGATCAAGTAAGGTGTGAGGAGGGGAGTGGGGATGTGTTGTTACTTTCCTGTCGAAGACAGGTTTCTGATCTCAAAAACACTGCATCTGGATCTTTTTGGTCTCATCATTGTACTAGGCTCATGGTTCATGCGAGGGTATGAAGTGCATTTCTGGGCAATGTCCTAAGAAAAAAATATTCATGTATAAGATTGTGAATTTCTTATTGTTTTTCTTCTAAGTGCATTGGTCTGGGATGATAGAAAATATTGATTTGTAAAGATGCTCACAGCAATAAGAACAGATGTCAAATAATTCCCAAATCTTCTAGACTTCTCATAAACAATAATACATAAGTCATTGCCGGTGGCCATTGACTACAATATCCATCTCCAAAGCTTGTATACTATCTTTCAGACTGATAAACTGGACCTTCTCTGACCCGAACAGATGACCAGTCAACTTGCCTGGTCTCGTCATTACACACACTCAAACCTGCACTGACATTTCACTATAATGGAAATTAACACCGGTTTCTGGTTTCTTGCACACCTTCAATGAAACTCTGTTCATTGAAGGGTGTGAACTCCAGCACAACTGCTAATGTACATCAATGTACATCAAATTATGATGCTTCTTATATATGTTGGGGGTTTGTTCAAGATGAGATGTGATGCATACATGTATTAAGAATCTGACAGTGGGAGAGAGTTACATCTGAATCTTTCAAGATCTGATAAATCATTTATAGCTACTGTAGCTGAGACTGAGATATGCAGGATTAGAAACAAGTATGGGTGAAGTTGGCAACATGAAACAGCTGAAATATTGCATTCAATCAGGACTCCTTGAATCAACGTGGACTGAGATGATTTTAAGCAACGGACACAGTTAAGTTTCTTTACGTTATTCATTGTTGGACAGGGTGTTAGACATTCTTGTTAAAGCCATAACCAAGCTCTTGAATTCTTTGGAGATTGAATTCGACTTGAGATTAACATGCAGTAATGAGTTCGGGCGCAGTGACTTTGAAGTTCATTCAATCTTTACATCTGTGGACCTTGAATAGCTTTCACAGTTGGTTATCAGCACTGATTGTATTTCTCTGTTTCTATCTATCAATCGGTTCATTCCAGAGTGGTCAGATGGATACCTTTGATTCAAAACGCTCTAGGGCTAGTTTACAATTCCATCACAGCGGTCACTGTTGATCTGCAAGTGTAAATGTACAGTTGTTGTTTGTTTGTTTGTTTGGAGCCATTTCCATCAGTATCCTGCACTGGATTGGGTTGATCAGAGACCTACTGTAACCCTAAGGCATTGATAACTCCTTCAATTTGTGATATCTCTAGTCCTGAAATTGGTGCTACTGTACAAACCTCATCAGCCTGCTGCCTGTTTACCCAAGACCCACATTTTCTATTAAGCATTGATAGCAACCTCAACTATCACACTGCGTTGACCTGTCGCCTATTTGCAAGAAAGTCATCTTCTAAGGCATTGATAGGAGTCTCAACTATCACCTTGCAGCGGCCGTGGCCTGTTGCCTGTTTACAAGACCACATCACCCAAGGACAAGACAGCAGTCTTAGCTACCACTACACCCATTTTCATATGCACATGAACCTTTCTAAAATAAGATTCTGTATTCGAATCGTTTGGCGATTTCATTTAATGAGCTTCAGTTTTTAGCTAACAAACCTCATCAGCCTGTAGGTGCCAGGTCAATTTCCGTTGTGAGAGAGTAATTGATTGTTTGGAAGCACTGATCTGCGAAGAGAAAAGCTGAAGACATTAATAATATACATTGGATGACATAACTGGATTTGTGTTTAATAGTTCCCCAATGTATGTTTCAATTACCTCATCCTTTATTGCGCTGGTAGCAGTTCACGGCAGAAGACTTTTCCTGCTCGCTTAACTTGGCACGTTATCTCGCTCCTCTTTTGAGAAGATTTCTGCAAACCTCTCTTTGGAGTTAATCGCTCTTGTCTGTTTGAGTCAAGAAAGGAAATAAATCCTGTCTCATCATGCCTTCCATGTCTACTCCTCCTCCTGTGCTGAAATTTGTAAGTCTAGTTATATTTTTTTCTCGGGAAATAAGTTTGAGATTTTAAAGACTCTTTGAGAGTTTCTCTTGTTCATTTTGAAACAAGGTAAGTGTAATATGACAGGGATTTGCCTCTGAGCTGGAATTTCTGTGGGATTTTCATTGATATTAACACTTGTGTAATCAATCTTAACGGTGTAGATTAGGAGAAGTTGTGTAAATTGAAATTATAAGTCGTTCATTTGATGAATTTGTTATTAATATTTTGTAAAACATCACAAAGTAAAAACCTGTTGCAAACGACAGGACAGTTTAGGTCAAAGAACAGTTAAGGTCAAACCAATATTGTAAAGACTTGAATCAGATTTCCAATACTGTGGATTCCTGTTGTAACAAACACTGCATGAAATCTAGTCTGTTTAGTGGTTGTTTTGGTATTGTAATTTTGGCTTAGCATAAAGATGAATTTGAAGACATTCTGAATGACCAAATGTTTGGTGTAATGCCGGTGTTCTGCTTTGTGTAAGATAAATGAGTTCTCAACTATTCCAAAGGACAATTTGTACTGACATCTCTTTTACATTGTATGTTTTTTTAGCACATTGTCAAGTTATTATCAGGGAGATGTTGGATAAATGTCATGATACTCAATTGCTGGGGCTTGATAAGTTTTGAGAAAGCTCAATGAATGGTTTAAAGTATGTTTGATGATCATGAGTAACAGCAATAACGCCTAGTGTCCTTTTGCTTTCTGGGGTTTGTAAATCTACTGGAGTTTTACATTTCTTAAAAGGTCGGATCAGATAATACTAAATAGTTTTTGTTTCTTGACTCACTTATTGTTCTAGTCAGCACAAACCAAGTAATGATATATTGAGAGTGACTTATATCATTGAAATTGAATATTCAATTGACTTAACACACACACACAACATCTGAACCTCAGCGTCAGATGAAAACGTCAACGGATATGTCGCTGATTAACGATCACTAAAGCACGCCCTCTTTCAGTCATCACTCGATCAGTACCAGTGGGAGGTCATGTGACTCCTCGTTAGTAATTATGTGGCTTAGTGCTATTACCGTGGTTACCGGGGGGGGGGGGGGGTGATGTGTAGTACTATCTAAAATTAATCAACAAACATTAAATAAAACGTATAGGTTTGGGAACGATGGAATATAAACAAAATGAGGAAATGATAATTTGAGATAAAAACAAACTCTCAAAGACTTTCCAGATAACATTTGAAAAGCTTCTTATTTCTTGTTCTCTACCTTTCTGATTGTACTCGCATCTGAGCTACAATGAACATAACCACACAGGATAACCAGTTCATTAAATATTAAATTATTTACTCATCAACATTCCCTTGCATGCTGTGGTGTTCTGGATGTCAAATTACTAACCATACAGTTTATCCATGCCATAAGGTCACTTTCATAAATAGTTGTATATGGTTACCATGGTTACCATAATGATGCTGTCTGCTCTACGGTGTATTTTCCAAACCAAAGTTTCAGGCTCTACTGAAGGTCTATGCTGAATGCACTTTACACATTGGGAGCCTGTGGCAGAATCACACTTGAGTTTGGAAAAGGCCCTGAGTTTATAAAGTGCTACTACAACTGTCTGCCATTCTCAAGTATTCACAACCCTTATCCATGCTGGTACTGTGTCAAATTACTAGACTCCTCCCACTATTTACAGTCACCATGGTTACACATGAGTGGTGTCCGGTTTTTTTTTACTGTTGGGGTTTCTGTTTCTATACAAGTTTTTCCCATGCTGTTGGGTTAATACTATTTGAGAACACGATCAATTGAAATTATAATTGGATATAATATCAACCGTATAATATAAATTACCGTTGCTAGTTAGTCAAGCCATTACTGTCAGTTTTTGCTACGGGTAAAAGGGATTTATTTCCAACTGAATGAACTTATGTTTGATAAACGTCAGTTCCGATTCTGCTAATTATGAGAATTACACTAATGACATCAATCCAAGAGAGCTTCGTTTCCTTCGTTAAACTTAGAAAGATAATTTGATTGATTAAGACGGGGTTGGTTTGAAATGGCCATGGTCAAGGTTTTAGTTTTTGGCTGTCACAAAAGGTAAATTAAGTCTGAAGACGTTTAGTGACAGATCAAATAATGTTGGAATGGAGTTACTGATTAAAGACACTGTCGCTGGTTTGCAGAGTAGAGGATGTAGGCCTTTTACCCTCTACAAAAATTGTAAGAATATAATGGCAGCAAGTTATTACTGTATCAACAATGTGCTTGCTGGTATATTTTAGCAAGATAATGATCTGCCTTGAGTAAACATTAATTTTATATACAAAATAATTACATTTTGTGTGAATTAAAAAAAAAAAAAATGAAAAAATAAAAAAAAATATTATGACAACAAGTTATCTGTAACAAAATGTGCTTGCTGTATATTAAAATAAAATTAACATTACAATTTCAACTATTTTTTATTTTGTTTAATTTGGGTTATTGTAATGAACTTGAATGAGATTATTTATTGATGGTTATTTCTGTGGTCAATCAGTTTGGGTAGGAGGGGTGACAGCAATAAGCTACATTGCAGCAGCATCATTGGCTTTCTACTCTCACCTTTTCAGATGACCAATTATTCCCAATAGAGCAGGTGGAAATGTTAGAGAATTCACTCCTATTCACTTAAAGCCCCTTGTATGATCATTCGTGAATATATTCTTGCAATATGACACTCTAATCCATGTCCCTCACAGATTTTGTTATCAGAAGTGGCTCATTAGTTATTATTAAAATGACGTAAAATAAATTAAACTGCAGCATTAAAGTAGACTGTCAGTTAAATTGCAGCGTGTTGGATTGTTAAGTTTATTTCTCAACGGATGTGTAAAATGAAAACCCAAAGTACAGATCTCTCGGTTATCACAAGACCATTCATCAGTCAATTAAATTTGTTAACGTGTGCTAACTTTTAGTTACATTGATTATGATACGAGTAGAGATACGATGGAAAATAAGATTGAAAGGTATTAATTTGAGAATATCTGTTTTACAAGGCTTTGTGTGGCAGTACATTCACTTTCTTTCATAATACATGGTGTAGCTTTGAGGTAGTTACTGTGCATCAAGTGACACATCCCTAAAACTGTCTTTAGTTTTTCCCTCAAAAATGATTGGGTATTGAGCTGTAAAAAAAAAATTGTTGTGGAAGGTACATTTTTTTTTTCAAAGACGGGCATTGCTAAGAGTAACTTTTCCAATAAAGATGTATGATTTTTTGATTTTTTTTTTTTTAAATATACGCTTGACCTGCAAGGAATTTGTTGAAAATAATGATGTCATATTTAATCATGACAGTAAACACTGGAATACTGATCAAACAGAAGACAATTTTATTAGAGCAATGATGAATCTTTAGCCAGGCGGAATTGATTGTATACCTGTAGTTCTTTCTCATACCTGAAAGTTTCAATGCAAACTGTTGTTGACATTCCTTCACATGGAAAACAAGGAAAACAAGTTTCCTGTCGGTTCTCTAGGTCTGATTACAGACTCTTTAAGCTTCGATTAGAGACTTTTCATCAGGTTGTAGCAGGGGTTCGTGTACCAGAGTGTAAGTGACTAGGATATAGGGCCCCTGTACTGTGTGCAACCAGCAATTAATTAAATCAGCCAATCAAACACACCTGCTCAAACCCTTACCAATCTAGCTGCTCACATGGAAGCAAGCGTACACAAAAAATCATAAAAAATGAGGGGCATTACTTCATTTGCATAATGAGCTGAGTGCACTGGTGTGTATAGAGATGCTGGTTTGGATCAGGCAGGATGGATCGTTGGTTGTTAACGACCCTCTATGATTAAGCGCTAAGTGGTCTCAGCAACTTGGACTCAATCCCTTGATGATGTCGGTTACGTCTTTTGGTTTTGGGGAGAGAGGATACAAAGTGGGTGATCGACGCTTGGACTTGGACTAAGACTGTGTTGCTTTTGCTGTTCATGGGTTGGTTCGGACATCGTGATCGGAGTTTATTGTTGGGATGTTTGCAGCCTCGGTAAATACCGGGGAAGATGGGAAAGAATCACCGCCCAAAGTCACATCGTCGAAGCATGTTGAGGTAGGACTAGAGTTATAGTTAATTAATGACCCACCATTGTTTCAGCTGATTGTTTCTGGGTTTTAAAGGTGTCTGTCTTTTTCAATGTGCTGTGAAAATTGTTGTCGGATGTAGAGTTTACAAATATTTTTGATCTCAATACTAAGTATAAGTACAGAATTTATTTGTTCTCTTGGAATCAAATTTTTCAGTTGATTGTAGTTTCTTTGCAAGTACATATTTAATCACTTAAAACATTTCCTTAGTTTTATTTGTAAGAAAGCCTTATACGTGCAATTTGTAACACAGTGGGCCATCTAAAGTTTGCCCCAGAAGGGTTTTTGCGCAGTGTACCATGGAATAAGTTCAACAAGGTTGGTAGTCATCTTGCGGTGCCTATCTCATGAGCAAGTTTGTTCAAGGCCTGCAAAGCACAAAACTCTTTCTGTGTTTACAGCATCAGATGGTATTTTTTGTCAAGTTTGCTAAAGCTCCCAGTCGGTCGTGTTGAGGATGCACTTTATTGTAAATCGGCTATACTGCAAGAAAGATACTTCAAAATGTCCAGAACAAATCACTTGATTTGTAGATGTATAAATGGCACACGATAATAATTACAAAACTTAAAAAGGTGAGACAGAAAAAGTGAATTATTGCTGACAATATCTGCAAATTCTTTGTTTTCCTTTGTCAGTCGGAATGCATCTCAAACAAATTGGCACAAATAATGTTTTTCTGAAGGACATGAGTAGTCTGCTCTCAGTCAATCCTTGTCATTAGAGACTTCAATTGCGTACCACTGTATACTGAGTCATGTGTTCATTTCTGTACAGAATTAAAACCAAATTATAGAAGGAAATAAAGATTTCATGACGTGGCTTGTTCTTTTCCTTGACGATGGTAGATAATGATGAATTAGTTTACTAGCTTGATCAGGAAATGTGTCTGGGGACATAATGGCAACACCTGGCCCTTGTGCAGGTTTGGAATTACTTGTTTTTGGAAAAGACTGAATATTATTTGTCAGTGATAGATTACTTTGATGTTGTCGGATATGACATGGTTTCCATTTATGTTTGGAAATGGCAGCAGAATACAGTTTTGCCCTTTGAAGACAGGGCTTGGACTTTGAGTCTGACAGTTTCTCTTTAGTAAAGGGCACCCCTATGAGGGAAGCACAAATTTGTACTGTAACAGTGTACAAGGCTGCAAGGCAATTACCATGGGCATGGAGGCAATTGCTTCAGTTGCTTCTATGGAGTATCGGGACTGCAAGGGGCACCAAGGCAATGACCAGAGGCATGGCGGTAGTTTCCTCTATTGTTGTTTTCACTTTCCGCCTTGTAAGGTACGCACCAAGGTTCCTCTGTTGTCTTAGTAAAGTGTGATGCCTAACATAACTTTTGATAATGAATAGCAGTTAACCTACGCTAATTGGTACCAAACAATGCCACCAGCACTTTTATGTAAAAAAGCTTCCCATTTTTGACCTCCAGAAAATGAGAAATGCTTTCATCCCAGATGCTGTCTGAAGGCTTTATAGATTGGCTGGTTGGTATGTAACAGCATGATGTGTAAAAGGATTATTATTGATTCAAGAATTGCATAAACAGTGGTGCTATTGTTATTAATACTCCTGGTAGGTTGCTAAATGATTTGCCACTCTCTGTAACTACTGTCGGCTACTGTATACTTGGTGAGATGCAATAGTGAAAGTGTTATGGATTATCGGTTGGGGGGGGGGGTTAGCATACCAAAAGGCTGCCAAACATCTGTGTATTTTTATTGATTGCTAAGTACTTTTCCCTGGCAATTTTTCTCACGACTACAAAGATACTTTTCTTTAGTACTAGTGCAATGATAACTCAGGAATTGCAATGTAGAAATATAATTATATTTATATATTTTTTTGAATACCGCATTTATGCATACCATATTTTGATCGAGAAACAGGGCATAAAACTTATTATGCCAAAACTAGACCCTTCGTCCCAAAACCAGACCCTTTCTGCCAATATCTCTGCTTACCACGCCCTTGCTTACCAACATCTCTGCTTACTAGAAGCAACATATTGCGTCTTTAGTGTAGCAGAAATAATCCCTACAAAAGCCTTCTACTTTCTACAGGTAACACATTGTGCAATGTACTTACTGTGTTGCTTAGTCATGCTTGTCATAGCAATATGGTGCAGAAATATGGCACAAACTAAACCTTGACATGGAGAATGTTGACCATGGCAAAAGTACAAACTTGTTATGCAACTATTTTGAAGATAGATACATGGATCTCATGGATCTCAAATCTGGATAAAATGTATTTAGGAAGTGTTTGGGGTTTAGATTTGTAAGGTTTGTAAGGTTTTTAGGTTTGTAAGAGTCTGTAAGAGTTTGAATTGTGATGCACATGAACCTGTTGAGTGAACACATTTTCTATCCGTTGTTTGTCTGTGAATGGTAATATAACGTGCAAGGAGTGATGGGTCTGTCTTATGGCCAGCAGTCAAAGTTCTTATTCCATAGTCAAGTACTCTCAAGAACATGCATTAACACAGTAAAAGAGGCATAGTAGAGGTCTTTAAGTCCATAACGAAATCCAACGTTCCCAGAGCAAGACCAAACGCAGAAGGAAAAGAATGGCAAACACCCTGTGAGCATGGAAGAGCTATACCCAAATCACTTCTTGCAGGGCATTATCTTGTCTCAAGTCTTCTTTAGTGCCTGAAACAAATCAAGAATATTTTTACAAACACTCGGGGTTACTCTGTCTGACATTTGTCCGCATTATTTACAGTAAATATGTGTTGAAGGCATGATCGCGTCTGGTTCCAGCCTCAAAGCTCCATTTGGCATAATTGAATCATGCATTTTTGATGATGTTCTCCACACAAGGGTCCACTGGCAAAGTGTCTGTCAGTATGCAAATGGACATCATTTCTTTATGATGGATTTAGTCAAAGATAACGACTTTAATGGGTTTTGTATACTCACTGTTTCTTGTATGAATATTTTATAGCAGGGATAGGTAAACATATGACTTTGGATAATATAATGTATTGTATTGTATAGAAACACTCAATTGTGCAAGAAATTAAACCTATGTGCTCAAGAAATTGAATTGAAATATAATATTTCTTTAGAAGAAATTGTTGGTACATGTAATGTAGAACTTTCCATTTCCAGAGTGATAATAATTTGTCTTTGCTCTTAATTTGACAATGGCCAGACCTCTTTACACATTTCTAGGATTGGCATTTTGTTGATATGTTGCTAGGTATTCAGTACAGTCCTTAATGACGTCTTATTGATTTAATTACCATTGATATTGATTTCTTAAATGAGACATTTATTCTTAGAGGAGGGACCGGTTACAAGAAGGAGTTTAATTAGCTAGTATGGTCAGTAATGACGTCAACGGTTGTCTAAACAACAAGGAATACCTTGTAGTAACTACGTAAGCTGCTACTGGTTATTGACGTTATAACATCATGAGAGATGTTTCAGTGCAATATTTATTTAAGCCAGGATTTGGTAAAAGGTTGTCAAAATTTGCTGGAAATTCCTAAACTGGTGTCCAAATTGTTCACTTACAATTTATTTACATTTAAAAAGGCAGATAAACTGAGTGTCCAAATTTCAAACATTTCGTTCAAATTTAAAACACACCAGACAGCCCTCTGGTGCTAACACTACACTGTACGTACATGTATCAGTGTGAAATACTTTCATCATCTAAGGCTATTCTAATAGTGCTGCGTTTTATTAGAGCCCTGTAAGCCCAGAATCCTGAGGTAAGCAGCTTTGTGAAAAAAGGCTTCAGCCTCATAAAGCCCTGCCCCACCCCACTGTTGCTCACTGCATTGTTTAAAGGCAACCCTGTAATAATGGTAAACATTTTGACAGAAATTTTGGATTCTCCAATTTCATTTTCATTTGTCTCCCATATCGTTGGAGTTGCTTTCCTATCAGGAATTAATACAGCATTGAGTATTCATGTTGGTCTAGAGCCGGATATTTATATATACTTTGAAAACAAAGTTAAAGAGTTTTTTTCAAAAATTTGAAGAAGGTTCAATGCATTTCTTTTCGAATGAGAGTTAAGGAAGGTTGAGTCATAAATTTATTGGTCATTGACCCTAGAAAACAGGCCTGATACTTCACACCAGCGCAATTGCATCCATGCCCCCCTGGTCATTGCCTTGGTGCCCTTGAAATGCTCCAGTAGAAATTTACAGTTTCCTTAGATGGTACCCTTTACCAAGGAGAAAATGCTTTGCCCTTACCAGAACTGGCCCTTATGGAAAACGAAGCATACAGGCGTGGAAAATTGATTAGCAAAAGTGTGCAACTCTGAGTTCACAGTTGAGTAATAATTCATGCATGGATACTAATGGTGCAGCGGTCACTTCACTAAGTAATGGCTTTGTTATTATTGATTAGGGTCAGCTGATTATAGACCTTGTTATTACTGTAATAGACTCCGACTGAGAGCTTCTTCAAATGTCAAATTATTGGCATAGCTATACATTAGATGAATATCACTCAGGCATCCTATGGTGTAGTGCAAAGGGAGTTTGGTGGGCAAAATCTATCAGAGGTATGCCTGCTAAAAGTGTTAAATGTACAAATGTGTTTGTGCAAAATGACTTGGCTGTTTGACTTATTGATGTTTTGACGAAATTACCTCTTACAAAACATCTTAATTTTCCTTGGTTAATTTATCCTTCTAGAATAAAGTTGCCAATGATAACAACATATTGAAAGTTCTGTATGAAAGTTTTTTAATTTTTTTATTTTTAGATTTTGGTTTGTAAAATGAATTAAATCAAAGCAGACTCCGAAACAGCAATTTGAAAAATAGTACAATTTCAATCGTGATTTTCTCCAAACACTCTGTGGACCATTGTAGGTTACTTTGTGTGACTGCACAATATGTGGGTCCAATAAAGTAAGGAAACCAACCAGCCTTAAATGAGTTTTCTATCAAACATCAAGATAACTTGCATCTAAGAACCTCTTCCCAAAGTACAAGCCACAAATAGCTGGCTCTTAGTTTCTTTGTTTCATCTCCCTAGTGAATCTTGTTGTTGACTTTCTCTTTTAACCCATATCTTAAGTAAATAGGTCTGTTGACGCAACATTAATAGCTTTACCCTCATGTTTATACTGACAATATGGTAATTAAAATTCTGTACAGGCTGATGGAGAATAGAACAGCTAAGGGAATGCTCTGGTTGGGAAGGGGAGTGGCTTCAGAGGGAGGGCCTAACTTACCTTTAATTACATAGGTACATAGGCCTACCAACAGTTAATTGATTCCATACAAATAGTGACTTAGGAGTAATGGGTTCGTTTTTTAATGTTCTGCTTGTTTTTTTTGTTTTTTAAAAGATGGATAGAGAAAAATAAATTAACTTTACTGACTAGACTTGTTAAGGTTATGTTCTGTGTGGTTGGTTGGTAGTTTATATTCATTGTCTGCTGTTGTAATGATGATATTAATAGACGGTATAAAACAAACAATTTTAAAAGTAATTGAATAATACATAATGAAAAACTTAATTACTATTGAGGACATTGTGCTGAATGATAGCCCTGTTTTTCTACCACTGCCCGAAATCAATATGTAATTTGGTGTTCCTTAATGTGTGAGTGTACTTTGTCAGTAAGTTTCTGGCGGGAGTTTGCCATTTAATCCTAACATGTTACATCTGTATGCATTGGTTAACTGTTTGATTCCATCCTTTGCTTGCATGTTTCATTCTAATCTATTTTATAGTGATCACAAATCATGATAGCCCTATAACATTGTTCTCATTGGTTTTTCCTTTTGAATTTGTCATTGTAAGCTGGGTTATTAAGAGTCCGTATTCAGCCATGTTTGAAATAGTGGCTATGGATGTTACTAAGGCTGTTGCTATAAGCACCCTGTACTTAAATGCATGAAAACATGTTGACCATAAGCCAAAGTCACAGCTGCTAATTTGGAAACAGCCTTTAGACCTTTATCTCCCTGTAGCCATCTTTGTCTTGAGTCATGTTCTCTCAGTTGCAATCGTAGTTTTTAAAATGAGAGCAAATTATTAAACATGCTTGATTTGAAGTGCTTTAATGTGAATTTCCTTCTTGCTAATTCATGGTTCCATCCTCACCAATGTTTTTAGACTCTGACTCAAATTCAGTTTTGTGATTTACTCATTTTCCAACATTTTCATTTTTGTTAACAAACTTTTTGCCTCACATTGAAATGGGGGTAAAGTATTTAATGTTATACTTTTCTAGAGCGAAATTCAAACAGAAATCATTGGATGTCAACACGCATGTCATCATGTTATTTTCTATTTGACTGGACTTCACATTTCGAAGCTATATTCTTGTTTTGTTTGATTTTCCGCAGGAGCTTGTTGGAGGCGGCTCTGACAATAAGAACTGGCGAGGGATCATTATCTCACTACTCGTCATTATGCTCATCGTTTCATTAATTGTCATCGCTGCTTTCATTGTAATGCCAGGTATGTTGGTAGACTTGTCAAGAAACAGTCACTAATTAAGACTAATTAACAAACTGATGTATGTTAATCAGAAAAGATTACTGCCAAAGTGAAGTAGAATTACCATTAGAACTTGTATGGTCAGTTTCAAATGAACAGAACAATAAACCCCAGTAAGTGAATTGAATTTTTTTATGAGCAATTTACTAATGACAGTATTATGGGATATCTTAGTTGCCAGGATTTAACCTGGCTGTGGACATCTTGTTCTTTTTTCCTGTTTTTAATAACGGTAAAGATATGAACATTACAACTGGGAACCAGGCTATTTTTCCTTTGCCCTGACTTTGGTAAACATACATTGATAGGTAGTAAGTTTATTACCTGAATATAAAGGTCTACTGATTGAAACATCCTCACAAAGTCGATTTCCAATCCAGCCTCAGTCTGGAAAAAACAAAATGGCAACTCTGGGATAAAAGTCTAAACCCTTTTTAATCGGAGAATATTATTCATTTAATAATTGTATCTTTCAGGTCAAATCTTTTTATCTCTGATTATGAAAATATTTGCTTTAGTCACTATTTGTCGCTAAGCGCAATTTTTCTGTGCTAGCTTTGTAAGCTAAGAATGTTTACTGAAGTAAAGTATGTGTGGCAAATCAGCAAATAAAACTATGTGAAATACAAGGATTTTTCTGCTGCCAAATGTTTGCTTCAATACAGGGATAGAATAGTGTTGAGCAGTTCAAAATTAATGGTTGATGAATGAAAGCATAACAAGCTAATATGAATCTGCTGTACACTTTATTGTATATTCCTTGAGAGAAAGCAAATGGTGACAATTGACTTCTACTGCCCCCCCCCCTGAATCCCCCAACACCCAGAAAGAAAGACACAAAGCTTAAACTGTGGACACATTTCCAAAATTTTTAACCAAGTACTCCATGAGTGGCTGAATTTAAGGTTTCAAAACTCATCTTTTTGCAAGACTTTCTTTTTAATCAGAAATAATAATATAATTTTGTCAACTGCTCTTGACTGCAGTTTGAATTCATCAACTAACCAACCATTTGATTATCATTGCCATATCCAACGCAAAATAATCAGTCATTTAGTTTTATCCCATTTTTTTATTATTATTTTTTCTAACAGTTATGTTCACACATTTCTGACCTTGGATTGTATTGATAATAATACTAATAATATTTCATAACTGCGGTTCCACTCAGAGACTTGAATTTGTTCATTTATTTTTGTATATATATAATTGTTGTGTTACTGTGTGTGGAATGTTTTGATTGGAATATGAGTGCCGTGAAAGCGAATTGGTATGACCACTGGATTAATGTTACCTGAGATTCCTCTTCCAGAATGACTCAATTTAATAACTTGTTAATCATGTTATGATATTGCTTTTATTTTATAGCATAACCAAACGAGAGTTACCAAGGCAATGTGCTGCTTATCTAATTTAAACAGCACTTGCAGAGAGAGGTGTTTATTCAAAACTGTGTTAAAGTTTGTGAATTTATTTGACAAAGCAAGATTTTAACCGTTGATAAACAGATAAAAGAAAGAAAGAACCATTTTCTCTTCTTGAGAAAACTTTCCAATGACAGAGCCAGTTCTACAACCACTTGTGATATGTTTCATCCAATCAGGTGTCATGTTAGATATCCTAATCTTGTTATTTGTGTAGTTTTTGAAATGAATCTTGTACTCTTCCCCTATTGGCTATATATTTTTTCTGCTATCTAAATGGTACTTTATCTGATGTTCCCACTTTATGTATTCCTCTACCTGCAACTCAACGGGGGCGTTCTGATTCACTTTTCTGCGTAAGTACAAAGCTCAAAACATCTCCCTGGAATGATGACAGTTTTTCTTTTATGATTGGAACTCCGAACTTCCCCCATTTTTTTCATCAAAGATTCCTGTACCAATGGATGTTGTTGTTTCTGTGTTGTAGAATAGGAAATCAAAAATCAAATTCAAAAACCTTGCTTTTATCGCAAAAACCAATTACTTTCATAAAACTTTCTGGTGGAGTTTTTTTTACTTAAAAAGATTCTGAATTTTTTTCCTACAAAAACGTGCTAAAAAGAGAGAAAAACCCTGGAGTTGGCAGGTTCTAAAATACTTCAAAATAGTGTTGATTGAATGTTGTTTTTCAATTTGATAAGTTTGTATGTGCAGTTAAACTTAAAAGCTTTCATCTTTTAAACATTCACATCTTTGTTTTCAGTCAGTCATCACCACATTTGAGTGTCACTTCTTTAGTCCAACATCACTCAATGTATCTTTTCCACTTTGTGGACGTTGTGTTTTTCTCATATTTTTCTGTTTCACTTTTGAGTTGTCATTCCTTACCTACCCAAAACACCTAAATGTCTCTGTTCCTGGGAACTCACATATATTGACTAACATATCATTGCACATGTGTTGCATGGTTATTTCATTGTTACTACGTACTGGAGTAAATGTTTCTACTAAGTATCCCTAGATTTCATGATCTGAATAAATCTCCTGTCTATAACCTTTGTTGTTATGTGATGTAATCAGTTTAAAAATACTCCCAAGTTATTATTTTGTTGTGACTGACTTTTGGGTACTAGAGGTACTGTGTAGTGTAAATTGGAACACGTTTTTTGTTGCTGTAATAATGTGCTGTTTTATCTGAATAAATTATGAAGTTTAGTAAAAAAACAAAGTTTGTCTTGCTTAGGACTGACTTTGTGTTTTTAGAATTGAAATCGGTTTAGGTTGTGTTGGAGCTATGGCTGCGGCTGTTGCTTGGGTCTAACTATTCTTTCAGTAAAAGAACAAGACTAAGTAACTTATTTTCTTTGACAGGGTTTTAAAAATATGTTTGACATTATTATTTTGAATAATTGTTCTGTACATTGTTGGGCTTAATTTCTGTGCATTTTATTTTACCAAAAATGTCTGTACATTTTATTTTTTACAAAATGGACACACAGACTCCTCTCTATTAAAGCATAATCTATATTACAAAATATTACACTAACATGTTGAACCAGACTGTACAGTCTGTGCACGTATACTGCTAGTGTGTATTATATGTATGCATAATGCATGTACATGAACGAGCAGGCAGGTGCTGTACATATGCTCAATAATATCATATTGCAACCAGCTAAGGATGGAATATCATACATATTTAAAATATTTTATGTTTTGTTTTATCATGAGACTTGTTCGAAGACAAATAGGTCACAAAAATATGTAATTTTTGCTTAATGTTTCTTTTTGAATGTTTGGGTCCGACACACCTATAATTTAATATTTATTTTGTGTACACAGTTGTCTTGACCCAGACAATTTTAAATGTAAATTTGTTTTTATGTTTAACTTGATAAAGAAAATGTATACATACAAATATTACATCTGATAACACAATATCCACCAATGTAAATCATGTTCACTACCGACCAAGAGATACATTATTTTGGTTAAACTATTTCCACCACTTAGCACATAGCAGAGCACAGCACAGCTACCACATTTAGAATTGTAATAATTATCACAAATACATTTTTCAAGTTACAACAGGTCAACAGATACAGCATCACTGGTTGGGATAGCACCAACCCTTAGTATCACATCAACTCATACTTCTCATTGAACTTGTCAATTGTATTTGGGAAATAATTATATTTTTTAGTCAAGTGTCAAATTGATGTTGACTCCCTGCATGTTGTTTTTCTTTTCAGGTCCCACATTTCCTTGTGTATACTGAATTACCCATACTTACGTTTCCATGGTTATTGGAATTTGGTTGCTATTGTAACCTCCATGAAATAATCCATACTAGAAAATAATTCATACTAGAAAATAATCCATACAGTGCATGTTTCATCACTTAGTTGTATGCATGTTTTTTTTTAACATAGAGAGTAATGAAGACTTTCTGTTTGTAAGAATTGAGTCAAATCCAATCTTAGAGAATTGTTGTATAAATCATATTTAATTTGCATCCATGTATGCGCAATGCAGAGCATAGGCCAATGAGCAACCTTCCTTTGACCTCTAGGTGAGGGTGCCCTGTTCAAATATCGTCATGTCTTTAGAGAATGCAGAGCAGTTAACCTTACATATCATCTTAAATGTAACAGTGCATGTCATTTGCATGAAACCAATATCAGCATTAAAAAATAAAAATAAAATAAATATTTTGTATTTCTATCCTGATGTTATGACTGTAATAATTGAAAAGAAAATCATTGTGTAGCCTCATTATGAGACTAAGAAAGCATGGATATATAAATATTGAAAATAATTGATTGTTGTTGATTGATTTGCTTTTGGTAAATGGGAGATGTACTAGTCACAAGTTCAAAGCTAAGCTGCACACATGATCACATTGAGACCTTTCTTTAATCTGGAATGAGTTTGGAAATTTTTTATTCCCAAGATTGGGAACAAAGCATTGATAACAATGATTCATTGTCTGCTGATCGTAAGATGATAAGCACATGTAAAATCAAATAATAAAAAGGAGTAAGTTTGTTGCAGAGGTAAATATTGTTACTCAAGACGTATTCAAATTCTAAGAAACTACTTATGGATAAGAAAAAAATCAATACGATAGCAAACAAGGGTATACAATAGGATACAAAGGTATTTCATATTAAGAATACAACTTTATTATTGACTGAAGAATGTTTGAACTTGATGGGTTCATCCCTTGTTGTCATCTCTTTCTATCCGTTACTTATTTCATGAAAGAGAAGAACGGTTGTGGCTTCAAAACTTTCATCAAAGCCTCCGTTTTATTTTGCATTCTGTTGTAGCTTTATCCTTCATATCGCACTCAATGTTCAAGAGTTTAATTCACTATGTCTTGTTCATATGTCTTTTTATTGTTTGTCTGTTTGCCACAGATGAAGATAATTATCTGCCCAAGGAATTTCTGTTTGATGACATTTTCAATGAAACATTCAAGCCGAGTTATCATGAAATGCAGTGGATCTCCGGTGAGTAATAAACAGGTACCCACTATTGGGTCTGGGCTAAGGCTAAATCAGCCCAGGTTACCCTAAGTTATCCCACCCTTGCAACCAACTTTTAAAGTAATTGTACCTACTATTGTTCAGAGTGTTACCCAGCCTTTACCCAATTGTACCCACTCTGTCAAAATTCTTAATAGCACGAAAACAAAATGACCACCTTTTTCCAAGATCACTTTGTCTAGATTGATCCAGTAATAAGGTTGCACACTAGTGATGAAATCCTGTTTCTTGTTTGATTCTTTCTCGACAGGGAGTAAATATGTCTTCAAAGATCAGTTCAAGAACATCTTATGGAGGGATCTGGAGACAGAAGAGTCTGATATCCTCATCACAAACAGAACACTGGTAAGTGGATCTAGAGAGTCTGGACACAAGACCAAGATGGGGAGAAGAATTAGAGCATTCATGGCATTTGGAAGTCATCCTAGCCGCCACTGCCTGAACCGAACTGGAAGACGACATCGGAACTTTGAATGCTTGGTTAATAATATGAAGTTGGTTCCAAATAGATATGGATGGTCTGGATTTTGGGCTGTGTTTACGGCTATGGCTGTTGGTATGGCTGTTGCTATGAGCTCATCCTATGCTTCAATGCTTGTTCACATGATGATCAAGCCATATCCACAGCCACAACCTACAGCCACAACCTAAACTCCTGTAATTTGAAAGAGATACTGAGTAGCTCTTGTGTGTTTTATTTTATCAGGATGATGAACAAGCTTCTAACTTCTGGGTCAATGCTGACATGACACACATCCTATTAGCTTGTTATGTGAAGAGTCTGTATCGTTATAGCTCCTATGCAAAGTACAAGATATATGACATTGAAACAGAGTGAGTATAATCATGACATTTTGTTTTTCTGAAGAAAAACATTTGAGGTTAAATTCCGGCTACATTAACCATGTGTGGGTGTTTGGTGACAAATGAGTGGTCTCTGAAGGGTGCCAACCTTCAATAAACAAAACAATATCTGAATATTTCTGTAAGTAAAGGATGTGTTTCTGATTGGTTCTATATTTGATTTGCAGATTGTTGGTTGATCTGACTGCTCCAGGGTTAAAGGAGGTCGTTGACTTACGGTACGCTGGCTGGGCACAAACAGGGTCAGCTTTGGTAAGGTTTGGATTCAAGTTGTTTCCCTCCTCCCACCTCTTCATCCTATATGAAGACAAGAGTCGAGTCAAGAGTCTCAAAGTTAATAGAGTGCTTGCTGATTAAGGTGTTTTTTTTTACACTCTATTCACTGATCTCCAAAGGCTAGCCTAAGAGAAATGTTTTCCAATAATCTGCCAGCCTTGCATCTCCTCACGGTATTATAAAAACATTTGTCTGAAATTTTCTTCAAATCGCTAAGCGCCACTTTAAAGAGAACTGGAAGATTGTGATCTATAAAAGGATTACTGAGCAACAAGTTAACTTTGCCAAATTATTCCTTTCTCTCTATTCCTTCACCCTTCCCCCCAATCATCGTTCCCGCAAGACCCTTTCAGCTCCTCAAGAAACTTAATATAATATACCAAAGGTTATTGCTCTCTCCAATTAGGTGTTTGTGTATAAGAACAACCTGTACTATATGGACTCGGTCCCCCAGGAGTATAAAGTACCTGCTGGGAACACAGCTCAGCAGGTGACTACTACCGGTCAAGAGGGTGTTATCTTTCATGGTGTTCCTGACTGGGTGTATGAGGGTATGTGTCATCTTATAATCTACTGTAGTCTAGTTATTCAATATCGGGACAAAAGACCTCTTGCATAGGATGTCACACTCTTTAAAAGCGCTCACTGAGGCCGAAGGAGGCAAATCATTGGACGATAGCTGTTCTTTGTACGTCTAAACACGTGCGTGTGACTTTAGCGTCCCTGTAGCGTTATGCAAGGGGTTTATTAGTCTTGAAAGAAAGCAGTGGATAATTTTGAAATGTTAGTCTCAGTTGCTTTCAAGGAGAACACATAAATGTAACAGCAGTGGGTGATTTAAAGGTCTGTTTGATCTGATCAAAAATATGATACTCTGTTGTGTTCCTTTAACACCCAACTCTCATGTGATGATGATCCTATGTTTTAAAATTCAGTACACAGGCAAAGCATTGCTCAGTGACTCTATATCAAGACTGACTACTGTTTGCTTTCACACTTCAACTGTTCCTTAAGGTGAATACAACTTGCAGGAGCTACTTCTCTAATCATTTCAGTTTGTATTCTTCCCTCAATCAGAGGAAGTTCTCGCTAAGGACAACGCCCTCTATTGGTCACAAGACGGCGCTAGTCTCGTGTATGCTACCTTCAATGACAGCGGTATTGAGAAATCATGGTATCCCAAGTATGATAATTTACTCTATAGCAAAGTTGAAGAATTGGCCTATCCCAAGGCAGGGTTTGCCAATCCAACCATCTCTCTTCAGGTAGTCAACGTGTCTGATCTTGGCAATCCTATCACGCTGGTACCACCAGAGATAATTAGCAAAAAGTGAGTTTAAAAGTGACTTCACAAGTCTTGTGTTTACTCAAATGTTGGATTAAAGCAGTGTATGTGAGTCTGAAATTTACTGTGCAAGTCTATTCTTTATTCGTACATTGAATTAAACCAGTATATTTGGGTCCCCAAAGTCCATGAATTGAATCTCTAGAGGTAATCACTTGCAACTTTTTCATTTTCCATTGGTTGCTAGAAAAGCCATACATGACCAGCAGAGTAAATGCAGAATTTGTCTCAGTATTAACCTATTTTGAAAAGACGAGTGTTGATTGATCTACACTCCAAACCCCAACTCGACTTTTGTCCAATCAGATTTGGAGAATGTTCAGTATGTGAGTGCAAAAGAGTCTCCAAAGCTAAAGAAGCCTGTACAATGGCACATGCTCAAAACACCTCAAAATGGCTGTCACAAACCCAAAGTTTGAAGAATTTCCCTAATTCTGGGTTGACCTGGGCCCAATTTTATAGTAGCTTAGCTCAACAAAATAATGCTTACCAGAAAAAAAATGGCAGCCAAAGTTCCATGTCACATGCACAATCTTTGACTGGTATCCTGCAAAGTTTTGCTCAGCACAAAGTTATCTGCTTAAGCAGCTTCATGAAATTGGGTCCTGATGTTGTGGTTACTCTCTCATGTATTAGTCTTTGTTGTTGACTTTACAGGGACTACTACTACCAGCATGTAGTTTGGGTAGACACCAACCAGGTTGCTGTAGTGTGGTTAAACCGGCCACAGAATGTCTCCATTCTAACATTATGCCAGGTCAAGACGGGAGAATGTACTATCAATCATGACTTAAGGACTCCGGATGGATGGGTTGTAGATGTGAGTATTGGCTTTCAAGAATCCTCCTTACCATAGGTAGTGAAAGGACTATCTCATTTAACCAACCCCTGGAAGGAAAAACTAAAACAGATATTGGTTTTGATTATTATGACATGATGTGGTTGAACATTGCTCCCAGTGCATTGGCCATTGCAATGGCCGGTGTTTTGCATTTTATAATTTTTATAATTTTGACCAAAATAGTTATTTTCATGAACACAGCAATATTATTTTGCCTTTATAAGAACGCTGAATTTTTTTATAGATTGAGTACAAAAACTTCTTTCAAATAAACCTTTTTTGAAAATGCATTAAGTTTTTTTTTTTGGGGATTTCCAATCCTATACTTCGTATGTTTTCTTGTGGTAACTTTGATTGATCGTAACAGTTATTTTTGATTACTGTTAACTAATGTTTCTCTTTTAGATCATTTAAAACTTCTTGTAATTGCTTAATAGTGATTGCTATATTACTATAATGAATGTTGTGTTGGTTTTGAACAGCGAGGGCCA
This sequence comes from Asterias amurensis, assembly GCF_032118995.1. Lineage (NCBI taxonomy): Eukaryota > Metazoa > Echinodermata > Asteroidea > Forcipulatida > Asteriidae > Asterias > Asterias amurensis. The sequence continues at coordinate 38,025 of NC_092654.1, read as the reverse complement.
CCAATCTTTTCCAAGGGATCATCAGAGCTTGACTATGTGAGGATTCTACCACAGAGAGAGGGTTCGTCTGGTGACTACCTGCATTTAGCTTTAGTATCAACCCATGTAAGTTCATGCTTTTACATCTTCGCATTATCTTCCCCTATCCCTTACAAACAACAATAAAGGAATCAAAGAAGTGGTGACAAATCTGTAAGAATCCGATTTAAATCCTAAAGATTGGACTTTTTTGTAAAGGGATCTTAGATTGTCGATGAAAATAGATTATTGTGTCTGAGTAACTGACTTGAATTGGGTGAAAAAAGTCTAAGCATTGACTTCCTCAAAAGAAATGGATCATGATATGGTGACCTGTGAAATCTTTGTCAGTTTGGTTAATAACTTCTCACTGTATTTTTCGTGAAATGTTTGCCATGTCTAACAGATGTGATGAACAGGGAAGATGTTACTGGGCAGAAACACTTTCAAGTATAAAAACCTGTCGAGTGATTTCACATCCTCTTCTTAATCAGTTCAAATCATTTCATAACATCTTTCACACAAATCTACCTTTGGTAGTCTGCCTTCAAAGTTATTAAAAAAGTTTCTTGATTTCTTTTGTTGATTTCCCAGGAAGCACCAGGACAAGTGACCTTCTTGACCCGAGGTCGTTGGGAGGTCACAGAGATAGTAGCGTATGATAAGTCTGAGAAGTTAGTGTACTTCTTGAGCACAGAGCGATCTATACGAGGCAGACATCTTTATAGGTAACTTTAATTCTTTCACAGCTCTCTAAATGTCTCACTCATCAAATGGTGGAGTAGGCCATTTCAAATTAAGCCAAAATTTTACATTTGAAAACATTACACTTTGAAATTAAATGTAAATTTAATCAAAATAGGGTGTGGCAAAAAAAGAAAACTAGTCATTGTACAAAAAAAAGGTGTAAGATTTATACTTTGATGGTTTATACTCCTTCTTGTCTCTGTGGACTCTGATTTAAAGTCCAATCTAGCAGTGGTTTTTTTCTTCATGCTCTGGATTTGTTTTATTTATTTATAAAAAGGGGTTAGGGTATCATCCAAATTTAAAATTGACTTTTCTTCATTACAGTGTTCCTAAGGCTTATCAACTGCAATTTTTCAATCACTTTTTTGGCACAAAAAGACCAAAACAATGAGGGATACGAGGAGAATTTGACTTATGTCTTGACTTTTATTCTGTAAAGAAGACAAAGAGAAATTACTTGTTGCTAAGTAGGTAAATTTATGACGAAGTTTATTCTTGATTTTTAAATTTTATTTATAGTGTGAGTACGGAAGAGCCGAACAAACGTACCTGCTTATCATGTGACGGTCAGGCCAACTGCACCTACTACAGTGCAGCCTTCAGCCCAGATGGATCCTGGTTCAAACTCAACTGTCTAGGCTTTGCTGTCCCTCACACTATCATGAAAAAGACTGGTACTGACCGCTCCGTCGTTGTAGAGACCAATGAAGTCCTTGCTAAGGCCCTTAAAGAGAAGTCCTTTCCAAACAAGACGTTCATGGAGCTTGAAGTTGGAGACTACACCATTCCGATCCAGCTATGGGAACCGAGGGTGAAGGATGAGAAACGGAAACATCCCATACTGGTTAACGTCTATGGGGGACCAGGCTCTCAGATGGTCAATGATAAATTTGAGTTGGGATGGAACGCCTACCTGTCCAGTAAATACTACGTGATTATCGTAAACATCGACGGACGAGGTTCAGGATTTCAAGGACAGAAGCACCTGTATAAGATTTTTAAACGGCTTGGGACATATGAAGTGGAGGACCAACTTATTGCAGTCAGGTAAGACGTACATTGTTTTTATTAGAAGAGAGGGGGAGACACTCGCTCTATAATGTCTCAAGAAATAGTAGAAGAAACTCTGCTTTTTATTCATTGTGCGTTCCAAACTTTCTTATGTCTATTTGGAACCATGTTTTTTTGTGCTGAAGATGTCAAGAATTGAGAACTGTCTTTGGAATGTACTAGAAGGACTTTGTATCTAAAACACACATCAAAACATTTTCAACTTGACAATTTGTTTGAATCCCATCCAAGCTGTATACCTGGGGTCCATTTCACAAAGAGTATGGTAGATCGTAAACTTGTCCTAACTCGAGATAAGACCAGTCTTAACACTTTGTGAAATCCACACCTGGAGTCTTCAAGGACTTTGGACAGGGGAGGGTGGGCCCAAGCTCCGAGTATGTAGTGCTTATCACACCTCGGTGGAGAGTAGAGTAGATGGGATCCTGTGAAGTTTTTGGTCTTATTTTTTAAGACTGTTGCTGAAAGTTGTTTCTTTTTTTCCATTTATTTTGCAGACACATCCTTAAGAATATTGAGTACGTAAATACCACCAAAGTAGGCATATGGGGATGGGTAAGTAACAATTCCAAACATATTGGGCTTAATATCATCTTGGTTATTATCATTAAAGAACACATAGTTGCTTAGCACACAGAAATAGTGCGTAGCAGAATTTGTGTAACCAGCCACTAATGCAATGTTTATTTCATCCCTCATTACTTTTGACCAGTAAAAATGTGCTTAATTTTTGTTTGATTTGTAAAATGAATGTGTACGTAAGACTTAATGCAAACTTTAAAGGCTGTTACTTAGACTTAGATTAATTGCAACTATACTCGCATCAGCCCTCTCTTTTGAGTTTTCAGGGATTAGTTTTTATTGCAGTGTTTTCCATGCCATTAAACTCTAATGGTTTGTCTTTGTTAATAGTCCTACGGAGGTTTTGTGGCATCTATGGCACTCAGTTATGGAGATGATGAAGAAACCTTTAAGTATGGAATAGCAGTTGCACCGGTTACAGACTTCAGATATTACGGTGAGTAGATAAGAACATTGTGCACCTGATTTCAAAGTATTTGCTATTAAATTAAAGCTGGATACCACTTGCAAGAATGTCAATTGCAAAGGTTTTGGGGGCTTTATGCCTGTTTCTGCTTAGCAGATTGATGTAGCTTGGTTAATGAAATTGTTTTGCTTGTTACAGATTCTACTTATACTGAGCGTTATATGGGTTTTGGGGCTTGGCATACCTATTTCTGCTTAGCAGATCGATGTACTTTCATTAATGAATTTGTTTTGCTTGTTACAGATTCTATTTATACAAAGCGTTAAATGGCTTTTGTGCTTGGCATACCTATTTCTGCTTAGCAGATTGATGTACTCTGATTAATTAACTTGTTTCGCTTGTTACAGATTCTATTTATACTGAGCGTTATATGGGTTGTCCTGCGGCAGTGGATAACTTGCAGGGTTATAAGGTAATTTTTATCACTAACCTCTAACCACCAGTTAAGTTGATTCACTCAATTCAATCCAAAACTCATAGTTAGTTTTTTAGGGTCCTTGCTTGGAGCTGTGTCAATAATTCTAACATAACTATGAAAGTTTTAACTAAGAAAGTACTAATGTAGCTACTGTCTGATGTTCTGCATTTGCTGATATATATATCACACTCGTCTTCGTTGGCTTGTTCATTTACAAACATTTTGCTTTTATTTTCTTTGGTTGTGTACCTAAGTTTATTCCATACTTTAATATTTATAATTGCTTGTGTGTTAGTTATTTTAAATAAATGTTTACTCCAGAATTTAATTCCCTGTTAAGCACTTTGGGGTTCATGTTTTGGATGTAAGGCGCTTTATAGTTTCTATTTATTATTACAACAATTTGATAATTTTAAGGGCAGGGTATTTACTGAGATTGATTTTAAAAACTTGGTACTGAAGATTTATAGATTTGTTATTTCCTTAAAACAGGTTGCAAGATTCCCTCGTCTGTAACTTTGTGTTTTTCTGTGTTTGTTGTTGCAGCTTACCAATGTGTCATCGAGAGCCAAAGCTTTCAAGGGTCGCAATTATTTCCTAATCCATGGCACAGCCGACGGTGAGTTAGAATTTCATGTTATTTACTTATTTTTTTGACAGTTGTTTTGAAATGGCTGAGAGGACTTCTACATCAATTACTCTCCTCCTTTCAACCAATTATCAAACTGTCAAACTTACCCTTTTGATAATTGTTCTCAGCTTTTTCATTCATTGAACAAATAGAATTAGCTGTTGCAAACTGCTTACCAGCCAAAGGACCAATAGTATAAATACAAACAAAATAGTTAATGGTCTGGCCTTTGGACCCAAGCTGCGTCTTTCTTTTTCCTTTTCATTCTTTGTAATACTTGGTGGAGGTTTGGGTGTGGTCACCTCAAACCAGTAGATCAACAAGTTGACATTTGGTCAAGTAGTAGCAGTTTGATCCTAAGAAAAAAGAACAAAAATAATCCCCCTTAACAGTGTCAGTCTTTGTTATACTGAGTTACTTTCTACAGTGTCACTAAACTTGTTAAAGTCATTTCATGGCTAAAACCAATTCACTTCATCAACAAATCTGTGAATCTACCTGGCGGAAGAAACATTTCACAATTGATTTATAACCAACTGTTTTTGCTTTGTAGACAATGTCCACTTTCAGAACTCGGCTGACTTGGTGAGATCTTTGGTGCAAGAGGAAGTTATGCTCAGAACACAGGTAAATCTCTCCATTCAAATTCAAGGACCCAATTTCATAGAGCTGCTTAAGCAGAAAACATTGCTTAACAATTATCTGCTTAACAGAAATGACCATGGATACTGTTCTGGTAACCTAATTCTTTTTTTTTAATGTTTGATTACAGACAACTTCATGAGAAGGATTTTTGGTGTTCTTGGGGGGGGGGGGTAACTGGCCGCACAAAATAGTTGTTGAGGTTTGTCTGTTTGAGTGCATTGGACTGTTTATAGTGGTTCCTTAATTTACATCTCACATCTTGTAGGGTGTCATGGTGATTACGAACATCAAATTAAGTTCTGGTGGTTAAGTAATCAGAGTGTAGGTTTGAATCCTGGTCATGACACTTGTGAGTGTCTTTGAGCATGATGCTTTACTTTAATTGCTTCTCTTCAACCAGGGGTATAAATGGGTACCTACAAGGGTCGAGGTTGACAATGTGTCTAAAAAAGCCACTGTAGCTCAGGGCTGTATACTCCACACGGAGCTGGGAAAGATTAAAGGAATGTTATTGGCTAAATGAGCAAGGCACTATGGTAAAGTGCATAGAGATGTTAAAACTAGTTATTATTATTTATTTTTAACCATGCTTTGTTGTATGTCTTGTTTTGCAGTACTACCCAGACCAGAAACATGATTTGGATGACCCCCATGTTGAGAGACATCTTTACAATGCTATGTCAGAATTTGTGCATGAAAGTATCCAAAAGAAAGATCAAAACACGGAACTATAGTGATATACTGAAATGAACTTATGATGAAGTTTTTAAGGTTATTGCATCTGAAATCAAGATTTACTTTGCCACCTGAACAGCATGGACTGACTAAACTTAGAATTGTTTTGAGTTGGTATAAAGCCATTAGAACAATTCTTGCGACTTAAGACAAGATCGACTTGAGTTGAGGACGAACCTAGGACACCAGGATTACAACACCAGTGTTCAAGCATCCTGCTTGCTGTTAGGTTGTAACTGTTTTGGGAATCACAACTGGGTCTATAAAGACTAATGGACTGAAAGGGGAATTGAACCTGAAACCTGTTGTTTACAGTACCGGTGGCTCTACTAGTAATTACGTCAAGCTCTATCTAGCACTCTATCTAGTTCACTACAAAGTGGTTTTTTTAATCACAACTGGGTCTATAATGACTGATGAATGAAAGGGGATCTGAACCTGAAACCTGTTGTTTATACTACCAGCAATAACATCAAGCCATGAACTTCACTCTGAATCTTCACAAAGAAGGATCTACTCTAAGTTGAACCAACAACCTTCAAAATACTTACCTGGTGTAATTTCCCTTAATTGCCATACCAATCTCTGCAGTATTGGACTGATAGATGTTCTCTGTGGTGTCAGGGTGTGAAAGGTTTTGTTCAGCAGTGGCTATGGAAAGATACATGGAATGGTCTATAACCATAGCCAGACATAGCCAATTGTATCTGTGTGCAATGTGTAAGATTAAAGAGAACCAATGAAGCTGTCAATGAGTGAGATACAACCTACAGGTGGGATGGGAACCCAGAACCACCAAGGTCAAAGCTCAACTCCTCTTCAGACATCTTCAACTTTGTACCCAGACTATTTCAAACTATAAACCTGAATCTTAGTCATATGGTCCTGTATTCGGAACATTCCTCAAGTCCGATTGTAAAAAGTGTAAATGATCTTTGTATTATATAAATATTATACATATGTACGTATATATTGGCTTATCATCATGTGTAACAAACTGAATTTTTGTATGTAAAAAAGGTGAAAATGTGGATTTTAGTTCATGTTGGATGGTGAGTTTGGAAAGTTTGTATTAACTTATTATGCCTACTAATTATTCAGATATATACCACTGCATTGATATGTTTTGAAATAAAAATAATAAGGTTTTATCGTGGCACTAATTCAGATGTTTTATATGTTGCTGTTTGCTTTGATCAGCAACGTTTGTTCATTACAATCTAGCACTAGAAAATCCTTCATACTTAAAACGCTTAAGGTCATTTTATAAAGAGTGAGATCGTGGTCATACAGTTCATTTTTAAAAGAGCTTGTGGTTTTTCTCCCTTTGTTTTCTGATGTTCCCTGTGAACTTGCCAGACTTTTGCTACTAAACTATTAAATAAGTTCAAAAGAATAACAAAGATCTAAAAAACTAGGTTTTCCAAGAACCAAAGTGAGAGTGAAAGAGGAATTAGTCTGGCTCCATTTTGGCTGCATGGTAAACAGTATTCAATATTGTTATGTCCAGAGGGAATCTGACTTCAACAATGGTGGCATCATAAGATCTATACATGTGCTCCAACCTCCTGTATTTGTTTAATTACATATTAAACAGACCCTTCAACAAAAAAGGGGTTTTGTGAAAACCTTTTTAAATATGTAAATAACTTTTATAAATGCTATCCATTCTTGTCAATTTGTTGTTTTGAACTCTTCAAATTTGGGTGTATGAAGTAAAAAGTATGGAACTTAAAATGTAAAATTTACCTTTTCGTTCTTGCAAAGTAAGGCAGGAAGTGAGAAGAGTAGACTGGTGCTGATAGGTATTGAGAAACAGTGTTCTTAGAGACAATGACTACTGGGAACTAGTCTGTGTTACCAGACTGACTGAATCACTAGTTAGGGGACTGAGGCTGTATTTGATCTGGCAGCTACACTAACGGCTATGGCTGTTGCTAAGGGTGTTACTAAGTGCATCCTATACTTCAAGGCACGGTGGTGTAAGCCGTAGCCGCCAGTTCTGAAATGGCTTATTCTCTTATTGGTGAGGTACCAGTCTGTGTTTATCCTTAGTTTGATTTCAACATGACTTTTGAGGGAACAATTAGAACAACACATTTAATCAATCTGATGTGCAATGACTGGCTCGTTCATAAATGCAAAATGTTACTGTTAGTGTTTAATAGATATTCAATTTGCATCAGCGATAAAGAATATTCATTTTGGTTTGACCCTTTAATCATGGAGGTAGAAATACCACCATTGTGTGTTATCACTGTATACTCAGTAATTTACCAAGTTCTGCAAATCACATGAAATATTACTCGGTTGGGATTCGAACCCACAACCTTTGCAATTCTGGAGCAGTTGCTTAACTGTTTATAGTATAACATGTTATATTACATAAGCAGTGGATGTTACACCATGGGTTTGCAGTGAATTGGGCTGTTTCTTCAACTTGTACAGGATTGTATTGTTTTAATACATTGCACTTAAAGCATCACAGGCTTCTTGAACACAGCACTAATATATACCCCCATTGTTGATGCTCAGTGAGAGTTATGAATTCTAGTAAATACAGGAACAAAATTAAAAGGTTATTGTACTTTGAGAATTCTGTGAGTGTAATTATTTGTGATTGTCTGTTTTGAGCTTTATGGCAAATTCCTGCTTTCCCATTGGCTCATTGAGGTTATCTTGCCTTTTAAGCACATCTCATTCAGTAGAGCCTACTGTATTGTTTTAAAGCAGAAAAACACAGCTTAAAAAATTGACAACAATTTGATGAACAATGCTGGAGTTGCCCATGGTTTGTTTTCAATGTTTTGCCTACTTTTCAAATGCCACTATTTCCCAATTAAATAGTAATAATAGCTTGTTTATTTGGTTAAGTTATATTAAAAAGCATAAGAAGAGCATACTTCATTATTTTAGAGCATAAAAAAACACAACTTCAAAATTGACAAAAAGTTGATGATGCTGGACTTATGGTTTGATCATGGTTGCCTATTTTTTCAAAATACGAATATTTCCCAAAATATAGCTCACATAGAGTGTCCTAGGCCTACTGTATCATTTTACAGCATAAAAACACAACTTGAAAGCTAAACTGATCGGGATCGGTTCAGTGTCCCTTACTAGCCACCAGGTTTGTTGATAGGTGTTGGAATCTATTTTAAGAAACACCTCTTAAATTTTTTAATCACCTGTTGTGATCCTTATTGTGTGTTTGCTCCAAACACGAAACACTTATTCTGTCATCTGAGCTGTTCAGTCAACATCATGAATAAAGGAGACCCCCATTGCTGTGTAATGAGATCGATCCTGGCAAAACGCTGTTCTAAATCCGGAAGGGCATGCATTGTCTAGTTTAATCGTGGGGTAGTAACCAGCGAGGGGGAAGCACCGCCCCCTTAGAACCCCCCCTAAAAATAAGGTCAGAAATGCACAAATGAATGGTTTGAAACATGGGTTTGCCTCATCCCACACTAATGACGTCTTTATCTATACAATTAATTGGATTTGAATGCCTTATACTTTTATAGTTCTTGTAAAGAATATCCTGAATGTTAAAGTTGTAATTCTCTTGTTGTGTTTTGGAGTTTTTGAAGGGATGCGGCTTTTGACTCGTACGGATTGAGAACACCAAAACAGAACTGCAAAGTTTCAGTTTCAGAGAATACCCTCTGTGAATGTTGACATAACCCGTGCTGAATAAACTGGTGTTTATATATTTAGCATCAACACTTCATCACCATGGCGACGGAGTGTAATTGGCCCTCTTCGTCAAGGACATGGCCGAGTGAATCCAACGAGGTCTTATGAATGTATAAACCACGGTACGACTGGCCTTTTTTAAAGCTTAATTATTTGTTATATAAAGGAGTTTGGTCTATCAGGACATTTCATTGGTAATGCGATTGTGTTTAATCTAGTGAACACAAAACCCTCCCTCAGCCGTAACCCTTAATCCGTTAAACTACAAGAGAAAACTCCAGTGGAGTTTTTCAACATGACTCCGCAAAGCTGAAGTTACATAAAGGATGTTGTGTACTAGACGGGCATGGTACTGGACTTGTGTTAGGGGGAAACAGCCATACCAAAACCTAGGGCAAGGACTTTGGATTTATTCTACGATACGCACAGAAAGTAAAGTATTATGTAAAAACATTCTCTTGTGACATTTCTACTTGTTAATTGAGTGAAGCATGTGAGGGAGCCAGCGTGCTATATTGAACATTCAAATATGAGAACACACATACAGTATTCATCAAATGCTGAACGGATACCCGGAGTTAATGGGAAAGTGACCATGGATTTCATCCCTCAATGGACTGGAAAAGAAAATCAACTCCCAAAACCACTTTGGATTGGAGTAAAAGTCTTTAACTCTCAAAACCACTTTGGATTGGAGTTGACGTCTTCATTCTTGTGGTTGTTTGACACTTCAGAGACAGCATGCATCGTCTGACTTGAACCGATTGTGACTTCTGCGAGCTTTGGACGGCGACTGATCAGCGTGAAAACTTTTTGAGACACTCCATGGACACTCCAAGACCCCAAAACCGAGAACTCATTTTGGGATTGAAATCTCATTAATTTTGGCATTTTGAACACTAGTCATTCATCGTGATGTTGTCAAACCTGCGTGTCTGAAGTGGTTGCACGAGCCGTGTCAGAGAGCTCTCCTTTCACGAGCCCCCACCGGTGATTGCCCATCAACCAAAGTATCCAAGGGGTACCTGAGAGCATCTAGGGCCCCGCAGCAATAATCACCCGAGGCCGGGTCTACTTCGGACTCAAAGGTGACGAGTTTGAGTCAGTACTTTATAGGAACCCATGGTTACGCTACTTCAGGGTAAGATTCTCAATGTAATGAATATATGCCCCTACCTGAATCTGAAGTATAATGCGATTGAAGTGCGCTATTATTAGTAGACGCAACATTGGAATGGATAGCCAATAAATGTTACCCTATCGGCAATGTAAGACCATAAGACCATAACAGCTATATGGTAGGATACCAATGTTTGCGTGAGAGTCACTTTGTGTGTTTAATGCAGAGACACACACTACGGCCATTATAGACTGTAAACATTACGGATAAGTGACAGACAACTACTGGCTGCAAGATGTGTTTCAAAACAAACAGGTGAAATGTGTTTAAGCTGCGACGGCAGCCCTGAACACTAATAGCTACTAATGGTAATGAGAGTTGGTCAAACAAGTTCTACTCAGCAAACACAAGGACTTCAAGTTTCACCTCTCGTCAATCGATGCATCACAGTAGTACCCTGGCAGCAACCTCAATCGAGGCTGCGTTTCGCTTTGACAACATGCGAGCAACTTTCCCTCCCCTGTCTGCTGCCTCCTCGGCCGCTACCCGGACCATGGCACCCCGCAACTCCGGGTCTCACGGCATCAATCGAACCCTCGGAACATCGAGAATGAACGGCACCTGGGGTGAGCAAAATACCCGGGGATCAAAACGCCGGGGTTCGTTATCAAGCGACCCCGGTAGCAACTCAAGTGGACACCCCCAAAGACAGACACTGAAACTTGCCGACATAACACATTTCGATCTTATGAGACCGTCAACATTTGAGAAACTCACCGGTTTGTACAGAGACAGGTCTGCTCTTGACGGGCCTGGGGCTCATACCATCCTCGGGACGGGTGACCAGGAAAACGAGTCAACAGGGAAATGTATCAAACCCAAATCCAAGTCTGGACATCAAGTTCATCTTCCTAGGATATCTATGGATTCCTCTCCACCGCTTGTCTCTTTTCGGCAATCCCGGATTAAACCATCAACTCTGACGGAGGCCGAGACGGGTGTACCGGGCGTTACTTCCCGTGCTGCGGCTCGGCAGTCCGCTGATGTCATCGGTGTTAAACTCAGTCACCACACTCGTAGGAATGAACACTCGGGAGACGTGGAACGAAACTCAAAGGGCTCGTCATCAGGGAAGCGAAGACTATCCCAAAAGGAACGTTTAAATGACACCCAATCCTCCAGACAAACTACACTACAGACCCCTCCTAGTGCTACGACTCCACAACACGAAACCACTGGACTATACAACCTAAACAAACCAGAAAACACTGCTCTACAAAACACCACAGGACAAACTACCAAAAACATTACTTTAGAACCAACTCCTCAAAGGACTACAAAGGTCAGTGAAAAGGAGAGCGTTTCCTTTTCGCCGGATGAAGTCGAGAAACGTACTGAACCGCCAAAGAAAAGCTTGAACGATGTTCACACGAAAACTACCGGTGGTGCTACAACTTCAACTCCTCATACAATCGTAGAAAACCATGAACCTTCTGACAGTACTATAAATAGCTTCAGTTTAAGTGTAAGTCGCTACCCAAAAGATGGCGTCGACTCCAAAGATTTGACATTGAGCGAGTACACTTCAATTTTTATTAATAATAACGGATTCGAAGGGGAAACATTGAGCATAGTTAAAAATGACACATTTCTCGGTGAGAAGCGATCAGTTCGGTTTAGTGTCAGTAATGAAATTATTGAATACGAACCTGGTATGTCATTGTCAGACGATAAACAGTCTAAATTGGAGAAAGCAAACTATGAAATTATTGACGAGTGACTTCAAACATGGAGCTCATATCTGGGATTGCTGTATACGTTTTGGAAATTTTAACTCGTTGTTTGTTTCATTCACTATGTGACGTTTCATTTGAAAAAGGCGTTTACGAAATGTTGGCGAGAATCTGGAGCGCTTTGTCCACGCAAACAAGAATAATCTGCAATTGGAATACATAATCTGAGAAGCGTTACCGCTGTAACGCTTCTCAGATTCAAACTTGTTTTGATAACAAGTGATATCTTTTTCCATAACTGCTGTACTTCAAAATGAAAAGTTTCTCAAATGCGTTTTGCTTTCAAAAGCTGATGTGCTTCTTACAAAGTAAGTTTTTAATGCCATTAATTTTCAGAGTCGTTACCATACGTATACAGGGTCACCCGTGGTCCAGTGGTTAGACTGCAGGACTTGCAATCACAAGGTTGTGGATTCGAATCCTATTAAACCGCTGATTTCACAATGACTAAAATAAGTTTTATCGTCTAGTTTGCAAATTTCATTTTCTTAAAGTAAATGAATGTGCAATGCATATTATAATAAATCAAAGAAGTTTAAAGCAATTTTTGTATGGCCGTTGCCAGCTTGGCGTTTATCCCCTTGTGGGAGTTTGCTGAGTACCCTTGATGGGAAAATCATCTAAAACAGACCCTTTAATACAAAACCTTCTCATTCGGTTTCTTAATCTTTGACAAAAGGTGAAAGCTCTTTTGATTTTAGTTTAGCAGTTCTCATCAGTGTACCTTTTATAATTCATTAAATACACTTGACCCGTTTGGTTAGACCAGTATTCTCGATTGGTGTCACCTATCCCAACATAGGCATGAAATAACGAATCTGTCAAAAATTTGATTCAATTGGTTATCGAAGCTGCAAGAGAAAAATAAGAGGTGTTCCTGGCTGTTGACCCGAACACCTAAAAAACACCCTTGCTGCACAAATTTGTGTACTTTCAGATGCCTAAACATAATATCAAAAGACTTCAGACCTGAAGCGTCTAATTTCAACTCAGTAATTGAATAAAGCATGTTTTGTGTTCTCTGTCATTTGAAATCTATGATTTTCTGAATTAAACTCAATAAAATGTTATATTTAGAAGTTTTAATATGATGAGTTCGATGTTTTTTAAATTGAATTTTCCATTTTCACGCAGAGTAATGTGTTTGTTTTTACACTAAGGCCAAAAAAATAACAAATACCAGTTGATCTGATCGCCCCCTGCCTCATCCTTTTTTGAGGCCGCATCTTTTTTTTAATTACTTTTTAGTTTACTTTTTATTTCAAAAAGACAAGTTGTCTGTGTATTTCTCATTCAACCTAATGTTTTAAGAACTTGTATAACTGCACAAAGTAAGTGGTTACTTTAAGCTGAACAATTTGGGACAGTTTAAATAAAAAATACTTGGCGGCCACCTTTGAAAAAAAATTAAAAGGCCATCATCCTCCTCTTTTAAAAAAAAAACTCGGACGCACAACTGGTGGTTTCTTTTATTTGGTCTAAGATTATCTTATAAAATAATTATAATGGCATATAAAACAAGAGTGCCGAAAATGGGTGGGGCTTGTTTTTAAGAGAAATGCCAACGGAAACAACAATTATCTGTAGGGAAACACCGTTTATGACCTAAAAGACACAACTGCGGGCTCGTGGCTTATAACACACTAAAAAATATATTTTAAAGACAAGTTGCCAATATCGTTCGTGTGATTTGTTTTGTGACATCAAACTTTGTTTTACACTAATTAAGAAATCAATCTTGCCATAAAAGCCGGAATCAGAGTATTAACTTGAACCATGACTCTTAATAGGTGATACATTTCCATGAATTTGAAATACTTGGGACAATAATAGCTCAATGTTTGTCCAGATTGTGACAATTCAATGCATACTTCCGGAAATATGGCTATTTCTGAGCTCTTTTGTAAAGTGCAAAAACGCGTCTTGCAAATATGTTTTACTAAAAGGTGTGCATAAATATACAAACATAACACCTCGGTGTATGCTTGGTTCAAAGAGCTATTTATAAAGTGCTATGAATAGTTTATTGACAGAGCTTCAGGCAAAAGAATAGCTAGGGCTAGAAGACAGTTTTCGCACCTTTTGTTTGGGTCTTCATAGTGGCGAATACAAAGTGCAATTTAGTGCAGAGTACAATTGCATGGTTACTATCTGAAGACAAGATATAATTGTCATAAAAACAATGTTATTTGACAACGACCTTTGAAATTGTTGGCAGGGCCTGCATTATTGTTTGTGTCAGATCGGTTTATTGCTCCATGGTCAGATCATGCTTGGTTCGAGCTCTGTGTGCTCTTTTCTACGCATAAGAAAATTAATTTGTTTACGCAGTAGGCCCAGGGAAGGGCTCCGGACTCTGGTCCGAAAAGGGGCTGAAATCGAATCCCGCTAACGGAAAAATCGGAGGCGTTTAATATAAACAAAAAATCAAATAAAAGAAGTGCTTAGGTTCGTTTTAAGTTTTAAGTTACTTTGCTAAGCACGTATATGGGCGGTGAGTATGCGCGGTGAGTCGAGACTTCGCGTCCGGCCACTCACCGTGCTGCCACCACCTTGAATCGAACCGGGGACCTCTGGCTTCATAGCCCCCCCCCCCCCCCAACACACACCCCAAGGTTAGGATACGTTGTTGTATCTACACAATGAATGACCCTCCAAACGTTATTATTCAAAATATTTTTAAAAGCCTGCAAAATGATGATAATCAGCTTTGCGCATTATTTTTGGTCTATTTAGTGTGTGTGTTCTTTTAAAGTGGGATGGGTGGTTTTTAACTGTGGGTTAGGTTTCAAGGAAGATTCTTTGTACAGGACGGCTCTGTAGAAGTGCTGGTCACCTGTTCCTCCTCGCCACTCACTGGCTTGGTATTTTTAGCTATTATTTTTGCTTCTTTGTTTCTTTCAATGTATCGATTTGTATATTATTTTGTATTTTTATGCCAGTGTAAAGTCTATTAAAACTTAAAACTAACACGTTCAGCTACTTCAGGACCCAGCTTCAGTTTGGACTAATTTTGTTTACAACGTAAGTTCAGCACAACTCAATTTTTGCCGAGAAAAAAATGTTAATCGGGGGCGACCTTGTCATTCATGGTTGTCTTGTGTCCATTTCTACCATTATTCTTGCTTTGTTTTCTTTGCTAATGAATGTGCTTTAAACTGTTAATATTGTGTCAGAACAATTATTTTGTTAGAGAAACAACCAACAATAATGTGAAAAGAACATGTTCCATTATTAATTATTTTTTACGCATCAAAATTTAAATCTGATTTTGCTTTTTATGGAGTGCGCCCTCTGTAGTTCATTTGTAGGTAACTATGATGTAATGTGTCGTGCTCATGGAGGGAATGTTTACATCCGACGAGTTTGACAGATGAGTAATTCAACAAAATGTCTGTTTTGAGGGTGATCGAAGAATTCTTATTAATAGTGGCTGTCCATCAAAGTATTGAGTATTACTGCAAGCTGAGAATCATGCATACATTCCGTGGTGACTAGTGTGGTAGGTAGTGAAAACTGAAAGACTAGACATTCTGTTTTCCTTCGTCGTGCAAACACTGACTGTACGTACTGCATGCTGTGACTCCATCCATGCTGTGATTTAGAAGCTGTTGACAGGACGTGTTCATCGTAATCATGTCCTAACTTTTGATGTCTTTGGATGATCTTCTTCCACGATACAACCAATGGTAACCATGTTAACTTTATCTATCACTTATTTAACTCAAGGAGTTCTCATTGTAAAATATAAATCAGGTTTTGTTTGTGCACATCGACATGATTGATTGTTTTTTATAATATAAATACTCGTAGAGTCGTACTTCACGACTAACTAATGTCAGGCCGTGCAAGTGCAATGCTGCATTGAGGTGAACAGACCCTCTTGCATGTGACACCATCTTTGATACCAAACAATGCATAAACGGCAACATTTACGAGCTGCGAATGACTCTCACTTTGTCAATGTGTAGCTGTTCGTTTAGTAGCCGTTCATTATGTAGGCCCCAATAGCACTCCTTTACTTCAGGCCCTTTTCATTAGCCTGGAGGCCCCTGTATTTCTACTGCTTGAACACCAATCAAACACCTTTAATGTTATTTCTAAAGTTATGGATCCTGCTGAGTCAACCAATGTAAATGTAAACGTAGTTCATTAATCTCAGCAGTGAGAGAAGGCTTTTGACTTCTTATGGGCTGGGCTATGCAAAATGTTCTATAGTAGATTGGTCTATCAGAGCTCCATTTCAATTAGTTATTATTATTATTATTATTATTATTATTATTATTGTTATTGTTATTGTTATTGTTATTGTTATTGTTATTGTTATTGTTATTGTTATTGTTATTGTTATTGTTATTGTTATTGTTATTGTTATTGTTATTGTTATTGTTATTGTTATTGTTATTGTTATTGTTATTGTTATTGTTATTGTTATTGTTATTGTTATTGTTATTGTTATTGTTATTGTTATTGTTATTGTTATTGTTATTGTTATTGTTATTATTATTATTATTATTATTTCATTTTATCACAGCATGCAAAAAGAAAGATGTCATTTTCCTTTATAATTATTATTATTATTATTATTATTTTTATTATTATTATTATTATTATTATTATTATTATTATTTATTTGGCCAAGATTTCAACAAACAGTACAAGATACAATATTATCGTACTAAAGAAATATAACAGTATAAGAAACAAGGAATGTAAGCTTATGACACCTAGAACAATTGTAAGCCAATGATTGAATGAGACAGAGCACTGGCAATCAAGCAAGACAATTATAAAAAACAGACAGGACAAGCCCATTCTAAGACGGTCAGGATTAATAAAAGTGAACCTACATTTGTAACCACTGTGACTCGGAAGCCTATCAATCAATCTTAAAATGGGAATAGAATCTTTAACAAACATTTAAATACAGTAAAGATAATTTTTGGAAAATAATAAATATGAAGAACAAAATAAATATGTTTATGTTAAGAAAAACCTATTTACATGAAGCAAGAATATTTGGAAGTGCACATTTGAGTATAAAAAAGCTGACCTAAAAACAATGTATGAATGAGGAAATAAAAATAAAGAGATTATGAAAAGGGCTAATCTTTATCAACAGATAAATTAAAAACAATTTGGAAAAAAACCTCTACAGGTTCTGGAAGTTGCGATAACATAACCCTCTCCGGCTTCGCCATCGGGAGGAGGGTAACATTATCAAACTACAGTTCAATGAGGAGTTTTTAGTTGAATCTTTTATTTTGACTTGAGTTGAATTGTAAAGTAAAAGTTCTCTGAATAACTTTTCACAATCAAATCAGCACCACCAGTGTTGTGTGTGAAGTAATGCTAAAAATAAAACTTGTATCTTGGATGTGATTTGACTTAAATTCACTCTATTACTACCTGTGTTGCAGATCAAACTATCCTCACCTTACTTCAAATGGACTTGCGAGGGCGCTCCAGCTTATGTATGCTGTCAACTTTGTATGCTGTCAACCTTTGTGTGCTGAGTGCCTCATCTAAGATGGAATGACACTAGGAAAACTGCTTACCAGTCAACCAGCACCTCTCCAACCTGGATGCTTAGTTTCAACTCTGAGTTGACATATAAAGGTATTTTGAGAAACATTTCTATTTTAAGGTGCTTTAAAAAAAAATTAAAGGTATTATGAAAAACATAGATATTTATTGTTGTTGTCTGGGTAAAAGTTTTTTGAGGAGAAATTTTTTTTCAGTAAAGTGTAATAGTTTTTTTTTTCTTTTTTTTTTTCCTTCTCAATTTAAAGAAATTATTTTGAAAGGAGGAAAACATTTCCTTTTTTAAAAGAAGTACTTTGTTCAGTTTTAGTAACAATTGTTTAAAGGTGTTTTTAGGAACATTATTTGTTGTAAAGATATTTAGAGAAACATACGTATTTTTTAATGTGTTTTGAGAAACTTGTAAAGTAGTTTTGAGCAACATTTTGTTTCCCAGTGAAGTGTAATAGACTTACTTTTAACCAATAGAGGTTTTTTTATTATCCCAAATTACAGATATTATTGTGAAATGAAGAAAAACATTTCCTGTTTTACCAGTCCTTTTTTTGTAGTTGATTGTAGTTGAAGTACTTTGGTCAATTTTGGTAAAAATTGTAAAAAGGTGCATAAAAAAGAAATTAAAGGTGTTTTGACAAAAAATACTTGTTTAAAGGTGTTTTGGGAAACTTCATTACTTTAAAGTAATTTTAAGGTGTTTTTAGAAACATAACATCTTATAATTTTTTTTTAAACATAATTTTTTTCAGTGAAGTTTATTGTAATAACATTTTTTAAACCAAAATGTTCTTAACCTTTTTTGTTTGTTAAACTCAGAGTTTTTTTCCCCAAACCATCTTTAAAATCAAACTTAAAATTAAAAAAAAAATGTTTGATGTCTTTTATTTGATTACTGTCGATTACCTTTTTTGAGTACACTGTGTTTTATTTTCACAGTGTGCTGTTGTTCCTGGTCAAGGTCATGCTACAGAGGAAACATCTTCATTACATCTTAAACATGGTGAGTAAACATGATATGCCAGTGCACTAAACTTGATCATCAACGCTTGACTGTGAGTTTGTGGAAGACAGTCTTCCTTTAGTCACTTGACCCTGTATTATGACAGCTGTATCTTTACTTGAGGCAGACATCTTTCTTTCCAATTGTTACCTTTTTTTTACAGCTGCAACCAATCACCACAACTTAACTTTTCCCAATATTTATCTAGGATCAATGTACATAAATTTGACCAGGGGTAAATTTTTCCCTGGTAGGCCATCAAATCATTTTTTCAGTGGATAAAAATGTTTTTTAGTGATCATTTTAAAATTCCAATTCCTAAACTTAACCTGATTTCCAAATCTAATCGAAACACCATGAACAACCCTAACCCTAACCCTAAGAGATTAATGTGAAGTTTAATACAAATTTCTTCGCATAATTTTATGTACAGTGATTGCATCTGAACAAAAAATCCCTGTTTGTTCAAACTGAACAATTACTCATGGAGAAACAATTTTTTTTCTCTTTGATTTTGCCAGTGTCAGATGCAATTGTGTGCTATGCAATACTGTCTGCTTCGGACACTTTTGCATATGCAATTGTGTCCGGGGCTATGCAAAAACTGTCCGGTGGACATGTACATGACTATACATGTATGTGCGCGCGTAAGCAAGCGTGCATGCACTGAACCTAACTGTATGCAGTATGAATATTCACGTACTTAATGATTGCAGCGAATACCCAACAGCTGAAAATTTCCCATGTCATTCATGACATGCACTAGGCTTGTAAAAAAAAGGCGAACTAGTTCTGTCAATCAAGGGTGTTTAATTTAACTGCAAAGATGGTTTTGCACGGGGGCGGACACAACGGCATATGCAAATGTGTCCGGGTGACACAATTGCATTTTGCAGCAGTGTCCGGGCGAACATGATTGCATATATGCAAAACCGTCCGCGGACATTATTGCATATGCAATACTGTCCTCCGGATAGTTTTGCATAGAGAACATAATTGCATGTGACACCGGTTTTAGCAGTTTATGAGTATGACAAACAATTTTTTTTTTCAAACACAACTCATATATTTATTGAAAACAAATTTCTGGTCAATATTGTCAAATTCGTTTGCTTTGGTTTAAACTGTAAAAGATTTATTATTGAGAAATGTAGTGTTTTATGTGGTTTATCATTTGATTAACTTTTTCACTCTTTGCTTAAAATGAAGAACTTGTCATCGATTTTTAAGAAACCCTTTGTTTTCTTTTGATGTTAAGTTTATTGGGACACTAGCTTAGCAATTTGTGATGGCAAATATATATGTTTCACTCAAAACAGGGCCCAATTTCATGGCTCTGCTTAATACCATACGCAACAAACTAGGACAAGGGAATTTTGGCTTTTAAAAGCAATTGTGTACTCCACTTTGCTAGGCATTATTTTCACTTACACAGCAAGCACAGAAATTGGGGCTTGCCCTGCGAGTGCAGAATGGTGAAGCACAGAACTCGGCAGAAGGCAATGCCATGAAATTGGGTCCAGGAAAGTTTGTTGAGGGTTAACTACATACTGCTCATTCTATATATCATTCATGATATATTATTGAAATTATTTTTATGGTTTTCTTGTTCATGTGCAGGTCTGACATCTTACTATCAACTGAGCTGTGATGATTGATTTCAACATTTACATCTGCTTGAGATTCCTACATGGACAGCAACGTTTGGATTCCTTCATGGACAGCGACGTTTTGATTCTTACATGGACAGCAACATAAGGATTCTTACATGAACAGCAACGTTTGATTCAGACATTGACAGCAACATTTGGATTCCTTCATGGACAGCAACATAAGGATTCTTACATGAACAGCAACGTTTGATTCAGACATTGACAGCAACATTTGGATTTCTTCATGGACAGCAACATTTGGATTCTTACATGAACAGCAACGTTTGATTCAGACATTGACAGCAACATTTGGATTTCTTCATGGACAGCGACATGAGGATTCCGTACATGAACAGCAACGTTTGATTCAGACATTGACAATGTTTAAAGGCAGTGGACACTATTGGTAATTGTCAAAGACTAGCATTCACAGTTGGTGTATCTCAACATATATGCATAAAATAACAAACCTGTGAAAATTTGAGCTCAATCGATCATTGAAGTTGCGAGATAATAACAAAAGAAAAACACCCTTGTCACATGAAGTTGTGTGCGATTAGATGGTTGATTGGGAGACCTCAAGTTCTAAATCTGAGGTCTCGAAATCAAATTCGTGGACAATTACTTCTTTCTCAAAAACTATGGCTCTTCAAAGGGAACCGTTTCTCACTATATTTTATACCATCAACCTCTCCCCATTACTCCACACCAAGAAAGGTTTTATGCGAATAATACTTTTGAGTAATTACCAATAGTGTCCACTGCCTTTAACCATAGAGGAAGGACAGAGACACATCTGATTTGTGCAAACTGTGTAGTAAAGAGAATTTAAGTTAAAAAAACACACAATTTGAGACAATTAATTTTGGTTCCCATACACCTGTGTTTTTTATCACTGTATACTCAGTACTTTCCTAAGTCCTGTGAACAATTATCACAGGCATATTACTCGGGTGGGATTTGAACCCACGAAACCAAAATTAATATTCTTTATCCCTGATACAAATTTAACACCTATTTAATTTGAGACTAATATGGTTCAACTGAAGGCACTGTACACAATTGTCAATAACCAGTATGCACACTTGGTGTATCGCAACATACATGTTTGCAGGAAAAATGTAAATATCAAATCTGTAAAAAAGAATTTACTCAATATTGGTTATGAATCAAAGTTGCAAAAGAAAATGATAGGAAAAAACCTTGCTGCATGCACTAAGTATGTTTGCTTTCAGTTGCATAAAAAAAACGCTTCAGGCCTCAGGTTTTTGAGAAGACAACTTTTATTTCATCATGTTTTTAAACAGTAAAAAATCAAATGTATCCATATCAAACTTTTTTAAGGACTTTGAAATGGACACCCTACCAATTAACATTTTCAGTAACTGTGTACTTATTCATGATATATTATGTTATTAGTGTTGGCACATTTTTTTCCTCATCAGAGTGTTAATATATTTTATGTCAATAATTTCATGGTAAAAGCTGATAAAAATAAATAATTAACTTTTATTTATGTTGTAAATAAAAATGGTACAATATAAAGAATCTTAACCTGTTTTTGTGTGACTATCATCATTTTGTTGTCAACCCTCTAATTATTTGCTATAAACGATTTATAGACTTCATAAAACGAAACAAATATTTGCACATCAAATTTTGATAGCTTGTTCAATTTTTATGATTAAAAAAACCCAGACAAACAAGTCTTTTTTTCCTTCTGGCCGAGTGAATAAATAGTTACCAACTTTGGGGGTCTTTTTTTGCTAGTCTTGATTCAAGACTCTGCTACTAATATTGTCACAAGAGGGCGCGCTCTTACCAGCTACCGTACGCTTAATACATGCATATATATGCACGTATATCGCATGTCATTCTTACGTTTACCACACCGAAAATTTTTTTTCAAA